>NC_058519.1:549404315-550029315 GCF_904849725.1 Hordeum vulgare subsp. vulgare
TAATCGTTTATTATCCATGCTATAATTGTATTGATTGGAAACACAATACTTGTGTGGATACATAGACAAAACACTGTCCCTAGTAAGCCTCTAGTTGACTAGCTTGTTGATCAAAGATGGTCAAGGTTTCCTGGCCATAGGCAAGTGTTGTCACTTGATAACGGGATCACATCATTAGGAGTATCATGTGATGGACTAGACCCACACTAATAGACGTAGCATGTTGATCGTGTCATTTTGTTGCTACTGTTTTCTGCGTGTCAAGTATTTATTCCTATGACCATGAGATCATATAACTTACTAACACCGGAGGAATACTTTGTGTGTATCAAACGTCGCAACGTAACTGGGTGACTATAAAGATGCTCTACAGGTATCTCCGAAGGTGTTCGTTAAGTTAGTATGGATCAAGACTGGGATTTGTCACTCCGTGTGACGGAGAGGTATCTCGGGGTCCACTCGGTAATACAACATCACACACAAGCCTTGCAAGCAATGTAACTTAATGTAAGTTGCGGGATCTTGTATTACGGAACGAGTAAAGAGACTTGCCGGTAAACGAGATTGAAATAGGTATGCGGATACTAACGATCGAATCTCGGGCAAGTAACATACCGAAGGACAAAGGGAATGACATACGGGATTATATGAATCCTTGGCACTGAGGTTCAAACGATAAGATCTTCGTAGAATATGTAGGATCCAATATGGGCATCCAGGTCCCGCTATTGGATATTGACCGAGGAGTCTCTCGGGTCATGTCTACATAGTTCTCGAACCCGCAGGGTCTGCACACTTAAGGTTCGACGTTGTTTTATGCGTATTTGAGTTATATGGTTGGTTACCGAATGTTGTTCGGAGTCCCGGATGAGATCACGGACGTCACGAGGGTTTCCGGAATGGTCCGGAAACGAAGATTGATATATAGGATGACCTCATTTGGTTACCGGAAGGTTTTCGTGCATTACCGGAAAAGTTTCGGGCTCATCGGTAGTGTACCGGGAGTGCCGGGAGGGGTGCCGGGGACCATCGGGAGGGGTGTCACGCCCCAAGGGGTCTCATGGGCTATGGGAAGAGATAAACCAGCCCCTAGTGGGCTGGAATAAGTTCCCACTAAGGCCCATAAGGTTTGAGAAGGAAAAAACACAAGGTGGAAAGAGTTTCCAAGTGGGAAGGTGGAATCCTACTCCAAGTAGGATTGGAGTAGGACTCCTCCACCTCCAATTTCGGCCAAACCTTGAGGGTTTGAGGCTGCCTCTTCCCTCCCCCTCCCTCCTATATATACTAAGGTATTAGGGCTGATTTAAGACAACTTTTGCCACGGCAGCCCGACCACATACCTCCACGGTTTTACCTCTAGATCGCGTTTCTGCGGAGCTCGGGCGGAGCCCTGCTGAGATTAGATCACCACCAACCTCCGGAGCGCCGTCACGCTGCCGGAGAACTCATCTACCTCTCCGTCTCTCTTGCTGGATCAAGAAGGCCGAGATCATCGTCGAGCTGTACGTGTGCGGAACGCGGAGGTGCCGTCCATTCGGTACTAGATCGTGGGACTGTTCGCGGGATAGTTCGCGGGGCGGATCGAGGGACGTGAGGATGTTCCACTACATCAACCGCGTTCACTAACGCTTCTGCTGTACGATCTACAAGGGTACGTAGATCACTCATCCCCTCTCGTAGATGGACATCACCATGATAGGTCTTCGTGCGCGTAGGAAATTTTTTGTTTCCCATGCGACGTTCCCCAACATGAGGCACCTTGGATCTACAAGATTGTACCCATGCTCGAGGATGTCCAACATCTCATCATTGGCGTACCTAAGATGATCCTGCATACCAACTCTCCACAAAGCAAAATCGGAATTGTCATCAAGCAAGGGAGGTTTTCCTCCAGGATTGTACTTAGGTTTCTCAATTTGAGATCTAGCATAAAGCCATGGAACACTAGTTTGGTTCCTTTCCGGAGGTTGTTGGCCAGATGAAGTACTGTGCACATGTGGCCCTGAGGCCCTCGGGGACGTGGTTGTCCCCGTGGTTAGTGATGCTAGTCTCATTTGGACCATGGTCTCAAGAGAAGCATCATGCTCCCCTTTCTCCTTGGCAAGGGCCCGTTCCAGGTCCTCAGAGGTGAAGGACTTGACTTCCGAGGAAGTCCCGTCCCTCTGCACTGGAGCTACCGTAGCTGGAACCCCGTCCATCTCGCTCTAGGGCGGTTAAGCCACAAGAATAGAGCACGAGGCTCTGATACCAATTGAAAAGGATCGAGATGGACCTACAGGGGGGTGAATATGTACAAATCCAAATTTTAATAATTACTTAGAAATTTTAGGCAAAAGTGCGGAATATGAGTGTAGGCCTAATAATTGCTACGACAAGGAGTGAGCTATTTAGAGTGAAGTAAGACAAGCGGTAAACAATAATCAAATACAAGTATGTAATAAGGATTAACACAAGTAGAGAGTTAGGGTTAGGAATAACCGAAACTCCAAGAGAGACAAGGATGTATCCCGATGTTCACTTCCTTGGAGGGAAGCTACGTCACCGTTAGAGGGGCAGATGTTACCACGAAGGCACACCAACGCCACGAAGGCTGACCCTATTCTCCCTTTGAGATAACTCCATGAAGGCGTTTCTCAACCACTAGTGGTAAGCCTTGAGGTGGCTTCCAAACCTTCACAAACTTTCCGGGGGAAATCACAATGGTTTGATTCCTCTCCGAAGACTCCTACCGCCTAGGAGTCTCCAACCTCCAAGAGTAACAAGATCACGGGGATTGCTCAAAACTTGCTCAAATCACAAATCACTTTGGTGGGAAGGAGGAGAGGGAGACGATCTATCTTTTGATTAGAACAACACTCAAAAGGACTCACAAATGCTCTTGGGATCTAGGATTTGGTGTAGACAAGAGTGAGTGAGAGGAAAGGTGTTCTTGGATGTATTCTAGCTGTGTTGAACACTATTTCACGAGGTGGGAGAAGAGTATATATAGTGCGGAGTGAAATACAGCCGTTGGGGACACTTTAAGTCACACAGGGTCCGGACGTCCGACAGTTGTCGGAAGTCCGGGGGTCCGCGAGGGGTCGGACGTCCGACAGGGGTCGGTCGTCCGAGGCCTGTAGATATGACTGAAAATACTGTGAATTGAACAGCCACCGGACGTCCGGAGAGGACCGGAAATCCGAGTTATTCGACTCAACTTCTACTGGTGGGAGGTTCCGGATTTCCGAAGGGGAACGGACGACCGGCCCTCGGACGTCCGGAGAGAGCCGGAAATCCGAGTTATAGAGCTCATGTTCTTCTGGTGCAGGGCTTCGGATTTCCGGGGCTGGTCGGACGTCCGGCCCTCGGATGTCCGGAGAGAGCCGGATTTCCGAGTTATATGACTCACAAACTTCTGGTGAAGGGCTACGGATTTCCGAAGCCTGCCGGTCGTCCGACCCTCGGACATCCGGAGGGAGCCGGATGTCCGAGGCAATAGACCTGTTTTGAGATAAGAACAGAGTGGAGAATATGTGATATTGGGTATGACAGTGAAGATGTGGTACGAGCAAGTTCATCGCAAAACCTGTGATCCCCTCTTAATAGTGCGGGATCCCTATACTCAATATCAGTAAACTCAAAAGAATAGTCTACATCATCTTTTCTTAATCCCGAGCCTTCTCGAAATATAAATCCCAATCTTCTCAGACAACCTTTGGCACATAATTCTCAATCTACTAAAGTACTTGCCATCCTGAGATACACTCAACAAATAGGATTAGTTTCCTATGTATGTGTTGTCATTAACACCAAAAGTCGATTAGGGGCATAGCATGCACTTTCACCTGCTCCTGCTGGAAGAGGTACTGGTGCTACTGCTGGAAGAGGTGCTGCTGCTGGTAGAGGTGCTGGAAGAGGAGCTGGTGCTAGTTCTGGAAGAGGTGCTGGTGCTGGTGCTGGTAGAGGTGCTGGTGATGGTGCTGGTAGAGGTGCTGGTGCTGGAAGAGGTGCTGGAAGAGGAGGTTTCTCTGCCCCAAGATGGGCTCCTAGTGCTTCTACTTGTGGCAATACTGGATGGGCTAGTTACTTCAATGCTAGTGGTAATAGATGAGCTAGGTGACAGTAAGGCTGGGTGAGAGTAATGCTAGTGGATGTTTTGTAATGCTAGTGGTATGTTTGAGAACTATTGTGGTGTTTGAGAACTTTTGTGGTGTTTGGTAATATATGAGCTAGGTGACAGTTATGCTGAAATTTTGCTTGTGTACTGCTTGGATTTATATACTCAATTATACTTGGATATATATACTGAAATTAACTCAATTATACTCCAACACTCAATTATACTTGGATATATATATATACTGAAATTTTGCTTGGATACGTATACTGAAATTAACTCAATTATACTCCAACATAACAACATGACCATATGCAAGCACTGTTTCAGTATATATACTGAAAATTTACTCAAATGTGACTGGATAAAAATTAACTCAAATTTCAGAAGCAACAACAACATAACCGATTCATTCAAGAGCTGGTTCCAACATAACAAGTATCTGGTTCAAACATAACAAATAACTGGTTCAAACATAAGTCATAAAGCAAGAACAACATAAATCAAACAACAACATGACTCATTCATTCATCTTATCACTTCATCTTTTCATTGAGAAGCTGGTTCCAACTTGAACTTGTAGCAACTTCTTCAGTGAGCTTTTCATTTGAAAGTGTCATACAAGCAAGTTCATTCTTCAACTTGGTCACTTCATCAGTGATTTGTGCTTCTGAATTGGCTAGGACCTCCTGTAGTTGACTGATCTGCAACTTCATTTTCCTCCTCTCTTCAATAAGCCTCTCCTTTTCTTTCAAATGGTTGCACTTCACATTTTTGATCATTTTCCCTTGAGCTCTTGAAAGGTTTTCAAGAATGACATACTTCTCATTCAACTTCTGGCTCTCTCCCTCTTTTCTTGCTATCTCTGCCTTCTGCTCTTCAAATTCTTTTTTGTACTCACTGACCACATACAAATGCTCTTTTGTCCTAGTTTCTTGGGCCTGAAAAAGGGTGTCCACATGTTTAGCTAGTTCCTGAAATTTATCTTCAAGACTCTTCTTCTCACATGTCAAAGTCTGAATTGTTAGTGCACTATTCAGATTGTCACTCCTCCGGTAAGCTTTGGCATCTTCATACATTTGCCAAAGCTTCAACAGGGCATTCTGCATTGGTATAGGCCAATATGGATCAACCCATTCAACATATCCACAGTTATCAGCTCCCTGTAAAGTAAACAATACACAAAGCATAGTAAGCATAGCATATTTAACTTTCATCAAACTGATAAATAGAACTGTGCAATAGTTACCTGCTCAGCACATGCCAAGAACCTCCTACTAGTGTTGGTTCCTTCAAAAGCTACAAATCTTTTTATTGCTTTGCCATGCTTCCGACAGAAAACCATAAGATCCAATTCAAGCCCTCTGTAATCCTCATCTTCAATGCTATCAGGAATCT
The DNA here is from genome assembly GCF_904849725.1 of Hordeum vulgare subsp. vulgare. Lineage (NCBI taxonomy): Eukaryota > Viridiplantae > Streptophyta > Magnoliopsida > Poales > Poaceae > Hordeum > Hordeum vulgare. The sequence continues at coordinate 549,409,810 of NC_058519.1, forward strand.
AAAGCAAGAAAAAATCATTACTAAGAAACCATACTAAAACCCTAACCCCTACCAAATTACAACAATTATCAAATCACCAAATCCTAATCAGGCTACCAAACTACAACATAATTCATCAAATCACCAAACCTAACTAAAATCCTAACTAAGCAGCACTAATTCCCCAAATGCAGCAGCACTAAATCCCCAAATGCAGCTGCACTCAAATCCTAAGCAGCACTAAATCCCAACCTAACCTAAATCCCCAAATGCAGATGCACTATACCCTAAAACAAACACTAAAATCCCCAAATGCACCCGGATAGAACCCTAACCCTAGCTGTGAGCACTAACCTCGTACTTCTCGTCGTCCTCACTGTTTTCGCACAGCATCTGAGAGTAATCCTGGTTGTTGTCGTCGCTGCTTTCCTCCTCAAACTCCATGGCGCGGCGGAGCTCGGCTGCCGGCGGCGAAGAAGAGCAGGAGAGGAGCAGCGGGAGTAGGGAAGAAGAAGAGAGCCAGCCGCAGTGGTCCCCAACCGAAGAAGAAGTGCGACCAGCCAAGGGTTTTTCCCGCAGCCAGCCGGTTTTCCCCCCAGCCGCAGCGGTCCGGGCGGTTTTTCCTTTAAGAGGTTGACAGGTGGGTCATGTATGTCAGAAACAGCATATATACGTATAAATACGCGATCTGCAAAATACGGCCTGTATCTTGATACGTATTTGCAAAAAATTTGAAAGATGGCACCAACATGTGAATACGGCCCCAATTATGACACTCTCTTGCAATTAACTCGTGTGTGTGCGTAGGACGGTGCGTGCGCTTTCTTTCTTAATCGTCTGCTTGACCATGCATGGTGCGCTCCAGTCTTCCTTCTCCCGTCCCGGTGGTGGGTGGGCAGCGCGCGCATGCTGCGTCGGTCGCTGAAAATCTGAATCTTTCTTCTAGAAACAGAACGTGAAAAAGGGAAGCATGAGTAGTTCGTTAGTTAGACGCGTGGCTTTGTTGACGAGAAGCACTTGGTTGGACATGACTTGTACCGAAGAAACGCGCGAGGGCAGACGCCGCATTCCCTCTTGTGCCCAGTCTAAAAGTAAGCTGAGCACCCACAGTGGTGCGGCGCCCTCCCAAAGGGCGTTCAACGCAAGCTGGGCCTTCACTTGTCACGAAGCAAATTTCTAATATAAAAAGATGATACTGGTAGTGTCTGCAGAGCACCGTACTGTGAGCATCACGCCTTTGAAAAACCCAAGCTGCCGTACTGTTACAGTAAGCAGCAGCAGCCAGCGGGGTTACTGTCAGCTCTCCGCTCCATTTGGCGGCTGGAGACCGAGAGCGAGGGGCCGCGCCGACGTGTCGACGGAACGGCATGGCATGCGTTCGATTTCGTTGCCTTGCCGAGCCTCCCTTCGTCCAGTCCCATGCGCCGTGACGCGGACGCGGAGGAGTGCATGCACCGCTCCGGTAGTGTCGCGGTCTGGAAGAGATTAGATTAGAGATGGACACGAGGTCATTCTCAACTGACGACCTGCGACCGCGACCGATCAGCCAGCCGTCAGTGCGCTCGGATATCAACTTTGGCATCCTCGCACAAGCTCTCCTGCGCGATCCCTCTCACGCCTGCCTTCTTTCTCTGTTTTGTATAGGATCTCCCACACCGTCACACTCGCAGTGTGCTAAATATATTCGGCTCCCCCCCTTATCGCAAGCCCGTCTGTCAAAACTGCAGCGCCTTCTTCGCACGGCATCATCTGAGCTAACGGCAAAGTTTAAAACAAAATCTGAGCGAACAGCTGGTACAAAAGTTGATCCGAGGCATTTACGGTGGAGGCTGCGGGATCATCAATCCCGCGCTGATCAGAGGCAGAGCCGTGCACATCTTAAAGAGAGATGCGTACGTGCGGTGGAACCAAGCAACGTGTGCGGTGCTGCACACACGCGAGACGGTTTGCACACGCGAGGCTGCTGGCTGCACCCTGCACGGGGTGTGCGTAGTGTTTGGCGGGTTACGCTCTTCTGGTAGCAGCAGCGACTTGTTTTTTCTTTTATTTGTTGAGTTGAGCAGCGACTTGTTTTGCGTTGCTAGGGACGTGCCGTCCGTTTGTTCTTCGTGTAACCCCTGTGATTTTTGGTGCTGTCCGTCTCACCCTTTGCCTCCTGGGGTTGCAACTCGTGGAACGCACATGCAAATGGAGCTGCGAATCGGAGAGATCTTTCTTTTTTTATATTTTGCTTCCTCTCACTTTTGGTAAGCGACGTAATTGTCTGGCTCGTTCGTTTTGGGTCTTTCTTGGGATTATCGGTGCCGGTCTTGCCCTGTCTTCAATGGTCGATACATTATGCGCACTCCAAACTGAGCCTAGCTCGGATGCTTAGATCTTTTGTGTGTGATGAAATTAACCCACGAGGATTTAAGTACTGGAATTAGGACTGATGCTCGTATTTTTTGATTTATTTTAGTTTTTCTAATGAAGTTCATTTACTGAAGGAGGAAGCTTCCGTCAACAACGGAGGCCTGGGTGATGACTTTGTCAAATAAATATGACGTGTTATTTTAGTCTCTTGCAAATGCTCATAAAGATAAGGTATACGTGCATGTATTTATACGGATGAGTATATATGCGTATGCATAATTTATACTATATTCTTAAAAATACATTATGCTTTTTGCATAGCGTTCTATAAAATAAAATATTAGCACAGACACATTGAATCCAAGTATGTTTCCGTCTTTTTTGCTCCGGCCCGATTTATAGTAGCACGCACCCAGGATCGGCGAGGGACCCAAAGAGCTGCCTTGGCTTTTGGATACTTGAGATCCTTTAGAGCACAACCAGACTTGGTAAATTTAACCCTCTATCACGGACAACCCAGGACGGCCTTTTATTCTCAAATCCATACATGTCCATGCGCATATCCGTTTTCCCCAACTTCGTCGCTTCCCTCTCTCGCTGTCCTCATCGCCTGTCCCTGCCGATGATGTTCACCGGCTTACACGGCGAAGCCGACGACGAGACGCCGATGGACGAGGTGAACGCGACCTCGGTTGGTCGGTGACGGGCTGGATGACATCTAGGACGACGGATTGAGACCGGTGGCGAAAATGAGGAGTAAGGGTGGCGGGTGACGAGGGCTCGAGCACGGGAAAGGTTGGAGGGAGGCGGTGGCAGAGGGAAGATTTTGGTGGATTTGATGGAATTTATGGTGGGATAGATATGTTGGGTCCGGCATGACGGACGCATCCGTACGTATATGTCCTTTCATGTTCCGCCCCATATTTAGTTAGTCCGGACATTTGAGTCTTATTTGAGGAGCCTGCCTCGGTCGATGTTTTACCGGTCAGCCCGAGCTTTTGAGCCATATTTGAGGCGTCCGTCTTGGTTGAGTTTTTTGACCGACCAGCTACCAAGCCGTCCGTATGAATATTTGAGACGGTTTTGTAGTGACCGCTTGTGGATACTCTTAGATAATCTACAACTGGATTTGGCAAATCCGACCTCTCAAACGTTTACGGATACGTCCGGGCGCGTCCGCGGACACTGACGTGTCACATCTTAAATAATGCACTCTACAACGAGACATCTCAAATTAATTAGAACATCAAATCCATATTATTACATGCAACGTAAATCTAACACAAGTGAAGCTCGTCCATCTCCGTTGTGCCCATGTCCGGCGGTCGGCTACGCCCCTCGTAGCGCCGGTTCGGTCGCGGGCGAGGTAGATTAGCACATGGGACACTAGCCGGCTCACGGGAGTCAAGCTTCGGCCGTCTCCCATGTCCTACTCTTCCTCATCGGAGCCCGTAACCCAGACTGTGTTGGTGGACGTCAGGTCGATGACGGATCCTTCCTAGAAGGAGACGATGTCCACCACGACGCGGTTGCGGCGCCCGCACCCGTGCATTATATGGGGCGCCGGATAGTGTGACTCCACCTCTCCAACGTCTACTGCCGCGAAGGCCTCCGTCACCTCGCACGGTGCGCACGTCACACCATGTTAGTGTCCGAGGACATCCATGATGGGTCATCGACACGTCAAGGGAGGGGTTGCACGTCTACCACGACGTTCGAACGCGTGACAGATCGCATCGCCTCCGATGAGGCAGCGATGCCGAATCCAAACACCGGTTGTGCTGACGCAATGGATTTAGGGGCTTTGAGTCCGAGTGCTGTCGGAGGGCGGCCGCTTTTCGGGAGCGACGGAACGCAACCCGGACGACCATCTCTTCCTCGGGGCCGCGTGGGATAAGCTCGTGGTCGACGAATGTGGAGATGAAGAACTCGGATCCACTGTCAACCACGTCGGAGAAGGACGGAGGTTGTCGGAGATGAGATGGGATAGTGGATGAGAATGAAGGGGAGCGGATGGGAACGGATATATGTAGGATCGATGTACGCCGGCGCGGGGCTCACGTGGACTCCTCGTATCGACCCCATATTTGGGCTCGATACGAAGGGTATCGATTAACTCGAACTTCTGAAGTCTGTTTAACACACTCTATTGAATTAAAATTTCGTTATTGACCAATAACCCAACGGTCTGCCTGAGATGTTTGATACGAATTTGAAGAGTGCGTTTGTAGATGGTCTTACATTTTGGTTGCGATGGCTTATTTTTTCCTTTCGCGAATGGCTGTGATCACCGAAGCAAAGCAAAGGAATCACCGAGTGGATACGGCCAAGTGCGCTCCAAGTCCAGTAACGCGGTGGACCCACCGCGATACCCGGGATCTCACTGCCGTGCCGTGTGCCGATGGATACGCTCTGGCTCGCTGACACAAAATCCTCCCTAAAACTGTACACCGTCAGTCTGCCTCGCCGCCCAGCCGCTGCATGGGTGCATGCGGCCTAGTACTACCCTTCGCACGCTCCCTCCCCGACACGGCGCGGCGTGTAGCCATGGCCGCACCGCATGCATGCGGCCGCAGTGCGAAACTCAGCGAGGGGGCGGCAGGCGCACAGTAACGTTGGGCGCTGCCAAGTGGACGGTTCGCGGCGTCGGGCGAGCCCGGCCGGCTGCAGCGCATTGGACGGGAGTACATGCTGATGCAGGCAGATACAGCCACGTTGCCGTGTGGGGGTGCGGGGCGGGAGATCACATGATAATTGAATGCGAAAAGACACGGTGCTGGCGCTGCCGAATCCGCCGTACATGCCGCTGCGCCATTGCTCGCCCGTACCGAGATGGATTTCCTCCCTGTGTCCGCGCATCTCCGTCGATCTTCCCGACCGTGGTGCTGTGCGTGACGCCACTTCTTCGTCTCGCCTAGCATATGTAGGTAGGTACGTACGTGCTAGCAGTCGGTACCCACCCTCTGGCCCGGTGAAATTGTAGAAACCGCCACGTTGTTTTTGTACACGTTCCCTTTTTCAAAAGGCTAAAGTAAACCTTGGTTCATAGGTTACAAATGTCATATGAATATAAAAATCATACAAGCGAAATGACCGGCAATTGCTTTTGGCCCCAAGCTCCACGAAGGCCTTTAAATTCAAACTTTAAATTTCGTAAAAATTGGTATTTTAATATTTTAAAAAATTCTAAAAATATACATAGATAGATGAAGGTATAATACATAAGTATGTAATTTTTTAAAACAAAATACATTGAAATAAAGGCTGTACAAAAAAGAAAAATCCGAAACTTTTTAACACATGTTACTATTCATCATTTCAGATCATGAATTTATCTTTTTGTAGTATTTTGACCTGAAATTTTACACACACACGGATCACATCCTTCTTTAGTTGTATATTTTTTTCAGATTTTTTGGAACTAAAATTTTCGAATTTTGATTTTTTCAGAAAAATTGGCCTCCATGAAGCCCGAGCTCCAAATCACCATTCTCTGAAATGACATGCGTCTTAAATTTTTATAGGAAAGGCATGTTACTTGATGCATATGATATGAATTTTTCCATTAAGTGTAGGTCAATATTTTTTTTTTGAAATGTAAAGAATTGGTTTTAGTTACATAAAATAAGAATCCATTTCTACAAACCAAAGGGCTTCATAGTTTTTTTCTTCTGAAAATCCCATGTGGCGGCAGTAGTGGTTTTATATCACCGTGCCCGGCACCGAGAACCTGGCCGCGCTTCCACCCTTCACATGGCTGCCTCCAAGGAAGCTGGACCCCTCGCAGCCGAAGCGGGTGGAGTGGGATGACCCTAAGAGATCTCCATCCTCGAGTCGAAGATCCACAAGCTCGGTAACCACGCTAAGCTGGTGGACATCATCGACGTGATGTTGTACTCCGACATTCTGCCACTCCAACTTCGGGCCATCCCGATGTGGCTCTACAAGCCTGAGGACCCACGGACGATCCCCCACTTTTTCTGTGTCAACATGGACAGTATGTGGACGTCCCTCTTCAAGCTGAAGGTGACCAAGTACCATGTGGACGGGCCTGAGAAGACGCATGCTCCGAAGCAGGTAAGATTTTCTTCCATTGTCCCTTTGTGTCCAAAGACGACTCTTCATAAATGTGATATTTCTTTCCATGTGCAGAAGTTGATGGACTAGACAGCAAGCATAAATTGCCCCACCCCTTTGCCCGAACACGTCATCTTCCCCGACCTCGAGGCGCTTTTGATCGAGGTGCCTTCAAAGGGCCCGACGAAGGCAAAAAAGGAGCTCGGAAGGAAAAGGAAGAAGACTGGAGGTCTTCAAATCGAGTAACCCTGCGATTCCAAGTCCGGGCACCTCAAGTCCGGCTCCTCAGATTAAGGAGCCAAAGAGGAGGAGGAGAGTGAGGATTGCTCATCCCTATCGAGGAAGAGGGCGACGTCCAAGGAAACCGCCGGGCTGGAGACTCGCAGAGGTCGGAAACGCCTTGCGAGGGCCTCCGACTTCGCGTCCCGCAAGGACAATGTCGTGGGTATAAGCCTGACAGTAGATGTGTAGGGTACGAATGAGATGGGCAGAGTCCTAGCTACGGCGAGGTTGTCTGAGTTCAGGCCCTTCTGCGATGGAGGTAACAACCCTACGTCTCAGTGCTCTCGGAGCTTGTTACCGAGTGTAATACGGAATACAGTGATTTGCTAACCCTTTTACCAGTGGGGGAGGGCGGCTTATATAGAGTGCGCTGCCCTCCACAACGGTTCTGATTCAGGGGCGGAGTAGTGGCGATTGAATGTATACGTTACAGGTAACGTACGCTCTAAATGCTAATAAATGCACCCGGAAACGTACGACTGTTTCCCTCCAGGGAGGTTACGATGTACCGAGTGCATACAGTCGGTTAGCTTGGTAACCTCCGAATGCTAGTATCCGACTGGATGATACAGAACCTGTTGCCGACTAGATGATGGGGATTCCCTAATCCAGTCGGGGTAGACTTGGGGTCTTGTACTTTGTGTGGGGTAGTCCTTGGGTAGGACCTGTATGGCAGGCCTATGACCCTACCCTAGGACTATGACCCCATCATTAGTCCTCGAATGGATTGGGGTTGATACGACGAAGCAGTGCTTGAAGTTCGGATCCGACTCGATTAGATTCGGCTTGGGCGTTGCTTGCCCCTATCCATTTTACCTTTTCTGACCAACGATCCGAGTGGAAGTGCTCGCGAAACCGACTGTCGGGAGCCGAGTGTTTCCGCAGCATCTTTTGACGCGACCGGTCAACTAACAGCGGCGGATTTTCCGGGATCTCAAATTTCGGGTTCCGCACGCTCAGCGGGGACGACGTCAGCGCACTCGAGTAGCGCCTGACTCCTCGATTCTCGCGCCTTCAACTCCTCCACTGATATCGCCGCGGCCGGTCGGGCGGATAAGATTTCGGGCCCGCTCGCCAGCGACCCAGTCGGCGCTCTATTTAACTGTGGGCGACGAGACTCCTCGGTTACGCTCGCCGAAACTTTTGCTCTCGCCTGCTCCGTTTTTCCCGCCACCCCCTGCGCTCATACACTCCTTCCTTCTCCTCCTTCTCGAGGACTCGCCGTCGCCTCCATGACCAAAGGTCAGACCAGCAAGATGGAGGCGAGGAAGAAGAAGAACAAGGCGGCGGCTGCTCAACGGCGGCAGCGGCCGTTGCCGGCGGGGTGGATCCAAGGAGACTTCCTCCCCTCCACGGTGATGGAGGGAGATCTGCTGGAGTTGGTGGAGCACGGAATGCTCGTGCATAAGTCCTGGAGGCTGCCGGCGGACGACAAGGTCGAGCCGGCGCCGCGGGAGGGGGAGCGCGTCTTGCTTCTCAGCCATGTTCACACAGGTTTTTCTTTGCCCCCGCATCCCTTCTTCAAAGGCATCATGAATCACTTCGGTGCTCAACTCCATCACTTTCCTCCGAATGCCATCGCCCACCTTTCTGCCTTTATCGTTTTATGCGAGTGCTTTATCGGTTGCCCCCCATTGGGGTTTGTTCAAACATATCTTCTCCGCCCGCTCTCAAACCATCAAACGTCTTAGTCAGTCGGACGATAAGACGCACCTCCTCCAGCTCTGCGGGGGTTTAGGGTTCCAGAAGAAGAGTCGGAGTAGCTATCCTGCTCTCCAGTTGAGCGAGTCGGTTAGGAACTGGCAGTCGACGTGGTTCTACTGCCAGGACATCGCCTGTCCGAGCGCATCGACTGTGCTGCCTCTGTTTAGTCTAGACCGGCCCGCTCCACCTAAGCAGCTCGCGCTCTCGAAGGCCGAGAAGAATGACATCCAGCCTTTGGTCGAGGCACTCGTGGACGTCGTCAGGAGGGGGGTCACCGGCATAGACCTGCTGGAAATCTTCCTTGGTCGGCGGATCCAGCCGTTGCAGGCTCGCGACCACGCTATGTGGCACTATACAGGGCCCGAGGATTCCACTCGGACCAACGTGGTGGGCGTACCCGAGGAGAGAGTGACCTTGTGGGTGCTCCAAATCACGGGCCCTTGTGAGAATCCCAAAGGAGCTCGCCGAGTGAAGCCTTACAGCGCGGACCACCCTCCACCGAATCAGGTGAGTGACATGAGCCGAGTGCATTGAACTGTCTTAATTCCAGTCACTTACTTATATCTTCGTGTGATGTGTAATGTTTCCGATTGAACTTCATGCAGGCGTGGACCAACTGGTTCTCCCCCGTCTCGAATGGGAATCCGGAGGAGGAAGGCAGCCAGGAGGGGAGCGTGGAGAGCGCCGAATACGTCTCCGACAGCGGGGAGTCGGAGGAGGAGGACATCGAGGAAGAGGAAGAGGATGAAGAGCAAGACTCGCCACCTCCATAGCCGGAGCACCGGAGTAAGCGTCGACACGAGCCCGCCGTCCCTTCAGCTCCTCCTGCGTCGTCGAGTGCTCCGCCTGCTGCTCCGGTGGTCCCGAGTGTTCGAGGCACCAAGAGGACCAGGGACGCAGCCGCTGAGCCTGCAGGCCAGTCTTCCAGGGCGCCCAAGCCGAGTGGGCCCAAACCTCGGAAGGCTCTGCCGCGAATGAGGGTTGCCATCCCCGTCACCTCCACGTTAGTGAACCTAACTTTCGGCTCTTTCTGTTATCCGAGTGACCTCCTGCTTTATAAGTCGAATGGACTTCACTCGAGAGGGTCGCCACTTCTGCAACCTCTCCGGCCCGCCAAGGGGACGACCCCATGGACACGGACAACGTCGTTTCGTCCCATCCAGGTGTGTTGTAGGAGAGTCGGGTGTTTTATTCCTGCGAACTGCGCCATTCTTTCTTTTTCTGAGACGTCGTGTCATTCGGCTTGTCAGGGGCGACTGGCCTGGACGAGGACGACCAGGGGAGAGCCGACCCCGCCGTGGAGCCTGTCCTGGAGCCTGTCTTCGAGGCTGCTCCTCCTACCGCCACTCCTGCCGCCGATGCTCCACTGACTGAAGCACCTCCACCGACTGAACCGGTGCCGGTGGGGGAGGAACCGACTGGGGCAGACCTTGGGATGCCCCAAGAACCTCCGACGATTCCCGGTTCGTCGGGTGTCGAATTCAGCATCCGGCGCCTTCCGGAGGAGCAGGTGGGAGCGGCCAAGGGGGCGATGGTGCAGGCGGAGCCCATGGCTGGAGAAGCCAAGAGGGCTTATGACTCCGTTGCAGCCTTGTACCAGCGGAGCTTGGAGCTGCGCGATGATATCCGAGTAAGTAGTCTAGTAAGTACTTACTTTTCTCCCGTAACCCACTGGGTGTTGTTGTTTATTCTGCAATGGGTTCACTCGGAGTGAACCCAGTGGGTGTAGTCCCCGAGACTTCTGTCGAGTGCTTGCACCGACAATTGTCTTTACACATTTTGCGTTTAGTTTGGTTGTGTGTGTAGATAGGATTGCCGAGTGCGAGTACTTGTTGCAGTCGGAGCGCTCTTGCAGTAAGAGTCTCCGAGCGTAAGTTGCACACAGGTCGGGTAGTATTGGCCTCTGAGGCGTAAGTGAAAATATGCATCTCAATAGGGCAGGCCTGCTTGAGGTGCATGCCAGTGGGGTCACTCTTAGTGAACCCACTGGGTGTAGTCCTCGAGACCGCTGTGGACTGCTTGCGTCGGCAGGGGTCTGAAGAACTTAGACTTTGAACTTATAAACTTGCTGATTACCCTTTGTTTCTTGGTGGCAGAAAACTTGTGAAATGGGAACGGCCTATGAGGCTCTGTGGGCGGAGAGGAACCAGGTCGCTGGTGAACTTGATGCTGCTATGCTCGACATGGCCGGCATGAAGGATACTCTGGAGGTACGAGAGAGGTCCCTAGAGGAGGCTCGGGAGGCGAACAAGGTGTTGATAGAGGAGGTGGAGAGACTGAAGAAATAGAGGACTGAACTGCAAAATCAGATGGCCGTTCGGAACAGACGATGGACAGCTCAGGAGAAGTATGTCAACGACTGGGCTGTGCAGATGATGACTCGTCTGGCTGGTAAGTCTTATGTTTTGCCGAGTGGTTGTACCGTGTGCTCTACACTCGGTTTTTATTGTCTGCTTGCCCGTTTGTTGTAGACTTTTGCAGTGACGCTGAAGCTGAAACGGCGGCTGTGGAGCGGTCCATTAAGGACAATGTGCCACTCGGTGAGGACGCTAACCGGGATCTGCTCCGGGCGCATATCCGCGTAGGCAAAGTGGGTCCTTTCATCGGCCGTCTGAGAGAAGTCGTCGGCCGAATTGACAAGGAACTTTGGCCAGAAGACGAGCCGCGGCAGGAGATGGAGACTCTGTTGGCGCGACTGGAGGAGATTCCGAGCCGAGTGCAATCGTGGAAGAAATCGGCCGCGCGTTGCGGTGCTGATGTTGCGCTGTCCTTGGTCCGCGTCCATTGCAAGGAGGTGCGGGAAGATAAGCTGAAGACATTGAAGGTCGCCAACACGAAGAAGCTTCGATTCGAAGACTTCATGGAGACGTTCCTTGAGAGTGCTACCCGTATCGCTGATGGAATCGACTTGGACACTTTTGTGGAGCCCTCCAGTCCTAGCGCCGGCCCAGCTGACGCGTAATAAAACTTTATCCTCAGTATGCCGAGTGTTTACCTGTAAGATACTCTGGCTACTTCTGTTGGCTGTCACACTTTTAAATCGGTGCGGGTATGCTTGATCCGCACCGAGTCAGCTATCGTTTCTAGACTTTTGGAATCAGAGTGAAAACATTTAGTCTTTTGTTTGAATGCTGTTTCGAGTGCAATGCTTAGTGCGGACTCGGAGAAGATTCTTGATCACAGCTAAGTCTCCGAGTGTGATGCGTAGTGCACACTCGGAAGATGTTAGTACTTAGGTGATTCTGGATCACAGCTAAGTCCCCGAGTGTGACGTGTAGTGCACACTGGGAGGAAGTTAGTTCTTAGGCGATTCAGGATCGCAGCTAAGTCCCCGAGTGTGACGTGTAGTGCACACTCGGAGGAAGTTAGTTCTTAGGCGATTCAGGATCACAGCTAAGTCCCCGAGTGCGACGTGTAGTGCACACTCGGAGGAAGTTAGTTCTTAGGCGATTCAGGATCGCAGCTAAGTCCCCGAGTGCGGTGTGTAGTGCACACTCGTAGGAAGTTATTACTTAGGTGATTCTTGATCACAGCTAAGTCCCCGAGTGCGACGTGTAGTGCACACTCGGAGGAAGTTAGTTCTTAGGCGATTCAGGATCACAGCTAAGTCCCCGAGTGCGGCCTGTAGTGCACACTCGTAGGAAGTTATTACTTAGGCGATTCATGATCACAGCTAAGTCCCCGAGTGCGACGTGTAGTGCACACTCGTAGGAAGTTATTACTTAGGCGATTCAGGATCGCAGCTAAGTCCCCGAGTGCGACGTGTAGCGCACACTCGGAGGAGGTTAGTACTTAGGCGATTCAGGATCGCAGCTAAGTCCCCGAGTGCGGCGTATAGCGTACACTCGGAGTAGGTTAGTACTTAGGCGATTCAGGATCGCAGCGAAGTCCCCGAGTGCGGCGTATAGCTCACACTCGGAAGAGGTTAGTACTTAGGCGATTCAGGATCGCAGCTAAGTCCCCGATGTTGGGGAACGTCGCATGGGAAACAAAATTTTTCCTACGCGCACGAAGACCTATCATGGTGATGTCCATCTACGAGAGGGGATGAGTGATCTACGTACCCTTATAGATCGTACAGCAGAAGCATTAGAGAACGCGGTTGATGTAGTGGAATGTCCTCACATCCCTCGATCCGCCCCGCGAACAATCCCGCGATCAGTCCCACGATCTAGTACCGAACGGACGGCACCTCCGCGTTCAGCACACGTACAGCTCGACGATGATCTCGGCCTTCTTGATCCAGCAAGAGAGACGGAGAGGTAGAAGAGTTCTCCGGCAGTGTGACAGCGCTCCGGAGGTTGGTGATGACCTTGTCACAGCAGGGCTCCGCCCGAGCTCCGTAGAAACGCGATCTAGAGGAAAAACCGTGGAGGTATGTGGTCGGGCTGCCGTGGAAAAGTCGTCTCAAATCAGCCCTAAAACCTCCGTATATATAGGTGGGAGGGAGGGGGCCTTGCCTTGGGGCTCAAGGAGCCCCAAGGGGGTCGGCCGAGTCCAAGGGGGAGGACTCTCCCCCCCAAACCGAGTTGGACTAGGTTTGGTGGGAGGGAGTCCCCCTTCCTTCCCACCTCCTCTTTTTTTTTCCTTTCTCTCTTGATTTTCTTCTCCTTGGCGCATAGGGCACTTGTGGGCTGTCCCACCAGCCCACTAAGGGCTGGTGTGTCTCCCCCAAGGCCTATGGGCTTCCCCGGGGTGGGTTGCCCCCCCGGTGAACTCCCGGAACCCATTCGTCATTCCCGGTAACTCCGAAAACCTTCCGGTAATCAAATGAGGTCATCCTATATATCAATCTTCGTTTTTGGACCATTCTGGAAACCCTCGTGACGTCTGTGATCTCATCCGAGACTCCGAACAACATTCGGTAACCAACCATATAACTCAAATACGCATAAAACAACGTCGAACCTTAAGTGTGCAGACCCTGCGGGTTCGAGAACTATGTAGACATGACCCGAGAGACTCCTCGGTCAATATCCAATAGCGGGACCTGGATGCCCATATTGGATCCTACATATTCTACGAAGATCTTATCGTTTGAACCTCAGTGCCAAGGATTCGTATAATCCCGTATGTCATTCCCTTTGTCCTTCGGTATGTTACTTGCCCGAGATTCGATCGTCAGTATCCGCATACCTATTTCAATCTCGTTTACCGGCAAGTCTCTTTACTCGTTCCGTAATACAAGATCCCGCAACTTACACTAAGTTACATTGCTTGCAAGGCTTGTGTGTGATGTTGTATTACCGAGTGGGCCCCGAGATACCTCTCCGTCACACGGAGTGACAAATCCCAGTCTTGATCCATACTAACTCAACAAACACCTTCGGAGATACCTGTAGAGCATCTTTATAGTCACCCAGTTACGTTGCGACGTTTGATACACACAAAGCATTCCTCCGGTGTCAGTGAGTTATATGATCTCATGGTCATAGGAATAAATACTTGACACGCAGAAAACAGTAGCAACAAAATGACACGATCAACATGCTACGTCTATTAGTTTGGGTCTAGTCCATCACGTGATTCTCCCAATGACGTGATCCAGTTATCAAGCAACAACACCTTGTTCATAATCAGAAGACACTGACTATTATCGATCAACTGGCTAGCCAACTAGAGGCTTGCTAGGGACGGTGTTTTGTCTATGTATCCACACATGTAAATGAGTCTTCATTCAATACAATTATAGCATGGATAATAAACTATTATCTTGATACAGGAATTATAATAATAACTATATTTATTATTGCCTCTAGGGCATAATTCCAACACCCGAGTGCGGCGTATAGCGCACACTCGGAGGAGGTTAGTACTTAGGAGATTCAGGATCGCGGCTAAGTCCCCGAGTGCGGCGTATAGCGCACACTCGGAAGAGGTTATTACTTAGGCGATTCAGGATCGCAGCTAAGTCCCCGAGTGCGGGATATAGCGCACACTCGGAGGAGGTTAGTACTTAGGCGATTCAGGATCGCAGCGAAGTCCCCGAGTGCGGCGTATAGCGCACACTCGGAAGAGGTTAGTACTTAGGCGATTCAGGATCGCAGCTAAGTCCCCGAGTGCGGCGTATAGCGCACACTCGGAGGAGGTTAGTACTTAGGCGATTCAGGATCGCAGCTAAGTCCCCGAGTGTGGCGTATAGCGCACACTCGGAGGAGGTTAGTACTTAGGCGATTCAGGATCGCAGCTAAGTCCCCGAGTGCAACGTATAGCGCACACTCGGAGGAGGTGAGTACTTAGGTGATTCTTGATCACAGCTAAGTCCCCGAGTGTGACGTATAGTGCACACTCGGAGGAAGTGAGTACTTAGGCGATTCAGGACCGCAACTAAGTTTTTTTTTGTGACCGGAGTCTGCGACTGTGGGAGAACTCTGAATCTGCACAAAACTGAATCTGCTATATATATTATTTCATCAAAACTTGTTCGTTACACTGCTTCAGTCGACGATCACGTATAAAAATGCTTGAGGAGATCCCCGTTCCATGCGCGCGGCTCGTCTGTCTCCCTCTGAATGTTGTAGAGTCTGTATGCTCCGTTGTTCAGCACCTTGGAGACGATGAAAGGTCCTTCCCAGGCCGGAGCCAACTTGTGGGGTCTTTGCTGATCCACTCGGAGCACTAAATCACCTGCTTGGAATGTGCGACTCCTGACATGACGCGCATGAAAGCGTCGCAGATCTTGTTGGTAAATTGTTGAACGAGTGAGTGCCATCTCGCATTCCTCCTCCAGAAGATCGACTCCATCTTGCCTTGCTTGTTCTGAGAAGAGTTCGACTCAGCTTCGGAGAAGAGTTCGACTCGTGGGGCATTGTGAAGCAGGTCACTCGGAAGGACCGCTTCTGCTCCATAAACGAGGAAGAACGGTGATCGCCCCGTTGATTTGTTCGGAGTGGTGTGGAGGCCCCAAAGGACTGAAGGTAACTCGGTGACCCATGCACCAGCAGCGTGTCCTACCTCTCGCAAGAGTTGGGGCTTCAAACCTTGAAGGATAAGTCCATTCGCACGCTCAGCTTGTCCGTTGGATTGTGGATGTGCTACGGAAGCAAAATCCACTCGGATACCCTGACTCGCACAGAAGCCTTTGAACCTGTCCGAGTCGAAGTTTGTCCCATTGTCCGTGATTATGCTGTGAGGTACCCCGAATCTGGAGATGATGTCCCTGACAAACTTGACAGCTGTTGAGGCGTCGAGTTTCTTGATGGGCTTGGCTTCTATCCATTTTGTAAACTTGTCGACTGCCACCAACAGATGTGTGTAGCCTCCTTGGCCTGTCTTGAATGGTCCGACTGTGTCTAATCCCCAAACCGCAAATGGCCACACAAGTGGGATCGTCTTTAGTGCAGATGTTGGCTTGTGGGACTTGTTGGAGTAGAATTGACAGGCTTCACATCGGTCAACCATAGCTTTAGCCATCTCGTTAGCCTGTAGCCAGAAGAATCCAGCCCTGAACGCCTTGGCGACGATTTCTCTCGAAGAAGCGTGATGGCCGCAGGTTCCCAAGTGAATATCCTCTAGGATCAACTGCCCTTCTTCTGGGGAAATGCAGCGTTGAAGAACGCCTGAAACACTCTCCTTGTACAATTGACCGTCAATGACAGTGAATGCCTTCGACCTGCGAACTATTTGCCGGGCTTGAACTTCATCCTCTGGAAGTTCTTGTCTTAGGATATATGCAATGATCGGCTCAGTCCAATCGGGAATGACAACCAGAATCTCTGTGACCAGATCAACCACAGCAGGTACGTCGACTTCAGTCGGATCTGTTGCGCTCTTGGGTTGTACCGGTTCTTCTGTGAAGGGATCTTCTTTGACCGAGGGAAGATGGAGGTGCTCGAGGCAGACATCACTCGGGACTGGTCTCCGAGTGGATTCGAGTTTCGCCAACTCGTCAGCTGCTTGGTTCTTCAGTCTTGGAACATGATGAAGTTCTAGAGCTTCAAACTTCTTCTCCAGCTTCCTCACTGCATTGCAGTATGTTGTCATGGTGGGGTTCCTTACGTCCCACTCCTTCATCACTTGGTTAACCACCAAATCCGAATCGCCGTAGACCATCAGGCGACGGACGCGAGTGAGATGGACATGCGCAATCCGTAGAGCAGAGCTTCATACTCTGCCTCGTTGTTGGAGGAATCAAAGTGTATCTGAAGCACGTACTTGAGCTTGTCACCCTTTGGGGATATGATCACAACACCAGCGCCGGATCCATTCAACATCTTAGACCCATCGAAGAACATTGTCCAATGAGCCGAGTAGATGTGAGTCGGTTGCTGTTGTTCTACCCATTCTGCTATAAAGTCAGCCAGGGCTTGAGACTTAATAGCTTTCTTGGCCTCGAACTTGATGTCACAGTACAGCATCTCCATTGCCCACTTCGCCACTCGGCCTGATGCGTCCCGATTGTGGAGAATTTCCGACAACGAAGCATCAGAAACGACAGATACCGAGTGGTCTTGGAAATAATGGGCCACCTTCTTCGCAGTCATATAGATCCCATAGATAAGTTTTTGATAATGGGGATACCTCTGCTTGGAAGGGGTCAGGACTTCTTAGACGTAGTACACTGGCCGCTGAACTTTGTACGCTTTGCCTTCTTCTTCTCGCTCGACTGTAAGAACAGTACCGACGACTTGATTTGTAGCCGCGATATATAGAAGAAGGGGCTCTTTACTGAGCGGAGCAGTAAGAACCGGCTGGGTGGAAAGTAGGACTTTGAGGTCGTCGAATGCGACTTGGGCTTCGTCTGTCCACTCGAAGGTATCTGACTTCTTCATGAGTCGGTACAGAGGAAGTGCTTTTTCGCCGAGTCGACTGATAAACCTGCTCAAAGCCGCTAGGCAACCTGTGAGCCGTTGAACATCGTGTATTCTGACCGGCCTCTCCATTCGGACGATGGTCCCGATCTTTTCGGGGTTGACGTCGATCCCTCGTTCGGAAAAGAAGAAACCGAGTAACTTTCCGTTGGGAACACCGAATGAACATTTGGCTGGGTTGAGCTTGATATCATACCTACGAAGGTTGGCGAATGTTTGTGCCAAATCAGTCAGCAGGTCGGAACCTTTGCGTGACTTGACTATGATATCATCCATGTATGCCTCCACATTGCGACCGATCTGGTCGAGGAGACATTTTTGGATCATGCGCATAAAGGTAGCTCCTGCATTCTTCAGACCGAAAGGCATAGTGATGTAGCAGAAGCACCCAAACGGGGTGATGAAGGCTATTTTCAACTCATCGGGACCATACAGACGGATCTGATGATAGCCCGAATAGGCATCAAGAAATGACAAACGCTCGCATCCTGCAGTCGAATCGACAATTTGATCTATGCGGGTGAGCGGAAAATGGTCTTTCGGGCAGACCTTATTGAGGTGCTTGAAGTCAATGCACATTCGGAGTGACTTGTCCTTCTTGGGCACCATGACGACATTGGCGAGCCACTCGGAGTGGTAAACCTCGCGAATGAAGTTGGCTGTCAACAGCTTGGCCACCTCTTCTCCGATTGCCTTCCTCTTGTGCGCGGCGGACCGGCGCAGGCGCTCTCGGACGGGCCGAGCAGCGGGATCCACATGCAGTCGGTGCTCAGTCAACTCCCTGGGTACACTTGGCATGTCAGATGGTTTCCATGCGAAGATGTCCCAGTTCTCACGGAGGAATTGGGTGAGCTCGGCTTCCTATTTAGGATCAAGGGTGGTGGAGATGTTCGTCGGGGCGGCAGAATCGTCCGTCGGGTGGATGCTGACTTTCTTCGTCTCTCCCGCCGACTGGAACGCGGACTCAGAAGCTGGTTTCTTTGAGCGCATCAGGTCGGCAAGGTCGACTGTCTTCTTGTATTCGTCGAGCTCGAGTACTGCCATCTGATGGTCGGCGATTCTTGATCCCTCTTGCAGACACTCCTCTGCTCACTGGCGGTTGCCGGTGATGGTGATAACGCCTTTTGGGCCCGGCATCTTCAATTTCAAGTACACATAGCATGGACGTGCCATGAAGCTCATGTATGCCGGGCGGCCCAGAATTGCATGGTAAGCGCTCTGGAAATCCACCACCTCGAATGTGAGCTTCTCCTTGCGAAAGTTTTTGTCGGAGCCGAAGGTGACGTCCAACGCGATCTGGCCGAGTGACCTGGCCTTCCGTCCAGGGACGACTCCGTGGAACTGCATACTGCTCTCGCTGAGTCTGGACATCGGAATGCCCATTCCCTTGAGAGTGTCAGCGTACATGATGTTCAGTCCGCTGCCACCGTCCATGAGGACTTTGCGCAGTCGGACTCCTTCTACCACCGGGTCGACGACCAGAGCCTGTCTTCCTGGGGTGGGGACGTGCCTTGGATGATCCGACTGATCAAAGGTGATCGTAGTCTCAGACCATTTAAGGAACTTGGGAGCAGTCGGAACGGCCATGTTGACCTCTCTGTTCACCAACTTCAGTCGACTCTTGCTTTCGACATCAGCAAAAATCATGAGGGTTGCATGGACTTGGGGGAACGGATCCTCTTTATCCTCCTCATCTTGTTCAGGATTCTTCTCACTCGGTTGCCCTTCGCTGAACCCCTGGATCAGGAGACGACATTGCCGAGTGGTGTTCTTCGCGTATATGGGGTTGCCTTCTTCGTCCATCTTTGTGTGAACTGGACAAGGCTGGTCCAGGATGGGATTGTTGAACGGCTTCTTCTTGGGGGCAGACTGCGCTTTCCCTTTACCCTTGAACTTGGCGCTGGTCACAGCTGCAGCTTCTGCCTGCGGTGTGGGCAGAACTTTCTGTTTTTGCTTCCGAGTGTTACCTCCGTCGGCATTGCCGACTGTCTTGTGTTTGCCACTCCGGATGCGGTCCTCTTCCTCGCCATTTGCATAGCGAGCTGCTATCTCCATCATCTTGCTCATGGAGATGTCGCCTGTCCGGCCGAACTTTAGATACAGCTCCCTGTACCGTACGCCTGCCTTGAATGCGCAGACCGCTTGATGCTCAGTAACGTTCTCCACCGTGTGGTAGAGAGTTGTCCATCGCTGGATGAAGTCGCGCAAGGGCTCGTTCGGCTTCTGGACACAGTGCTGAAGCTCCACAAGGCCTGCAGGGCGTTTGCACGTCCCTTCGAAGGTCCTGATGAACACTCGGACCAGATCTGCCCAACTGTAAATGCTTGAGGGGGCCAACTGGTTCAGCCAAGCTCACGCCGAGCCGTCGAGCATCAGAGGGAGGTGCTTCATAGCGACATGGTCGTCCCCTCCTCCGATCTAGACTGCCACTCGGTAGTCGTCTAGCCATGTTTCAGGCTTGGATTCCCCCGTAAATTTACCGATTCCCGCTGCCAATCGGAAGTTGGGCGGGATGTCAGCCGAGCGGATGGCTCGACTAAAACACTCGGGGCCGAACACGATGGTCCTACTGCCACTTGGACGATCCAGATCGTGACCATCGCGGTGGGCTCGACCTCTGTCGACTCTTCACTGGGCGATTCGCCCTCTTGCGTCGGGTCTTGGGTCGTAAGTGTCGCCGACTGAACGCCGATCATCATGATGTCGGGACCCATAGGGTCCACCCCGCGGAGGGGTGCGCGAGTGGCGGCGATCTTCACGGATCATAGAACGGCCGCCTCCCCTGTGGTGCTGATGGGAACCAGGGTTGTGAACCGACCGATGCGTGTTTGCATGGACGGAACTATTGTGGATCCGATTGTGCGACTGGGAGACTGCCGAATTCTACTGCTGCGCCGTGTGCAACAGAGCACGGATCTGCTCGATTCCCCTTCCTGCCTCTGAATCTGTCGGTTGGAGGGAATCGGCGATCTTGGCAGCTGCAGCCAAGTTGAGGAGAGGTGTGCGGTACAACTCCACGTTGCTCCGCCGGGTGTGCCGACTGGCGGAACGACGAGCCGGACGGCGTGCACCGGATGCTTCACCGACTTCGTGCTCGCTTCGGCCGGCCTGATGGGGATCTTCATGGGTGTTGGCCATGTGTACTTCTGCTGCAGGCCCGCAGCCCGTGTACTCGGAGGGGAGCTCAGTCGGAACCGAGCCCTAGCACTGGGAACGCGGGGCAACTACAACAGACTCCAGAACTGCCACTTGAGAGGATGCGATCTGACGCGCTCGGGCATGCTGCACCCAACGTTGGAGACGCGGACTGCGGGACCGCTCGGTGCGGCGCATGACGGAGGCGCAGGCCGACAATGGAGCCGATTGTTGGAGAAGAACGCCGCAAGCGCGAGCACGGAAATGCGTGGCCCCGCGACGGGAAGCGCCTCGACGTCGAGAGGCGCCTCCCGAAGCCACGCCGAATC
Source organism: Hordeum vulgare subsp. vulgare (assembly GCF_904849725.1). Taxonomy (NCBI): domain Eukaryota; kingdom Viridiplantae; phylum Streptophyta; class Magnoliopsida; order Poales; family Poaceae; genus Hordeum; species Hordeum vulgare. The sequence continues at coordinate 549,430,478 of NC_058519.1, forward strand.
GTCGACGGTGAAGGAGAGAGCGCCGAAGAGGATCTGGTGACCCATGCTCGAATCTTCACGAGACGACATGACGAAAGGAAGTAGTCGCAAACTCGCCGGAAGTCACTTAGACGCCTGCCCCACGGTGGGCGCCAACTGTCGTGGGTATAAGCCTGATAGTAGATGTGTAGGGTACGAATGAGATGGGCAGAGTCCTAGCTACGGCGAGGTTGTCTGAGTTGAGGCCCTTCTGCGGTGGAGGTAACAGCCCTACGTCTTAGTGCTCTCGGAGCTTGTTACCGAGTGTAATACGGAATACAGTGATTTGCTAACCCTTTTACCAGTGGGGGAGGGCGGCTTATATAGAGTGCGCTGCCCTCCACAACGGTTCTGACTCAGGGGCGGAGTAGTGGCGATTGAATGTATACGTTACAGGTAACGTACGCTCTAAATGCTAATAAATGCACCCAGAAACGTACGACCGTTTCCCTCCACGGAGGTTACGATGTACCGAGTGCATACAGTCGGTTAGCTTGGTAACCTTCGAATGCTAGTATCCGACTGATGATACAGAACCTGTTGTCGACTGGATGATGGGGATTCCCTAATCCAGTCAGGGTAGACTTGGGATCTTGTCCTTTGTGTGGGGTAGTCCTTGGGTAGGACCTGTATGGCAGGCCTATGACCCCATCAGACAAGGCCGAGATAATTGACATGTAACGACCAAGATGCGGTCCTTTCCGATCTGGGGGTCGAGGCCCCGAATAGGAAAGAAGCGCATCTAAGCGTTTCGCAAGCAAGTAACACAGCACAAATAATAATAAAAGTAGACAATCCGGGATTCAATTGTCTTCTCATTAATAACTCAGAGTACATCACATATACAATCAAGGTAGTTCCGCTACGGACTACAAAACATGGAAATGCTATGCTACCCTGCATGCAGGCCCACGATCACGACCATGCCTCAATCCTGTGGATAGTTCACGTAGAGGTGGTCTGTCTCCTCGTCGTACTGCCACGCCAGCTGAGTGCCGTCGGGATCATCTGTCTCTGGGGTACCTGTACCTGTTGGGAGTTTCGGAGGAATCCGTGAGCCACAGAGACTCAGCAATCTAAGACCTTGGTGCCAGAACCAGTCATGTTATTCGGTAGGGAAAAAGGGTGAAGTGTATAAGGCTGTAGCATCCTAAGCTTGATTTAGTGGCTAACTTACGTAAATGAATTGTGAAGGTGGTCTACGCTAGCGGTCGTGATTACTTGATCACTAAGTGATCCTGAACACCTACCTACGACATTCATAACCCCACCGTGTCCCCGATCGAAGAGAGGTCTTCGAGGGGAACAATCACGGTTACGCACACAGTTGGCAATTTTATTAGCTTATGTTTAAGTTATCTAATACCGGATGTTAACAAAATATTCCAAGTTGCCACATAACCGCGGGCACGGCTTTCCGAAAGATTAAACCCTGCAGGGGTGCTCTAGCTAGTCCATCACAAACGTACACAGGCCGTAAAGGCATCCTCTATCACGAATCTCGTGATGTCGTCCGATTCCTTAGAGGAAAACCTCAACTCTGGGGGAAACCAAAGTTTCACTGGGATTCCTATACGCAAGATATACCGCTAAAGTAAGGCAAGGCTAACAGGACCTCCCGACGTGTCGACGACCCTGATAAGAGCCGGGTATCTCAGTCTCAGGACACGCCGGATGAGCCACACTACAGGTATACCAAACCTTAGGTTGCCGTGTGGTGGCCCCATAGTCTGCCCAGTTTGGACCAACACTCATGAGGAGCACTGGCCCGGGTTGTTGATTAAAATCCTCGGGGTAGCTATTCCCTATGCAGTTTATTATTAAGTGATTAGCAAATTAACACCAATGTTGGGTCCTGCCGGACAAGCCTTAGCACTACGCGATTTATCGAGGGGGTCCCCATAACAACCCCGAACGTGTTAGAAGCGATCATTATGGAATCAAACACCGGTAGCCGGTAACTAAGGCGGCAATAACGGAACAAAGCACCCGACAAAAGGCTAGGCCTTCCGTCATTTACCAAGTATATAGGTGCATTAATTAAACAACAGAATTTAAGATAATGATATCAAGCTCATGTTATCACATGAGTCAAAGCACCTGCATCTAGCAACGCTAACATTAGTGGCTGAGCAAAGCCTACTTAGCCATACAAGTTTTGCTAGGAAGGGATCAGTGTTTGGGTTCATGACATAACAAGAGGCAATTTAATTCAGTGGTAGGAAGCGAGCAGTATGACATGGAAACGCAAACTAGCATAACAAGTCTAGAGATGGAATCAAGGTCATATCATCTTGCGTGTGATATCCTCAGCTTGGAATGGTTCTGGTTTGTCCTGCACGTACTCCCCTGACTCCACGTATTCGTTCTCCGATCCCGGTGCTACCCAACATAAGAATAACAACCAATGAACAGCAGCACCACAAGATGCAACAAGCACATGATGCATGAGATGAAAGATGAGCATGCATCACTATTTCCACTCTAGCACAAGCAAAAGAAACTACTACAAGTTTGTGGACAGAACAGTACACTAAGCTATTTTGAAATGCATGAGAATGACATGATCAGATGCGTCTCGTGAAAATGATGCAAAACCATATAAAGAACATAACAATCGGAGCTACGGATCAACGGGAATCAACGAAACAAGATATGAAGCCCTACGTGTCAAAATCAACACCACACACTCAAATGGCATAAATCTGGAACTCCCAGGTTGCCAAGACATTTAACAACCCAACATGAATGGATTGGAGCAAGGAAGAACACCACAACATCAACTAATCACCCACAATCATCAAAATGACTATACTACACAATCTGCCATAATCTGCATCTTACCTCTTTGTGAGCTACATGCAACATAGCTACAGCCCTCCAAATATGTCAAATAATATATGTGGCTGTTGTCAACCAAGAACACTACAATCACCAGCAAGATTCACACCAAAAGGAATTAAACATAAGAAGATACAAGGCCACAAACTTTCCCAAAACCATCAGATCTCAGGGACTTAGTGAAAATTCCTGCACCTGACTTTCTGTCTTTGTTCTGAAGCTTTTTGACAGCAACCAAAACATAACCTACAGGACTCCAAATGAGATGAAATTTTACAGGGAGCTTCACAAACATATCAGGTCCAAATACCTAGCACTGAACTAAGGCTAGATCACAACACAATGACCAGCACAACCTCATCTATAGGAGAAGAAAATGTTTCCAGATTCTCAGACTTAGTGAAATCACTAAACCGGAATTTTCAGCCACATGCCCACTTTGTCTAGGCATAGCTTGCACACAAATAACACCAAGTGATAAATGACACCACTATGGTGTAGAGAAAAACCCCTACTACTATCACACAAAAGCTCATGCCCTTGGGCTCCACCTATTCCATGGAAACAAAGAGCAAACTTGCAAAAAATCTGAATATGTCAACTCCATAAGGTATCCCAATGGCAAAACTAACTTCAGCACTGGATTCCTTGGGAGATTCTACCCCAAAATCATATATAATATGTGGGCACTTACTTGGAACAAGTGACCACAAATTAAGGAAGGGGAACTACTCCAAATCATGCCTAGTGAATAGGGCATCATTTCATGTAGTTCCACTATATCAACAACTACAAAGGTTGAGCTCATGTGCACAATGACAAAGTGACATGGGGGTTTGAACCCCATGTTTTTGTCATGCACATCAACTTCACAACCCCTACTACTAAGCTTCCCACATAAACAACATACCATGCCCTCTCACATATGGTCATGTGAAGGTGCAAAGCTTGCTTGCAAAGGTGGAATGCTTCTCACACACACATCTACTCCACATCACCCACAAGCACATCTTGCTCTAGATCAAAGCACATACCTACACATGTTATGCTTGCAATAAACTCTAGAACAAGCTCACACACACAAGATATATGTGGTGAGGGAGGGAACCCCTTCACTCACACACAAACTTGCACAAGGCCACCATCATGAGGATGACTAGCACCCACATGCTCTAGCCTAGCAAGGCACACAAGTATGTGCACACCAAGTCAAACAAGCACAAAATCATGCCTATCCACAAACACCACATTCCAAGGCACATGAGCCCTAGTCCATGAGTTTGAGATGCACAACACCTATTCACCATAATTCCCTCATGTAGGTGTGCCCACACACACACTTAAACACACACATATCTACTAGCCCTAAGTCCACATAATAGGTGCTCATGCTAACAATGTAAAAACATCACATGCTGTTGAAGGGGGGGGGGGGGAAATGAACAATTCCCACATTTGCAATACACCCCAACATCAATTACACATGCTAAGGGGAAAGCTCAAAAACAAAGGAAAAACAAAAGGAAAAGAAAAGAATAGCAGGAGGGGTCAGGATTTGAACCCTGAACCTCCTGGTGCTCTCTACTGCAACAACCCACTCTGCTATGCCCATGGGGCTCGACAGAGAAGGACCCAAGCAGAGGATATACTCTGTTGTGCTGCCCTACTGCGAAACAGGAAAGAAAACATGCAAATAAAAGGGGGTGCAACACATGGGATTCGAACCCTGCACCTGACGATAACAACCACAAGGCTCAACCACTGTGGTATGATTGGAAGTCTGGTAGAGAAGGGGACTGAATCTAATCATACTAGCAAACACCTACTGCTCTGCTCTGCACGTCGGCGACAGAGAGGACGATGGAGCAGAACTACTGCTGCTGCTGCCCACGAGGGGAGCCACCACTGCAACCCACACGAACTCGAGGGAGAGGAAGCCCTGCTGCACCACAACCACACACACAAGCTCACCTGACAGCCACACACATACACCACATCAACCTGATGCATCTGCTCCAGACAGAGAAGCACGGCGACAGGGAGATCGCCATCATGTTCTGCTGCTACTGCATGCTACCGGAGGGATCCACTGCTCCTAACCGATGCACTACGAGGGGAGGGATCGCTGCTACGCACACACACGACACGGTTCCTCTACGCCAACAGCACCACAACATCGCAAGCCCCTGCTACCGATCTGCTCGACAGAGACGCACGCGCAGCACCACGGCGAATCTAAGGTGGAGCTGAGGAGGAGAAGGAAGGGGAGGTTGCTCCTCACCTTGGGGAAGGTAGGAGGGGTCTCGATCGGACCAGAGGACCCGGCCGGAGACGACGAGGACGCCCTGATCTGCAGAACCGAGGTAGGGGAAGGAGCACCGCGGGCGCGCCGTTGACGAGGTCGAGCTCGTCGGTGTGGTCGCTTCCCGACCCTACCGATGATGGGAATGGAGCGCGGGGTCGAGGCCTGAGCTCCTGGACATGGCGGATGGCGCGGGTCGTCGACGATGGCGGGGTAGACGCGGCGAGGACCTCTCTGTTCTCTCTGCTACCCTACAGACTTACCTCTGGGAACGAAAGAGAGAGGAGGGAGATGGGCAATGGAGTCGCGGCGGCGGATGGAATATAGGGGGAACCCTAGGCCGAGGGGGCACGGACGCCAACAATATATGGGGGCCTCGACGTCCGAGCTCACGACGTCAACTTTCTCTGTCTCTCAGCGAGCTGACGGAAAGGGGAAAGGAAGAGGACGGCGTCAGGAAAGGAGAAGGGGGGGTCGCGCCCTGGGCTCTCGCTGGACAGGGAGGGACATGGGCCACACCGAAGGGGGAAGGCCCATGCTACGCCAGGGGAAAGAAATAACTTGCTGGGGGGTTTTCTATTTAGAAAACAACACAGAAAGGGAAAAAAATAACACAAGGCAAACTACTGGGATAAATTCCAAAGGAAATACCCCGTGGTCATATAAAAATATGACCTATTTGAATAAAGTAGGATAGAAATATTTGGAGCAATTTGATTAAATGCAAAACAACAATTTATTTACTGTTTTGGATTTATTTGCACCCTTAAAACTAAGATATAAAACAGCAAAAACACATCTTGGCATCCTCCACAAAATACACTAATACATGGGCATTTTTAAAAGAGGGAAGGGAGAAGAGAATCTTGACATAGGAGAAATAGAGAGGAGGGGTGGAGATGGTTTTGAAACCTAAGCATATACTATCACATGCACACCCCACATAAACTATACATCACATGCACATCATCACAAGGCATCACAAGGTGCAACCACAAGATCACCACCACCACATGAAATGCTAAGATCACATGGCAACAACACAAGACAAGGGCAAGCAATGATATGTTATGCATGCATGCATGGGAAGGAAGAGAAACAATAAGGAGTCATCACAAGAAGTCATGGCACATATGAAATCATCAAAACTCTGACAAGTTGGACCCACATGCATTAGGTTCGAAATATGTCAAGGTTACATCTGGGGCACTACATGCCACCTCCTCAGAAAGTGAATCATTGTCCGACATGCACATGTCGTCGCCAAAGAGGTACCCTCTTTTAGGACCTGTCCGGCAAGCCTTCGCTCGAGAAAACGAGTCGCTCCGCCGTGCTCCCCATAGGAAGCTCGTCTTCTTCTCCTCCTCCTCCTCCTCCTTCTTTTTCTTCTTCTCCTCCTTCTTCTTCTTCTTCTTCTTCTTCTCTTTCTTCTCCTCTTTCTTCTTCTCCTTACCTTATTTTACCCAACAAAGACATAATTAGCTAATTTAGCTCCAAAATGGCATAATTAGCTAATTTAGCTCCAAAATGACATAATTAAGTTAGTTAGGTAAAAAACCTCACAAGAACCTTGGTTAGCTCATAACTTAGCGTATCTTCCTCCTAAATGACATAATAATCTCAAAATGGCATAAGAACCTTGGTAAGCTCATAAATGGTATATATTTACCTTGAATTGCTCTAAAATGACATAATTAGCTTAGTTAGGTCAAAAATGGCATAAGAACATTTGTTACATCATAAGTGTCACATAGTTAGCTTATTTTCATCCAAAATTACGTAATTAGCTTAGTTAGGGCAAAAATAGCATAATAACCTTTGTTATCTTAAAAAAGGTCATATACTTTGCTTATTTTCCTTCAAAATGACATAATAAGCTCAAAAATGTCATATATTGTTGTTCTTCTTCTAACTTTCTTATTCCCATTTTGTGGATTAGATTACCTACATGGAAGGTGGCATTGATGGAGTGCTTTAGTTTTTGTTTTCATTTAAGTTGATGAACAATGTGTAACTATATGTATGTATACATGGATGAACAGTGTAAAACTTTGCATGTTGGTTGATACGTCCCAAACGTATCTATAATTTCTGCTTGTTCCATGATCTTTTGGATGACATTGTTATATGTTTTGCTATACTATTATATCTTTTTACACATATTTGAACTAACTTACTAACTCAGTGCACCCAGTGCCAGTTTGTGTCTGCTAATGTCTTTTTTTGCATGGGCTTTTACCCAATTTTCTGGAGCCCCAAAAACCCCGAGAAAAATATATAAAAATCAGCAAAATGGAAGCTTCCAGATCACCGAAGATGGGTCAAAGGGGGGCTAGGGGCTTCCTAGGCGATTACCCGGCGCGGCCTGGCCCCTGGCCGCGCCCACAGGCCGCCTGGGTGGGCCTGCTACCTCTTGAGCTTGCGTTGGTTTTTCCCTTGAAGAGGAAAGGGTGATGTAGCATAGTAACAGTAACTATTTCTCTCAGTTTGAGAACCAAGGTATCAATCCAATACGAGTATCAAGGCAAGTCTCCAAAGTACCTGCGCAAAAACAAACAAACTTGCACCCAACGCTATAAAGGGGTTGTCAATCCCTTCACGATTAAATGCAAGATGAGATCTGAAGGTGGAAAGTGCAACAAAGTAAAAGTGTAGAGCTGAAAATATGATGTGAAGTAGACCCGGGGACCATAGTGTTCACTAGAGGCTTCTCTCATGATAGCAAATATTACGGTGGGTGAACGAATTACTGTCGAGAAATTGATAGAACAGCACAAAGTCATGATGATATCTAAGGCAATGATCATACATATAGGCATCACGTCCGAGACAAGTAGACCGATACTTTCTGCATCTACTACTATTACTCCACACATCGACCGCTATCCAGCATGCATCTAGTGTATTGAGTTCATAACAAACAGAGTAACGCCTTAAGCAAGATGACATAATGTAGAGGGATAAATTCATGCAATAGATATAAACCCCATCTTTTTACCCTTGATGGCAAAAACACGACGCGTGCCTTGCTACCCCTTCTGTCACTGGGTGAGGACACCGCACGGTATGAACCCAAAACCAAGCAGTTCTCCCATTCCAAGAATTATAGATCAAGTTGGCCAAACGAAACCCACAACTCGGAGAGAATTACAAGGATACGAAATCATGCATATAAGAGATCAGAAGAAACTCAAATAATAATCATAGATAATTTGATCATAAATCCACAATTCATCGGATCTCGACAAACACACCGCAAAAGAGGATTACATCGGATAGATCTCCATGAAGATCATGGAGAAATTTGTATTGAAGATCCAAGAGAGAGAAGAAGCCATCTAGCTACTAGCTATGGACCCGAAGGTCTGTGGTGAACTACTCACGCATCATCGGAGAGGCAATGGTGTTGATGAAGAAGCCCTCCGTGTCCGAATCCCCCACTCCGGCAGGGCACCAGAATGTGCCCCAGATGGGATCTTGCAGAGACAGAAGCTTGCGGCCGCGGAAAAGTATTTTCGTGGCTATCTCCCGTGGTTTCAGTTTTTTAGGGAATTTATAGGTGGAAGAGGTAGGGCAAAGGTGCCACGGGGGGCCCACAAGCCTGCTAGGCGCGCCCCCAGGCTGCGGCTAGGGGGCTTGTGGCCTCCCCCGGGAGCCTTTGCTTTGGTTCTCAAGTTTCGTGTGTATCTTCTGTTCCGGAAAAAATCTTTCCGGAGGTTTTATTCCGTTTGGACTCCATTTAATATTCTCCTGTGAAAAAGGTCAAAAACACGGAAAAAACAGGAACTCGCACTTGGCACTGAGTTAATAGGTTTGTCCCAAAAAAGAAATAAAATGCATACAAAACATCCAAAGTTGAAAAGATAATAACATGGAACCATAAAAAATTATAGATACGTTGGAGACGTATCAAGTATCCCCAAGCTTAACTCCTGCTCGTCCTCGAGTAGGGAAGTGATAAAGACTGAATTTTTGATGTGGAATGCTACCTAACATATTTGTCCTTTGCAACTTCTTTCATGTGACATGAATGTTTAGATCCGTAAGATCCAAAACAATAGTTTGCTATTGACATGAAAACAATAATACTTCAAGCAAACTAGCAAGGTAATCATGAACTTTCGAAATAACAAGGCCAAAGAAAGGTATCCCTACAAAATTATATAGTCTGGCTATGCTCCATCATTCCCACACAACAAATTTAAATCATGCACAACCCCGGTGTTGGCCAAGTAATTGTTTCCGCACTCTTACTTTCTCAAACCTTTCTCAACTCTCACGCAATATATGAGCGTGAGCCATGGATATAACATTATAAGTGAAATAGAGTGTGGTGGAGGTTGTGAGGCAAAAAGGAGGAGATGGTCACATTGACTCGGCGTATCAAAGGGCTATGGAGATGCCCATCAATAGATATCAATGTGAATGAGTAGGGATTTCCATGCAACGAATGCACTTAGAGCTATAAGTGTGTGAAAGCTCAAAAGGAGAACTAATGGGTGTGCATCCAACTTGCTTGCTCACGAAGACCTAGGGCAATTTTGAGGAAGCCCATCATTGGAATATACAAGCCAAGTTATATAAAGAAGATTCCCACTAGTATATGGAAGTGCCAAAACAAGTGACTCTCTATCATGAAGAACATGGTGCTATTGTGAAGCACAAGTGTGGAAAAAGATAGTAGCATTGTCCCTTCTCTCTTTTTCTCTCTTTTTTTTGGTTGGGCTCTTTGGCCTCTTTTTTGGTGGGCATCTTTGGCCTCTTTTTTTTCTCACATGGGACAATGCTCTAATAATGATGATCATCACACTTTTATTTACTCACAACTCAATACTTAGAGCAATGATGACTCTATAGGAAATGCCTCCGGCAGTGTACCGGGATGTGCAACGATCTAGCTTAGCTTATGACGTTGAAACATCTCGCTAGCTATCTTACGATCATGCAATGGCAATATGAAAGTGACGGCACAAGTCATGAGACGGAACGGTGCGTGTTGCATGGCAATATATCTCGGAATGGCTATGGAAATGCCATAGTAGGTAGGTATGGTGGTTGTTTTGAGGAAGGTATATGGTGGGTTTGTGCACCAGAGAAAGTTGCGCGGCACTAGAGAGGCTAGCAGTGGTGGAAGGTGAAAGTGCATCTATACCATGGGCTCACATTAGTCATGAAGAACTCATACACCTATTGCGAAAGTTTTATTAGTAATCAAAACAAAGTGCTAAACGCATACTCCTAGGGGAAGGGTTGGTAGGTGTTAACCATCGCGCGGTCCCGACCGCAACACAAAGGATGACAATCAATAAATCAATTATGCTCCGACTTCCTAACATAGCGGTTCACCATACGTGCATGCTACGGGAATCACTAACTTCAACACAAGTATTTCTAGATTCACAACACCCTACTAACATAACTCTAATATTACCAAATCCATGTCTCAAAACTAATTGAGAGGAATCAAACTTCTATTTACTAATCAATGCACATGAATATGGAAGTTTTTATTATATGCTCTTTGGATGCCTATCATCTTTAGGACTACTTTCATAGCACAAGCCAATTACCAAGTTACTCAGAGAGAGCACTCTCAAAAAGTTATAAGTGAAGATCGAGGGTTCTTATTTCTCTAAAATATGACACCGCCGTGCTCTAAAAAGATCTAAGTGAAGCACTAGAGCAAAGTTATCTATCTCAAAAGATATAAGTGAAGCACATGCGAGCTAAATTGTGTAACTCAAAAGATATAAGCGAAGCTAAGTGAGTATTCTAGCAAATTCACGATGAGTGCATGTCTCTCTCAAAAAGGTGTGCAGCAAGGATGATTGTGACACAACAAGAAGAAAAGACTCCTATAATACACGACGCTCCAAGCAAAACACATATCATGTGGTGAATAAAAATATAGCTCCAAGTAACGTTACCGATGGATTGCAGACAAAAGAGGGGATGCCTTCCCGGGGCATCCCCGAGCTTAGGCTTTTTGGTGTCCTTGAATTTGGCTTGGGATGCCTTGGGCATCCCCAAGGTTGAGATCTTTCCACTCTTTATCCCATTGTCCATGAGAACATCACCCAAAACTTGAAAACTTCACAACACAAAACTTAAACAGAAACTCGTGATATCATTAGCACAAGAAAACAAACTACCAACCCTTTAGGTACTGTAGCAAACTTGATTTCTATTTATATTGGTGTTATATTACTGTATTCTCACTTTTCCATGGCTAGTACCCCCCCCCCCCGATACTATCCATAGTTTCATCAAAATAAGCAATCAACACAACAAAAACAGAATCTGTAAAAAATAGACTAGTCTGTAGCAATCTGTATACTTCGTATACTTTTGGTATCTCACAAATTCTGAAAAATTATGAAAATTGGGGAAATTGGCATATCAACCAGCAGCAAAAAATAATCAACTGCAAAACTCTTTCTGGATAAGAATAAAAAATAATTTCGTGAGCGCAAAGTTTCTGTCTTTTTCAACAAGATCAAACAACCATCACCAAAACTAGTGATAAAGGTTTTACTTGGCACAAACACAAAAAGAAACACAAAAAACACAATAATAACAGAATTATGATGGTGTGGACACAACAAAACAGAAAGCAAAAATCAAAGATAAATTCATTGGGTTGCCTCCCAACAAGCGCTATTGTTTAACGCCCTTAGCTAGGCATAAGGCGATAGAATCAAGTATCGTCGTCTTTGGTGCTCAAACCATAAGTAGCCCTCATCATGGATTCATAAGGCAATCTTATTTTATTTCTAGGAAAATGTTCCATCCCTTCTTTAATGGAAATTGAAATCTAATATTCCCTTCCTTCATATCGATGATAGCACCAATAGTCCTTAAGGAAAGGTCTACCAAGAATGATGGGACATGTCGGATTGCAATCAATATCAAGCACAATGAAATCTACGGGTACATAGTTCCTACTTGCAATAATAAGAACATCATTGATACTTACCATAGGTTTCTTAATAGTCCTCAAGCACAAAGAAGTTTTATAGGAATAGAAACTTCCAACTCAAGTTTCTCTTCAAGAGATTTCATCATAGCACCAACGATATGATCGGTATAGGCCTTGTTTTGGCTATAAGCGTGTGGAGAGTTTAGCATGGATTGCATCAAGGAAATACATTCAATCAAAGAGCAACTATCATAATTGAATTCCTTGAAATCCAAAGTAGTAATTTCATTACTACTCAAAGTTTTGATATCCTCTACTCCACTTTCAATGCCTTTAGCATCATGTTAGATAGACTCCGAATCATTGGGGCGTTTCTCAACCAAAGTGGATTCATATCCAGCCCCATCATCATTAGGATTGGAAATAGAAAACAAGGATTCAATGGGAGTCACAACAAGAACTTTAAGATCTTCGTGATTCTCATCATATATTCAGGTTTAGCAGCCATTTTCTTGACTAAGGTAGCCTATTTATCAGAAATCTGGCCTACCAATTTTTCAAGACGAGCAAACTGAGAATTTAGCGCAAGGAATTCTTTGGCCATATCATCAACTTCTTTATTCATAAAAGCCATAAAAGAATTTTGCTCCCTTAGTTCTCTACGAAAGTAACTATTATAGTAAAACTGTGTAGACATGAAGCCTTTAACACTAGTTTCAATCTCTTCCAACCTTTTATAGTAAGCATCATAATCCTTTGGTTGGGCCATAGAGGTCTTAGCAGACACACAAACGCACAAGCGAACAGAAAGCAAGCGAAAAAAAGGGCGAACGAAAAAGGAAAATATTTTTGTAAATTTTTGTTTTTCAGAAGTGGGGGAGAGGAAAACGAGAGGCAAAAAAGTAAATGCAAGAGATGATTTTGCGAGAGTTACTTGGATAAGCTTCACTTAGAATAATCCACGGTGCCAGAAATTGACACGTTGAAGGAAGACTATTCTTGACTTGAAACTCCGTGGCAACGGCGCCAGAAATTTTTCTTGCTACCTCTTGAGCTTGCGTTGGTTTTTCCCTTGAAGAGGAAAGGGTGATGCAGCATAGTAGCGATAAGTATTTCCCTCAGTTTGAGAACCAAGGTATCAATCCAGTAGGAGTATCAAGGCAAGTCTCTAAAGTACCTGCGCAAAAACAAACAAACTTGCACCCAACGCTATAAAGGGGTTGTCAATCCCTTCACGATTAAATGCAAGGTGAGATCTGAAGGTGGAAAGTGCAACAAAGTAAAAGTGTAGAGCTGAAAATATGATGTGAAGTAGACCCGGGGACCATAGTGTTCACTAGAAGCTTCTCTCATGACAACAAATATTACGGTGGGTGAACGAATTACTGTCGAGCAATTGATAGAACCGCGCAAAGTCATGATGATATCTAAGACAATGATCATACATATAGGCATCATGTCAGAGACAAGTAGACCGATACTTTCTGCATCTACTACTATTACTCCACACATCGACCGCTATCCAGCATGCATCTAGTGTATTGAGTTCATAACAAACAGAGTAACGCCTTAAGCAAGATGACATGATGTAGAGGGATAAATTCATGCAATAGATATAAACCCCATCTTTTTACCCTTGATGGCAACAACACGATGCGTGCCTCGCTACCCATTCTATCACTGGGTGAGGACACCGCACGGTATGAACCCAAAACCAAGCACTTCTCCCATTGCAAGAATTATAGATCAAGTTGGCCAAACGAAACCCACAACTCGAAGAGAATTACAAGGATACGAAATCATGCATATAAGAGATCAGAAGAAACTCAAATAATAATCATAGATAATCTGATCATAAATCCACAATTCATCGGATCTCGACATACACACCGCATAAGAGGATTACATCGGATAGACCTCCATGAAGATCATGGAGAACTTTGTATTGAAGATCCAAGAGAGAGAAGAAGCCATCTAGCTACTAGCTATGGAACCGAAGGTCTGTGGTGAACTACTCACGCATCATCGGAGAGGCAATGGTGTTGATGAAGAAGCCCTCCGTGTCTGAATCCCCCCTCCAGCAGGGCACCCGAACGTGCCCCACATGGGATCTTGCGGAGACAGAAGCTTGCGGCGGCGGAAAAGTATTTTCGTGGCTCTCGCCCGTGGTTTCAGATTTTTAGGGAATTTATAGGCAGGAGAGGTAGGGCAAAGGAGCCACGGGGGCCCACAAGCCTGCTAGGCGCGCCCCCAGGCAGCGACTAGGGGGCTTGTGGCCTCCCCCGGGAGCCGTTGCCTTGGTTCTCAAGTTCCGTGCGTATCTTCTGTTCCGGAAAAAAAAATCTTTCCAGAGGTTTTATTCCGTTTGGACTCCGTTTAATATTCTCCTCCTAAAAAGGTCAAAAACACGGAAAAAACAGGAACTGGCACTTGGCACTGAGTTAATAGGTTAGTCCGAGAAAAGATATAAAATGCATACAAAACATCTAAAGTTGACAAGTTAATAGCATGGAACCATAAAAATTATAGATACGTTGGAGACGTATCAGGGCCCCGCCTCTTCTAACACCCTCCTTTGGCCTATATTTACTCCTCCGGGAGGAAACCCTTCCATCATCTCCAGAATCGCAAATTTCTCCATCATTCTGTCGTTGCAGCGCTTGATATGTCTCCAAGTATCTATAATTTTTGATGGTTCCATGCTATTATCTTGTCAACTTTGGAAGTTTTATATGCATGAATATGCTATTTTATATCTTTTTTGGGACTAACCTATTAACTCAGTGCCAAGTGCCAGTTTCTTTTTTTTTCCGTGTTTTTTACCCTTTTTCAGATGGAGTCCAAATGGAATAAAACTTTTGCGATGATTTTTTTGGACCATAAGAGACCCCTGAAGGTTTGGAAGAAGGCCAAAAGAGCCACGAGGAAGTCACAAGCCGAGGAGGCGCCCCCACCCCCTAGGCCGCACCTACCAGGCTTGTGACCTCCTCGTGGGCCCAACCGACATTATTCCACCGCCATAAATTCCTATAAATTCAGAAACCCCCAAAAAGAAACCTAGATCGGGAGCTCCGCTGCCGCAAGCCTTTGTAGCCACCAAAAACCAATCTGGAGCCCGTTCCGGCACCCTGCCGGAGGGGGAATCCATCTCCGGTGGCCATCTTCATCATCCCGACGATCTCCATGACGAGGAGGGAGTAGTTCTCCCTCGGGGCTGAGGGTATGTACCAGTAGCTATGTGTTTGATCTCTCTCTCTCTTGTGTTCTTGAGATGTCTTGATCTCGATGTACCACGGGCTTTGCTACTATACTTGGATCTTATGTTGTTCTTCCCCCTCTCCATTCTTGTAATGAATTGAGTGTTCCCTTTGGAGTTATCTTATCGGATTGAGTCTTTAAGAACCCTTGATGTATGTCTTGCACGTGTCTATCTGTGGTGACAATGGGATATTCATGTGAGTACTGGATGTATGTTTTGGTGATCAACTTGCGGGTTTCGTGACCTCGGGAACCTATGAATATGGGTTGGCACACATTTTGACTCTCCGGTAGAAACTTTGGGGGCACTCTTTGAAGTTCTATGTGTTGGTTGAATAGATGATTCTGAGATTGTGTGATGCATATCGTATAATCATGCCCACAGATACTTGAGGTGACAATGGAGTATCTAGGTGACATTAGGGTCTTGGTTGATATGTGTCTTAAGGTGTTATTCTAGTACGAACTCTATGATGGATCGAACGGAAAGAATAGCTAAGGACTCTTGAATAGATTGATCAGAAAGAATAACATTGTGGTGGTTTCGTACCTGACAATAATCTCTTCGTTTGTTCTCTGCTATTAGTGACTTTGGAGTGACTCTTTGTTGCATGTTGAGGGATAGTTATATGATCCAATTATGTTATCATTGTTGAGAGAACTTCAGTAGTGAAAGTATGAACCCTAGGCCTTGTTTCCACGCATTGCAATACCGTTCGTGCTCGCTTTTACTATTGGTTACCTTGTTGTTTTTGTAATTACAGATTACAAAAACCTCTATCTACCATCTATATTGCACTTGTATCACCATCTCTTCGCCGAACTAGTGCACCTATACAATTTACCATTGTATTGGGTGTGTTGGGGACACAAGAGACTCTTTGTTATTTGGTTGCACGGTTGCTTGAGAGAGACCATCTTCATCCTACACCTCCCACGGATTGATAAACCTTAGGTCACCCACTTGAGGGAAAATCGCTACTGTCCTACAAACCTCTGCACTTGGAGGCCCAACAACATCTACAAGGAGAAGGTTGTGTAGTAGACATCAAGCTCTTTTCTGGCGCCGTTGCCGGGGAGGCTAGGTAAGCGGCACTCACCTCCCGTCAACGAAGCTCTTTTCTGGCGCCGTTGCAGGGGAGGTTAGCGCTTGAAGGTATATCTTTAGATCCTGCAATTTCATCTTTTAGGTTCTTGTTTTATCACTAGTTTAGTCTATAAAAGAAAACTACAAAAAAATGGAATTGAGTTGGCCACATATGCTTCATGTTTTCAATGTCTTTCGTGAAAATGATGGAAATGAAATTTGTGCTCAAGTGCTAAAAAAGAATTACATAGAATGCTTGGCATAAAATATGTGAATGATGAGCATTATTGCAATCGTGTTAGTATGAATTATTTGATTACCCATGATGCTAATGATATGCAAAAGCACAAGCTTGGGGATGCTATGTTTGATGAAGATGATCTTTTTAGTTCTCCCACTTTGAATGATCAAAAATATTATGATGAAAGCATGCCCCCTATTTATGATGATTATTGTGATTATACTTATGCTATAAAGAAGAGGGATGATAAAACTTGTCATACTCTTGAGTATCCTTTCATTGAACATCACTCTTTTAATGTGGAAACAATTTGTAGCGCTCAAGTCTTTTACGATACTCCCACTACTATTGATGAGAACAAATTTCCTTATGTGGAGAGTAGTAAAATTTATATGCTTGTAGATCATGAAAAGAATGCTGTAGGTGATGGTTATATTGTTGAATTCATTCATGATGCTACTGAAAATTATTATGAGAGAGGATCATATGCTTCTACGTATTGCAATAATATCAAGTTTCCTCTCTATGTGTTGAAATTTTTGAAGCTATGCTTGTTTTGTCTTCCTATGCTAGATGATTCTTGCTCCAATAAGTTGTTTGATCACAAAATCCATATGCATATGAAGTGGGTTAGACTTAAACGTGCTAGTCATATGCTCCATGATGCTCCTGTTATGTTTGAATTCTGATCTTTTATGTGAGCATCATTGAAATCATCATGCCTAGCTTGAAAGGCATTAAAGAAAAGTGCTTGTTGGGAGACAACCCAATATGTATACTTACTATTTTTGTGTGTTCACATGATTAAGCTACTGTATTAATTATGTTTTGTTGCCTTAGCTTCAATAAAGTGCCAGGTAAAGCCTTTATGATTAGTTTGGGTGATAGTTGTTTGATCATGCTGAAAAAGACAGAAACTTTGCGCTCACGAAATTATTTTCATTCCTATAAAGAGAGTACTTTAGGTTGATTCTTTTTGCTGATGATTTATATACAAATTTACCTAATGTTAATAATTTTTCAGAATTTTTGGAGGTGCAGAAGTATGGTCAATGTTCAGATCATTACGGACTATTCTGTTTTTGACAGATTCTGTTTTCAATGCATAGTTTGCTTGTTTTAGTGTTTCCATAGATTATATTAAGTGATATAAATTGTGGAAATTATAATATACAGTAGGAATTCTGTGAAAATAATTATGAGACTTGTTTTGACAGTACCCAAGTGATTGATTTGCTCGTTATCATACTAACCCATCTCACGAAGTTCCGTTAAGTTTTGTGTTGTGAAGTTTTCAAGTTTTGGGTAGAGTTTCGATGGACTATGGAACAAGGAGTGGCAAGAGCCTAAAATCGGGGATGCCGAAGGAACCCCAAAGACTTATTCAAGGACACCAAAGAGCCCAAGCTTTGGGATGCCCCGGGAAGGCATCCCCTCTTTCGTCTTCAATCCATCGGTAACTTTAGTTGGGGCTATATTTTCTTTCACCACATGATATGTGTTTTGCTTGGAGCGTCATTTTATTTTGTTAGAATAAGGTACTTAGGATCTGAAATTATTAGATGTGAGAGTCTCCACATAGACAAATAGTTGTTCAACTACTCATTGAGCTTCACTTATATCTTTTGGAGTAGTTTGTCTTTTGCTCTAGTTCTTCACTTATATCTTTGTAGAGCATTGCAATGGTTCTATTTTATAGAACTAGTCGAACTCTCGTGCTTCACTTAGATCATTTTGAGAGTCTTAAACAACATGGTACCTTGCTTAGGTTATGAATCTAGTCCTAATATGATAGGCATCCAAAGAAGATAAAAACCTTCATATTCATGTGCATTGATTAGTAAGATAAGTTTGATTCCTCTCAATTGGTTTTGAGATATGTATATGGTAATATTAGATTTATGTTAGTAGGGTGTTGTGAATCTAGAAATACTTGTGTTGAGGTTAGTTATTCTCGTAGCATGCACGTATGGTGAACCTGTATGTTAGGAAGTCGGAGCATAATTGATTTATTGATTGTCATCCTTTGTGTGGCGGTCGGGATCGCGCAATGGTTAACACCTAGCAACCCTTCCCCTAGGAGTATGCTTTTAGCACTTTGTTTCGATTACTAATAAAAACTTTCGCAATAAGTATATGATTTCTTCATGACTAATGTGAGTCCATGGTATAGATGCACTTTCACCTTCCACCATTGCTAGTCTCTCTAGTACCGCGCAACTTTCGCCGGTGCACAAACCCACCATATACCTTCCTCAAAACAGCCACCATACCTACCTATTATGGCATGTTCATAGCCATTCCAAGATATATTGCCATGCAACTCCCACCGTTCCGTCTCATGATATGCGCCGTCACTTTCATATTGTCATTGCATGATCGTAAGATAACTAGCGAGATGTTTCGCCGTCATACGCTAAGCTAGATCATTGCACATCCCGGTACACTGCCGAAGGCATTTCATATAGAGTCATCATTGCTCTAAGTATCGAGTTGTGAGTAAATAAAAGTGTGATTATCATCATTATTAGAGCATTGTCCCATGTGAGGAAATTAAAAAAAAGAGGCCAAAGATGCCCACCAAAAAAACATGACAAGAGGCCAAAGAGCCCAAACAAAAAAAAAGAGAGAAAAAGAGAGAAGGGACAATGCTACTATCTTTTTCCACACTTGTGCTTCAAAAATCACCATGTTCTTCATGATAGAGAGTCTCTTGTTTTGACAATTCCATATACTCGTGGGCATTTTCATTATATAACTTGGCTTGTATATTTCAATGATGGGCTTCCTCAAAATTGCCCTAGGTCTTCGTGAGCAAGCAAGTTGGGTGCACACCCACTAGTTCTCCTTTTGAGCATTCACACACTTATAGCTCTAAGTGCATCCGTTGCATGGTAATCCCTACTCATTTACATTGATATCTATTGATGGACATCTCCATAGCCCGTTTATACGCCGAGTCGATGTGACCATCTCCTCCTTTTTGCCTCACAACCTCCACCACACTCTATTCCACCTATAGTGCTATATCCATGGCTCACGCTCATGTATTGCGTGAGAGTTGAAAAAGTTTGAGAAAGTAAGAGTGCAAAAACAATTACTTGGCCAATACCGGGGTTGTGCATGATTTAAATTCGTTGTGTGGGCATGATGGAGCATAGCCAGACTATATGATTTTGTAGGGATAACTTCCTTGGGCCTTGTTATTTTAAAAGTTCATGATTACTTTGCTAGTATGCTTGAAGTATTATTGTTTTCATGTCAATAGTAAACTATTGTTTTGAATCTTACGGATCTGAACATTCATGCCACAAGAAAGAAGTTACAAAGGACAAATATTAAGAGCTAAGTTAGTAGGGTGTTGTGAATCTAGAAATGCTTGTGTTGAAGTTAGTGATTCCCGTAGCATGCACGTATGGTGAACCACTATGTTAGGAAGTCGGAGCATAATTTATCTATTGATTGTCATCCTTTTCGTTGAGGTCGGGATCGCGCGATGGTTAACACCTACCAACCCTTCCCCTCGGAGTATGCGTTTAGCACTTTGTTTCGATTACTAATAAAAATTTTCGCAACAAGTATGTGAGTTTTTCATGACTAATGTGAGTCCATGGTATAGATGCACTTTCACCTTCCACCATTGCTAGCTTCTCTAGTGCCGCGCAATTCTCGCTGGTGCACAAACCCACCAAATTCCTTCCTCAAAACAACCACCATACCTACCTACTATGGCATTTTCATAGCCATTCCGATGTATATTGCCATGCAACTCCCACCGTTCCATCTCATGACTTGTGCCGTCACTCTCATATTGCCATTGCATGATCGTAAGATAGCTAGCGAGATGTTTCAACGTCATACGCCATGCTAGATCGTTGCACATCCCGGTACACTGCCGGAGGCATTTCCTATGGAGTCATCATCATTGTGATCTTTGAGCTGTGAGTAAATAAAAGTGTGATGATCATCATTATTAGAGCATTGTCCCATGTGAGGAAAAAAAGAGAGGCCAAAGAGCCCAAAAACAAAAAAAAGAGAAAATAAAAAAGAAAAGAAAAAAGAGAGGCCTAAGAGCGAAATGAAAAAAAGAGAAAAGAGAGAAAAGGAGAGAAGGGACAATGCTACTATCTTTTTCCACACTTGTGCTTCATGATAGCACCATGTTCTTCATGATTGAGAGATTCTTGCTTTGTCACTACCATATGCTACTGGGAACCTTCATTATGTAACTTGGCTTGTATATTCCAATGATGGACTTCCTCAAAATTGCCCTAGGTCTTCGTGAGCAAGCAAGTTGGATGGACACCCACTAGTCTTCCTTTTGAGCTTTCACATACTTATAGGTCTAGTGCATCTCTTGTATGGCAATCCCTACTCATTCACATTGATATCTATTAATGGGCATCTCCATAGCCTATTGATACGCCGAGTCAATGTGACCATCTCCTCTTTTTTGTCTCACAACCACCACCACACTCTATTCCACCTATAGTGCTATATCCATGGCTCGCGCTCATGTATTGCGTGATAGTTATAAAAAGTTTGAGAAAGTAAGAGTGCGAAAACAATTACTTGGCCAATACCGGGGTTGTGCATGATTTACATTAGTTGTGTGAGGATGATGGAGCATAGCCAGACTATATGATTTTGTAGGGATAAGTTTCATTGGCCTTGTTATTCTGAAAGTTCATGATTACCTTGCTAGTTTGCTTGAAGTATTATTGTTTTCATGTCAATAGCAAACTATTCTTTCAAATCTTACGGATCTGAACATTCATGTCACGTGAAAGAAGTTGCAAAGGACAACTATGCTAGGTAGCATTCCACATAAAAAATTCATTCTTTATCACTTCCCTACTCGAGGACGAGCAGGAGTTAAGCTTGGGGATGCTTGATACGTCTCCAACGTATCTATAATTTTTGATGGTTTCATGCTATTATCTTGTCAAACTTTGGATGTTATGCATGCCTTTTATATATTTTTTGGGACTAACTTATTAACTCAGTGCCAAGTGCTAGTTCGTGTTTTTTCCATGTTTTTGACCCCTTTCAGAGGATATTTTGAAACGGAGTCCGAACGGAAGAAAATCCCCGAAAAGATTTTTTCTGTAACGGAAGAAGATCGGGAAGCTTGAGAGCCAAGGCAGGGGAGCCTCAGGGGCCCCACAAGCCCCCACCCCGCGGCCAGGGGGGTAGGCCGAGGCCTACAGGCTTGTGGCCCCCCTGGGCGCACTCTGCCCTAGGGGTTGCGCCTATATATTCCCTAAAAATCCCAAAAAATCAGGAGATCATCGAAATTACTTTTCCGCCGCCGCAAGCTTCTGTCTCCGCAAGATCCCATCTGGGGCACGTTCTAGTGCCCTGCCGGAGGGGAGATTCGGACACGGAGGGCTTCTTCATCAACACCATGACCTCTCCGATGATGTGTGAGTAGTTCACCATAGACCCACGGGTCCATAGCTAGTAACTAGATGGCTTCTTCTCTCTCTTGGATCTTCAATACAAAGTTCTCCATGATCTTCATGGAGATCTATTCGATGTAATCTTCTTTTGCGGTGTGTTTGTCGAGATCCGATGAATTGTGGATTTATGATCACATTATCTATGAATCTTATTTGAGTTTCTTCTGATCTCTCTTATGCATGATTTCGTATCCTTGTAATTCTCTTCGAGTTGTGGGTTTTGTTTGTCCAACTAGATCTATGATTCTTGCAATGGGAGAAGTGCTTGGTTTTGTTTGTCCAACTAGATCTTATTTGGGTAGCGAGGCACGCATCGTGTTGTTGCCATTGCTACTGCAACAAAAGACCTTCCAACGGTGCCAGAAACATGCTGACGGGAGACTGTTCTTGTCCTGATACTCCTCAGCAACGGCACCAGGAATCCTTCTGCTACGGTGTAGCGACCCGACTCAAGACGAGTCAAGCCTGTGGTGTTTCCGTACCATCCCAAGATCATGCTGGTACACACTCAGTACATAATGTATATATTCAAGAGTTCAACCACACAACTTTATTAATCGAAATATCAGTATGTCATCGATGAACACCACGACAAATATGTCCAAGTATTCCATAAATACCTTAGTCATCAGATTCATAAAATATGCCGGAGCATTAGTCAGTCCAAATGACATGACCGTGTACTCATACAAGCCGTACCGAGTGGTGAAGGCTGTCTTGGGTATATCCTGTTCACGAATCTTCAACTGATGATACCCGGATTGAAGATCGATCTTTGAGAATACGCGAGCTCCAACTAACTGATCAAACAGATCATTAATCATCGGCAAGGGGTACTTGTTCTTGATGGTCACCTCGTTCAATGCACGATAATCGACAACCATTCTCAAGGACTTATCCTTCTTTTCAACCAAGAGCACTGGGGCTCCCCAAGGTGAAGAACTTGGGCGAATATACCCTTTGTCCAACAACTCTTTAATTTGCTTCTTGATTTCTACCAAGTCATTTGCGGGAATCCGATAGGGTCTCTTGGATATCGGGGCTGTTCCGGGTAATAGCTCAATCAGGAACTCAATCTCTCTATCGGGTGGCATGCCCGGCAATTCCTCTGGAAATACATCTGGGTACTCCTGTACAATCGGTACTTCCTCCTGGACTACTCCCGTGAGAGAGTTTACTCGCTTACTCCGTGTCGGGCGCTGAGACACGTACTTAATCCGCTTCTGCTCGGGGGTGGTGAGCAAAATAGACTTAAGGGCACAATC
The DNA here is from genome assembly GCF_904849725.1 of Hordeum vulgare subsp. vulgare. NCBI lineage: Eukaryota > Viridiplantae > Streptophyta > Magnoliopsida > Poales > Poaceae > Hordeum > Hordeum vulgare. The sequence goes on from NC_058519.1 coordinate 549,453,871, forward strand.
AATATTCCCTTCATACTTGGCCAACCAATCCATGCCTAGGATTACATCCAATCCCTGGGACTCTAATACGATGAGGTCGGTGGGAAAATTATGGTTCTCGATGTTGAGACTCAAAGCATGGCATCCTATCCCGGCTGTCATCATGCCTCCTGGGGAACTGACCTTAATAGGCTGGCTGAGGGTTCTAGTTGGCAAACTATACTTTTCCACAACTACCCTTGATATGAATGAATGTGTTGCACCAGAATCAAAATGTACCAATACTGGACGTGAATTTAGCAAAAACTTACCAACCACAGTATCGGGGTGATCATAGACCTCTTCAACATCAATGTGGTTCACCTGAGCTCGAGGAAAAGGATAGGGCTTCTTTGCTGCAGAGTTGACGTTGCCGTTTCCATTTCCCTGCTTGTTCTGGGGACATTCAGTGGCATAGTGTCCCGTCTTCTAACACTTGAAGCAGGTGATGTGGTTCAGATCCTTCTGAGTTGGAGCTGAATGCTGCTGAGTGCCAATACCGCCATTCTTGAAGTTGCTGTTATTGCGGTGGTTCCCATTTCCTCCATGGTTGTGGCCTCCATGGTTGTGCACTGGGTGGTTATGCTGGACGTGTCCTCCAAACTTACTGGATCCAGTCCCGGTATTCCCTGAATAGGGGGTGTAGCGAGGCTTCTGCTGAGTGCCGGAGTTGAACTTCCCAATCCCATACTTCCGCTTGCGGTTCTCCATCTGCTGGTGTTTCCCCTCCAAGATGAGGGCCTTATCAACCAGCTCCTGGTAGTTGTTGAAGGTGGCTACAGTGAGCTGAATGCTCAGCTCATCATTTAGTCCCTCCAAGAACTTTTCCTTCTTGGCCACATCATCGGCCACATCTCCAGGTGCATAACGGGCGAGCATGCTGAATTCATCGACATACTGAGCCACAGAGCGGTTCCCCTGGCGTAAGTTGCGAAACTCACGCTTCTTCAGACTCATTGCACCAGCTGAGACATGTGCGGTACGGAAGGCTTGCTTGAATTGCTCCCAAGTGACACCAGCAATGGGGTATGTGGTGGTGTAGTTCTCCCACCATGCAGCTGCAGGGCCTTCAAGTTGATGCGCGGAAAAGTGCACCTTCTCAGCTTCAGTACAACCAGCAGTGATAAGTTCACGCTCCATCTTGCGGAGCCAATCATCTGCCACAATGGGCTCAATGCTGCTGGAGAAAGTCGGAGGGTTCAACCTCAGGAAACGGGTGAGATTGTCGGCCTAGGGTGGATGATGGTTGTTGTTATTGTTCTGGTTCTGGATGATCAGCTGCATCAGGGTGTTTTGTTGCTGGATCAACTGGGTGAGTTCCGACGGAAAGTTGGACTCAGGGGCGCGTCTCGGAGGCATCTGATGTTTGTAGAGGGGTGAGATTAGCATAGAACAATGGTCTAAGAGTAATTACACTACCCATATGAATGCAACACACAAGTATCACACCACACATTTTATTCAATACCATCACAAAGGTTCACACGAGGATACAAAATTCGATAATCCTAAACATCGGCCTAAGCGTATAACGATAAAGTAAATTTGGTGGTCTAGTCTAAGTGTCTTCCTCAGAAAAGCATGGTGATGGGTCCTTCGGTGGAGCTTTCTTCATAGTCCTCGTCATTGCTGATCAAGGGGGCTACATCGCCTTCGGGATGAAGGTTCTCGCCCATGTACAGTTCCTCCTCCATGTATGCAACTCGAGTCTTCAGCTTCTCGATCCGCTCCAGAAAGTCCTTCACCTCGAGTTCGTGCTCATAGTGGGCTTCCCGGGCTGCTTCTTCGAGTTCGAGCTCGCGGAGTGACAGTTTCTTGATCTTCCTGGCGTCCTTGATCACACGATGCTCCAGAGTCCCGCTGTGCTTCTCCAAGGTCTGGGCATAAGACAGGAGAGCGTCCTTGGTCTTGCTTGAGATGATTTCTCCGTCTTCGCTTCTCCGGGATACGGTGAATAGGTCTGGTGAAATAGGGCAGCCTTTGTACTCTTCCTTGATACGTCCGAGTGCACAATGGATCGACATGTTCCTTCCGAGAATCCAGTTGGGTGCGATGAACTTGAAATCCACCGGCTCAGTGCGCGGCTCGAATGTCCTTCCGGGAACGTGCACCTCGATCCTGTAGCGTGAATCCTCCGGGTAAGACGACGTTGGCTTCCCTGTGATGGTCGGCAGAGCAATCCTCAAGTCCTTGGTGATCTGCACCAGCTCCTTTCCGAAAGGCATAGTGGCGTCGGGCTGGCAAAACTCCGTGAACTTAACAGGGATGAAGGTGGCCATCTAAAACATTGGAAAATCGGAGAGAAGTCAGAAATGATCAGAAGAGGAAATAGAAGATTTATAGACATAAGAAAATAGTTTTCTTCCTAAGGCTTTTCCATTCCTAGAGGTTACATCCTACGGTCAGCGTGTGCTCTGATACCATTTCTGTAGCGACCCGACTCAAGACGAGTCAAGCCTCTGGTGTTTCCGTACCATCCCAAGATCATGTTGGTACACACTCAGTACATAATGTATATATTCAAGAGTTCAATCACACAACTTTATTAATCGAAATCTCATAAAGAGTACTTTATTACAATAAAGGATTACAATAAAGTGGCTGAAGGCCATCTCATGAGATATCTAACGAAGACTAGCGGAAGCATCAGGTAGACGAGTCCATCCGACTCCAGGGCATGTCACTGAGCGTAGATCGTAGCCTCACTCCTGGTCGGAACCTTACTCTGCAACATGATACGTTGCAGCCGTGTAGGTCAGCATATTGAATATGCCGGCAAGCCATCAAAGAGAGGAGTAAAATAATAATCAACTATCTCTACATGCATATTTGGCCGGTGGGGCTATTAGTTTTTGCATAAAGCCAATTTTATCCTACAACAAGAGGGGCTGGAAGCAAAATGTTACTACATTGGTTGTTGTTAACGAGATGGTTCCGCCAACCAATTCTCGTACCCGAATAGTTGTTAACACCCACATCATTATTAAGTTGTGTCGAGAGTTCAGGGGAAATTCAATGCCTTCGGCTCAAGTTGTCAATGACCGTGGACACGGCTAATCGATTAGGTTGGGCACTCTCGAGAGTTTTGCACACGTTCCCCACAAGATTTGATCGCCTTCGTGTATGTCCTCGCACTACAGGGTGTTTGAAGACCGGATGATCAAAACATGGTCTTTCAACGGGTCCCTCTGAATCCCTGTCGGTGCCCATCCATTCCTACCATTCTTCTACATCTGCTAGCACCGCCTGTCCAGAGTCGCCGCGTTGTCCAACCAAGCCAGAGCCCGTAATGACTTGTGGCTGTGCAGGTAAGCCTTGAGCCTTGAAGTCTCCGTCCGTCTCTTCGATCCTGGGTGAAGCTTTCCGCAGGATGTCATGGCCGTCCCCAGTATCTCGGGTCATCCACTGGTTTCTCCAGGGAGCCGATCAACCGTCCTTCACCCAGAGTTGCATTGCGTCCGAGGTCTTGAAAATCTTGTCTTAACCGGTCTTGATTATTTAATCAACCTCGCATCACTCGTGTTATGCACTCAACCGAAAACCCGTCTACTCAAGCATAGTAAATATAAAATTGTCGTCCCGGGGCCAAGTATCGGGGTTGTTGTGTGCCTACCACATGATACTACAACTTATACTAACGTTTTCCAAGTACCTAGGCAGCATGCAATTGGGCAAAGAAGGTGAACTACCATGCATCGAAAACATAGGAAAAATAATATGATCAAAATGACTTGCCTTGATGATAGTTGTCTTGATCGAGCGCTTCTAAGTAACACGCTTCGCACTCCGGGTGATCTACCGATACAAACACAATACACAACATAAGCACTACAATCAAGCAACAAGTAAAAATAACATCACAAGTAAGAATTTGCTAAGGCCTAAGTAAAAGAATTCAATACGCGTCACTAAGGCCGAAACTTGTTTCGGTTAAAAACCCCAGTAAAACACTTTGCAATTTTTGAAACTTCTACCACGGTAAGATATAATCACTAGGAAACAGTAGCAAAAAGAATCAACTCAAAATCATTTTTTAAACTCCTGGGATAGGCAAAACAAGGTTTAAATTAAATCTGATCTAACTTATATTTGAAAATTTCAAACATAGACAAATTATATGTTTTTAAAAACTACAGAAAAATTGGAGTCTACTGGAACAAGAATCAATATCATTGGACTTCGGGATCAAAAGTTATGCCCAAAACAAAACAGAAACTTTGCTGTTTTTGGAACTAGACAGAAAAAAAGAACTAATTTGCTAACAGACGGGGGCTACACATGGCGCGCTGTGAGTGGCTGCGGGGGTGTATGTTGCTAATGTTAGGAGCAAACGGCCAAGTTCTAACCGAAACTTGCTGGCTAATAAAATAAGTGAAATAAAAACCGACGGTTTTCTGAGCTAAACCAAACAGGTATTAAGAACTAATTTGACGCGTCCGTCCTAGATCCAACGGTGCAAGGAGGGAGAGGGAGTGCACACCGGCAGGATGACTCCGGCGAGGTCGTGGCAGTGGCCTAAGGTGGTGGAGGCGGCTGCGGGGGTTCTCCGGCGACGGCGACGGGACGGGGAGGCGACGGCGAGGTCGGGGAGCGTGCTGGTGGCGACGACGAGGCGAGGGAGGCACTGGGGTGGCTGCCTCGGGTGGCCGAAGTGGCCTAGCCTCGGGTGCTCCGGCGGCGAGGTCTGTGGCAGGGCTTGGGGCGGCGGCTTGGCGTGAAGGTGGGAGGAACGGGTGCGGGCAGGGGGCGGGGTTATTTATAGGTGGGGAGGGGGCTGCGGAAGGATGGGGAGAGGGGATCCGAGAGGATCCCGGTGATCCTGGGAGCTCGGCTGGAGTCAGGCTCTGTTTAGGAAGGGAGAGAGGTGGGGGGGGGGTGACCGCGGGGGAAGAGGGGTCGGGTGGCCAAAATCTAGGGGATTCGGTCCCGGCGGTGGGGGATTCGGCCCATAGCCTTAAAACGCGCTCAGGCGGCGGTTTCCTAAAAAAACGCTTTCCTAATTTAAACCTTTTTCGAAACAGAAAATAAAAAGGAATAAAAAGGAAGTAAATCAAATATTTAATATGGAGTATTATATACCAAAAAAATCAGAAAAATATCCTCTACCCGAATAACATTTTTCCGAAGCAAAAATAAAAACTTTAAAAAATGTTTTTTCAGAAATTCCCCAAAATGCTTAATTTTCTTTTTGCAAATATATTTGCAAATAAACTTTGGATTTCTTGGCTCCAATATTTCAGAAATGCCCGCACTTTGGAGGGTCATTTTCCTCCACTCTCTCTCTTGCGTGCAAGAGAGTATTTCCCCGGGCATTTCTCGTGTGAGGAAAAATAGAAATGCAAAAACAAAAGTCGAAAGAATTCAAATGCCAACTTTATTTCAATTAATATGCATAGATGCTTAGCTACAATGTAAAACATTCCCAATTAGGAAAATTGGGATGTTACATACGGCTACGCCTTAAGGGACTTCCTAGGCAAATATGCAAAGGATTTCCCCCGTGGCCTTGGAGCCTTGCGTTGGTGTTCCCTCGAAGCGGAAGGGTGATGTAGCGCATCGGTGGTAAGTATTTGCCTCAGTTTGAAAACCAAGGTATCGATCCAGTGAAGGAGTATCTCAAATGCCTGCACAAACACAAAAAACTTGCTCCCAACGCTATGAAGGGGTTGTCAATCCCTTATAGATTGTTCGCCAAGTGAGAACTGAAAGCAACAAAGTAACAAAGCAAAGTAAAAGCGAAAGTGGAAACGATAGGTGTGAATAGACCCGGGGGCCGTAGTGTTCACTAGTGGCTTCTCTCATGAAAGCAAGTAGACGGTGGGTGAACAAATTACTGTCGAGCAATTGATAGAACCGCACAAAGTCGTGACATCATCTATGGCAATGATTATATCTATAGGCATCACGTCCAAAACAAGTAGACCGATACTTTCTGCATCTACTACTATTACTCCACACGTAGGCCGCTATCCAGCATGCATCTAGTGTATTAAGTCCAAAAGAACAGAGTAACGCCTTAAGCAAGATGACATGATGTAGATGGACAATCTCATATCCACGACAAAGCCAACCTTGTTACCCTTGATGGCAACTACACGATGTGTGCCTTGCTGCCCCTACTGTCACTGGGAAAGGTCACCACACGGTAAGAACCCAAAACCAAGCACTTCTCCCATTGCAAGAATCATAGATCTAGTTGGCGAAACAAAACCCAAGACTCGGAGAGACTTACAAGGATATCAAATCATGCATATAAGAAATCAGCAAAGACTCAAATATATATCATAGATAATCTGATCACAAATCCACAATTCATCGAATCTCGACAAACACACCGCCAAAGAGGATTACATTGGATAGATCTCCATGAAGATCATGGAGAACTTTGCATTGAAGATCCAAGAGAGAGAAGAAGCCATATAGCTACTAACTACGGACCCGTAGGTCTGAAGTGAACTACTCACGAGTCATTGGAGGTGCGATGACGTTGATGCATAAGCCCTCCAACTCCAAAGTCCCCTCCGGCAAGGCACCGGGAAGGGTCTCCAGATGAGATCTCGCGGAAACAGAAGCTTGCGGCGGCGGAAAATTGTTTTCGTGGATTCCCTGATTTTTTCTGTATTTTAGGGAATATATAGGCGAAGGAGCTAGGTCAGGGGGGCACCAGGGAGGCCACAAGCTTGCTTGCCGCCGCCCCCTGGTGGCGGCTACAGGGCTTGTGGGCTCCCTGTAGCTCTCGTGCTTGGCCCACAAGCCCCGTGATCTTCTTCCGTTCGGGAAAAAATTATTTCGGGGATTTTATTCCATTTGGACTCCGTTCCAAAATCAGATCTGAAAAGAGCCAAAAACACAAAAAAACAGGAACTGGCACTTGGCACTGAATTAATAAGTTAGTCCCAAAAAAGATATAAAAGGTACATAAAACATCCAAAGATGACAAGATAACAACATGAAACATCAAAAATTATAGATACGTTTGAGACGTATCAAGCATCCCCAAGCTTAACTCCTGCTCGTCCTCAAGTAGGGAAGTGATAAAGAATGAATTTTTGATGCTTTCATGCTACCTTGAATAGATGTCATTTGTAACTCCTCTTATGTGACGTGAATGTTCAGATCCATTAGATTCAAAACAATAGTTTGCTATTGACGTGGAAACAATAATAATTCAAGCAAACTAGCAAGGTAGTCATGAACCTTCAAAATAACAAGGCCAAAGGAAAGTTATCCCTACAAAAGCATATAGTCTGGCTATGCTCTAGCATCATTGCACAACGAATTTAAATCATGCACATCCCCGGTATTGGCCAAGTAATTGTTTCACACCTTTAATTTCTCAAACCTTTTCAACTCCTACGCAATACATGAGCGTGAGTTATGGTTTTAGCACTATAAGTGGTGTGGAGTGTGGTGGAGGTTGCTGGACAAAATAAGAAGAAGATGATCACATTAACTAGGCATATAAATGAGCCTTGGAGATGCTCATGAATAGATATCAATGTGAATGAATAGGTATTTCCATACAAATGATGCACTAGAGCTAAGAGTATGTGAAAGCTCTTAAAGAAAACTAGTGGGTGTGCATCCAACTTGCTTGCTCACGAAGACCTAAGAGAATTTTGAGGAAGCCTATCATTGGAATATACAAGCCAAGTTACATAATGAAAATTTCCCACTAGCTATATGGTGGTGACAAAACGAGAGACTCTCAATCATGAAGATCATGGTGCTTAATATGCACAAGTGTGGAAAGGTGGTAGCATTGTCCCTTCTCTCCTTTTCTCTCATCAATTTTTTTGTGTGGGCTCTTTGGCCTCTTTTTTTTTGGTGGGCATCTTTGGCCTATTTTATTTACTCACATGGGACAATGCTCCATCAATGATGATCATCACACTGTCAACTCAAAACTTGGAGCAACGATGACTCTATATGGAATGCCTTCGGTAGTGTACCATGACAATGATCTAGCATGGCATAGACATTTAATGGAAACATCATGCTAGCTATCTTACGATCATGCAATGGCAATGTAGAAGTGGTGGCAAATGTCATGGTGGTAGTTGCATGGAAATATATCTCGGAATGACTTTGAAAAAGCCATAGTAGGTAGGTATGGTGGCTGTTTTGAGGGAGGCTAATGGTGGGTTTTGTGCACCGGCGAAAGTTGTACGGTACTAAGAAGATAGTGATGGTGGAAGGTGATAGTGCATATTAACCATGAACTCAACATTAGTCCTGAAGAACTCATATACTTGTTGCAAAAGTTTTATTAGTAATCGAAACAAAGCATTCAACGCATACTCCTAGGGGAAGGGTTGGTAGGTATAAACCATCGCGCGATCCCGACCGCCACACAAAGGATGACAATCAAAAGACTAATCATGCTCAGACTTCATCACATAGCGGTTCACCATACGTGCATGCTACGGGAATCACAAACTTCAACACAAGTATTTCTAGATCCACAACACCATACTAACATAACTTAAGTATTACCACAACCATATCTAAAAACTAATTGAGAGGAATCAAACTTCTCTAACTATTCAATGCACATGAAGATGGAAGTTTTCGTATCCCTTTGGATAACTACCCCTTTTGAGACTACTTTCAAAGCATAGATCAACTACCAAGCCATGCACCGTTGTGCTCTAAAAGATATAAGTGAAGCACATAGAGCAAAAGTATCTAGCTCAAAAGATATAAGTGAAGCACATGTGAGCTGAATTGTCTACCAAAGGATATACGTGAAGCTCGACAAAATCACGGTGAGTGCATGTCTCTCTTTAGGTGTGCAGAAAGGATGATTGTGACAAAAAAAAGACTCCTACAATACAAGACGCTCCAAGCAAAAACACATAACATGTCGTGAATAAAAATATAGCCCCAAGTAACGTTACCGATGGATTGAAGACGAGAGAGGGGATGCCTTCCCGGGGCATCCCCAAGCTTAGTCTTTTACGACATCCTTGAATCTCTTGGGGTGCCTTGGGCATCCCCAAGCTTGAGCTCTTGCCACTCTTTATCTCTTTGTCCAGAAGAACTTCACCCACAACTTGAAAACTTCACAACACGAAACTTAAACAGAAACTCGTGATAACATTAGTATGAGAAAGCAAACCACCACTTCCTTAGGTACTGTAGCAAACTTAAATTCTACTTATGCTGATGCTGGGTTACTGTATTTTGAATCTTCCATGGCTAATACCCCTCGGTACTATCCATAGTTTCATCAAAATAAGCAACCAACACAACAAAAACAGAATTTGTTAACAGCAGACCAGTCTGTAGAAATCTGTATATTTCGTATACTTCTGGTACTTCAAAAATTCTAAACAATTACGACAGTCTGAAGAATTTGCGTAGCAATCAGCAGCAAAAAGAATCAACTCAAAAGCTCTTACAGAAAAAAAAGAAAATTCTTTTCGTCAGCAGAAAGTTTCTGTCTTTTCCAGCATGACCAAACGATCATCCCCAAGACTAATCATAACGGTTTTGCTTGGCACAAACGCAAAAAGAAACACAAAAAGCACAATCATAACAGAATTATGAAAGTGTGGAAAACAAAAAACAGAAATAAAAAGAATAGATTCGTTGGGTTGCCTCCCAACAAGCGCTTTTGTTTAACGCCCTTAGCTAGGCAAAAGGTGATGGAATCACGTATAGTCATCTTTGGTGCTCAAACCATAAGTAGCCCTCATCATAGATTCATAAGGCAATCTTATTTTATTTCTAGGAAAGTGCTCCATTGCCTTCTTTAAAGGAAATTGAAATCTAATATTCCCTTCCTTCATATCAATGATAGCACCAATAGTCCTTAGGAAAGGTCTACCAACAATAATGGGACATGAAGGATTGCAATCTATGTCAAGGACAATGAAATCCACGGGTACATAGTTCTTATTTGCAACAATAAGAACTTCATCGATCCTTCTCATGGGTTTCTTGACAGTAGAATCCGCTAGATGCAAATTAAGAGCACACTCTTCAATCTCATGAAAACCAAGAATATCACATAAAGACTTTGGAATCGCGGAAACACTAGCACCCAAATCACACAAAGCATTGCACTCATAGTTTTTGATCTTGATTTTGATAGTAGGTTCCCACTCATCATGAAATTTTCTAGGTATAGAGACTGCTAATTCGAGCTTCTCTTCAAGAGATTTCATCATAGCATCTATGATATGCGCGGTAAAGGCTTTGCTTTGGCTATAAGCATGTGGAGAGTTTGCAATGGATTGCATCAAAGAAATGCATTCAAACAAGGAGCAATTATCATAATTGAATTCCTTGAAATCCAAAGTGGGAGTTTCATTACTACCCAAAATTTTGATTTCTTCTACTCCACTCTCCACACCTTTATCATCAAGAAGGGTGGACTCCGAATCATTGGGACGTTTTTCAACCAAAGTGGATTCATATCCAGCCCCTTCATCAATAGGTTTGACACGCGAAAACAAAGATTCAAGAGGAGTCACACCAAGCACTTTAAGATCTTCGTGATTTGCATCACTAGAACGCACCCTTTTAAACCATTCATGCCTAGCGCGAATTTGGGCGGTTCTTTCTTTGCTCTCATTCGTGGAGACACGCATAGCTTTCAAAGTTTCATCCAAGTTGACCTTAGGAGGAGCGCATCTAAATTTCAAAGCATCAATATCACAAGACATCCTATCAACGCTCTTAGCCAAATCGTTTGTTCTGAGTAGTTTTTCCTCTATGGACGCATTGAAAATATTTTGAGAGTTGATGAACTCTTTGATATTACTCTCTAAATCAGAGGGTAATTTGTTGTGATTTCCATAAGTGTTGTTGTAGGAATTGCCATAGTTGTTAGAGGAGTTACTAGGAAAAGGCCTAGGAACATAGTTTCCTCAAAATGTTGTTGCCAAAATTGTTCCAACCAAGAAAATTCACGTCCAAACTAGCGTTGCTGCTCTCAATCAAAGAAGATAGTGGCATGTCATTAGGATCTACAGTAGCGTTTCTACTAGCAACCAAATTCAGATCTCACTTTGCAAACAATCTTGAAGGGATTGACAACCCCTTTGAAGCGTTGGGTGCAATCTTGTTTGTGTTTGCGCAGGTACTCTGGACTTGACGAGACCCTCCTTCTGGATTGATACCTTGGTTCTCAAACTGAGGGAAATACTTACTGCTCCTGTGCTGCATCACCCTTTCCTCTTCAAGGGAAAAACTGACGCGAACAAGAGAAGTAGCAAGAAGAATTCCTAGCGCTAAGGAAGGACTTTTGTTACCGTAGCAGCCACCAAAAACCAATCTGGAGCCCGTTCCGACACCCTGCCGGAGGGGGAATCCATCTCCGGTGGCCATCTTCATCATCCTGATGATCTCCATGATGAGGAGGGAGTAGTTCTTCCTCGGGGCTGAGGGTATGTACCAGTAGCTATGTGTTTGATCTCTCTCTCTAGTGTTCTTGAGATGTCTTGACCTCGATGTACCGCGGGCTTTGCTACTATAGTTGGATCTTATGATGTTCTTCCCCCTCTCCCTTCTTCTATGAATTGAGTTTTGCCTTTGGAGTTATCTTATCGGATTGAGTCTTTAAGAACACTTGATGTATGTCTTCCACGTGTCTATCTATGGTGATAATGGGATATTCATGTGAGTAATTGATGTATGTTTTGGTGATCAACTTGCGGGTTTCGTGACCTCGGGAACCTATGAATATGGGTTGGCACACCTTTTGACTCTTCGGTAGAAACTTTGGGGGCACTCTTTGAAGTTCTATGTGTTGGTTGAATAGATGATTCTGAGATTGTGTGATGCATATCGTATAATCATGCCCACGGATAATTGAGGTGACAATGGAGTATCTAGGTGACATTAGGGTCTTGGTTGATATGTGTCTTAAGGTGTTATTCTAGTACGAACTCTATGATGGATCGAACGGAAAGAATAGCTTCGTGTTATTTTACTACGGACTCTTGAATAGATTGATCAGAAAAAATAACTTTGTGGTGGTTTCGCACCCGACAATAATGTATTCGTTTGTTCTCCGCTATTAGTGACTTTGGAGTGACTCTTCGTTGCATGTTGAGGGATAGTTATATGATCCAATTATGTTATCATTGTTGAGAGAACTTCACTAGTGAAAGTATGAACCCTAGGCCTTGTTTCCACGCATTCCAATACCGTTCGTGCTCGCTTTTACTATTGGTGACCTTGCTGTTTTTGTAATTTCAGATTACAAAAACCTCTATCTACCATCCATATTGCACTTGTATCACCATCTCTTCGCCGAACTAGTGCACCTATACAATTTACCATTGTATTGGGTGTGTTGGGGACACAAGAGACTCTTTGTTATTTGGTTGCAGGGTTGCTTGAGAGAGACCATCTTCATCCTATGCCTCCCAAGAATTGATAAACCTTAGGTCACCCACTTGAGGGAAAACCGCTACTGTCCTACAAACCTCTGCACTTGGAGGCTCAACAACATCTACAAGGAGATGGTTGCGTAGTAGACATCAAGCTCTTTTCTGGCGCCGCTGCTGGGGAGGCTAGGTAAGCGGCGCTCACCTCCCGTCAACGAAGCTCTTTTCTCGCACCGTTGCCGGGGTGGTTAGCGCTTGAGGGTATATCTTTAGATCCTGCAATTGAATCTTTTAATTTCTTTCTGTATCACTGGTTTAGTCTATAAAAGAAAACTACAAAAAAATGGAATTGAGTTGGCCACAAATGCTTCATCTTTTCGATGTCTTTTGTGAAAATGATGGAAATGAAAATTGTGCTCAACTGCTAAAAGAAGAATTACATAGAATGCTTGGCATAAAATATGTGAATGATGAGCATTATTGCAATGGTATTAGTATGAATTCTTTGAATACCCATGATGCTAATGATATGCAAAAGCACAAGCTTGGGGATGCTATGTTTGATGAAGAGGATCTTTTTAGTTCTCCCACTTTGAATGATCAACATTATTATGATGAAAGCATGCCCCCTATTTAGGATGATTATTTTGATGATACTTATGCTATAAAGAAGAGGGATGATAAAACTTGTCATAATCCTGAGTATCCTTTCACTGAAAATCACTCTTTTAATGAGGAAACAATTTGTAGTGCTCAACTCTTTTACGATACTCGTACTACTACTGATGAGAATAACTTTCCTTATGTGGAGAGTAGTAAAATTTCTATGCTTGTAGATCATGAAAAGAATTCTGTAGGTGCTGGTTATATTTTTGAATCTATTCATGATGCTACTGAAAATTATTATGAGAGAGGATCATATGCTTCTACATATTCCAATAATATCAAGTTTCCTCTCTATGTGTTGAAAATTTTGAAGCTATGCTTGTTTTGCCTTCCTATGCTAGATGCTTCTTGCTCCAATAAGTTGTTTGATCACAAAATACCTATGCATAGGAAGTAGGTTAGACTTAAACGTGCTAGTCATATGCTCCATGATGCTCCCGTTATTTTTCAATTCTTATCTTTTATGTGAGCATCATTGAAATCATCATGCCTAGCTTGAAAGGCATTAAAAAATGTGCTTGTTGGGAGACAACCCAATATGTATACTTACTGTTATTGTGCATTCACATGATTAAGCTACTGTATTAATCATCTTTTGTTGCCTTAGCTTCAACAAAGTGTCAAGTAAAGCCTTTATGATTAGTTTGGGTGATAGTTGTTTGATCATGCTGAAAAAGACAGAAACTTTGCGCTCATGAAATTATTTTTTATTCCTATCCAGATAGTGATTTTATGTCGATTATTTTTTCTGCTGATTTATATACAAATTTCCCTAATTTTCATAATTTTTCATAATTTTTGGAGGTGCAGAAGTATGGTTATTGTTCAGATCATTACAGACTTTTCTGTTTTCGACAGATTCTGTTTTCAATGCATAGTTTGCTTGTTTTAGTGTTTCCATAGATTATATTAAGTGATATAGATAGTGGAAATTATAATATACAGTATTAATTGTGTGAAAATAATTATGAGTCTTGTTTTGACAGTACCCAAGTCATTGATTTGCTCGTTATCATACTAACCCATCTCACGAAGTTCCGTTAAGTTTTGTGTTGTCAAGTTTTCAAGTTTTGGGTAGAGTTTCGATGGACTATGGAACAAGGAGTGGCAAGAGCCTAAGCTTGGGGATTCCCAAGGTACCCCAAAGCCATATTCAAGGACACCAAAGAGCCCGAGCTTGGGGATGCCACGGGAAGGCATCCCCTCTTTCGTCTTCAATCCATCGGTAACTTTACTTGGGGCTATATTTTTTTTCACCACATGATATGTGTTTTGCTTGGAGAGTCATTTTATTTTGTTAGAATAAGGTACTTAGGATCTGAAATTATTAGATGTGAGAGTCTCCACATAGACAAATAGTTGTTCAACTACTCATTGAGCTTCACTTATATCTTTTGGAGTAGTTTGTCTTTTGCTCTAGTTCTTCACTTATATCTTTGTAGAGCGTTGCAATGGTTATATTTTGTAGAACTAGTTGAACTCTCTTGCTTCACTTAGATCATTTTGAGAGTATTAAACAGCATGGTACCTTGCTTAGGTTATGAATCTAGTCCTAATATGATAGGCATCCAAAGAGGATAAAAACCTTCATATTCATGTGCATTGATTAGTAAGAGAAGTTTGATTCCTCTCAATTGGTTTTGAGATATGGATATGGTAATATTAGAGCTATGTTAGTAGGGTGTTGTGAATCTAGAAATACTTGTGTTGAGGTCAGTGATTCCCGTAGCATGCACGTATGGTGAACCGCTATGCTAGGAAGTCGGAGCATAATTGATTTATTGATTGTCATCCTGTGTATGGCGGTCGGGATCGCGCGATGGTTAACACCTACCAACCCTTCCCCTAGGAGTATGCATTTAGCACTTTGTTTCGATTACTAATAAAAACTTTCGCAATAAGTATATGAGTTCTTCATGACTAATGTGAGTCCATGGTATAGATGCACTTTCACCTTCCACCATTGCTAGTCTCTCTAGTACCGCGCAACTTTCGCCGGTGCACAAACCCACCATATACCTTCCTCAAAACAGCCACCATACCTACCTATTATAGCATTTTCATAGCCATTCCAAGATATATTTCCATGCAACTCCCACCGTTCCGTCTCATGATATGTGCCGTCACTTTCATATTGTCATTGCATGATCGTAAGATAGCTAGCGAGATGTTTCGACGTCATATGCTAAGCTAGATCGTTGCACATCCCGATACACTGCGGGAGGCATTTCATATAGAGTCATCATTGCTCCAAGTATTGAGTTGTGAGTAAATAAAAGTGTGATGATCATCATTATTAGAGCATTGTCCCATGTGAGGAAATTAAAAAAAGAGGCCAAAGATGCCCACCAAAAAAACAACATGAAAAGAGGCCAAAGAGCCCAAACAAAAAAAGAGAGAAAAAGAGAAAAGGGACAATGCTGCTATCTTTTTCCACCCTTGTGCTTCAAAAAGCACCATGTTCTTCATGATAGAGAGTCTCTTGTTTTTACACTTCCATATACTAGTGGGAATTTTCATTATATAAATTGGCTTGTATATTCCAATGATGGGCTTCCTCAAAATTGCCCTAGGTCTTCGTGAGCAAGCAAGTTGGGTGCACACCCACTAGTTCTCCTTTTGAGCTTTCACACACTTATAGCTCTAAGTGCATCTGTTGCATGGTAATCCCTACTCATTTACATTGATATCTATTGATGGGAATATCCATAGCCCGTTTATACGCCGAGTCGATGTGACCATCTCCTCCTTTTTGCCTCACAACCTCCACAACACTCTATTCCACCTATAGTGCTATATCCATGGCTCACGCTCATGTATTGCGTGAGAGTTGAAAAGGTTTGAGAAAGTAAGAGTGCGAAAAACAATTACTTGGCCAATACCGGGGTTCTGCATGATTTAAATTTGTTGTGTGGGGATGATGGAGCATAGCCAGACTATATGATTTTGTACGGATAACTTTCTTTGGCTTTGTTATTTCAGAAGTTCATGATTACTTTGCTAGTATGCTTGAAGTATTATTGTTTTCATGTCAATAGTAAACTATTGTTTTGAATCTTACGGATCTGAACATTCATGCCACAAGAAAGAAGTTACAAAGGACAAATATGTTAGGTAGCATTCCACATCAAAAATTCAGTCTCTATCACTTCCCTACTCGAGGAGGAGCAGGAGTTAAGCTTGGGAATGCTTGATACGTCTCCAACGTGTCTATAATTTTTTATGGTTCCATGCTATTATCTTGTCAACTTTGGATGTTTTATATGCATGAATATGCTATTTTATATCTTTTTTGGGACTAACCTATTAACTCAGTGCCAAGTGCCAGTTTTTGTTTTTTTCCGTGTTTTTGACCCTTTTTCAGACGGAGTCCAAATAGAATAAAACTTTCGCGATTATTTTTTTGGACCAAAACAAACCCCCGAAGCTTTGGAAGAAGGCCAGAAGAGCCACGAGGGAGTCACAAACCCAGGAGGCGCCCCCACCCCCTAGGCCGCACCTACCTGGCTTGTGACCTCCTCGTGGGCCCAACCGACGTTATTTCACCGCCATAAATTCCTATAAATTCAGAAACCCCCAAAAAGAAACCTAGATCGGGAGTTCCGCTGCCGCAAGCCTCCGTAGCCACCAAAAACCAATCTGGAGCGCGTTCCGGCACCCTGCCGGAGGGTGAATCCATCTCTGGTGGCCATCTTCATCATCCCGACGATCTCCATGACGAGGAGGGAGTAGTTCTCCCTCGGGGCTGAGGGTATGTACAAGTAGCTATGTGTTTGATCTCTCTCTCTCTCTCGTGTTCTTGAGATGTCTTGATCTGGATGTACCGCGGGCTTTGTTACTATAGTTGGATCTTATGATGTTCTTCCCCCTCTCCCTTCTTGTAATGAATTGAGTTTTCCCTTTGGAGTTATCTTATCGGATTGAGTCTTTATGAACACTTGATGTATGTCTTTGACGTGCAACTATTCCTGACTTGATGCCTCCACGACAACGGAGCCAGAAAAGAGCTGCTCCCAATTGCTCAACAATTAGAAATTGTCTTGCAATAGCCCACCAATGCATGGTATCAAGGCAGATTTCGAGGGTAGAGTATTCAACCCAAATTTGTTGGTTCGCGCGACGGAGGTGAAAGTATATTCCCAAGTATTAGCAGCTGAATGCATCAGGTTCAACCACACCTGAAAGATTAGTGTCTCCAAGCAAAGTGTCAACATCAAAATAGTATGATAACAACGGTGCCAGAAGCGACCTGGTGACTAGGCAGACTATTCCTAACTGTCGTATCAATGGCGCCAGAAGTTGCCCGTGGACGGGAAATATTCTTTCCCGGCAACGGTGCGAGAAAAAGTATAGTAGCAAGTAGCAGCAGTAGCAAGCAATAATAGCAGCAACAGTAGTAACAGCAGTAGCAGCAGAGCAAGTAACAGTGGCAGCAAGTAACAATAGCAGCAATAGTAGTAACAACAGCAGAGAAAAACAAGTAACAACAGCAGTGGGACAAACTCGTAGGCAATGGATCGGTGATTTGTCGGATGACATTCATCATGCAACAGTTATAACACGGAGAGATATGTAGCTAGCTCCCGTTCGTCAATGTGATGTAGGCATGCATTCCATGTGTAGTCATACATGCTTAGGGAAAAGAACTTGCATGACATCTATTGTCCATCCCTCCCGTGGCAGTTGGGTCCAAATGGATTCTACGGGATATTAAGGTTCTCCTTTTAATAAAGAACCGAAACAACGCATTAGCACTTGGTGAACACATGAACTCCTCAAACTATGGTCATCACCGGGAGTGGTTCCGGTTATTGTCACTCCGGGGTTGCCGGATCATAACACATAGTAGGTAACTACAACTTGCAAGATCGGATCTAAAACACACATATATTGGTGACAACATAATAATTTCAGATCTGAAATCATGGCACTCGGGCCCTAGTGACAAGCATTAAGCATGGCAAAGTAGTAGCAACATCAATCTCAGAACATAGTGGATACTAGGGAACAATCCCCGCCAAAACTAACTCGATTACATGATAGATCTCATCCTACTCATCACCGCCCAGCAAGCCTACGAATAGATTACTCATGAACGATGAAGAGCTTCATGGAATTGGAGAGGGAAGAAGGTTGATGATGACGATGGCGACGATTTCCTTGATCCGGAGCCCAAAACGGACTCCTGATCTGCCCTCCAGATGAAGAACGGGATGTGGCGGCGCCTATGGATCGAAAACGCGATGAAATCTTCTCTCCTGATTTTTTCCGGGACGAAAGTGAATAAATAGCGGTGGAATTGGGGGCGAAAGCCACGTGGGCCCCGCCGGGGGGGAGGCCGCGGCTACAGGGCTTGTGGCCCACTGGCCCGTCCCCTCCGGTGGATCTTTGCGCAGGTATTTTTCATATTTTCCAGAAATATTCTCTGTAAATTTTCAGGACGTTCCAAGAACTTTTATTGCTGCACAAAAACAACACCATGGCAATTCTGCTGAAAACAGCGTCAGTCCGGGTTAGTTCAATTCAAATCATGCAAATTAGAGTCCAAAACAAGGGCAAAAGAGTTTGGAAAAGTAGATACGATGGAGACGTATCAGTCTTGCACGTGTCTATCTGTGGTGACAATGGGATATTCATGTGAGTACTTGATGTATGTTTTGGTGATCAACTTGCGGGTTTCGTGACCTCGGGAACCTATGAATATGGGTTGGCACACGTTTTGACTCTCCAGTAGAAACTTTTGGGGCACTCTTTGAAGTTCTATGTGTTGGTTGAATAGATGATTCTGAGATTGTGTGATGCGTATCGTATAATCATGCCCACGGATACTTGAGGTGACAATGGAGTATCTAGGTGACATTAGGGTCTTGGTTGATTGTGTCTTAAGGTGTTATTCTAGTACGAACTCTATGATGGATCGAACGGAAAGAATAGCTTCGTGTTATTTTACTACGGACTCTTGAATAGATTGATCAGAAAGAATAACTTTGTGGTGGTTTCGTACCCGACAATAATCTCTTCGTTTGTTCTCCGCTATTAGTGACTTTGGAGTGACTCTTTGTTGCATGTTGAGGGATAGTTATATGATCCAATTATGTTATCATTGTTGAGAGAACTTCACTAGTGAAAGTATGAACCCTAGGCCTTGTTTCCACGCATTGCAATACCGTTCGTGCTCGCTTTTACTATTGGTTACCTTGCTGTTTTTGTAATTTCAGATTACGAAAACCTCTATCTACCATCCATATTGCACTTGTATCACCATCTGTTCGCCGAACTAGTGCACCTATACAATTTACCATTGTATTGGGTGTGTTGGGGACACAAGAGACTCTTTGTTATTTGGTTGCAGGGTTGCTTGAGAGAGACCATCTTCATCCTACGCCTCCCACGGACTGATAAACTTTAGGTCACCCACTTGAGGGAAAATTGCTACTGTCCTACAAACCTCTGCACTTGGAGGCCCAACAACGTCTACAAGGAGAAGGTTGCGTAGTAGACATCAGCGCTTTCAAGATTGGGAGCGTGAGGAGATGTCTTCCCGGCACCTTGCCGGAGGGAGGATTGACCTCCGGGAACTTCTCCACCACCATGGACGCTTCCCGGACGTGCCGTGAGTAGTCCTCCTTGGACCATGAGTCCATGACTAGTAGCTAAGTGATGTCTTCTCTCCAATCTTGTGCTTACATGATTAGCCCTTGTGAGCTGCCCTACATGATCAAGTCATCTATGTAATTTTGTTGCTATTTCTATGCTCGGTTTGTAGTGATCCGATGGATTATGAGATTATGTTCATATTCTTATGAGATATTGATACGTCTCAAATGTATCTATAATTTTTGATGGTTTCATGCTGTTATCTTGTCAACTTTGGATGTCTTATATACCTTTTATATCTTTTTTGGGACTAACTTATTAATTCAGTGCCAAGTGCCAGTTCCTGTTTTTTCTATGTTTTTGACTCTTTTCAGATCTGATTTTGGAGCGGAGTCCAAACGGAATAAAATCCCCGAAATGAATTTTTCAGGAATAGAAGAAGATCGGGGGACTTGAGGGCCAAGGCAGGAGGCCCACAGGGAGCCCACAAGCCCTATAGCCGCGGCGAGGGGGGCCCGCGGGTACCAGGCTTGTGGCCCCCTTGGAGCTCCCCTGCCCTAGCTCTTTCGCCTATATATTCCCTAAAATCCCAGAAAAAATCAGGGCATCCATGAAACCACTTTTCCGCCGCCGCAAGCTTCCGTTTCTGCGAGATCTCATATGGAGACCCTTCCCGGTGCCCTGCCGGAGGGGACTTTGGAGCTGGAGGGCTTCTACATCAACATCATTGCCTCTCCAATGACTCGTGAGTAGTCTACTTCAGACCTACGGGTCGGTAGTTAGTAGCTAGATGGCTTCTTCTCTCTCTTGGATCTTCAATACAAAGTTCTCCATTATCTTCATGGAGATCTATCTGATGTAATCCTCTTTGGCGGTGTGTTTGTCGAGATCAGATTAATTGTGGATTTGTGATCAGATTATCTATGAATTATATTTGAGTCTTTGCTGATTTCTTATATGCATGATTTGATATCCTTGTAAGTCTCTCCGAGTCTTGGGTTTTGTTTGGCCAACTAGATCTATGATTCTTGCAATGGGAGAAGTGCTTGGTTTTGGGTTCATGCCGTGCGGTGACCTTTTCCAGTGACAGAAGGGGCAGCAAGGCACGCATCATGTTGTCGCCATCAAGGGTAACAAGATGGGCTTTCATCATAGATTTGAGATTGTCCATCTACATCATGTCATCTTGCTTAAGGCGTTACTCTGTTCTTATGAACTCAATACACTAGATGCATGCTGGATAGCGGTCGACGTGTGTAGTAATAGTAGTAGATGCAGAAAGTATCGGTCTACTTGTTTTGGACGTGATGCCGATATGTATGATCATTGCCATAGATACCATCATGACTTTGCGCGGTTCTATCAATTTCTCGACAGTAATTCGTTCACCCACCGTCTACTTGCTTTCACGAGAGAAGCCACTAGTGACACTATGGCCCCGGGGTATATTCACAATTATCATCTCCGCTTTTACTTTTACTTCGCTTTGTTTACTTTTTGCTTTCAGTTCTCACTTTGCAAACAATCTATAAGGGATTGACAACCCCTTCATAGCATTCGGTGCAAGCTCTTTGTGTTTGTGCAGGTACTTGTGACTTGACGCGATCCTCCTACTGGATTGATACCTTGGTTCTCAAATTGAGGGAAATACTTACCGCCGCTATGCTACATCACCCTTTCCTTTTCGAGGGAACACCAACGCAAGGCTCCAAGGCCGCGGGGGAATCCCTTGCATACTTGCCAAGGAAATCCCTATAGGCGTAGCCAGCAGCAGATATATATTTGATTATCCTTTTATATTATGTTCTTTAGTTATTCATGCATGTTCTCCGTTGCTTTGTATTGCTTTGGCCGAGTAGTAGATTGTAACTCCAAGAGGGAGCGTTATGCATGATTGTGGGTTCATGCCCCCTGATGTCGAGCTTGAGTGACAGAAATATGAGACTAGGGGATGTGTTGTTTCCACCAGGGAGAAAACAACGGTGCTTGTGACCACGGTTGCAAGGATTGTTTACCTTACGCATAGTTCGTTAATGCAGTTGTCCGTTGCTTTGAGTTTACACTTTGGGTGGGGCTCGCAACTTAATACCAGCGAGATGTTGTGGATAGATATCTCAAGGTGGATGACTAGTAAGTAGATGCTTATGAATAAACGGTCTACTTGTCTTGGCGCACTACCCATTAACATTGAGCCTCTAACTTCCAGGTAGCATAATTAGCATTGTGGTGCATCTATAATTCTGTCAATTGCCCAGTTGTAATTTGTTTACCCAAGCATAGTTGTTTATCGTCTTTTGGGAGAGAGACATCACTAGTGAACATCATGTGACTCCGGTCCATATCACCACCATTGCTTACACCTCCATCATTTACTGCTTTCATTTACCTTTCCTTTGCAATCTCTATGACTATTCCAGCTTGTGTTTTGATCCTTTGCAAACTACAAGGCCGGAGAGATTGACAACCTCTCTGTACTCGTTGGGAGCAAAGTTATTTGTGTGTGTGCAGGTCCACGTCTTCTGCTTGCGCCAGGGCAAGGGACACCTACTTGTTGATCCTCGGAGTCCTCCTGGTTCGTGGAAGGGAAAAGTTGTTGTTGACTACATCTACACTTTCCACTTGGGGTAACCAACGAGGGGCGAGAAGTATATTCATCAACTCGTCATCAAGCAAGTTTTCTGGCGCCGTTACCGGGGACTCCAGTCTTCAAGATAGGGGAGTTGCATGCTATCTTTTACCTTTTCTTTTTAGTCTTGTTAGTTTACTTTCTAGTTTTTGCTTTAGAGTCTTATACCAAAAACCACAAAAAAATTAGTTGCTTTGCTTTGTTTAGATAGTATGTCTAAACCTTTTTCTCTAGTGTTGCACCCGAATGAGAGATTCTCACCTTCAAACAAAGGGTTGGATAAAGTTTGAAAGATGCTTGGCATAGAATTAAAAATTCTCAAGAGAGAGCCACCAAGAAGCAATCCATCACTATTTTGCTTAGAAATTTTTATGTTGGTAATACTTTTGGGCATAGGTTTGTGCTAGACACAACAATAGGAGGGAATTTCTTGGAAGCTCCCGTTGGGGAGGCTCTTAACGTTATGGAAAATCTTGTCGGAATCCCACCTATTGTTGGCATAAAGGATGATATCACTTTAGCTCACATTATGAGTAAACTTGAGAAGATAGAGATAGAGATGCCAAGCATGAGTAGAATAAATGAAGTAGATCGTCGGATTCAAGGGAACTTAAATAGAGTTGATAGCTCCATGCACAAAATTTACAAAATTTTGGAGACCCTTAAATCCCATGATATGGATCCTTCAAGGATTGATAAGATCGAGGATATTATTGAAACTTTAGGACCTACCCTATCCTCCATCAAGACTAAAAAGGTAGAAATCCCCGCAAGGAAGGAACCTAAGTCCGTTCACGTACCCAAGGTTCCTCAACCCAAAATGAATATTCCTATTGCTAGGGGTGTTGAAACTGTTAAGACCTTGGAAGAAATACCTCTCTTAAATAGAATTAGAAATGAAATTCCAATTGGTCTTACTACCTTTGCTTTTGTTAGAAGTGTTGACACTAAGCCTCTCTTTGAGAGCCCTCTTAAGATTAGTTGTACTATTGAAGAACTTTTTGATGATCTTTGTGTTGGTTCAATTGATACAACTTGATCTTTTTTGCATCGTACCTAGATCAAAGGCATAAAAGAAAGCACTTGTTGGGAGGCAACCCAATTTGTTTTTACTTTCAGATTTAGTGGTCTCGATGCTTGTTACTTGATACGTCTCCAACGTATCTATAATTTTTGATGGTTTCATGCTATTATCTTGTCACACTTTGGATGTTTTGCATGCCTTTTATATATTTTTGGGACTAACTTATTAACTCAGTGCCAAGTGTTAGTTCCTGTTTTTTCCATGTTTTTGACCCCTTTCAGAGGAGGATTTTGAACGGAGTCCAAACGGAACGAAACTTCCAAAAAGATTTTTTTTCCTGAATAGAAAAAGATCGGGAAGCCTGAGAATGAGGGCAGGGGGCCTGCAGGTACCCCACAAGCCCCCTAGCCACGGCCAGGGGGCCCGCGCCTCCCTGGCTTGTGGGCTCCCTGGGCCACCTCTGCCCTAATACTTTCGCCTATAAATTCCCTAAAATCCCAGAAAAAATCAGGAGATCATCGAAAGTACTTTTCCACCACCGTAAGCTTCTGTCTCCGCAAGATCCCATTAGGGGCACGTTCTGGTGCCGTGCCGGAGGGGGATTCGGATACGGAGGGCTTCTTCATCAACACCATGACCTCTCCGATGATGCGTGAGTAGTTCACCATAGACCTACGGGTCCATAGCTAGTAACTAGATGGCTTCTTCTCTCTCTTGGATCTTCAATACAAAGTTCTCCATGATCTTCTTGGAGATCTATCTGATGTAATCTTCTTTTGCGGTGTGTTTGTCGAGATCCGATGAATTGTGGATTTATGATCCGATTATCTATGAATCTTATTTGAGTTTCTTCTGATCTCTCTTATGCATGATTTCATATCCTTGTAATTCTCTTTGAGTTGTTGGTTTTGTTTGGCCAACTAGATCTATGATTCTTGCAATGGGA
The DNA here is from genome assembly GCF_904849725.1 of Hordeum vulgare subsp. vulgare. Taxonomy (NCBI): domain Eukaryota; kingdom Viridiplantae; phylum Streptophyta; class Magnoliopsida; order Poales; family Poaceae; genus Hordeum; species Hordeum vulgare. The sequence continues at coordinate 549,478,089 of NC_058519.1, forward strand.
GAAGTGCTTGGTTTTGGGTTCATACCGTGCGGTGACCTCACCCAGTGACAAAAGGGGTAGCGAGGCACAATTCATGTTGTTGCCATCAAGGGTAAAAAGATGGGGTTTTCATCATTCGTTTGAGTTTATCCCTCTACATCATGTCATCTTGCTTAAGGCGTTACTTTGTTCGTCATGAACTCAATACACTAGATGCATGCTGGATAGCGGTCGATGTGTGGAGTAATAGTAGTAGATGCAGAAAGTATCGGTCTACTTGTCTCGGACGTGATGCCAATATGTATTATCATTGCCTTAGATATCGTCATGACTTTGCGCGGTTCTATCAATTGCTCGACAGTAATTCGTTCACCCACCGTAATACTTGCTGTTTTGGGAGAAGCCTCTAGTGAACACTATGGCCCCCGGGTCTACTCCACACCATATTTTCAGCCTTATTATTTTTTTCGTTGCACTTTCCGCCTTCACATCTCACTTTGCAATCAATCTTGAAGGTATTGACAACCCCTTTATAGCGTTGGGTGCAAGCTCTTTTATGTTTGCGCAGTTACTCTGGACTTGACGATATTCTCCTACTGGATTGATACCTTGGTTCTCAAACTGAGGGAAATACTTACTGCTCCTGTGCTGCATCACCCTTTCCTCTTCAAGGGAAAAACCAACGCAAGCTCAAGAGACGACAGAAGGACTTCTGGCACCATTGCCGGGAAAGGACTTTTGTTGCCGTAGCAGAAGAATTTCTGGTGCCGTTGCCGGGGAAGATCAAGTCAAGAATTCATCCAAGTAAGTGTCGCAAACTCATCTCTTGCATTTACTTTGTTTGCCAGTTGCCTCTCGTTTTCCTCTCTCCCACTTCACAAATTTGCCTTTTTTCGTTTGCCTTTTCCGTTTGCCTTTTCGGTCGCCCTTTCTTTCGCTTGCTTTCTGTTTGCTTGCGTTGCTATGTGCCTTCAATATGCTTGCATCTTCGCTTGCTGAAACTCTAGTGACATGGATCCTCATCCACTTGCTAATCTCTTTAAGAGATCCAATTATGTTGATCCAATTGCTAGTGAGTTGAGTGCACTTGACTTTCTCTATGGAGTTTTACTTGAGATGCGTGAAACTCAAAATCGTGATGAAGAAATTTATGAAGTGATTCACGTGGGCTCCTTGAATGAAAAGCATGATTGCAATGGTTTCACTATAAATCCTATTAGTGACAATCATGCTAAAAATATGCAAAACCCTAAGCTTGGGGATGCTAGTTTTTCTTTGTCCACTACTTGTTGCAATGATCGTGATTGGGGTGACAATTTTTCTTATGATCTTGAAAATTTGTTTAAGCCTCATGATGAATATGATATTTGCAATAATATTGAAAGTGTGTTTGGAGAAGTCATGACTTTAGTTGATGATAATCCCACTATTTTTGAAGAGCGTCAACTTTGCATGCATGTCGATCATGAAAAGAATATCCTTTGTGATAGCTATATTGTTGAATTTGATTATGATCACACGTGTAATTGCTATGAGAGAGGAAAATATTGTGGTAGAAACTTTCATGTTACCAAATTACCTTTCGTTATGTTGAGATGGCTATTGTGTCTTTCTTCTTCCTTGCATTTGGTAACTATTGGTTGTCTTGCCAATTTGTTTTCCTATAAAATGCCTATGCATAGGAAGTGTTGGGGATATTATCTGCCATGTGACCCGCCTTAGTTGGGCCGGGTCACCAAGTGGGCGACTCATACTTTGGCGGTTCAAGCTTTGGCCCAGAAGGCCCAGGAGCTGGATGGCGGTTCAAGATCTACATGGAGGATAAGTCATTAGGGAGTCTTAGTCTTGGAAAGCACGGCGATTTAGAGATTAAAGGAATCACGACTTGTGTTATGGCAAGGACTCTTGTAAACCCTAGGGCCTCGACCTGTATATAAAGGCGAGCCCCTGGAGAAGGGAGAGGAGGTTAGAAATCATCGAGAGCTAGGTGAGGCGAGTTACGCCCTCCTTGTAATCGAAACATCATCAATACAACGCAAAGCAGGACGTAGGCTTTTACCTCCTCACGAGGGGCTGAACCTGGGTAAATCTGAGTCCCGCTTCCACTCAACCCCTTTGAGTCGCCACCAAGGTGCGATGGCTCCATCATTAAGTCCTTTCACTAGGACATCTGCTGTGAGAAAACCACGACAGTTGGCGCCCACCGTGGGGCCTACACACGGTGGAGTTGAGTTCTCGAAGGGAGCCCTACCAGGGTCAGGGAGCTACGCGGCTGGGCTCATGACTCGGAGCCGCCGCGGAAAGTACTACATCGACAACTCGCTGTGGGGACCCGAGGCCGATTCGATCGAATCCGGCTACAGAGTCCCCTTAGGCAAGGTCAACATCTTCATCGGCATGGTCGGAGCACCCATGCCTGAGCCAGACATCTTCACCGACACTGTCGAGCCGGCCAGGTATGTCCGTCCCATCGTGCCACAAAGCCTGACGCGCCCAGTTTTCGTCGGCTTCACGCTGGGATATGATGAGCCAGAGCGGTCGGCGACTCGGGAGGCCACACCGGTCAACTCTGACTATGTTGTCCCTGCATGAAGGCCACCTCGGAGATCTGTTGCTGGCGATGGATCCCGAAGTCCTCGACCGGACCAGTCGTCAGATCGCCATATACATGGCGGGGGCAACATAGTCCCAGCAAAACCCTGCAGGCAACAACAAGGCTGGCGGCCCATCCAAAAGCCCAACTGTGGTCCTGGTGGACCTGTCGGCGGAGATAACGAGGCTCATGGCAATCCCCGTGATGGTAGAAAACCAGGGAACGATCAACGCCGAGTTGGCAAAGCTGCGAGATGAGATGGCGAAGGCCCAACGAGATGTAGAGGCACAAGCCACCAGGATTGCGACCCAGCGAGCTTAGATCACCGCGGAGACGGCCCGCTTAAACACCGAGAACTCGCGACTTGAAAGACAGCACCGCGTCCGACGCTGTCCATCAGAGGAGGCACCAGGGGCGTTTACCCCCTGATCTGAACCCTACCCGCCTTTTCGACACTCCGCGTACCCTCGGGACGGGAACCGTTCCAGGGGGACGGCCGGCTCAGCCACCAAACCCACCGCCTCAGCCAGCGGATGATCGCGTTCCCCATATCCAGACGCCTCAGGGCCACTTTTCCAATCCCATGGACAACATGCTCGCAGCGACTCGCCACTTGGAGTCCCTTCCAATTTATGGAAACACCCCGGCTGAAATAGAAGCAAGAAACGCCATTGAGATTTTGAAAACGGCGGTGGTCCAGAACGCGCAATTCTCACACAGCCTCGACCGGCTGCACTCCACCCCCGAGGCGAGCCGCACCAGAAGTCGGCCGGAGGATCCACCCTTCGTAACCAGCGGACCACGGCACCTACCTCAGGGTAACCCGCCCAACCATCGGGACCCTCCCGCCCGCAACACCGTTGGTGCGACGGGCCAGGATCATCAAGGCCACATCCAAACCCACCCAGCGTCACTCAGCGGAGGCGGCAGGCACGTCGGGGTGCCGTGTTTGGCCCTTGCCGTGCGCAACGAGCGAATGCCGAAGGACTTCAAAGGACCAAGGTAGGTGCCCAACTACACCCCGGATCTTGAGCCGGCGTCGTGGGTTGAGAGTTATGAACTCGCGATGGACATGCTCGACGTGAGTGAAGCGGTCTGTGCCAGGTACTTCACAATGATTCTCGAAGGGACGGCGCGCACTTGGTTGAAAAACCTGCCACCCAACTCCATCCAAACTTGGGCTGAACTAAAGGAGCGTTTCATCAAAAACTTTCGGGGAACTTGCAAACGCCCAATGACGATCGTCGACTTACAGAATTGCATTCAGCGGCCGGACGAGTCGGCTCATCATTCGACGCGGCGGGTTGCAGAAATCATCCACTCGTCGGACGGCATGACGGCGGCCCAGGACGTGCTGATTCTGGAGCAAACAGCCACTACGAGCCCCTGGTACAGAAACTGGGGCGACTCCAGCTCAAGGTCCAAGATATGGTTGAATTGATGGATACCCTCACTCGGTACGCCGAAGCGGACGATACCAAAGATCCAGGAGAGGATGGTAGCAAGGCCAACCCGCCAAGGAAAGGCGATTCATCCAAGAATCACTCCCAGTTTCAAGGACGCGCCCACCATAATCATGGTGGAAATGGCAAGAGAAGGCAGCAGGAAGGACCCACGGACTTCGTCGCCAATACCAACGCTAACAATGGCAACCAGTGCTAGAAGAAGAGGGGTTATAGTGGCAAGAAGCCGCGCAATTATAACGAGATACTTAAGGGCCCTTGCCCGCATCACGCCACGACAGAAGGACCGGCGACCCACTCTTGGGAAGACTGCTACGTGATGCAGGAATTTCGAGCGGAGGCACTCAAGAAAGGCCAAGCCGGCGACCAGAGCCAACGGCAGGAACAGTTCGGTGCGCCGAATCAACGTGAGAACCCGTTTTGTGGCTTTCCCGAACCAGGACCCCAGGGCAGCTCGCAACCAAGCAGTGGCCTGTACCCTGTGCATAACCAGCAGTGGTATAACTCGCCCGGAGTGTTTCAGCAGCCACCTCCGCAGGGGGCTCCCCAGGGGCAAGATGATAATGGCGGATTCCGTAGCAATCCCAAGCAATTAAACAGTGGACAATACCATGTATTCACCACCAGTGCCTGTAAGCGAGAGAAGAAGGTGAAGCATAGGACGTATAGCGTGTCCGAGATGGCGCTCCCGAGGTACCTCCATTGGTCTGAGCAAACTATCTCTTGGAGTAGGGAGGACCACCCGCCCAGAATCGACAACCCCGACGACTTGGCATTGGTCGTGGCCCCCCAAGTCGGGGGATATACCCTTTCAAAGGTTCTTATGGATGGTGGCAGCAGCATCAACATATTATATTTCGACACCTTTCGAAGGATGAACCTTTTGGAGAAGGACCTAATGTCGTAAACCACGGTTTTCCATGGTATCGTTCCGGGTAAGTCGGCATACCCAATTGGGCGAGTCAAACTTAACGTGGCTTTTGGTACAGCATCCAATTACAGGAGCGAGTCGCTTATATTTGAGGTGGTCAAGCTGAAGAGCCCTTATCATGCATTGTTCGGGCGGCCGGCTTACGCCCGGTTCATGGCTTGCCCCTGCTATGTCTACCTTAAACTCAAGATGCCTGGCCCTAAGGGACCCATCACGATCGATGGTGACACGAGGATATCAAAGGAGTGTGAGGAAGGAGATGCGGCTTACGCAGAAATCGCTTGCTCCGCGGAAGAGCTCAAGTATCACCAAGCCAATGTTGACCCGGCGGATATGTCGCCTCTCAAGAAGCCAACAACTGATGTTGAGCCGCTCCTCAAGTTTAAGCCGATGGATGACACTAAGATGGTGGACTTCACTCCTAGCGACTCGTCCAAGCAGTTCACTATCGGGGCGGGTCTGGATCCCAAATTGGAAAGCGCGCTCATCGAATTCATCCATGACAATCGGGACATCTTCGCATGGAAACCTTCTGACATGCCTGGTGTACCGAGAGAATTCGTTGAGCACCATCTTAATGTTGACCCTAAAGCAAAGTCGATTCAGCAATATCTTCGCAGATTTAATGAGGAGCGATGCAAGGCGATCGGAGAAGAAGTCGCCCGTCTTTTGGCCGCCGGATTCATTGTTGAAGTCTTCCACCCTAAATGGTTGGTAACCCGGTCCTGGTGCTCAAGAAGAACGGCACTTTTCGCATGTGCATCGACTACACCGACCTCAATAGAGCTTGCCCAAAAGATCCTTTCGCCCTTCCCCGCATTGATCAAATCATTGACTCGGTTGCGGGATGTGAGCTTTTGTGTTTCTTGGACGCCTACTCCGGATATCACCAGATCAAGATGGTTGTGGAAGATCAGGAGAAGACGGCCTTCATAACCCCGTTTGGGGACTTTTTCTATGTATCCATGTCGTTTGGGCTCAAGAGCGCTCGGGCGACTTACCAGCGTTGTATCCAAAACTGTCTCCGCGGCCAAATCGGACGCAACGTCCATGCTTACGTTGATGACATCGTGGTTAAATCTCGCAAGAAGGAGACGCTCTTGGAGGATCTCAAGGAAACCTTTGACAATCTACGTGTGTATCAGATGAAGCTTAATCCCACCAAATGTGTCTTTGGTGTTCCTGCAGGAAATCTTTTGGGTTTTCTGGTGTCAGAACGCGGCATTGAGGCCAACCCGGACAAAATTGAAGCAATCACCTCGCTTGGGAAACCAACGACTATTAATCAAGTCCAACGCATGGCGGGTCGTATTGCGGCCTTGAGTCGCTTTATAAGCCGCCTAGGGGAGAAAGCCATTCCCCTGTATCAGTTGCTTAAGAAATCTGATCAGCTTGTTTGGACGGACGAGGCCAACGAAGCTTTTGAAGCCCTGAAGAAGCAATTGGTCAACCCGCCGGTTCTGGCCGCCCCGACTGAAAAGGAGCCTATGCTTTTGTACATCGCGGCGAATACCAAGGCGGTGAGCGTGGCAATGGTTGAACGGAATGAAGAAGGAAATGAATACCCGGTACAATGCCCGATGTATTTTATCAGCGAGGTTCTGACCCTCTCCAAACAACGTTATCCACATTGGCAGAAGTTGGTTTATGGGGTGTTTATGGCGAGTCGGAAGCTAAAACATTATTTCCAAGAACATCCTATCACGGTGGTTAGCTCCGCTCCTCTTGGGGATATCATCCAAAACCGAGAAGCAACGGGACGAATCGCCAAGTGGGCAATTGAGCTCGGGCCACACCACGTGCGGTATACGCCTCGCGCGGCTATCAAGTCCCAGGCATTGGTTGACTTCATCAATGATTGGACCGAGTTACAAATTCCCGAAGACAGGCCTGATCTCACGTACAGGACCATCTACTTTGACGGGTCTAGGCAATTGGAGGGCTCGGGGGCTAGTGTGGTGTTGATTTCACCCCAAGGAGACAAGTTCTATTATGTTCTCTGACTCATGGTCCCGTGTACCAATAACGCTGCGGAGTATGAAGCCTTGCTTCATGGTTTGCGACTTGCCAAGGAGATGAACCTCACACGTGCTTGGGCGATTCCGATATGGTGGCACAACAAGTTTCAGGTACATGGGATTCCCGGGACCCCCTGATGGCGGCTTACAGAAGGGCTGTGTCTGATGTGGCGGGTCATTTCCATGGTTATCAAGTCGATCATATCGACCGGTGACTCAACGAAGCAGCTGATGCCCTCTCGCGTCTCGGCTCGCAACGTAAGTTGGTTCCTCCTAATGTCTTTCTGGATATTCTGCATAATCCTTCTGTGAGGTTGCCTTCAGAAGAGGAATTGGCGATACCAGATCCTGAGTCTTAGTTTGTTGGCAGTTGTGACGCAGACACGGCCGTCAAATTCTTGAAAAAGTTGATATTCTGGTTTGGATACCCACACAACATTATCACTGATAACGGTACCAACTTATCACAAGGGGCGATGCAGGAGTTTTGCAACCGGGAGCATATCCGGCTTGATATGTGTGTGGTTGCTCATCCACAATCTAATGGGCACGCAGAATGGGCGAATCAGGAAGTGCTGCGGGGAATCAAACCCCGACTTATGTTTCCCCTTGAACGCACCCGAGGGTGTTGGGTTGAGGAGTTGCCTTCGGTATTATGGAGCATTCGAACCACCCCGAATCGTTCTACGGGTTTTACTCCTTTCTTCTTGGTGTACGGAGAAGAAGCCGTTCTTCCCAGTGACATTAGGCATGACTCGCCCCGAGTCGCCGCTTATGTGGAGCAGGATAATGAATTGGCACGTCAAGATTCTTTGGATGCTTTGGAGGAAGCACGCGATTTGGCTGCATCCCGATCGGCTATCTATCAGCACGACTTGTGGCGTTATCATAGCCGTCGGGTCAAGAGCCGAGCTTTTTAGGAGGGCGACTTAGTGCTCCGGTTGATCCAAGATCGCACTCGCATGCATAAGTTGTCACCGCCGTGGGAAGGACCGTTTGTCGTCAGCAAAAATCTTCGCAACGGGTCATACTATTTGGTGGATCTTCGGCCTGATCGGCCAACCACGGAGGCTGAGTCAACTCGCCCCTGGAACATAGCCCATCTGCGGCCTTACTACACTTGAGCTATTGGCTCCCCTTTTTCCTTTCTCTCCCATCTTTGGAAATTGTAAGTCCTTTGTTTATATAAAGCAATAAAGTCGATACCCACAAATTTTGGGTTTTCCTGCCACTTCATCTTCTTGAAAGCATGGATCTTTATTGCCCTTCAACAAGTCGCCCAAGCATGGACGCTATCTATACCAGAGAGCATAAGTCGCCATGCTGCACTTATTACAACACTGGGTATCGATAAGTCAAAGAGGATCAAGTTGCTACAAGCGCACGATTCAAACATGGGCGCCTTATATGATTCTGAGGATTAGGCTGGCTTACTTGGGGGCTATCAGCTCCTAAGTCGTTTTGTGGTAAGAGCGTATACACTTCTACAACCCTATGAACAGTTTGTCCCCTAATCATAGGTCACTTGGGGACTTCCTCTCACTGAGATCAGCCTAACTACTCATTTGGCTAGCGAAAAAATTACCGCACTACAAATGGTTATACTGGACTGTGTGTTGGCAAAATCGCCATATGGACCCATGAACTCTTGGCGAGTCAATCCGCTATTTGGACCCTGAACTCTCCTTGGTTAAAACATACATGGTACCGGCTAGCGCCCCACATAGAAATAGAGAAACCATTGGTTCATTGAACCTGCTTCACCGAAGCTTGACTCGCGCCTGATCAGCCGGTCTAAATACTTGAGCTTTTTTATACAAAAAGTCTCCTTTGGGTAGCACTTGAGTTTTTCTAACTCGTCCTATCCTATCGCGACTTGAACGAGCCGACGAAATTCTTACTATCACCTTCCTGGCACTGCCACAAGGTTTCACAGATTTATGAGACTCGCCGTGTCTCGTTGAGCCGGGTTTCTTCATATAATTCGCCAAGCCACCTTGAGTCGGTTATTATTTATCATCATCCATTACTCATTGAGATGGTTTGATATATGCTTTTGCTAGCCAAACAGGTTGGTGATCGAATCTTTGCTGACATGGCGGGTCAAGCATCATGGCACCCCAAGGGCGGCACAAGGTTTTTTCAAAGGTCACAGAAGAGTTCCACAACAGACATAAGCAAAGGATTGTTTTCTACAATGACCTATTACATGGCTCAGATGGCCAAATGAGTAAGGTCTATTCTGCTGGTGCCTCCGGGTCAACTTGCCTCGAGCTTTGGCCGACTTCAAGTTGTAAATCGCCCAGTACCCAATTACACTTGGATAGAGCGGCAAATTCATGTTAATCTTTCAAGAATGTCGAGAGATCCGACTCCAAATCAAAAGGGTTCTTGGGCCGACGAGGAGTTAAGCTGGTTGTCACAAATGCACGCGGGTTTACTCTCTTGTTCTTCTCATCATAAGTGGCTTGGTACTTTAATAAATCCAAGCTTGCTGCTAGTTGAGTCGCTGCCGAGCGTGATTCCTTGACGACGCGATGATAATCATCTTGAGTAAACTCTGACTCGTCATCCTTGAGCTATGGGAAGCCTGCTGCTACCTCTTCGGGCTTCAGTTCTGGAGCATACGCCAAACACGGACTCAAGGTAGTCAGCGCCCCCTTCCGGGCGGCTGATCGGGTTAGCTCACCTATATGAGGCGGAAGGGTGGATAAGCAGCCAAGCATCTTTTTGATTGATGTGATTGGTTCCTTGGTGCCCATCACTGCCTTCATGGTCAGCATGCTCCCAGTATACAACTGCTCAGTCAGTGTGTAAATCGCCTTTAACTTCAAGATGCAGTCGTCCTGAAGGTTGGCGGCTCTCGGGCGTGCGTGAGAAAGACAATGATGGTTAGTACTTTTTTTCACACTATTTTTTCTTTCAGAGAGACGAAACCAGGAATTCCTTCTTACCAAAGATGGCTTGTGTCATGCTGGAAATATGTTTCTTTAAACCGGCCAGCTTTTGTTGCACGGCTCCCAGTTTTGTTTCAGCCGTTTCAGCTCGCTTTAGCGCGGTGGCTTGATCATCTTGAGATTTCTTGTTGGCGGCTTTCAGCTTTTCCATATCAGCTAAGATAGCCTGTTATTTTTCTTCTGCTTGAGCCCGCGCGTCTATCTAGTCGGCTAAACTTTTCTTTAAGTCGCCCAACGTCGACTCGGCTTGGGCCATAGATTCATGTCAACATATTTTGGAGTGACAAGTCTCAGAATTGTTGCAAGCAACATCCCTAACCCTTGGGGGCTAATGTATAATTAAAAAAAATTATACCACGAGCAAGACACAGCTCATCTTTCAAAAGATGACCCGGCCCTTGGGGGTTACAAGTCGAAGATTTTTTCTAAATTGAGACCTGGCTCATCTTTCAAAAGATGACCCGGCCCTTGGGGGTTACAGGTCGAAGATTTTTTCTACATCAAGACCCGGCTCATCTTTCAAAAGATGACCCCGTCCCTTGGGGGTCACAGGTCGAAGATTTTTTCCAAGTCAAGACCCTGCTCATCTTTCAAAAGATGACCCGGCCCTTGGGGGTTACAGGTCGAAAGATTTTCTAACGCAAGACTCGGCTCATCTTTTAATAAGATGACCCAACCCTTGGGGGCTAATTAGGAGGATATGCATTAAGGCGTACCTCATGTTTATTCTTCATCATATGGAGCAGGTTCTTCTCCATTTCATAACTTGTTTCAAGGCGACTTGCGAAGCCGGAGCAGAGTTCATCAAACTCAAGTTTTTCATATTGAGGAAGTTTGGCCTTGGAGATCTCATGTCCGGTGGAAGGATGAGAGGATGTTGATACATGCTTCGATAAGATTGCCGAAGCCGGCTTAGAGAAGCCAGTACCAGTAATGACCACAACATCAGGATCTTCAGCCGCCTTCAACGGACCTGGCGGGTTGGTTGTTTCCATGCCTTCCTTGGGAGAACTTGGAAGGTCAATTCGGTCATCAGGTATATCTTTTGTCGGGTCAACATGAGCCGGTGCTGGGTCTTCTTTAAGTTCTGGAGCAGAAGGAGTGGAAGTTGAGCTGCCGGTTTTCCGCTTCTTTGCTTGCGCTCTAAGAAAAAGAGGGTCATGTTTAAGGCAAGCATCATTATCATTAGGAAAGACATAAGTATTATAAGGACTTACCCTTGTACGCGAATCATTGGCAGAAGGGCCGACATCACTGAGTCGCCCGATGAAGGGGGAGAAGTCTGCAAAATTAATATCTCAAAATATGTGCGAGTTACAAGTGGGATCCAAAAGAAAACGAAGGTAGAAATTGATATATGGTACCTCATTTCGCCGTTTCTTGGTAGGAGTTTTTACTGGTAACCCGGACATCAAATCCCCTGAGTGGCTTTGAGTTTTCCGAAAGGAAGTGTGTTGCGCCTTCTTCAAGAGGAAATTAGGGTCCAAACAAGCATTCGGGTGAGACATGGGAACTTTCCTACAAACTCGCCTGGCCGGCTTAGGCGAAGGAGAAGTTGAGTCGGAAGAAATGGAAATTACCTCTATGGCGTCATCTTGGCTTTCGTTATCATCATTCTATACATGGAAATGCAGAGATATAAGCACAAATTAGAGTAAAAGGGCGTCAAGACAAAGGAATTTTTTTACCTCTGAAGACGCTTCGCCGACTTGGGATTCGTCCAAATCAGACGATTCGGTGACAGCGGCTTGGTTTTTACCCTTGGACTTCTTTTTTGGAGGCGGTTTGGTTTGCTTTAGGGCAAGATTCTTCGGCCTTCGTGACCAAAATCAGTCGCCCTTCTGAGGTGGAATTGTCATTATGCAAGTCAGAATCCGGGTAAGTCGGGAAGAGTGAACCAAGGGCGGGTCAAATTATTTACCTTAGGAGTCGGGTTAATCTTGCAAAATGGCCTAAGCCCTATTTGGCTACATTTGGCCAAAGGCTCGCCGATTTGCTTCTTGATGATGCTCACAATGTCTTCCTCTGTGAGTGCTGTGTGGAAGTAGCATTGAGGATGGTTCAAAGTACCATCAAACTCGCACATCAAGCCGTCTCGGCGACTCAAGGGAAGGATGCGCCATTCCACCGAGCAGCGGATCAGATCAACTCTAGTAAGACCATCGTTTGTTAAAGAGCGTAACTCGGATAGCACTGGAATGAAATCCGATTCATCTTCTTCGGTGAGCTTGTCAGGAAGTTTGAAGTTTGTGGGCAGACACTCCTTCCTGTAGCCTAGGAGTTTGTTCTCACCCGGAGGAGAAGTGTCTCGGCAATAAAACAAAGACTCGGCCCAGCCTTTGGGGTGGCTGGGCATGGCGAGTGATGGGAATGGACTATCCTTGCGTCGTTGAACGTTAACCCCTCCAAGTTCTAAGCTAGGGCCATTGGAGAACTCGGTGTGGTGATTCAGGTGGAAGAAATACCAAAACAAAGTGACCGACGCTTCCATTCGTAGGTAAGCTTCACAGAATACCTGGAATTGGCACATGTTGCTGATCGAGTTGGGGCCCAGGTCTTGGAGGCGGACGTTCATGAAAAACATAGCATCATTGAGGAACTTTGACCCTGGCGGCTTAAACCCTCGTTCGAGGTGGTCAGCAAAAACAACTATTTCCCCTTCGGCCGGGTTGGGAATTTCGTCGCGTGGTCCAGATCGCCATCCAATGACTTCCTTCGGGTCAAGGTTCCCTGTCTTTACGCACTGCTCGAGGAAGGTGTCGTCAATTTTGGTCGGGAGCGAGTCGGCCTTAAAGACGATACACATAGCTACAGAGGAAAAGGTCATGGGTAAGTTAACCCGCCAAAATGCTTGCCGACTCGCTGAGAGAATCTATTAACTCGCCAATAAGGGACCAGGTTTGTGCACGAGGGCGATTTAGGAATTTCCCATTACTCAGAGGAGGTATCTCAAGGCATAAAAAATATGCAGAAAAATGACAAAGTATGAATCTACAAACAGTCTTCTACATAGCAAGCAATGCAATGTGGATCTACGAGCAAGGTAAAATAACAGAGAAAACCTGGATAAAGTGAAACAGGTCACGGTTGAAAGCAACTACGGCAGGGGTGATTTAACCAAAGCCCTCTTGGTTCTCTAAACCAAAATTAAATGGATTGGAGATGCGGTCGGTGCTAATATGATAAGCTACCATTTTGAATCGAATGGGAAACGCCGAGGAGTTCGAGGAGTTCTAGGGCGCAGCGAATGGTGAACGTTGAAAAGCTTGGAACTGTTCGTAATGGCAGAAGACTAACCTGTCAAACGACGTCCGGACGCGGTTGTACAGACCCGCGGTGGAGATGGTGTCCCCGTTTAGCTCGACGATGCGACAGAAGCAGTGGCCGGCGGCGGAGTTCCTCAAGCGACGATGGAGCTCGTTGGGCGGCGGCGGAGTTCCTTGTGTGGCTACGAGGAAGAAGAAGAAACAGAAGACGAGTGGGCAAAGATTCCCTCTGCCCCTTTTCCCGAGCCTATTTAATAGGTCAGGTGTGGGGATCGAGGCGCCTCGCGCGGGAACCGAAGGGAGGAAATTAAAGATTCGCACTTATTGCGCCAAATTTTCGGGATATTTGCGCCGAGAGACCCGTTGGGGATTGCGTCATCATTTTCTGGAATTAAAGGGATAAGGTGACGTAATCAGAAACGGTTCGGCGACTTGGGTATTTCCATGGTGGATGGCGGCTTAAGCGTATGGTGCATGAAAAAGGTGGAATGAGTAGTTCCTAAACTAGGTAAAAGTTTATTGGCGTGAACAGGTTCAAGTCAATCTGGGGCCTAATGTTGGGGATATTATCTGCCATGTGACCCGCCCTAGTTGGGCCGGGTCATCAAGTGGGCGACTCATACTTTGGCGGTTCAAGCTTTGGCCCAGAAGGCCCAGGAGCTGGATGGCGGTTCAAGATCTACATGGAGGATAAGTCATCAGGGAGTCTTCAAGTCTTGGAAAGCACGGCGATTTAGAGATTAAAGGAATCACGACTTGTGTTATGGCAAGGACTCTTGTAAACCCTAGTGCCTCGACCTGTATATAAAGGCGAGCCCCTGGAGAAGGGAGGGGAGGTTAGAAATCATCGAGAGCTAGGTCAGGCGAGTTATGCCCTCCTTGTAATCGAAACATCATCAATACAACACAAAGCAAGACGTAGGCTTTTACCTCCTCACGAGGGGCCAAACCTGGGTAAATCTGAGTCCCGCTTCCGCTCAACCCCTTTGAGTCGCCACCAAGGTGCGATGGCTCCATCATTAAGTCCTTTCACTAGGACATCTGCCATGAGAAAACCACGACACGAAGTATGTTAGACTTAGATGTGATTTTCACTTGCTTTATGATGCTCTCGTTGTGCTTCAACTCTTGTCTTTTGTGTGAGCATCATTGAAATCCTTATGCCTAGCTAAGGGCGTTAAACAATAGCGCTTGTTGGGAGGCAACCCAATGAATTTATCTTTTGCTTTCTGTTTTGTTGCGTCCACACCATCATAATTCTGATATGATTGTGTCTTTTGTGTTTCTTTTTGTGTTTGAGCCAAGGAAAACCTTTATGACTAGTCTTGGTAATGGTTGTTTGATCGTGCTGGAAAAAGACAGAAACTTTTCCCTCACGAGATGATTTTTCATTTTTATTCGGAAAGAGCTTTTAAGTTTATTCTTTTTGCTGCTGGTTTATATTCCTTTTGCCGAGGCAGTAGTAATTTTTCAGAATTTTTGAGGTACCCTAAGTATACGAAGTATACAGATTGCTACAGACTGGTCTGTTTTTGACAGATTCTGTTTTTTGTTGAGTTGGTTGCTTGTTTTGATGAAACTATGGATAGTATCGGGGGGTACTAGCCAGGGAAAAGTGAGAATACAGTAGCCCAACACCAATATAAATAGAAATCAAGATTGCTACAGTACCTAAAGAGGTGGTAGTTTGTTTTCTTGTGCTAATGTTATCACGAGTTTCTGTTTAAGTTTTGTGTTGTGAAGTTTTCAATGTTTGGGTGATGTTCTCATGGACAAAGAGATAAGGAGTGGAAAGAGCTCAAGCTTGGGGATTCCCAAGGCATCCCAAGCCAAATTCAAGGACACCAAAAAGCCTAAGCTTGGGGATGCCCCAAGAAGGCATCCCCTCTTTCGTCTTCAATCCATCGGTAACATTACTTGGAGCTATATTTTTATTCACCACATGATATGTGTTTTGCTTGGAGCGTCTTGTATCGCAGGAGTCTTTTCTTTTTGTTGTGTCACAATCATCCTTGCTGCACACCTTTTTGAGAGACAGCGACATGCACTCATCGTGATTTTGCTAGAATGCTCATAGTGCTTCACTTATATCTTTCGAGCCAGATAAATTTGCTCTATGTGCTTCACTAATATCTTTTAAAGCACGGCGGTGCGTGACTTGGTAGTTGGCTTATGCTATGAAAGTAGTTCCAAAGGTGATAGGTACCCAAAGAGGATACAAAAACCTCCATCTTCATGTGCATTGAGTAGAAAGAGAAGTCTTGATTCCTCTCAATTAGTTTTGAGGCATGGATTTGATAATATTAAGAGTTATGTTAGTAGGGTGTTGTGAATCTAGAAATACTTGTGTTGAAGTTTGTGATTCCCGTAGCATGCACGTATGGTGAACCGCTATGTTAGGAAGTCGGCGCATAATTGATCTATCGATTGTCATCCTTTGTGTTGAGGTCGAGATCGCGCGATGGTTAACACCTACCAACCCTTCCCCTAGGAGTATGCGTTTAGCACTTTGTTTCGATTACTAATAAAAACTTCCGCAACAAGTATGTGAGTTCTTCATGACTAATGTGAGTCCATGGTATAGATTCACTTTCACCTTCCACCATTGCTAGCCTCTCTAGTGCCGCGCAATTCTCGGCGGTGCACAAACCCACCATATGCCTTCCTCAAAACAGCCACCATACCTACCTACTATGGCATTTTCATAGCCATTCCGAGATATATTGCCATGCAACTCCCACCGTTCCGTCTCATGACTTGTGCCGTCACTATCATATTACCATTGCATGATCGTAAGATAGTTAGCGAGATGTTTCGACGTCATACGCCAAGCTAGATCGTTCCACATCCGAGTACACTGCTGGAGGCATTTCCTATAGAGTCATCATCGTTCTAAGCTTTGAGTTGTGAGTAAATAAAAGTGTGATGATCATCATTACTAGAGCATTGTCCAATGTGAGGAAATGAAAAAAGAGAGGCCAAAGAGCCCAAATAAAAAAAACAAAAAAAGAGAGAGGCCCAAGAGTCCAAAAAAGAGAGAAAAAGAGAGAAGGGACAATGCTACTATCTTTTTCCACACTTGTGCTTCATAATAGCACCATGTTCTTCATGATTGAGAGCTTCTTGCTTTGTCACTACCATATGCTAGTGGGAATCTTCATTATATAACTTGGCTTGTATATTCCAATGATGGGCTTCCTCAAAATTATCCTAGGTCTTCGTGAGCAAGCAAGTTGGATGCACACCCACTAGTTCTCCTTTTGAGCTTTCACATACCTATAGTGCATCCCTTGTATGGCAATCCCTACTCATTCACATTGACATCTATTAATGGGCATCTCCATAGCCCTTTGATACGCCGAGTCAATGTCACCATCTCCTCCTTTTTGTCTCACAACCACCACCACACTCTATTCCACCTATAGTGCTATATCCATGGCTCACGCTCATGTATTGCGTGATAGTTATAAAAAGTTGGAGAAAGTAAGAGTGCGAAAACAATTACTTGGCCAATACCGGGGTTGTGCATGATTTACATTAGTTGTGTGGGAATGATGCAGCATATCCAGACTATATGGATTTCTAGGGATAACTTTCTTTGGCCTTGTTATTTTGAAAGTTCATGATTACCTTGCTAGTTTGCTTGAAGTATTATAGTTTTCATGTCAATAGCAAACTATTGTTTTGAATCTTACGGATCTGAACATTCATGTCACATGAAAGATGTCGCAAAGGACAAATATGCTAGGTAGCATTCCACATCAAAAATTCAGTCTTTATCACTTCCCTACTCGAGGACGAGCAGGAGTTAAGCTTGGGGATGCTTGATACGTCTCCAACGTATCTATATTTTTTGATGGTTTCATGCTATTATCTTGTCAAACTTTGGATGTTTTGCATACCTTTTATATATTTTTTGGCACCAACTTATTAAGTCAGTGCCAAGTGTGAGTTCCTGTTTTTTCCATGTTTTTGACCCCTTTCAGAGGAGGATTTCGAACGGAGTCCAAACGGAACGAAACTGCCAAAAAGATTTTTTTCCGAAACAGAAAAAGATCGGGAAGCATGAGAATCAGGGCAGGGGGCCTACAGGGACCCCACAAGCCCCCTAGCCGCGGCCAAGGGGGGCCGCGCCTCCCTGGCTTGTGGGCTCCCTGGGCCACCTCTGCCCTAGGAATTTTTCCTATAAATTCCCTAAAATCACGAGATCATCGAAAGTACTTTTCCGCCGCCGCAAACTTCTGCCTCCGCAAGATCCCATCTGGGGCACGTTCTGGTGCCCTGCCGGAGGGGGGATTCAGATACGGAGGGCTTCTTCATTAACACCATGACCTCTCCGATGATGCGTGAGTAGTTCATCATAGAGCTATGGGTCCATAGCTAGTAACTAGATGGCTTCTTCTCTCTCTTAGATCTTCAATACAAAGTTCTCCATGATCTTCATGGAGATCTATCCGATGTAATCTTCTTTTGCGGTGTGTTTATCGAGATCTGATGAATTGTGGATTTATGATCAGATTATCTATGAATCTTATTTGAGTTTCTTCTGATCTCTCTTATGCATGATTTCATATCCTTGTAATTCTCTTCGAGTTGTGAGTTTTGTTTGGCCAACTAGATCTATGATTATTGCAATGGGAGAAGTGCTTGGTTCTGGGTTCATACCGTGGGTGACCTCACCCAGTGATAGAAGGGGTAGCGAGGCACGCATCGTGTTTTTGCCATCAAGGGTAAAAAAATGGGGGTTTCATCATTCGTTTGAGTTTATCCCTCTACATCATGTCATCTTGCTTAAGGCGTTACTCTGTTTGTCATGAACTCAATACACTAGATGCATGCTGGATAGCGGTCGATGTGTGGAGTAATAGTAGTAGATGCAGTAAGTATCGGTCTACTTGTCTCGGACGTGATGCCTATAGGTATGATCATTGCCTTAGATATCATCATGACTTTGCACGGTTCTATCAATTGCTCGACAGTAATTCGTTCACCCACCGTAGTACTTGCTATTTTGAGAGAAGCCTCTAGTGAACACTATGGCCCCCGGGTCTACTCCACACCATATTTTCAGCCTTACTCTTTTTCTTCATTGCACTTTCTGCCTTCAGATCTCACTTTGCAATCAATATTGAAGGGATTGACAACCCTTTATAGCGTTGGGTGCAAGCTCTTTTGTGTTTGCACACGTACTCTGGACTTGACGAGATTCTCCTACTGGATTGATACTTTGGTTCTCAAACTGAGGAAAATACTTACTACTCCTGTGCTGCATCACCCTTTCCTCTTCAAGGGAAAAACTAGCGCAAGCTCAAGAGACGACAGAAGGACTTCTGGCACCATTGCCGGAAAGTACTTTTGTTGTCGTAGCATTACTACTGTAGCAACATCATTGCATCTTAATTTTCAAGATTTGTGCCAAGTTTTAGCCTTCGATTGCAAGAAAGTTCAAAAGTTGTGACATGTTGTCCAGAAACAGATTCTGTCCGGTTGACGGAAAAAATTGCCAAACATCACAAGGTCATCTTTTTGATATGAATTGATTTGACAACATGCCCTATATAACTGTATTTCTGGCGTCTCTTCTAAGTTTTTTGATTTGAGTTGCCGAATTGCCCCGAAAAAATTATTTACTACCTGTTGTTTTGTTTTTCACAGATTATGTCAGGTTTTGCGTTTTCATCAATTTGCAAACTTAAGCTTGCTTTTACTTTGCAAAAACCTTTTGGCAATCATGAGAAACAGTAGCTTTTCATGAAAATCTTTATTTCCAGTAGGTAATGAATTATTTTATCATGGGTATTAACCACTCTAATCAGTTTATGATGAGTTTCGTATGAAGGGAGTTTTCAAGTATGCGATGGAAGATGATGAAAGAAGATCCAGGAGTGTCAAGCGCTCAAGCTTGGGGATGCCCCCATGCACCCCCAAGAAATATTCAAGGATACTCAAGCGTATAAGCCTGGGGATGCCCCCGTGCATCCTCTATCAACAATCATCAGTTCGTCCATCTCCATGCTATATTTTTATCACTTCATATGTTATGTGATATGCTTGGAGCATCCCGCTCTTTACTTTTTAGTTTGTTTTAGTTTTGCTTGCTATTCACAACAAGTCGGAACCTAGCCTACCTTGTTTGGGAGAGAAACACGCTTCATTCCCCTCTAGAACACAACATAGGTTTTCATGCTTATCTTTTTTGTGTGTTCTTTATCTTTTCATAACTGTTGTTATGCTTAGCTCTTAGTTTTCATGCTATATCTTTTTAAGAGCTTTTATTTAGGTTGCTTATGGAACTCTCTTGAGTTATCATGCTTATCTTGTTTAGAGAGTTGGCTCGTTGCACTGAGTTGTGTGTCTTGCATGAGTAGGTAATTGATGTTGCTATTTAAGTATAGTAGTAACTTGCAATAGTTTTGAGGTATTGATTCGAGTAATGTTTGGACTATTGATGCCGAGAGCTTGAGCCTATTAGTGATAGGTGTCGTATTTTGGGAGATCCGTGTGTTTTTCAAAAACTAAAAAATTAGTTGAGAGCTCTAGCTACTAAATTGATCGCTAACCTCTGGAGGGGTTGGAATATATAGAGTACCCTCATGTTACCATGGGTCGATGATGCGCAAGGATAACCAAACCCCCAAACACTCCTCCTCGGAGTGTTTGTCTATTTATGAATTTCCTAACTATATAGAGAGTTACCGATAATAAGTGTATGAGTTCTTCGGACTAATGCGAGTATTCGGTTGTTGACAGTTCCACCATCCATATTTTGCTAGCTTCTTCGGTACCGTGCATTGCCCTTTCTCATCTTGAGAGTTGGTGCAAACTTCGCCGGTGCATCCAAACCCTTGGCATGATACGCTCTGTCATCATAAGCCTCATTATATCTTTCCTTAAAACAACCACCATACCTACCTATTAAGGCATTTCCATAGCCTTTCCGAGATACATTGCCATGCAACATCCTGATACGTCTCCGTCGTATCTATAATTTTTGATTGTTTCATGCCAATATTCTACAACTTTCATATACTTTTGGCAACTTTTATACTATTTTTGGGACTAACATATTGACCCAGTGCCTAGTGCCAGTTCCTGTTTGTTGCATGTTTTTTGTTTCGCAGAATATCCATACCAAACAAAGTCCAAACGTAATAAAAAATTATGGGGATTTTTTTGGAATAATTATGATTTTTGGGAAGAAGAATCAACGCGAGGCGATGCACGGAGTGCCCACAAACCCTGTCGCCGCGGCTAGGGGGTGGGCCCGCGGCAGGCAGGATCGTGGCCACTCCTTAAGGCGGTTGGTGCCCTTCTTTCGCCGCAAGAAAGATAATATCCGGAAAAAAATGTGTTAAAATTTCAGCCCAATCGGAGTTACGGATCTCCAGGAATTTAAGAAACGGTGAAACGCAGAATCTGGGAGCGCAGAAACAGAAGGACAGAGAGAGAGATCCAATCTCGGAGGGGCTCTCGCCCCTCCGCCGCCATGGAGACCATGGACCAGAGGGGAAACCCTTCTCCCATCTAGGGAGGAGGTCAAGGAAGAAGAAGAAGGAGGGGGGGCTCTCTCCCCCTCTCTCCCGGCGGCGCCGGAACGCCGCCCGGGACATCATCGTGTGACGGCGATCTACATCAACACCTCCGTCATCTTCACCAACATCTCCATCACCTTCCCCCATCTATATTCAGCGGTCCACTCTCCCGCAACCCGTTGTACCCTCTACTTGAACATGGTGCTTTTTCTGGCGCCGTTGTCGGGGAGCAATAGCGTGGGGTGAATATCCTCGTGTGTGCTTGTTTACTTTATCACTAAGTAGATTTATTTGCTATTCTAAGTTGTTCTCTATCTTTAGTTATGGATATGGAACACGAAATACCAAAAAAATTAGGTGTACTTGCTACTCATGGAGATGGGGAACCTCCTAAAACCCTCGAGGCTCGTTATGTGGAAAATATTATGCACTTGTTTAATAATCCTGAGAAAGCCCCATTCAATTATATAATGGGATACACGTTGGATCAACGTGAATACTTTAGGGATTATCACTTGACTCAAAAAGGGAAACTTTTATGGGATCAAATTCATTTGTTGAAATGGTATGCTTGGGAACTATGCAAGAGATATGGTGTTACTTGTTGCTCTAGGATGAAGGCTCCACACCTTCCCTTTTCTTGTGAATTTAATGATCATAGAACCTTGGCTTCTTATGCTAATGGTATATATGATTACTATGATGTGGATCAAATAGAAGAGTTTGTTGCTTTTATGGGTGCTTATGAAATTAAGGCTCTGTTTAAAAGGTGTGATGATAATGATGATGCTCATTACCGATCTGAAAATTTGGCTATGCTTCGTTATTGTTATAATAATTATGAATATAATGCCCACATTGAAAGATTTAAGGAGAAATCCTATGCTGCCCAAGAAGAGACTATTATTTTGCAGGAAACTATGGAAGAAGAAAATGCTGAAATTGTGAGCTCATTAGATGAAAAAGATGAAGAGGAGAGCGAAGAACAAAAGGAGGAAGAGCGGACTAGCTACCCGTATCCACCTTCTAATGAGAGTAACTCTTATACTCATACATTATTTAATTTCCCTTCGTTCTTACCGAAGGATGAATGCTATGATCCCTTGGATTCGTTTGAAATATCCCTTTTTGACGAACTTGATGCATGCTATGCTTGTGGCCATGTTGCCAATATGAATGATGCTTATGAAGATGAGCTCGCTATAGTCCCTTATGTTAAACATGGTGATTTTGATGAATATAATATGCATGTGCTTTCTGCTCCTACTTGCAATTATTATGAGAGAGGAACTACATCTCCACCTCTCTATGTTTCCAATACTATAAAATTGCAAGAAACTGCTTATGCTATGTATTGGCCTTTACTTGGTGTGCATGAATTGTTCTTTTATGACATGCCAATGCATAGGAAGAGAGATAGACTTCGTCATTGCTTGATATATGTTACCTTGTGATCACTACTAAATTTCAAATCATTGCTAATTAAAATTGGCTTTGATATACCTTGGGATCCGGGTGGATCCATTACTTGAGCACTTTATGCCTAGCTTAATGGCTTTAAAGAAAGCGCTGCCTCGGAGACAACCCGGAAGTTTTAGAGAGTCATTTATTTCTGTTGAGTGCTTTTATTTAGTTTAAAAACAAAAAAATATAGAGGGGAACTTAAAAAATTTTCAAAAAGAGAAGCGATTGAAAGGTGATGCATTGCGGAAGTGAGGGTCGACCTTGAACACTTGTGTTCATGCTCATGGAAACAATGTAGATTTTTTCATGGAAGTTTCTCACAAAAATAATTATCCCCTTGTACAATTCCTTTGTATTTTAAAAATAATGTGCCAAGCAAAGCCGTTACGATTAGTTTGGGTGATAGTTGTTTGATCACGCTGAGAAAAGACAGAAACTTTCTACTCATGAAATTAATTTTCATTTTTATTATGGAAGAGATTTTGAGTTGATTCTTTTTTCTGCTGATTTATATGCAAACTTTCGAGACTTTCGTAATTTTTCACATTTTTCGAGATATTAGAAGTATATGGAATATACAGATTGCTACAGACTGTTCTGTTTTGACAGATTCTGTTTTCTATGCATTATTCTCTTATTTTGATGAATCTATGGGTAGTATCGGGGGGTATGAACCATGGTGAAGTTGGATTACAGTACATATAATGCTAATATGAATTTAGAATGAGTTCACAACAGTACTTGAAGTGGTGATTTATTATATTATACTAACGGATCTCACGAAGTTTTGTTGAGTTTTGTGTGATTGAAGTTTTCAAGTTTTGGGTGAGAGCACGATGGATGAGGGAATAAGGAGAGGCAAGAGCCTAAGCTTGGGGATTCCCGAGGCACCCCAAGGTAATATTCAAGGAATACTCAAGCGTCTAAGCTTGGGGATGCCCCGTAAGGCATCACCTCTTTCGTCTACAATCTATCGGTAATTTTACTCGGAGCTATATTTTAATTCGTCACATGATATGTGCAAATGCTTGGAGCGTCTTTTGTGTTTATTTTTCCTTTTTCTTTTATGCACCATGCTGCTATGAGATAGTCCTTGGTTGGCTTTATAGAATGCTTCATGTGCTTCACTTATATCATTTGAAGTTTGGATTGCCTGTTTCCCTACACATAGAAAACCACCATTTGTAGAATGCTCTTTTGCTTCACTTATATTTGTTAGAGCGGGGCATATATTTTGTAGAAAGAATTAAACTCTCATATTTCACTTATACCTATTTAGAGAGTTAACATGAGTTTGTCATTCACATGGTTAGTCATAAAATCCTACATAAAACTTGTAGATCACTGAATATGATATGTTTGATTCCTTGCAATAGTTTTGCGACATGAATATGTGATATTAGAGTCATGCTAGTGAGTAATTGTGTATTTTTAGAAATACTTGTGTTAAGGTTTGTGATTCCCGTAGAATGCACGTAATGGTGAACCGTTATGTGATGAAGTCGGAGCATGATTTATTTATTGATTGTCATCCTTTGTGTGGAGGTCGGGATCGCGCGATGGTTAACTCCTACCAACCTTTTCCCTAGGAGCATGCGTGTAGTACCTTGTTTCGATGACTAATAGACTTTTGCAATAAGTATGTGAGTTCTTTATGACTAATGTTGAGTCCATGGATTATACGCACTCTCACCCTTCCACCATTGCTAGCCTCTCTAGTACCGCGCAACTTTCGCCGGTGCATTACACCCACCATATAGCGTCCCTCAAAACAGCCACCATACCTACCTATTATGGCATTTTCATAGCCATTCCAAGATATATTGCCATGCAACTACCACCGTTCCGTCTCATGACATGTGCCACCACTTCCATATTGCCATTGCATGATCGTAAGATAGCTAGCATGATGTTTCCATGGCTTGTCTGTTTTTTGATGTCATTGCTATGCTAGATCATTGTCACGGTACACTACCGAAGGCATTTCATATAGAGTCATCATTGCTCTAAGTATTGAGTTGTAAGTGTGATGATCATTATTAATAGAGCGTTGTACCATGTGAGGAAATAAAAGAGGCCAACGAAGCCCATTTATAAAAAAAGAGGCCAAAGATGCCCACCAAAATAAAAAAATATATAAAAAAAGAGAGGCCAAAGAGCCCACACAAAAAATGAGAGAAAAGAGAGAAGGGACAATTGCTACTATCCTCTTTCCACACTTGTGCTTCAAATAGCACTATGATCTTCATGACAGAGAGTCTCCTATGTTGTCACTTTCATATACTAGTAGAAAATTTTCATTATATAACTTGGCTTGTATATTCCAATGATGGGCTTCCTCAAAATTGCCCTAGGTCTTCGTGAGCAAGCAAGTTGGGTGCACACCCACTAGTTTCTTTTGTGAGCATCCATACACTTATAAGCTCTAGTGCATCCGTCGCGTGGCAATCCCTACTCACTCACATTGATATCTATTGATGGGCATCTCCATAGCCCGTTGATACGCCTAGTTGATGTGAGACTATCTCCTCCTTTTTTGTCTTCTCCACGACCACCATATTCTATTCCACCTATAGTGCTATGTCCATGGCTCACGCTGATGTATTGCGTGAAAGTTGAAAAGGTTTGAGAACACTAAAGTATGAAACAATTGCTTGGCTAAAACCGGGGTTGTGCATGATTTAAATACGTTGTGTGGGGAAGATGGAGCATAACCAGACTATATGATTTTGTAGGGATAACTTTCTTTGGCCATGATATTTTGAGAAGACATGATTGCTTTGTTAGTATGCTTGAAATATTATTGTCTTTATGTCAAATGATAGACTATTGCTTTGAATCACTCGTGTTTTAGTATTCATGCCATGATTAGATTATATGATCAAGATTATGCTAGGTAGCATTCCACATCAAAAATTATCTTTTTTATCATTTACCTACTTGAGGACGAGCAGGAATTAAGCTTGGGGATGCTGATACGTCTCCGTCGTATCTATAATATTTGATTGTTTCATGCCAATATTCTACAACTTTCATATACTTTTGGCAACTTTTTATACTATTTTTGGGACTAACATATTGATCTAGTGCCCAGTGCGAGTTCCTGTTTGTTGCATGTTTTTTGTTTCGTAGAATATCCATACCAAACGAAGTCCAAACGTAATAAAAACTTACGGGGATTTTTTTGGAATATTTATGATTTTTGGGAAAAAGAATCAACGCGAGGCGATGCACGGAGTGCCCACAAACCCTGTCGCCGCGGCCAGGGGGTGGGCCCGCGGCAGGCAGGCTTGTGGCCACTTCTTAAGGCGGTTGGTACCCTTCTTTCGCCGCAAGAAAGATAATATCCGGAAGAAAATCGTGTTAAAATTTCAGCCCAATCGGAGTTACGGATCTCCAGGAATTTAAGAAACGGCGAAACGCAGAATCTGGGAGCGCAAAAACAGAAGGACACAGAGAGAGAGATCCAATCTCGGAGGGGCTCTCGCCCCTCCGCCGCCATGGAGACCATGGACCAGAGGGGAAACCCTTCTCCCATCTAGGGAGGAGGTCAAGGAAGAAGAAGAAGGAGGGGGGCTCTCTCCCCCTCTCTCCTGGCGGCGCCGAAACGCCGCCCTTGACATCATCGTGTGACGGCGATCTACATCAACACCTCCGTCATCTTCACCAACATCTCCATCACCTTCCCCCATCTATATTCAGCGGTCCACTCTCCCGCAACCCGCTGTACCCTCTACTTGAACATGGTGCTTTATGCTACATATTATTATCCAATGATGTGTTGCTATCCTATGATGTTTGAGTAGATTATCGTTGTTCTATCGGTGATTGATGAATTGCTATGATTGGTTTAATTTTCTTATGGTTATGTTGTTGTCCTTTGGTGCCCATCATATGATCGTGCGCGTGGATCACACCATAGGGTTAGTTGTATGTTGATCGGACTATGTATTGGCAGGCTAGAGTGACAGAAGCTTCAAACCTAACATAGAAATTGATAGATATGGGATTGAAGGGGGACCAATATATCTTATTGCTATGGTTGGGTTTTACCTTAACGAACGTTAGTAGTGCGGACGCTTGCTAATAGTTCCAATCATAAGTGTATAGAATTCCAAGTAAGGGATGACATGCTAGCAGAGGCCTCTCCCACATGATACTTGCTATCGATCTAGTAACGTAATCAATTGCTTAGGGACAATTCCGCAACTCCTACCACCACTTTTCCACACTCGTTAGAGACTCGTAGTTGTTTCTTTATCTAACTAGCCCCTAGTTTTATTTACGTGTTCTTTACTTTCTTGCAAGCCTATCCTATCACTCCTACAAAGTACTTCTAGTTTCATACTTGTTCTAGGTAAAGCGAACGTTAAGTGTGCGTAGAGTTGTATCGGTGGTCGATAGGACTTGAGGGAATATTTGTCCTACCTTTAGCTCCTCGTTGGGTTCGACACTCTTACTTATCGAGAAAGGCTACAATTGACCCCCTATACTTGTGGGTTATCACATCCACCATCTCATGACTTGATCTTCATGTCATACATGCTTTTGCTTGATCTAGGAGCCGCATGATAGTTGGGCCTTGCCCTTATTATTGCTACATGACGCGCTAGTTTCATTGCATATCCTGCTACACTGGCAGAGGCATAGATTTGCATACATCATGATAGTTTGCAAACATCATGATAGTTTTCATTATTGAGGAGCACTGGCCGGGGGTTGATTAATTATCCACGGGGTCCCGAAAGTCCCTATGCAATTTTATTAGGTTATTAGGCAAATGTACTACCAAAGTTGGGCCTTGCCAGACCAGTTTTAATCTAAGATGAATTATCAAGGGGGTCCCCATAACAACCCTGATCGTGTTAGGAGCGCTCAATTATGAAATATAACACCGATAGCCGAAAATAGGGTGACAAAGGTGGAACAAAACACCAGGCTAGAAAGGCTCAGCCTTCCACCTTTTGCCAAGTATATAGGTGCATTAAATTAAATAGCATTTAATAGGGTGATATAACAAGAAACCCACGTTATCACATGGAAGCAACGGCACCTGCAACTACCAATGCTATCCAACGGTTAAGCAAGCGGTAACATAGTCAATCTATGGTTTGCTAGGTTGTAGAAGGTTGAAGGTTTCGTGGCAATGTTGAGAGGCTCACATTTAACAGGTGGTAGGCAACAAGACATAACGAGAGAAACGAGACAACTAGCATGGCATTGATAGTAATGGTATCTAGGAAAATGATATTCTTGCCAGAGATCCCGCTTGGAAGAAGAACGACTCCGTAAAGCAAACGAACCGACGTAATCAAACGGGTCCTCACATTCCGACACACTTGCGGAACTCTATCGAGACGAAGCAAACCGGAAACAAGAATCAACAGACAATATTCACCAGGGCACATGCACGACATGATGCACACCCGAATACGATGCATGAACGGATCAATTATGCAAGGCTTGGCATGGCAATTCACATAATCAAACACTACACATTAAGTGAAGCTCAATTTGCAACGCGTTGCATATTGACGAAACTCCACATTTAGTTATTTAGTCCACTCGTGTTTATTTACACTGTAATATTAAATGTTGTTAAACATGGCAAGGGGTGAAGCACAAATTAAACGACCTATCTATGCATTTTAAATGAGGCCGGAAACGACATATAACATCTCTCAACTGACCCCACACATTAACTTTGTAATCTGTCCAGATTTGTCCTAACCACATTTTATATTTGTTAAACAACAAAACAAAGTGGCTCACGTGATTCTACTAGTCGTTCAAGTCCATTTACATATATGGCTCATTTTCAACGGAGCTACGGTTAAATAAGTACGAACTAAACAGTTTTAACACGCCGACGTACAAACCAATGCAAACAGCGAGGTAACACTTCTAAATATGCATGAGAGTTGGAAAATATTAATCTACGCAAAATTCTGTATGTTTTACATATCTAACTTGTTTTGTCCGATGCAAGGATTAAAAGTTACGGGCGTTTTAAAAATATGCTTTTTCGGAAATTAATTAAATTCGCACGCTGAATTAAATACTCGGGCCGAATCTGGTACTATGGGCTGAACGGAGCGGCGCATGATTGCTATAATGCGCTGGAGGCGAGGTATAACCAAGGCTCACCAAAGACCACTTGGGCCGGCTCGGTGCAGCACGCCGGGGAAGGCCGAAGGGTGGGCTGGGCCGCTCGGGAGGCACGGTGCAGGCCGGTGAGTTGCGCTCGGTTGGGCCTGGTGCAGTAGGCCGACCCACATGCTCTAGCGAGCGGCAGCTGCCTGCTTCGTCCTCCCGATGTGCGGACGAGTCGGCACCGTGGCGGGTCAACGCGACGCTAGGCGGAGCTCGACGACTACAAACGATGACGCGCCGCGTGAGGGCGGCCGGGAACCGGCGGATCCGTGGCGGGACGGTTGAGGCTCACCGTATCCATGGCCGGATCTGAACGAATGGCGGCGAAGGCGCGAGGACTTCGGGCGACGGCTCCGGCTAGCCATGAAGGGGCTCGGGGCCGGCGAGGTTCGGGGCTGACGCTCCGGAGGAGGAGGGAGCCGGCGGCTGGCTGCGGCGGGCCGACGGTAGAAGCGGCGGCGCGGGAGCCCGGCATGGGCCTGCCCCGGGAGCTGCGGGATAGAGCTCGGGGAAGCCGCAACTAGAGGTTGTGTGGGGCTGAGCAGGGCGGTGGCCGGTGATCCGGGCCTTGCGGGCCGACGGCTGGAGGGAGGAGAAGCTGAGGAGGTGGGTGGCGGTCGGCTAGGGTTAGGGCATGGTAATCGAGGAGGAGAGAGGATTTGCTGTCTATTTAAAGACAAGGGGTTAGGCTTAGGGTTTTTGCTCCGTTTTCGAGCCGTTGGATTGTGATCCGATGGTCCAAAACGGAGGGGTGGCTAGGTGGGTGGTGTTGGGCTGTGTAGAATAGGTTATGTGGGAAGAGAGGGAATGTTGCCGCCCGTGACAAGAGAGTTTTAAACAACGAAAAACCGTTCGCCGATAATGAGATGACGGTACCGCTACGGTCGACCGTTCGGGTATCAAACAAACTGCGATTGCGACAAAATTTGATAGACGGTCTACCTACAATATATTAAGACCGCATGCCAAATTTCAATCCAATCCGAGGATATTTTTCGGACACCTTTAAAAACAATATCTTATCGATGCCGCGGGTGCGTGTGTGTGAGGTTGATCTAAAAATGGTCAACGACAAAAACGGATAGAGCCGGCAACTAATAACGGATGTAGTTTTGTAAACTGGCGGCACAGGAGTGCCGATGCAATGCAGATGATGCGCATAATGTGATGATGAATGCGACAGACAATCTAATCGCACGACGACAACAAAATAAGAGGGGAATCTTCTGAAGTATCGGTCTCGGGATGTCACACTATGCGAGGCACGTCGTCAATTTAAAGTGATCGGCTTGTCTAGAGGGCGCCTAGCGGGCATATGCATCAGCAATGGCGCATTATTTGAAGATCAATCCGCTCGAGATCGCCTCCAATTTTTATACTATGAAATCTTTTGTACTATATTTTATAAAAAATTGGCATCCACTCTAATTTTTTTTCCCTTTGGTATCAAACACTCAACGTTGATCATATATAGGATTCAAATGATCATGTCACTTCAATCCTATATTTTTTCTATTCCTGCGTTTCCAAAATCCTACGAATCAAAGAGAGGCCCTGAAACTTGCAGGGAGAGCGAGCGATCTCCCGTGGCCGGAACGGCCAAACCCGCACCGAGTCACGCACGGGTGACCATTCACGAATCGGGAGAGGTTGGCCACTGTCCAGTGAGCGAGGCGAGCCCTCCTCTATGCAAACGCGACACAGTGAGTAGGTGGCTCTCTTTAAGAAAAATTGATCTGGCAATGAAGTGTGTGTTCTGAATGCTTCTCCCACGAATGAGAGATGGGTGGATGGCTATATATAGGCAACATACAAAATCCAACCGTTACACCTAAAGTGGCCAACTCGATGACACCGAAGTCATAAACTCGATGGTATCGATTTGCACTAAAGGCATCAACTTTTGAATCTCGGTGGAACCGATATACACAACCCGGTGGCACCGAAAATATGGCTAACGGTGAGACGACACAACTCGGTGACACCGATACTCAAACTCTGAAATTCCGATTTTGTGTATCGAGGCACCGGAATGTTGGTCACCCAAACTCGGTAGCACCAATATGGTTTCAGTTGCACCGATTTGATGAGAATGACTAGGGTTGTGTGTGGGATGAAACTCGGTTGTGTCGAAATGGGAAACTTGATGGCACCGATTTTGAGTATGTGGTTTTGGACAGAATAATTATGTGGAAAAAATGATTGAGTATTTTGGTGGCTAACTTTGATCACTTGAACAACTAGTTTATTTTAATACCTCAATCCCTTTTAATAGTATTGACTTTTTTATGAACTCAAAAATGATTTCTTACAAATATAAAATGAAGAGTCTTCCGTCTTGAAGCTTGAGCCAATTCTGTTCATTTCTTGCATCAAGGGGAATCTCCACATTAGTCTTTAACCAAAGCATATTTTGATTTTTTCTGAAATATGGTTGGATAAACATATTAGTCCAATTATGCATATTTTGTAATCAATTATTAAAACCATCGTAGAGAGCAATTGATAATCTTACAGGATTCAAATGATCATGTCACTTCAATCCTATTTTTTTCTTCTCTTCCTGCGTTTTCGAAACCCTAGGAATCAAAAAGAGGCCCTGAAAACTTGCAGGGAGAGCGAGCGATCTCCCGTGGCCGGAACGGCCAAACCCGCACCGAGTCACGCACCGGTGACCATTCACGAATCGGGGGAGGTTGGCCACTGTCCAGTGAGCGAGGCGAGCCCTCCTTCTCTATGCAAACACAGCGCAGGTGGTCCTGGCTACCGGCCGGTTTCCAAGGATAATAAAAACTACCCCCCTACTCTCTCGCTCTGCCTCCGGGCTACGTCCACCCGGCGCCTCCCTCCGTCTCCTCTCCTCTCCTCGTGTTTATTTATACACGCACACGCACACCTTTCTCCCTGGTAGCCTAGCCACCACTACTGCAAGCGATAGCCGAGGAAGGAAGATCAAACGACCAAGCAAAGCAACCAACCAACCAACGAGCGAGCGAGCGAGCGAGATCACGGGCATGGGGGAGCAGGACACCAGCGGCAGCAGCATGGTGGAGGCGCGGGCGCCGGCCAAGAAGAGCGGCAGCGGCCACGCCGACCCGCGCCTCCAGGGCATTTCCGACGCCATCCGCGTCGTCCCGCACTTCCCCAAGCCAGGTCCGTCCGTCCGTCGGTCTCCGCTTGAAACCGTTTTCAGCTAACCAGGAGCAGCACTAGTTGCCTGACGCTGGTGCGCGGCGCGGCATGCAGAGATCATGTTCAACGACATCACGGCGCTGCTGCTGCGGCCGGGCGTGTTCAAGGACGCCGTCGACATGTTCGTGGAGCGCTACCGCGGCATGGGCATCGCGGCCGTCGCAGGTGAGAAACCATCCTTATCCGACCCATCGGCCCGCGCCCGCGCCCGCTGGTCAATCAGTCAGTCATGCAGCGCAGGAGCCATGTGCCGTCCACGCACGCGCGCGCGCTCTGGTGCCGGCCCGTGCGTCTTTCTTTAATGCCGCTGGGGCTGTTCTGAAACATACCGGCCTGCTACTGCTCCTACTACTACTTGCTTCCCTTCTTTGGGGGCAGATAATTCCTGCTCCCTTTGTCTCCCCCGCGCTCTGTCGTTGATCAGGTCACCACCACCGCACCACATTACAAATTACCAGTACGGCTAAACTTGTACCCCCTCCCTCCATCTGTAGTGATCTAAAAGATCGTATATTTACTAGTTTTACGGAGGAAGTACGTAGCAACTCTTATTTTTTTCATCAGATACGAACAGAACCGTGGAGTACTAGCACTAGAGAACAGTAGGCGCAGTACTAGGTAGTAGCAACAGTATTGGTACGCACACACGTATGCGTCTTCCTCATCAGTTCACCGCCTGGTCTGGTCCAGGTTCCAGAGAGCAGAGCAATTAAACCCAGGGGCCAATGCCGCCACCGGTGGGAGGAAGGAAGAGGAGGAAGAAGAGTCGTCCATGGATGGAACCGAAGCCAATTTGCAGGCGCATGTGGGAGGTGTCCTTGCGCTGTCGTCGCATGGTCCCTGAAGCCGATCGAACGGACGAACGAACGCCAGCGCGCGCCGGCCGGCCCCCGTCGCGCCACTTGTACGTGCTCAATGCCCGGGTCACAGGGGGCGTGCATGTAGACGGCGGGCGATTGGGGGGAGACGAGGTCACGCCGGGGACCGGCGTGATCACCTGATCGGACGGCCGCGGTCGATCGCGCACATGCGGTGTCGTCCCGTCTGGTCCTCTCCTCGCGTACCTACTATACCTCTGGGCTCTGCTAGTACTACAAGAGCACAGCGATCTGGTTAGGTTAACGCCGCTGTTTGCTCGCTCGCCCGGCGCGCCTGGCTTATGTCAGCACCTAATGCCGCCGTGACGTTGTTGCGTACACGTACCCTAGCCATGCTATCTACTTACGTATACGCTGAATGAATGATGACCTTCGTGCCTCTCTGACTGACCTATTCGTGTTATATTATATGGCTGACATCTTGTGCTGCTGCTACTAGGCATTGAGGCGAGAGGGTTCATATTTGGCCCGGCGATTGCGCTGGCCATCGGAGCCAAATTCATACCGCTGCGCAAACCCGGGAAGCTCCCAGGTAACACTGTAATCTCCACCCTGCACTTCCACATCATCCCCATCTTCTCAGCTGTGACGGGGATGATCCGACATGTGCTTAGAATCAAGTGCTCTACTGCGACTACAGTACTGATGCATACTGAATCCTCGAGCACATTAACCACCTACCTACATCCTGAACATGTCATTTTTCCTGAATTTTCTCTACATCCTCTGAGTAGACTGAGCTGCAGTTTACTGTATTTTCTCCAAAAGAAAAAAAAAAGAAAACAGTCGTTAGTGGTTTACAAAATGTGCTAATTTCGCTCTACAAAATAACGAAGGCGAGGTGATTTCCGAGACTTATACGCTTGAGTACGGGACGGATTGCTTGGAGATGCATGTTGGCGCCGTCGAACCTGGCGAGCGTGTGGTGGTGGTTGATGATCTGGTTGCAACCGGTGGAACACTTTCTGCAGCTATAAAACTTCTTGGTGAGTCTCTCCCTCTTCTTCTCTCTAAGATTGGTGCACATGCAGATGGAATGTGAATAATTCTTGCATGGAGCTTCTGCTACACCAGCACTCTAGTAGTCCAGTAAATAAATATAACGGGGATAAGTAAGTCAAAGGATGTGTGATGCTGATATGGAATAATCTCTGATAGTCTTGCCAAAAAAGACGCATCGAGTATCATGCAGTGTAGCCACTTAAGCATCTCAACATCTTAGTGATAAGTGACAACATGTAGTAGAGTAGAGGACCATCATGTTTTATTGACAAGAAGCAAAGTTTGCCCGTGAGTGTGACAAATTCCTGTTTGAAAGATAAGCCCTATATACGGGGGTAGCTACTAGCTAATTACATAAAGGTGTGGCTTTGATGCGACTGGACTAATAATTTCCTTCTTTTTCATGCTACCAAGAGGAAACTTTGTACTACCCCCGTCCCGGTGTATAAGTCATTTGCTTAGTTCTAGGTCGATAATTTAACTATCTAAATATGTATCATATGTAATAAAAAATATATATTTAGAAACTACATCCGTGTAAAAATCTAGTGATATACTTTTCATGACATATAACACATATTTAATTCCTTAAATCGGTGACCTAGAACTACGCTAATGACTTATAGACCGGGACGGAGGGAGTAGATAAGTATCGAGCATTCACGTCACAGAGAAAACGAGGAGTTCTAATTACATGTCTCGCTCAATCATATGAATATATCATGAGCTAACAACATGAAAATGTCTTTTGACTAATCTTTTCATGATTGGTGCAATTATTTGCATTCCAGAACGTGCCGCAGCTGATGTTGTTGAGTGTGCATGCCTCATTGGACTCCCCAAGTTTAAGGTACGCAAGGGCTAAGGTGAAACAACCCTAGCTAACAAATTTACTACTACAAGTATTGCACTACTATGCGACTTGGACAGATGAATTGAGAAAGCAATGAACAAAATAAGCACTGAGCTGACAGGTTACTAAACTTACCTGTGACCAACTTATCTAGAAGAATCCTAATTTGCAAACCCTACTAGGACTTCCCTATTTTACTTACAGGAACACATCAACCTAGGCTTATATGTTCTCCTCTATGAACATACTTGCTGTAAATTGAACATATCAGGGATTGTGAGAAAAAATGGAAGCTTGAGTTTGGAAAATATACCACAAATAGAAACACTACATGCATACATTTTCCCCCGACAATGGAAGCTTTTCGTTGATTTTATCATCGCATCAAGAATATAGACATCAATCAAATATTTAACACATGGAAAATACATATTTCTAAGAGTGGCAAATGTATTTAATACCATGATATTTATTTTGGAATGGAGGGAGTAACTTTGTGTATTCTGCAGGATTTCTACAAGCTCGATGGAAAGCCAGTTTACATACTGGTGGAGTCCCGCAAATAAAAAATGAAATGATGATGATTGATCAGGCAAGTGTTTATAGTCTGATTGTTGAAATATCTGTCAGTAGTTTTTGTTAATGTTTTTCCAACATATTTTGCAACACAGCGAGGCCTGAACTAATTCTGGCCTTGTTTCTTCGTCAGAGAAAGGATGACAGCTTCATTCATTTGCAAGGGCGCGCACGGTGGATGTGCATTGATAAGTCTGCAGTACACTGTTAGGGGCAGCTGCTATTGCTAAGTGTCTTGATGGAGAGTGTGAGATAGATGAGATGTAGTCTTCCTAGCACTAGTTTTTCCAGTAGTAGAGTATTTGATGAGAGCTTTGTAGTTATTTCTGTCGGGAATCACCGCTGTTAGCCGCAAAGAAAAGAACCATCCTGTTGTTCAGGTTCTTTTATGAGATTTTTGTGTGTGCATCTAAGCATTAATTTATTCCATTGTCTCTAAAATTGAAGCATCGGTAGTTTCTGAACAAGAAAGTTACATCGGTAGTTTCTGAACTTAAGCTATGAAAATAGAACAGCCTGGTTGGTTCAGGAGGTTTGATCAGTTTTCCTGAGCAAAATCTTGCCACGATACCGATCTTGGCACACCGGCGGAGCACGGGAGCTGCTGCTGGGACGCCGATCTCAGAATGCCGGAGCCGGAAGGACGCGCGAACTGCTGCTGCGATGTCGACCTCGGCATGTGGCCCGAGGAGAGCAGCGGGGAGCTCGCCGTGTGGGGGTCAGCGAACTGCTGGCACGAGACCGACCTGGGCATACCGCCGGCGCGGTGGAGCCTGCACCGGAAGGAGCCAGGGTGCTCGGTTGGCGAGCAGATGCAGTGCCCCTTCGCCTTGGCTGGCACCTTGGCCGCCGTGGCGGCGATCTTGGAAGCCATCTTCAGAGCCCCGGTTGAAAGTTGAAACTGTCGGGTGATCCGGCGCGTTTTGTTTGTTTTAGTTGCGATTCCCGCGGGCTATTTGTAACGGAATTGCAGGGTGGATTTCGACTCGGATTCAGGTTCGTTACGATTCCATCAGAAACCTGATGATCGGTTGCAAACTGAAACTAACTGACGGAAAAATAGGACGCACACTGAATAGAGAAACTGGCGATAGTTTACTACTACACATGACAGGCAACTTACAAACACGCTCGAACTCATCAATAATCAAACATAAGAACAAGGAAGTTGCGGGCGCGATCGATCAATCGATGGGTGGATTCAGAGCATTGGAAGCATCGTCTGGAGCAGGGGAGCCGGCCGGGACCGGCGGTGCCGCGCCTTGAACTTCCTGATGGCCGCTGTGAGCACCCTCCTCCACCCCTCCTGAACAACCCAAGCCAACAGAAACCTCGTAACCCAATGGAAGATTCGGAGAGCGAGCTCAAGCTCGGAGGGGTTCATGTGCAGGGAACTACCTTGGTGGGGGCGGGCGATGGC
The DNA here is from genome assembly GCF_904849725.1 of Hordeum vulgare subsp. vulgare. NCBI lineage: Eukaryota > Viridiplantae > Streptophyta > Magnoliopsida > Poales > Poaceae > Hordeum > Hordeum vulgare. The sequence goes on from NC_058519.1 coordinate 549,514,366, forward strand.
AGCGGCGGCGACAAATCCAGCTTCTTCGCCCTGCCCGTCTCGTGGAGGTCGAGGAACGAGCCGTCCCGCCGCAGCCGCCGGCGCCGCCACCTCGACCTGCCGCCGCCTCCGGCGGCAGCGTCCTTGAGCCTGCTCCCGGCCCTCGCCCGGCGCCTCAGCTTGGCGATGAGGAAGTCCCTGGAACCGGCTCCGCCGGAGGCCGGCGACTCGCTCGGGATCTTGTTGATCGGGGACCAGATGCCGCTCTGGCAGTAGTCGAAGTCGTAGGCGGAGGAGTCGGGGAACTTGCCGAGGAGGCCCCGCGACATTGACTGCTCCAGGTACTCCACCGTCACCACGCGCTCCACCACCATCACCGCGGTGGATGGGTTGCCGTTGTCGCCGCCGGCGTCTGCCTCGGCCTTGCTGTTCATCTTGGCTCAGGGCTCGAGGAAGTGCTTGGAGTTGAGAAGGAGCAGAGGGAATGGAGAGCGTGGTGATCGGAGGAAGGGAGGGAAATGGGTGGGAAATGGAGGAGATCAGTGGAAGTGACCGTTGTGGTGTCTGGGCGGGCACTCGACCGTTGGGATCTGGAGGGTTCGTGGCACTGGTAAGTGGGGTCTGGAACTGCCTGCACCAAAGCTGATGCGTACGTCAAATATTTGTGAGGGATTCAAAAATGCTAAACATACAAAGAGTTACATAAAGTTACACGCTGATTAGGATTGTTTCTTCCTAACTAACCACTCATCCCCTGATTTTTAAGAGGGTGAGGCCCTCATCTCCCTTAATCTCCAATCAAAATCCGCCTGTTTGTAAAACCTATGTAGAGTTATGTATGTGTAGCATGGCTCGTGAGGGATTGGGGCGAAGTATTTCTGTTCTTTCTCCGTATGCAAATCATAATGGGAAACTCTTTGTATCATAGTCTGGTAAGATTTCAACGTCAGACCAGTCGAACGTCGTTGATCTTCTTCAAATCTGATGCTAGGGAGTAGTCTTGCTTTTGTAAATAATGAAATAAATTAAATCACCCCGTAACTTCCGCGCGTACCCCAGATTCCAATCGGGACACATATTTTCCTCCATCCTGAGCTCACCTCTCGGTCCTCGCCAGATCCCCTTTCCCCTGCTTCGCCACCTGCATCTCCTACTCTCCTCTTCGTCCTCGTCGAGCAGCACAGAGAGCTCACCAGCCAGTTCCGCTCCCCTGCTCCTCCTTCTCTCATCGTACCGTCGCGCACATATGTGGTCACGACGCCCTCCACTACCATGCGGCAAGCAAACATGGTCGGGGAGGCTGACTAGCGGCGACATGCGCGGGTGGCAGGTACATCAGGCACCGAGGAAACTGCATAGCGACTTGTACGTGATTGCAATTGCGGGTTGCATCGTGCAGCCGTTCTTCTCCGTGTTGACGGTGCGGGAACTCACGCAACTAATGATAGGAAACTACGCCTTGCATCTAGTTTCTTGTCAATTTTACTGTAAGCAATGAATACTCTTATTTGGAACGATTCTATCATCCTCAGATTATGTTTATTCTTGTGAAACAATGTTACTTGACTAATTGGTTGCATCAGGGCCCTCACTTTGTTAATAATCTTGTTTTAGCAGACAATGCAGCCAACAAGTGACGCGGTTTCTTGATCTCTCATGCCCCCTCGCCGCCCTGGGCTCTGTCATAATCATGCTTCCAGTTAACACGAATTATGTTCTGAACATAGTATCTTCATGCTTCTTATCCATGGTGATTTTAAATTATAATACATATGCTACTTCGTGGGAGAGTATGCTTCCATAGATAGACAAACCTCACTGAAATTTGTATGTAGGTGACACCAAACATGCATCCCTATGTTGCCGCAAACTTAGTTCGTTTCTATGTTCGATATTCTATACCTCAAAAGAGAAGCCAGATTCATATACTGTACATATTTCATGCTTTCAGCGAGCTTCTGAATCTATCTTCTTTTGTTTATGTAGTTTGCTTCCATCTTTTTTCCAATGTCGAATACTCAGTCATACATATCTGCATTGTGTGTGTCCTAAAGTTGCAGCATGGTACCATCCAATCTTATATTTGTTTAGCTTCATAAATTTTCTTCGACCACTACCAAGCATGTTTCATTCTTTCTCGCTTTTTTATTCCAACGGCCTTGCTTCCGTTGGTTTCTATGTATGCTTCTGTTGAATAGATGTTTTGTTGCTTGCAGTGATATCTTCCTTACCTGACATGTTTTTATGGTTCAAGTGTTTATTTTGCTGGTAATTAAATTGCGCTTCTACCACTATCAATGTGTGCTTGTTTTATTTCTTGCACATTTCCTTGTCTTCTCATCTATTTCAAATATTTTCCACAATATTTCATTATTTCTTGCATATATTTTTATGGTTTCCAATTTCGACGGCAACCGCTGTGAGTATCGGCTTCCATTAATTATCATCATGGATAATCCTATGTTTTTGACAATAAGGCTAAGATTGTTGTTCACATACCCACTGCATGCAACTACGCTTCATGGTTTATTAACACCTGTATATCTGTTATGGTGAGATTTTGCATCGACCACTGTCATTCTATGTTTCTTATTGTACATACATATTCTCTGGAACTATGAGTGTTTCAACCACTTCGAGCCATAGTTTCTTGTAGATTTTGTTGTACTAACGTTTTTGTTATCAAAATACATTCCATTGTAAATGCAGGCTTTCTTGCTTCTGAATATTGTCTGCTTATCGATACTTTTAGACACCCGACTTCAGGCATGCTTCTTGTTTCTACACAATGCCAATGAGGCTATGTTGACGTAGAGCATGGTGAACGGGACCTCACACTGCTATTCACCAACGACTATTGTGTTTGCGAGAGGGAGCTTATGGTGTGTATAGTGTTTTTATTGATGAGCCCATTTAGTGCGACGACGATTGGGTGAAAACCGAAGTAGTGTCATTGTAATATTATTCCATGTTTATCAAATAGAAGAGTTGTAATTTTTTGTTCATACCAGTGGTTTTGTTTTAATTCGTTGTGCTTCTTTTGCTTCCGAACTGTTATTTTTTCTATTACTATGTTCCATCAAACTACAAAAGGGTGCTTCCTTACATCTATAGAGAGTTTGTTCCTATTATATACACAAGGAAATGATGCTTCCGTGCACCGGAAGAATGCTTCTGTGGTATGCAATCATGTTGCCATCCACAGAGAAACACATCTTAAAAATATCATAAATAGTTGCTGAATATGATTGTGACAAATAATTGTACTTTTCTAAATTATTTCCTCATAAAAATGGGATTTGACATCATTCCCAAAATGATGCTTCGATGCATCAAGAAGAATGGTTCCATTGCATAAAAATTATTGTACGATCAGTAAAAAAATACATCTAAAAATTATCATAATTAACTGCGAGATTTTGCTGTGAGAAATAATCATACTTCCAAAATTATTAAGCAGTTTTAGGAAGCAAATAAAAAAAATTGAGAAGCAACAATCTTGTTTAGGAAGCATTGGTCCTCACCAATGGAAACAAATAAGATAGCTAGTTAACCATCCCTAAATTTGAGGAGAAATTATTGGGGAAAAATAGAAATAAATAATAATCACAATTAATGCCAAATCCTGCATGCAAACTGACTCACGCAAGGCAGTTCTGCTAAAGAATTGGACGATGAGCGTTCTTCCAATCCGATGGCCACAAACTAGTGTGATAGGTAGCAAATGGTAGTAGTCTGATGCCTAGCGGCTTCCAATCATAATCATATCTGATATTTTCTTAGTTCAACTTGTTGGAGGAATGGATGTATAAATTCAACATTTGATTTTAAATTCTCATGAAGACGAATTTCGGTTCATATTTATTCTTAAGGACTATGCTTTCTTTGTACTCACTCATTTATTAAGGAATAGCCTTGATGCGTAACCCAGAATTAAAATCCTAATATATTCATACTTAAAAATGTATGTGCATCCCTAGTTGATGCGGAGGCCGGGGAAGTGAATTCTCCCTCAATTTTAGCCTCAACAATAATAGGAACCTAATTTCTTTTCGGCACCGGCCCCCGCATCGCTCGCGTAGGGCGGCTCGGGCGGCGACTCCTTCCATGTCGGCCGCGGCCACCCCAGCCCCCTCCTCTCCTCGCCGTCGCCGGCTTTAGCCACCGGGGCAAAGTCCTAGTGTGGTGTCGGCGGCGCCGGGGTAGCATCCGCCTTCATAGTTTTCTTCAAGCCTCCAAGCACCTTTGTCACATATGTCCATGGCGGCTGCTCCCACGCCGGTGCACCTGCTCGCGGCCTTCATGGCTACTCCTCCTCGGTTGCTCGTTTGCTTCACGTTGACGGCTCCTTGGTGTGGCTCCACCGACACGGTGACCATGGATCCATGAGGATTTGGTCTCGTGCACCGGCTGCCTTGGCCTCATATTGACCGGTGTGACGTCACCGGGTCACGCCGATGGTGACTCGGGTTGGCTCCTTGTTAACCAGTGCTTGCGGCGGCAACCTGGATCTGGTGGGAATGAAGACGGACGGCGCGTTGCGCGTGCGCTAGGACAACGAGGTCCTGGCAGTCAGCGGTGAGGCTCGAAGGGGTTGATTGGGTATGAGAGACGAATTTAACCAGGTTCAGCCCCTCCAATGGAGGTAAAAGCCTACGTCCTGCTTTGATGTCTATATTGATGGAGATCTCGATTACAAGGATGCGATATCGCTAACCTAGCTCTCGAGGGTTTCTTACTTGATCCCTCTGGCTCGAGGGCTCTCCTTTATATATATAGGTAGAGGCCTCGAGTTTACAACAGAGTCCGGATGGAATAAGCACCCATGACTCACTATAATTCTACTTCATTTTTCTTTCCACGTTAGCAAAGTTTCTCGCGTCTCCTCCCTTTTGGGCCTTGAGTCGCCGTCTTCTGGTGTTGGACCGCCAGGTGGCTTATTGGATAAATCTTTGAGCCCATATTCTTGTCTCTTCTTATGGTTTGACCCGGCCACATAAGCCGGGTGAAATCTGGGGTTATGTCGTCGACATTAGGTTCCAGGTTGACTTGAACTCGTTCACGTCAATCTTCCTTTCTTCAAAAAATGAGCCGGCAATTTTCGCTTTTTTACATGTGAAATAAAAACTTGGACCCGCGTTAAAAATCACGTCGGGTTATTTCTTCTTCTGTGAAACTTAACGCGCCTTCTCAGCCTACATTGATTTGACGTCACGAGAATGACTGTTGTTGTCCTGGTCATCATAGCGATTTTTTTTGAAAACAACACTAAATCCGGTCTGATGGGAAAATCTAGGCGCAAACCCAGCCGCTCATTTCCTGCGACTGTTCCATTTCAGTCCCCCCTTTCCTTATAAATAGGCGGGAGACCCCCTGTGCCATCATTTCCATCTTCTTCTTCCTCTCGCTATCCTCCATTACTGCGTGTGTCAGGTCCTCGACACCGACGACCAAACCCTTTTGTGCGCATCGCCCGTGCATCAGACCTTCTTTGTCTTCACTCGACTACATACGGTCGCCCTTTTTCTCCTTCAACAGGAAACGGGTACGTATTTTTTTGTGAGTAGATTTATGAGCATGTTCTACCGATGTTCATTCTATGTTTAGTAGATTTCCTGAAAAAACATCCTGTAGATCCACAAATCTCTCGTCTTTGGTACATTCACTTGTATGACGTAGCCTTCTCACGCATTTTTACCGATTAGGTCTAAAATGAGCCACCTTAGGAGAAGCTTTGTACAAACGCTGCAAACTTTCGGTCACTCCGCCATTTTAGAGCATATATTTCTCCTATTTTCCGTTTAAACTTAGATTCATCACGAGAGGTGTCACTTGCCGCAACCTGTTTGTGGATAGTTTTCCGCTAAGTCCCCCGCGAAACCTTTTTTCAAAGAATCCTTCATTTGTTGGTGCCGGCTTAAATACCCGGTTATGGCTTTGACCGGCTCTAGAACATTGCCTTGTAATAGTTATTGATGACTTGAACACTCTTTGAGCCAAAAATCAATTGGCTGCTAGTATCTCATGCTTAGCTTATTCCTGTTTATTATTTTTTATAGCTGTTTCGAACCATCCAGTGCCCCCAAGAACTCCAAGGCTTGCAGCCGGGCCAGGTCCTGAGAGTCCAAGTTTACCTTGGACAACCATGTGAGTCAAGGATTTTTGCCGCCTCGGAAAGAGATAAGCTGTCGGGCTCCTAAAGAAGAAACTTATGCACAACCTCGGCAAGGGAAAGTTGAATTTTTTGCTTATCCTTTGTGAAGAGGTTTCGACCTCCCGGCTCAAAATTCTTTGGGGACCTTCTGCACTTCTTCGATCTGAGGCCTCAAGATATTGCCCCTAATTCAATAACCAATATATGCTAGTTTCAAGTCCTGTGCGAGGTGTATCTCCAAATCGAGCCGTCAGTGACTCTATTCATGAAGTTTTTCTTTGCCAACCACCGCATTGAAGTACAAAAGGTCCTTCTTGTGAACTTGACGAAATCTCCTTTCAGAAAAGGAAAACAATCTGCTCCCTGAATCAAAATTGGCGAGTCATCCGAAAGGATGGAATAAGATCTGGTTTTACTGCAAGAACACCGCTCCCGCAGATGAAAATCCATTGTCGGGTTACAAATTAGAGAGGATCAGTAACAACGTGGTGCTCCCGGGTTGGCCAACAAAGGAGGAGAGGGATGCAATGGCCCCTGTTCGCACAAAGCTGAGGGCCTTGGTTTCCCATGGTCTTATTAGGATTGTTTTGATCCGCTGCTAGTTAAAGTGGTGAATCCAACCCGTCAGCGTAAGGCCCGACTTAATGTGTGAATACTCAGGTGACTCATCTGACGTCCAACGCTTCTCCACTGAGGATCTATGTGATGACGCTCTTAACAAAGAGATGAAGAAATTCCTTTCTCACCCAAAAGAGAGATGCAGTATTACCGGCTTAGGACCATACCGCCTTTGTTACTGATCTCTTCTTGTTTTAGATATATTTTGTTCCTTGACCCGCCATCTTTGTCATGCTCTTCTTGCTTTGCAGGAGAATTCTAACTTTTGGAAAGTCACACCCACATGCCTGCTTCTTCCATGGCAAAGGGAATAATTCGACTCGTGAGGACCCGGCTCCTAACTCAAATTCAGGAGAATCATCTCAGGTAGAACCTGACTCACTTGCCACTTATTTATTGAATTTGCTGATATGCCTTATTCTGAGGACAAATCTGAAGCTAACCAAAGGAAGAAAGAGCAGTCCACTTGGGCTTTGGGCCGAATTTGGAGCAACCCAGCCTCTCTCTCTCTTAAAATTAATCAAAACGACCTCTACTTTTTTTTATTTAAAAACCCACACACAAATAAATCACACACCAAAAATAGAGGTTTGAAAAAAATAAAACAATACCCCTGCAACTCACAGAATTATGCCCTATTTAATAAAAATGGTTGGGCATTTTTCTGAAGTATTAAAATAAATGCCAAAATGAATATTGAAGTGACTATTTTGTAAATCCCCAACAGAAGAAGGCCACCACAAAATACCAGGTGCAGATTAGAATCACCTAGGGAATACATCTTGAAGGGGAAACATTTTTAATAGGACAAAAGAGCAACTTTTAAAACACACATCCTATTAATTGGGAAGAAAGAATGTTTTGCAAAGTTTTAAACACACAAGGGTTTTCATAGTTGGCAAGGAGTTGAACTAGGGTCACTCAACACTTACAAGCACACAACACACTTGCTCACAACCATGCAAACATCACACAAGAGGGAAGAATTGGTGCAAAATGAATGATGCTATGCCATGATGCGACAAAGAATGATGTGAAGCAAAACCTTATATTATTTCAAACACATGACAAAGTTGGAAGGTGTCCACACATGGAAATGTTGCATAAATGGTAAGGGAGGCACTTGGGCTGTTACATGGCACGCCCCATCTCCAGCCCAAATATGGGGCGGATATGGGGAGCCCGGACACGCCCGTCACGTCGGCCTGACGGCCTGGCCCCATGCGGATTCGTTAGAAAACCTGACGGCCTGGCCCCATGCGGACTCGTCGGAAAACCTGACGGTCCAACGGGTGCCTCGACCGTCGGTGCGGTTTGAACGCCGCGTCGCGCCGCTCCGGCTCCTCGCCCGAGGTGATGAGCTGCTGACGCCCCCAGCCCTAGCTCATACGCCTCCTCCTTCTCTCCGCCGCCATCCGAGCCCGTCCGTCTCCTCTCGCAGTTCCCTCTCGACGAGGATGGTCCGACGGCTCATCACCGCGTACGTGCAGCTCACTCCGGAACGACGCCTTCAAATCTAGGTGGAGATCTAGGCTCGCTGCGCCGCCTGCATCACCGCGGGTCTCCCTCCGGACTCGCCGGAGGAGGAGGAAGAAAAGGAGGAGGAGGACGAGTAGCAGCTGCAGCAGGAGGAGGAGAAGACGGAGGCCATGGAGGAGGAGGCTCCCGGCTTGAGCATGGCGGAGGCAGAGGCGGAGTTTACCGTCGCCCAATCGAAGGAGATGGCGGAGCAGTAGGCCATCCTGGATTCCATCCGGGATGAGGCCGGGATGGAGGCCAACCACCGGCTCATTCGGCAGAGGCAGTCGGAGGCCAACGCCCTCATTGACGAGCTGGACGTGGATATTAAGGCGGAGGAAGCCGCAACGGAGCAGCCGGAGGCGCCGGAGGGGGCAGAGTTGCGGCAGGCGTCCATTTATCCGCCAAAGGGCACGGGGATCGTCGACATCTCCGATGAGGAATAGATAGATTCTACGTAGTACATAGGTTTCATTTCCTACATGGTTTTTATATGAATTTGAGGATACTAATATGAGATGTTCGGATGTGAACTACATTATTTAATGCATGATAGGTAAGTGTCGGCGGACACACACGTATGAGGGGTCGAACTTAAAAGATCCGGGTGTAGATGCTCTTATCTTTAAGCGGATGTGACTAGACCATTTGAGATTGTGTGTTGGAGTTGCCGTCAGAGCAACCCCAATGCAGCGACCGATTTTGTCTGTTTGGGTCATCCGAACACAAAAGCTGGCCCAACGGGATAACCCAAACGAACTGTGTGTGTCCGCTAGTTGTTAACAAATGGGTCGGCGGCGGACAAAACTGAGGCTCCCGTCGCCCGCTCTTGTCCGGCTACCGCGGCGGACAAAACTGGGGCTCCCGTCATCCCGACCCAGATCTCGAGCTGCTTTGCTCTCGTTGGCCATGGCGACCGCGAGCTGCTCCCCTCGGCCGCCCCGGGAGCGGGCTGCGGGGCACGGGGAGGCCGGGCGCGGGGCACGCGTACAGCCGCCTGGGGAGCTTCGGGGGCGGGGCGGCGCCGTCCCCGCGGTGGGCGCGGGGGAGGAGGCCGTCGGCAAAGGGCGGCGCGGCGGGGCGTGGCGCTGCTGCGGCGACAGGCGGTCTTCCTCTTCGCCCGGTCAAACGTGGCCGCCGACGGCTCGATCGCGAGGTTGGGGACCAGGCAGAGCAGCACGGCGCAGTTCTCCCAGTTCTTGTCGCTCTTGCCTCGGTTTTTGCCAGGAAGTCCCTGACGGCGCCGACGACGAGCGCGTGCGGCTCGGCGACGCACAGCAGCGCCGGAAGGAACTTGCTCTGGACGCGCAGGCTCCTCTTGTTGCCCCAGTAAAGCATGTCTGCGAGCAGCGACGCGTCCGTGACCGCGCGTGCCGCCTCGAGATCCCACCTCGTGGCCTCCCTGATCGCGCGCGCCGCCGCGAGATCCCACCTCCGAGCCTCCCCCGCGCCGCATGCGGGGTCCGGCGTCGTCTTACCATGGCGATGGCCTGGGTATGCCCCTGTGGTGATCTTGTACGAGACGAGGAACTGCATAAGTCGGGTGGGTCGGTTTCGTTCACCGGCCGCCCGTGTCCGCATCTTGTCCGCTACACGGACGGGTGATCAAACGGATAAAATCCAAATAAAGTTCTTGTCCGTTTAAGTCGTTCCGTTGGAGTTGGCTGAGCTCAGGCAATCAGCCATGTGAGCTGAGGCAGGATGTGACGATCGGTGAAGATTTCCCAATGCGTCGGGTTGAAGTAGTCTCGGACGGATACCAGTCGTCGTCGTCCTTGTCGAGCAGCGCTCCGTTGAAGCTGGGTTGTAGTAGCGCCATGGTTGCGAGGCGACGAGCAAACACGTGGTCGATTATCACACCCTCGCGATCTTCAACTTCGATTTGCTGGCGCCATGGTTGCGGTACGAGTCGTCGTCGTCCTTGTCGCCACTGGATTCTATTTGCTGGCGTGTTGTTCGCTCGATTCGATCGACTGGGGTTCCGTATCATTCATTATCGTACGTAGGCCAGCCCGAGACGCTAATTAATTCGACTCCGTCCTGGAGACGGGCCTCTGACATTGAGCACGCTTTCCTTTCTATAAGAGCACGTTTTCCTTTGACGTCGAGCACCTCCCATAAGTAGCCAACAAAAGCTTCCGACCTCTGCTTGCCACTACTCGTAAATCGTAATCCACCCAGAGACACGGACGCGCGATATGTCGACAGCCCCCGGCAGCACCCAGCCGTCGTCGTCACCGCCGCCGTGGTCCGGCCTGCCCGACGACCTCCTCGGCATGGTCCGCCTCAGGCTTGCCTGCCAGCGCGATCGCGTGCGCGTCGCCGCCGTTTGCAAGGGGTGGCGCGCCGCCGCGTCGCGGCTCCCGCCGCCGGCCCGCCCGCTGCTGCTCGTGTCGCCGAGTCGCCGAATCAACGGGATCAAGCTCCTGTGCGGCCCCGACGACTGCTTCGTCGTGCGCGTCCCGGACAAGGCGGAGGACAAGTGGTTCGTCGGCTCGCACGACGGCGGTTGGGTCGCCGCGGTCGATTATCACACCCTCGCGATCTTCAACTTCTTCTCGGGCGCCAATGTGGTGCTCGCTCCGGTGTGCTCACGCAATCTGCTTAGCATCAGGCCAAGCAGCCTCCGGAAGATCATCTTCTCCGAAGCTCCCACCGCCGGCAGCTGCATCCTCGCCGCCATCCTTGGCACGTGGTCCCATGTCGCGCTGCGCAAAGTTGGCGGCCACGAGGGCGGGTGGACCGCAAAAAATATGCAAGGAAAGAAGGTTCGCGACATCGCGTTTTGTAGTGACCAGCTCTATGGCCTCATGGATTCTGACGAACAGCTGGTCAGGTTCGAAATCGGCATGAATGAAGACGGCACGCCGGTCATCACATCTAGTCACTCCCTGGCCATCCAAAGACGCCACGGTCCGACGTATGAGAATGACAGTGCCCACATCTTCGAGCTGCACGGCAAGCCGTCAATGGCGGTACGTACCAGGTGGTTGCCCAACCATGACACTTTCTTCAAGATCTTCACGCTTGTTGAGGCCGATGATGTCAAGCCTTACAAATACAAATGGGCAGAGGTGGTGGATTTTCATGAGCACGCGATATTCTTAGGGCCAAATTGGTCGAAGGCGGTGCACGTGCCGGTAGGCCGACACCGTGGTTTGGAAAGAAACCATATCTACTACGGGGCACACACCTCATGCCCAATAAACGGGATCCCGGCTGATACAATGTACTCCATGACAATGTACTACGCCGAGCACGTCTATTGCAGAAAAGACCGAAATGTTGGCGATGGTGTGGAACGGATAGGATATCACCTCACGGGTTCTATCAATTCTCACATGTGGCTTTGCCCTTCGAATTTGTAGCAATGTACTATTAGTTAGTCGAGGAGATGTATACACCCTAAGGGTGGTCGTGACGAAAGTATCATTGGTAATATCATGCATGTCAACTAGGTAATTTTGATGAAATGACATAGAATTAAATGAAGAAAGAGAAGGTTGAGTATCATATCATGAAATCGTATCATATTAAATATTGTGCTACTATGTGTCATGTATGACAACAACTGAACTATTATACTTATGATACTAACATATGATAATATGCATTATGGATGTAGTATGATACTACTGTATGACACTCCTCATTACAACCAGCTTAACATTGTAACAATCAATTGTCATTAATATTCTGTAATTTTATTTTGTAGTCTCTGTTGTTAAAACGTAATTGGCTCGAGTGACGGATCCAGGAATTCAAGTTATCCGGAGAATAAATTTAACTTAAATACGAATGCACACACACTCTTAAAATCAACATGACTAGAGAAATATGAAGCTAGATGCACTCTAAAAACAAGCTAATGTTCCTGTCGTCGTTTTCTTCGGACATATGTCATGGGAGGCTAATCGTACGTGGTTGGACCGAAAGGACGCCGTCGGGCTCCGGAAACGGGATTGGTTACGAGCACTGCGAGACACACGAAGTACCCAGGTTCAGGGCCTTCTTTGGGAGGTAACAACCCTAGTCCTCTTTGAGTTGGTTGATGATCCGGTTGAGGCTACCATATGCTCCTTGTGTTGTATGCTGGAGGAGGAAGAAGGAGCTCAGTGCTCTCTTTTCCCCTCCTGCGTGAGTGTGTGTGTGTGTATTCGACCGACCCTTTGCATGGGGCTGGGCCAGGGGGTTTTATATGCCAACCCCCTAACTTACAATAGGAATAGAAGGTACAAGGTGGGACCCGGCTGGCAGCCTATGGAGTCGGCCAGGGGGCCCACCGGCTGGAGAAGTCTTGTCGTAGGTGGGGGCCCGCCGGCTGCTGGGTCCTGCCGGTTGAGCCTCACCATTGATGCGTGCTTGTTACGCCGTGGCGTGCGCCATGTTAGGGGCGTCGCCTTGCGCAACCGGCTTCGGTCATCGTACGACCGATTGCACTATTGCCCATACCGAGCAGGTAATGGAGTGGACGGGGGCGTGCTCGTCACTATGTCGTCTCGGCTGGTCGTAGTCGGCGACGGTCAGTGATACATCCCGTCCAGTGTAGTCTCGCGCGGTCAGGTCTGAGGTACCCGATGCGTTGTAGTTGTACCCTTAGTGATGATGCCCCTGGCGTAGCTTGTCAGCGTGACGCGACCCCAGCTGATCCCACGACTGGCGAGGGGCAATCGAGCCGGAGGGGGAGCGTCATCACTCAAGCCGGCTCGACCGTGCAGCCGGTCGGGCGTAGCCAGCCCCCGTGGGGAACCGGCCACCCTGTACATGTTTTTTCAAAGGGGGGTTCGATGAGTCCTTGCTTTTGGCCTACCCTAGGGTTATCGCCCCGTCAGTAGTCCCCGAAGTAGGGGAGGCCCGCCGGCTCAGAGGGGCGGACCTCGCTGGCTTAAATTTCACTTCCAAGCATGTCGCGGGGCTGCGGCCGAATCGTCGGCTCGTTGGAGTCGGTCGGGCCGTAGCCGGACGTTGCGCGAGCCGCCTCGGGCTCTCCGGCACGCAGAGGGGAGGCGCCACATGTGAAGCCCCGCAGACCGAGGCCTGGTAGGCCACATGCATGACAAGACCGGGTCGCGGAGCGGGGCCTGCCTGGTGGCCACCACGTCCCATGCACGGATCTTCTGTGGATCTCGGGGTGACGATTGGCGCTCCTGAGGCGCAATCATGCCACCCGCGCGGCGCGGAGGAAGTGGGGGGGGGGGCGTGCGTGTCGGATCCTCTCCTCACTACCCCGCACGGGGTTTAAATTCGCAGGAGGGGAGGCCAAGGGAGCCATTTGCTCCCCCATCCTAGCCCCTTGTCTTATCCGTCACCACCCCTCCCTGCCAAAGAGATAGAGAGAGAGAGACGCCGGTGGTGAGCATGCCGTCGTCGTTTGCAGTCATCGCTCAATGCACCTCGTCGCGCCCTCTTTGCCTTCGACCTCACGCTCCAAGCCCTCACCGAACATGTTGTCGACCTGTGGTGCCTGGGATGGCATCGACATCGATGAGGAGCACATCGATGTTCTCCGCCACCGCCTCGAGCTACCACTAGCCACACTCGTCGCCGCGCGCGTGTCGGGGGCGGAGAACTCTCCAACCCCACGGGAAGGCGATGTGATGGTGTTCGCCGAGCATTTCGCTCGAGGGCTCGGGCTGAAGGCGAGCAATCTCTTCGCTCGCTTCTTGACGCACTACAGCCTGTAGCCGCATCATCTCGCCCCCAAAGTCGTCTTGCAGCTATAAGCATTCGTCACCCTCTGCAGGGGCTTCCCGGGGATCGAGCCGTGCCTGGACCTATGGCACCAGCTCTCCTTCTTCAAGCAGTCGTCGGTGATGGACAAGGCCACCGACGAGAAGTGGATGACGACTTGTGGAGCAGCGCTCGTGTACCACTGCTCCAGATCCGGCTTCCCGCAACTCCCTCTGCAAGATTCAATGAAGACCTGCCAGAGTTTTTTTTATGTGAGGAACCTCGACCCGATGCACGACCACATCAATCTGCCTCCCTTCTTCCACGCGCTGTCGATCGAGAAGTTGAACTAGAAGTCGGAGATGCCGCCTACGACTGAGGAGGTGGGGCGATCTGCACCTGGCTGGGGCAGATGTTCGAGGTGAAAGGCCTCACGGGTGTGGACTTGTTGGCCACCATGCTGTCGCGCCGAGTCCAGCCGCTGCAGCGCAAGCCGCATCTCATCTGCCAGATGAAGGGCCGACACGACCCGTGCCGGCTCTCGACGAAGGAGCTGCGGGCGCATTACGTGGCCCGACGGGTTAACCTGATCTCCAATAACCCAATGGACGAGGACGGCTGGAGTTGGGGAAAGGTCCCCTGCGACTGGGATCATTCGGCTCCAACGGTAAGCGACTCGCCGGCTCCCTTTCTCTTAATGTCCTTGCTGTGTTCCGTGTCTTGATGCCGGATGCCGAATGCGGCGACAACTATTTTCTCGGCTTCACTACAACTCGCCGACCGCCGACTTGCCAGAGTTGCATCCGGAGGAGATCGAGGACGCCGACGAGGTGGAGCCAGGAATGGTGGCCCGCGCCAGGGATGACGCGTCGAGGGACGACGAAGGGGATTCGAATGGATCCGAATCGACTGGTGAGTCCCTTAAAACCGTGTTGCAAGGTTGGCCTGCTGACGATGCTGAGTCGTCGGAGTCGCATGATTTAGCCGCCGTGGAGGACTCGGAGGCGTCGGAAGATGCTACTAGTGTGCCGAGGAGGCGGGTGCGCCGAGCCGGTCGTGGCTCAGCCGAGAATGAGGCGAAGGCCGGGAGGCGGGGCAAGTTGCCGGTGGGAGCTCGTCCGACCTCCAAGCGAGGCGTCGGTGGGCATCCGGCTAGGAGCCATGGAGGCGGCGAGAAGAGACGGCGGATCGTGCCGGTTGGGGCCTCCAGACGGTTGGGTCCCGTCAGCACCGGGTAAGTCTCCCAACCGGCCTACTCCGAGTTGGTTTTTTCTTCACTAGATTTTGATGCTCGTCAGAAGATGAGAAGTAGGGCTCGTGGCACCCTGGCGAAGTCGGCTCGGCCAACAAAGACGGATGGCGGAGGAAACTCGCGAGGGAACGCGCCGACTGGGTCGAGCTGGAGTTGGCGCAGCGAGCGTTGATCGAGCAAGAGCAGCATCCTTGGGAGGAGGCGCCCAGAAGATGGCGGTTGGAGGCAGCCACACGTAGCCGCAGCCGGACGACCTCATGGCCTGGCCGCTAGCAAGGGAGAAGCGGTCCAAACGTACACACGTGTTGGAAATATGGCCTAGAGGCAATAATAAATAGTTATTATTATATTTCTTGTTTCAGGATAATCGTTTATTATCCATGCTATAATTGTATTGAATGGAAACATAAATGCATGTGTGGATATATAGACAAAACAATGTCCCTAGTAATTCTCTAGTTGACTAGACTCTTGGCCAAGAATGGTTAAGGTTTCATAGACATAGACAAGTGTTGTCACTTGATGAGGGGATCACATCATTAGGAAAATGATGTGATGGACAAGACCCAAACTATAAACGTAGCAGATGATCGTGTCATTTTGTTGCTATTGTTTTCTGCATGTCAAGTATTCATTCCTATGACCATGAGATCATGTAACTCACTGACGCTGGAGGAATGCCATGTGTGTATCAAATGACGCAACATTACTGGGTGGCTATAAAGGTAGTCTACAGACACCTCTGAAGGTGTCCGTTGAGTTAGCATGGATCAAGACTCGGATTTGTCACTCTGTGTGACGGAGAGGTATCTCAGGGCCCACTCGGTAATACAACATCACAAACAAGCCTTGCAAGCAATGTGACTAAAGAGTTAGTCACGTGATATTGTATTACAGAACGAGTAAAGAGACTTGCCGGTAACGAGATTGAAATAGGTATGGAGATACCGATGATCGAATCTCGGGCAAGTAACATACCGAAGGACAAAGGGAATGATATACGAGATTGTGTGAATCCTTGACATAGAGGTTCAACCGATAAGATCTTCATAGAATATGTAGGATCCAATATGGACGTCCAGGTCCCGCTATTGGATATTGGCCAAAGAGTGTCTCGGTCATGTCTGCATAGTTCTCGAACCCGCAGGTTTTGCACACTTAAGGTTCGGTGACGTTTTCGGTATAGTTGAATTATTGATGTTGGGAACTGAATGTTGTTCGGAGTCCCGGATGAGATCCCGGATGTCACGTGTGTCTCCGGAATGGTCCGGAAACGAAGATTGATACATAGGATTGTTGCATTTGGCTTCCGGAAAGATTTCGGGCATTATCGGTAAAGTACCGGGAATGACGAGTGGGTTCTGGGGTTTTACCAGGAGGGGCCACCCACCCGGGAGAGAACCTAATAGGCCCATGGGTGGCGCACCAGACCTTAGAGGCCAGCCCAATAGGGCTATTTCAGATAGAGTAACAATAAAGGAAAAGAAAGTAAAAAGAAGAAGAGAGGAGGTGGGCATGAAGGTAAGGACTCCTCCTCCAAACCTAATTGGAGGAGGAAACCTTCCTCCTTGCTTCGGCCGAAGCCTCCTACTTGGAGTAGGAGGCAAGGCAGTCTCCCCTTGGTTCCTCCTATATATAGTGGAGGGTTTTGGGGTTTTTGGACCTCAAGCCCTTGTGCAAACCTCTCTTCCTCCACTACTTCGTGACACATTGTAGCTAGATCGGTACGGCACGGTGAATCCCTGTCGGAGTAGCTCCACCACCATCACCTCCACGCCGTCGTGCTGCCAGAGAATTCAGCTACCTCTTTGTCTCTCGTGCTAGATCAAGAAGACGGGGATCGTCATCGAGCTGTACGTGTGCTGAACGCGGAGGTGTTGTCCGTTCGGTGCTAGACCGGGATGGATCGTGGGACAGCGACGATTTGGATCACGAAGACGTTCCACTACATCAACCGTGTTTCATAACGCTTCCCACTTAGCGATCTACAAGGGTATGTAGATCTGATCTCTCATACGTCTCCAACGTATCTATAATTTTTGATGGTTCCGTGCTATTATCTTGTCAAACTTTGGATGTTTTGTATGCATTTTATATCTTTTTTGGGACTAATTTATTAACTCAGTGCCAAGTGCCAGATCCTATTTTTCCGTGTTTTGACATTTTTCAGAGGAGAATATAAAACAGAGTCCAAATGGAATAAAACCTCTGAAAAGATTTTTTCCAGAACATAAGATACGCAGGGAGCTTGAGAACCAAGGCAAAGGGTACTAGGGGAGGCCACAAGCCCCCTAGCCGCGGCCTCGGGGGTGCCTAGCAGGCTTGTGGGCCTCCTATGGCTGCTTTGCCCTACTTCTTCCGCCTATAAATCTGTTGGAATTATGCCCTAGAGGCAATAATAAATATAGTTATTATTATAATTCCTGTATCAAGATCATCGTTTATTATCCATGCTATAATTGTATTGAATGAAGACTTATATACATGTGTGGATACATAGACAAAACACTGTCCCTATCAAGCCTCTAGTTGGCTAGCCAGTTGATCAAAGATAGTCAGTGTCTTCTGATTATAAACAAGGTGTTGTTGCTTGATAACTGTACCACGTCATTAGGAGAATCACGCGATGGACTAGACCCAAACTAATAGACGTAGCATGTTGATCGTGTCATTTTGTTGCTACTGTTTTCTGCGTGTCAAGTATTTGTTCCTATGACCATGAGATCATATAACTCACTAACACCGGAGGAATACTTTGTGTGTATCAAACGTCGCAACGTAACTGGGTGACTATAAAGATGCTCTACAGGTATCTCCGAAGGTGTTCGTTGAGTTAGTATGGATCGAGACTGGGATTTGTCACTCCGTGTGACGGAGAGGTATCTCGGGGCCCACTCGGTAATACAACATCACACACAAACCTTGCAAGAAATGTGACTTAGTGTAAGTTGCGGGATCTTGTATTACGGAACGAGTAAAGAGACTTGCCGGTAAACGAGATTGAAATAGGTATGCGGATACTGACGATCGAATCTCGGGCAAGTAACATACCGAAGGACAAAGGGAATGACATACGGGATTATATGAATCCTTGGAACTGAGGTTCAAACGATAAGATCATCGTAGAATATGTGGGATCCAATATGGGCATCCAGGTCCCGCTATTGGATATTGACCGAGTAGTCACTCGGGTCATGTCTACATAGTTCTCGAACCCGCAGGGTCTGCACACTTAAGGTTCGACGTTGTTTTATGCGTATTTGAGTTATATGGTTGGTTACCGAATGTTGTTCAGAGTCCCGGATGAGATCACGGACGTCACGAAGGTTTCCGGAATGGTCCGGAAACGAAGATTGATATATAGGATGACCTCATTTGATTACCGGAAGGTTTTCGGAGTTACCGGGAATGTACCGGGAATGACGAATGGGTTCCGGGTGTTCACTGGGGGGGGGGCAACCCACCCCGGGGAAGCCCATAGGCCTTGGGGGTGGCGCACCAGCCCTTAGTGGGCTGGTGGGACAGCCCAAGAAAGCCCTATGCGCCATAGGAAGAAAAATCAAAGAGAAAAAAAGAGGAGGTGGGAAAAGGGGGAAGGACTCCTCCTTCCAAACCTAGTTGGACACGGTTTGGAAGGGGAGGGTTGCCCCCCTTGGCTCGGCCGAAGTCCTTGGGGGTCCTTGGACCCCAAGGCAAGGCTCCCCCTCTTCCCCCTATATATACGAAGGTTTTAGGGCTGATTTGAGACAACTTTGCCACGGCAGCCCGACCACATAGCTCCACGGTTTCACCTCTAGATCGCGTTTCTGCGGAGCTCGGGCGGAGCCGTGCTGAGATAAGATCACCACCAACCTCCGGAGCGCCGTCACGCTGCCGGAGAACTCATCTACCTCTCCGTCTCTCTTGCTGGATCAAGAAGGCCGAGATCATCGTCGAGCTGTACGTGTGCTGAACGCGGAGGTGCCGTCCGTTCGGCACTAGATCGTGGGACTGATCGCGGGACGGTTCGCGGGGCGGATCGAGGGACGTGACGACTTTCCACTACATCAACCGCGTTCACTAACGCTTCTGTTGTACGGTCTACAAGGGTACGTAGATCACACATCCCCTCTCGTAGATGAACATCACCATGATAGGTCTTCGTCCGCATAGGAAATTTTTTGTTTCCCATGCGACGTTCCCCAACAGTGGCATCATGAGCTAGGTTCTTGCGTAGATGTCTTCTCGAGTAGAACACAAAAGTATTTTTGGGCGGTGATGTGCGTTTTGCTTCCCTCCTTAGTATTTTCTTGATTCCGCGGTATTGTTGGATTGAAGCGGCTCGGACCGACATTACTCGTACGCTTACGAGAGACTGGTTTCATCGCTACGAGTAACTCCGTTGCTCAAAGATGACTGGCGTGTGTCAGTTTCTCCAACTTTAGTTGAATCGGATTTGACTGAGGAGGTCCTTGGATGAGGTTAAATAGCAACTCATATATCTCCGTTGTGGTGTTTGCGTAAGTAAGATGCGATCCTACTAGATACCCATGGTCACCACGTAAAACATGCAACAACAAAATTAGAGGACGTCTAACTTGTTTTTGCAGGGTATGCTTGTGATGTGATAAGGCCAATGATGTGATGTGATATATTGGATGTATGAGATGATCATGTTGTAATAGATTATATCGACTTGCACGTCGATGGTACGACAACCGGCAGGAGCCATACGGTTGTCTTTATACTAATGTTTGTGCTTGCAGATGCGTTTACTATTTTGCTAGGATGTAGCTTTAGTAGTAATAGCATGAGTAGCACGACAACCCCGATGGCGACACGTTGATGGAGATCATGGTGTGGCGCCGGTGACAAGAAGATCGTGCCGGTGCTTGGTGATGGAGATCAAGGAGCACGTGATGATGGCCATATCATGTCACTTATGAATTGCATGTGATGTTAATCCTTTTATGCACCTTATTTTGTTTAGAACGCCGGTAGCATTATGAGGTGATCTCTCACTAAAATTTCAAGACGAAATTGTGTTCTCCCCGACTGTGCACTGTTGCTACAGTTCGTCGTTTCGAGACACCACGTGATGATCGGGTGTGATAGACTCAACGTTCACATACAACGGGTGCAAAACAGTTGCGCACGCGGAACAGTCGGGTTAAGCTTGACGAGCCTAGCATGTGCAGACATGGCCTCGGAACACATGAGACCGAAAGGTCGATCATGAATCATATAGATGATATGATTAGCATAGGGATGCTTACCACTGAAACTATACTCAACTCACGTGATGATCGGACTTGAGCTAGTGTAAGTGGATCATGAACCACTCAAATGACTAGAGAGATGTACTTTTTGAGTGGGAGTTTAGCGAGTAATTTGATTAAGTTAAACTCTAATTATCTTGAACATAGTCTAAGTCCACTTTGAATATATTTGTGTTGTAGATCATGGCTCACGCGACAGTCACCCTGAATTTTAATACGTTCCTAGAGAAAGCTAAGTTGAAAGATGATGGAAGCAACTTTGTAGACTGGGCTCGTGATCTTAAGCTAATCTTACAAGCTGGGAAGAAGGATTATGTCCTTAATGCTGCGCTAGGAGATGAACTACCCTCTACGGCTGATCAGGATGTTAAGAACGCTTGGTTAGCACGTAAGGAGGACAACTCAGTAGTTCAATGTGCAGTCTTGTATGGCTTAGAACCGGGACTTCAACGTTGCTTTGAGCGTCATGGAGCATTCGAGATGTTCTAGGAGTTGAAGTTTATCTTTCAGAAGAACGCCCAGATCGAGAGGTATGAGACCTCCGATAAATTCTATGCTTGCAAGATGGAGGAGAACTCGTCTGTCAGTGAACATGTGCTCAAAATGTCTGGGTACTCAAACCGTCTAGCTGAGCTGGGGATTGAACTCCCGCAAGAAGCTATCACTGACAGAATCCTTCAATCACTGCCGCCAAGCTATAAAGGCTTTGTGTTGAACTACAACATGCAAGGGATGAACAAGTCTCCCAGCGAGTTGTTTGCGATGCCGAAAGTCGTAGAGTCTGAACTCCGTAAAGAGCATCAAGTGTTGATGGTGAATAAGACCACTAGTTTCAAGAGAAACGGCAAAGGCAAGAAGGGTAATTCAAAGAAGAGCGGCAAGCCTGTTGCCAATCCGACGAAGAAACCCAAAGCTGGACCTAAGCCTGAAACAGAGTGTTACTATTGCAAGGGTATGGGTCACTGGAAGCGCAATTGCCCCAAGTATCTGGCTGATAAGAAGGCGGCCAAAGAAAAATCAGGTATATTTGATATACATGTTATTGATGTGTACTTAACCGGCTCTCGTAGTAGTGCCTGGGTATTCGATACCGGTTCTGTTGCTCATATTTGCAACTCGAAACAGGAACTGCGGAATAGACGAAGGCTGGCGAAAGATGAAGTGACGATGCGCGTAGGAAATGGTTCCAAGGTTGATGCAATCGCCGTTGGCACAGTTTCACTTCAGTTACCATCAGGATTAGTTATGAACTTGAATCATTGTTATTTAGTGCCTGCGTTGAGCATGAACATTATATCTGGATCTTGTTTATTGCGAGACGGTTACTCTTTTAAGTCAGAGAATAATGGTTGTTCTATTTCTATGAGTAACATCTTTTATGGTCATGCACCCAATGTGAGAGGATTGTTCATATTGAATCTTGATAGTGATACACACATACATAACATTGAGACCAAAAGAGTTAGAGTTAACAATGATAGCGCCATATTTTTGTGGCACTGCCGCTTAGGTCATATTGGTGTAAAGCGCATGAAGAAACTCCATGCCGATGGACTTTTGGAGTGACTTGACTTTGATTCACTTGACACGTGCGAACCATGCCTCATGGGCAAGATGACTAAAACTCCGTTCTCCGGAACAATGGAGCGTGCAAGTGACTTGTTGGAAATCATACATACCGATGTGTGTGGTCCGATGAGCGTAGAGGCACGCGGCGGATATCGTTATTTTCTCACCTTCACTGACGATTTGAGTAGATATGGTTATGTCTACTTAATGAAGCACAAGTCTGAAACATTTGAAAAGTTCAAGCAATTTCAGAGTGAAGTTGAAAATCATCGTAACAAGAAGATCAAGTTCCTACGGTCTGATCGTGGGGGTGAATATCTGAGTTTCGAGTTTGGTGCTCACTTAAGATAATGTGGAATTGTTTCACAGTTGACACCGCCTGGAACACCACAGCGTAATGGTGTGTCCGAACGTCGTAATCGTACTTTATTAGAGATGGTGCGATCTATGATGTCTCTTACCGATTTGTCGTTATCGTTTTGGGGTTATGCATTAGAAACAGCTGCATTCACTTTAAATAGGGCACCATCAAAATCCGTTGAGACGACACCATACGAACTGTGGTATGGCAAAAGGCCAAAGTTGTCGTTTCTTAAAGTTTGGGGATGTGATGCTTATGTCAAAAAGCTTCAGCCTGAAAAGCTGGAACCCAAAGCGGAAAAGTGCATCTTCATAGGTTACCCAAAAGAGACAGTTGGGTACACCTTCTATCTCAAATCCGAGGGCAAAGTGTTTGTTGCTAAAAACGAAGCTTTTCTCGAGAAGGAGTTTCTCTCGAGACAATTTAGTGGGAGGAACATAGAATTTGATGAGGTTGTCGAACCTCTCATCCCTCTAGATGGTGGCGCAGGGCAAGGGGAAACCTCTGTCGTTGCGACGCCGGTTGAGGAGGAAGTTAATGATGATGATCATGAAACTCCGGTTCAAGTTTCTGTCGAACCACGCAGGTCGACGAGACCACGTGCTGCTCCAGAGTGGTACGGTAATCCCGTCTTGTCAATCATGTTGTTAGACAACAATGAACCTGCAAGTTATGAAGAAGCAATGGTGGGCCCGGATTCCAACAAATGGCTAGAAGCCATGAAGTCCGAGATAGGATCCGTGTATGAGAACAAAGTGTGGACTTTGGAAGTACTACCTGAGGGCCGCAAGGCTATTCAGAACAAATTGATCTTTAAGAGGAAGACGGACGCTGACGGCAATGTGACCGTTTATAAAGCTCGACTTGTGGCAAAGGGTTTTTCACAAGTTCAAGGAGTTGACTACGATGAGACATTCTCACCGTAGCGATGCTTAAGTCCGTCGGAATCATGTTAGCAATAGCTGCATTTTTCGATTATGATATCTGGCAGATGGATGTCAAAACGGCGTTCCTTAACGGTTTCCTTAAGGAAGAGTTGTATATGATGCAACCCGAAGGTTTTGTCGATCCTAAGAATGCTAACAAAGTGTGCAAGCTCCAGCGATCCATTTATGGACTGGTGCAAGCATCTCGAAGTTGGAACAAACGCTTTGATGAGGTGATCAAAGCATTTGGGTTTATACAAGTGGTTGGGGGATCTTGTATTTACAAGAAAGTGAGTGGGAGCTCTGTGGCGTTTCTAATATTATATGTGGATGACATATTGCTGATTGGAAACAACGTAGAGTTTTTGGAGAGCATAAAGGATTACTTGAATAAAAGTTTCTCTATGAAGGACCTAGGAGAAGTTGCTTACATTCTAGGCATTAAGATCTACAGGGATAGATCAAAACGCCTGATAGGACTTTCACAAAGCACATACCTTGATAAAGTTTTGAAGAGGTTCAAAATGGAACAGTCCAAGAAAGGGTTCTTGCCAGTTTTACAAGGTATGAGATTGAGTAAGACTCAGTGCCCAGCAACTGATGAGGATAGAGAGCATATGAGCACCGTCCCCTATGCTTCAGGCATAGGTTCTATCATGTATGCAATGCTGTGCACTAGACCGGACGTTAGCCTGGCCATAAGTATGACAGGTAGGTTCTAGAGTAATCCAGGAGTGGATCACTCGACGGCGGTCAAGAATATCCTGAAGTACCTGAAAAGGACTAAGGAGATGTTTCTCGTGTATGGAGGTGACGAAGAGCTCGCCGTAAAGGGTTACGTCGATGCAAGCTTTGACACAGATCCGGACGACTCTAAGTCGTAGACCGGATACGTATTTATTCTTAATGGGGGTGCGGTAAGCTGGTGCAGTTCCAAGCAAAGCGTCGTAGCAGATTCTACATGTGAAGCGGAGTACATGGCTGCCTCGGAGGCGGCTAAGGAGGGTGTCTGGATGAAGCAGTTCATGACGGATCTTGGAGTAGTGCCAAGCGCACTGAATCCAATAACCTTGTTCTGTGACAACACGGGTGCCATTGCCCTAGCAAAGGAACCACGGTTTCACAAGAAGTCCAGACACATCAAACGACGCTTCAACCTCATCCGCGACTACGTCGAAGGGGAGGACGTAAATATTTGCAAAGTGCACACGGATCTAAATGTAGCAGACCCGCTGACTAAACCTTTTCCACGGGCAAAGCATGATCAACACCAGAACTGTATGTGTGTTAGATTTATTACAATATAATTCACATGATGATGTGAGGGCTAGATTATTGACACTAGTGCAAGTGGGAGACTGTTGGAATTATGTCCTAGAGGCAATAATAAATATAGTTATTATTATAATTCCTGTATCAAGATAATCGTTTATTATCCATGCTATAATTGTATTGAATGAAGACTTATATACATGTGTGGATACATAGACAAAACACTGTCCCTAGCAAGCCTCTAGTTGGCTAGCCAGTTGATCAAAGATAGTCAGTGTCTTCTGATTATAAACAAGGTGTTGTTGCTTGATAACTGGATCACGTCATTAGGAGAATCACGTGATGGACTAGACCCAAACTAATAGACGTAGCATGTTGATCGTGTCATTTTGTTGCTACTGTTTTCTGCGTGTCAAGTATTTGTTCCTATGACCATGAGATCATATAACTCACTAACATCGGAGGAATACTTTGTGTGTATCAAACGTCGCAACGTAACTGGGTGACTATAAAGATGCTCTACAGGTATCTCCGAAGGTGTTCGTTGAGTTAGTATGGATCGAGACTGGGATTTGTCACTCCGTGTGACGGAAAGGTATCTCGGGGCCCACTCGGTAATACAACATCACACACAAGCCTTGCAAGCAATGTGACTTAGTGTAAGTTGCGGGATCTTGTATTACGGAACGAGTAAAGAGACTTGCCGGTAAACGAGATTGAAATAGGTATGCGGATACTGACGATCAAATCTCGGGCAAGTAACATACCGAAGGACAAAGGGAATGACATACGGGATTATATGAATCCTTGGCACTGAGGTTCAAACGATAAGATCTTCTTAGAATATGTGGGATCCAATATGGGCATCCAGGTCCCGCTATTGGATATTGACCGAGGAGTCAGTCGGGTCATGTCTACATAGTTCTCGAACCCGCAGGGTCTGCACACTTAAGGTTCGACGTTGTTTTATGCGTATTTGAGTTATATGGTTGGTTACCGAATGTTGTTCGGAGTCCCGGATGAGATCACACACGTCACGAGGGTTTCCGGAATGGTCCGGAACGAAGATTGATATATAGGATGACCTCATTTGATTACCGGAAGGTTTTCGAAGTTACCGGGAATGTACCAGGAATGACGAATGGGTTCCGGGTGTTCACCGGGGGGGGCAACCCACCCCGGGGAAGCCCATAGGCCTTGGGGGTGGCGCACCAGCCCTTAGTGGGCTGGTGGGACAGCCCAAGAAAGCCCTATGCGCCATAGGAAGAAAAATCGAAGAGAAAAAAAAAGAGGAGGTGGGAAAAGGGGGAAGGACTCCTCCTTCCAAACCTAGTTGGACTCGGTTTGGAAGGGGAGCGTTGCCCCCCTTGGCTCGGTCAAAGTCCTTGGGGGTCCTTGGACCCCAAGGCAAGGCTCCCCCTCTTCCCCCTATATATACGGAGGTTTTAGGGCTGATTTGAGACAACTTTACCACGGCAGCCCGACCACATATCTCCACGGTTTCACCTCTAGATCGCGTTTCTGCGGAGCTCGGGCGGAGCCCTGCTGAGATAAGATCACCACCAACCTCTGGAGCGCCGTCAGACTGCCAGAGAACTCATCTACCTCTCCGTCTCTCTTGCTGGATCAAGAAGGCCGAGATCATCGTCGAGCTGTACGTGTGCTGAACGCGGAGGTGCCGTCCGTTCGGCACTAGATTGTGGGACTGATCGCGGGACGGTTCGCGGGGCGGATCGAGGGACGTGAGGACGTTGCACTACATCAACCGCATTCACTAACGCTTCTGCTGTACGGTCTACAAGGGTACGTAGATCACACATCCCCTCTCGTAGATGGACATCACCATGATAGGTCTTCGTGCGCGTAGGAATTTTTTTGTTTCCCATGCGACGTTCCCCAACAAAATCCGCGAAAAATCTGAAACCACAGGAGGGAGCCACGAAAATACTTTTCCGCCGCCGCAAGCTTCTGTCTCCGCAAGATCCCATCTGGGGCACATTATGGTGCCCTGCCGGAGGGGGATTCGGACACGGAGGGTTTCTTCATCAATACCATTGCCTCTCCGATGATGTGTGAGTAGTTCAGCATAGACCTTCGGGTCCATAGCTAGTAGCTAGATGGCTTCTTCTCTCTCTTGGATCTTCAATACAAAGTTCTCCATGATCTTCATGGAGATCTATCCGATGTAATCTTCTTTTGCGGTGTGTTTGTCGAGATCCGATGAATTGTGGATTTATGATCAGATTATCTATGAATCTTATTTGAGTTTCTTCTGATCTCTTATATGCATGATTTCATATCCTTGTAATTCACTTCGAGTTGTGGGTTTCGTTTGGCCAACTTGATCTATAATTCTTGCAATGGGAGAAGTGCTTGGTTTTGGGTTCATACTGTGCGGTGACCTCACCCAGTGACAGAAGGGGTAGCGAGGCACGCATCGTGTTGTTTCCATCAAGGGAAAAAAGATGGGGTTTATATCTATTGCATGAATTTATCCCTCTACATCATGTCATCTTGCTTAAGGCGTTACTCTATTTGTTATGAACTCAATACACTAGATGCATGCTGGATAGCGGTCGATGTGTGGAGTAATAGTAGTAGATGCAGAAAGTATCGGTCTACTTGTCTCGGACGTGATGCCTATATGTATGATCATTGCCTTAGATATCGTCATGACTTTGCGCGGTTCTATCAATTGCTCGATAGTAATTCGTTCACCCACCATAATATTTGCTATCATGAGAGAAGCCTCTAGTGAAAACTATGGCCCCCCCGGGTCTACTTCACATCATATTTTCAGCCCTACACTTTTACTTTGTTGCACTTTCCGCCTTCAGATCTCACCTTGCAATCAATCGTGAAGGGATTGACAACCCCTTTGTAGCGTTGGGTGAAAGTTTGCTATTTTTGCGCACGTACTTTGGAGACTTGGCTTGATACTCCTACTGGATTGATACCTTGGTTCTCAAACTGAGGGAAATACTTACTGCTACTGTGCTGCATCACCCTTTCCTCTTCAAGGGAAAAACCAACGCAAGCTCAAGAGGTAGCAATATCCCTCTCATAGATGATCATCACCATGATAGGTCTTCGTGTGCGTAGGAAATTTTTTGTATCCCGTGTGATGTTCCCCAACAGTGGCATCATGAGCTTGGTTCATGCATAGATGATATCTCGAGTAGAACACAAAAGAGTGTGTGGGCGTTGATGTTGCTGCCCTCCTTAGTCTTTTCACGATTCGGCGGTATTGTTGGATTGAAGCGGCCCGGACCAGCCTTACTCGTACGCTTACGAGAGACCGGTTTCATGGACTAACATGCAACTTGTTGCATAAAGATGGCTGGCGGGTGCCTGTTTCTTCATCATTAGTTCAATCGGATTCGACCGAGGCGGTCCTTGGAGAAGTTTAAATAGCAAATTGCATATCACCGTTGTGGCTTTGCGTAAGTAAGATGCGTTCACACTAGATACCCATAGCAGCCACGTAAAACATGCAACAACAAATTAGAGGACGTCTAACTTGTTTTTGCAGGGTATGCATGTGATGTGATATGGCCAATGACATGATATGATATATTGGATGTGTGAGATGATCATGTTGTAATAGTTAAATATCGACTTCCACGTCGATGGTACGGCAACCGGTAGGAGCCATAGGGTTGTCTTTAAACTAACGTTTGTGCTTGCAGATGCGTTTACTATATTGCTAGGTAGTAGCTTTAGTAGTAATAGCATAGATAGCACGGCAACCTCGATGGCGGCACAATGATGGAGATCATGGTGTGGCGCCGGTGACGATGAAGATCATGCCGGTGCTTTGGTGATGGAGATCAAGAAGCACAAGATCATGGCCATATCATGTCACTTATGATTTGCATGTGATGTTAATACTTTTATGTACCTTATTTTGCTTAGAACGACGGTAGCATTATAAGGTGATCCCTCACTAAAAATTTCAAGAGAAAATTGTGTTCTCCCCGACTTTGCACCGTTGTGACAGTTCGTCGTTTAGAGACATCACGTGATGATCGGGTGTGATAGACTCAACATTCACATACAACGGGTGCAAAACAGTTGCACACGCGGAACACTCGGATTAAACTTGACGATCCTAGCATATACAGACATGGCCTCGGAACACAAGAGACCGAAAGGTCGAGAATGAATCATATAGTTGATATGATCAACATGGAGAAGTTCACCACTCAAACTATACTCAACTCATGTGATGATCGGCCTTGAGTTAGTGGATTTGGATCATGCGCCACTCGAATGACTGGAGAGATGTCTATTTGAGTGGGAGTTCTTAAGTAATATGATTAATTGAACTCATTATCATGAACATAGTCAAAAGGTTTTTGCAAATTATGTTGTAGCTTGCGTTGTAGCTTTATTGTTTTTAGATATGTTCCAAGAGAAAATTTAGTTGAAATATGATAGTAGCAATTATGCGGACTGGGTCCGTGAACTGAGGAT
This sequence comes from Hordeum vulgare subsp. vulgare, assembly GCF_904849725.1. Lineage (NCBI taxonomy): Eukaryota > Viridiplantae > Streptophyta > Magnoliopsida > Poales > Poaceae > Hordeum > Hordeum vulgare. The sequence continues at coordinate 549,543,419 of NC_058519.1, forward strand.
TGTCCTCATTTCTGCACAGAAGGCTTATGTCCTTAATGCACCACTCAGTGTGCTAAACCCAGAGCGTCGCGTGTAGATGTTGCGAACATGTGACATACACGTTTTTGATGACTACATGATAGTTCAGTGCATAATGCTTAAACGGCTTAGAAGTAAGGCGCTGAAGACGTTTTGAACGCCACGGAACATATGAGATGTTCTAAGAGATGAAATTGGTATTTCATGCTCGTTCCCTTGTTGAGAGGTATGAGACCTCCGACAAGATTCTTTGTCTACAAAGTAAAGGAGAAGAGCTCAATCGTTGAGCATGTGCTCAGATTGTGTGAGTGAGACAGTCGCTTGAATCAAGTGGGAGTTAATCTTCCAGATGAGATAGTGATGGTTCTCCAAAGTCACTGCCACCAAGCTACTAGAGCTTCATGATGAACTATAACATATCAAGGATAGATATGATGATCCTTGAGCGATTCGCAATGTTTGACACAGCGAAAGTAGAAATCAAGTAGGAGCATCAATTGTTGATGGTGGGCTAAAAGGGATACTTCGTGAAACGGCAAACCAGTTGCTGCTCTAACGAAGAAACCCAAGGTTGAACCCAAACCCGAGACTAAGTGCTTCTGTTATGAGGGGAACAGTCACTGAGGCGGAACTACCCTAGATACTTGGTAGATGAGAAGGCTGGCGAAGTTGACAGAAGTATATATGATATACATGTTATTGATGTGTACTTTAGTAGTACTCCTAGTAGAACGAGGGTACTAGATCCCGGTTCAGTTTCTAAGTGTTGGTAACTGCTACGGCAACAAAAGACCTTCCAACGTTGCGAGAAACACGTGCTGACGGGAGATTGTTCTTGTCTTGATACTCCTCAGCAACGGCATCAGGAATCCTTCTGCTACGGCTACGCCTTTAGGGACTTCCTAGGCAAATATGCAAAGGATTTGCCCGCGGCATTGGAGCCTTGCGTTGGTTTTCCCTCGAAGCGGAAAGGGTGATGTAGCGCAGCGGTGGTAAGTATTTCCCTAAGTTTTGAGAACCAATATATCGATCAAGTGAAGGAGTATCATAAGTCTCTGCACAAACACAAAGAGCTTGCTCCCAACGCTATGAAGGGGTTGCCAATCCCTTATAGATTGTTTGCCGAGTGAGAACTTAAAGCAACAAAGTAACAAAGAAAAGTAAAAGCGAAACTGGAAACGATAGGTGTGAATAGACCCGGGGCCGTAGTGTTCACTAGTGGCTTCTCTCATGAAAGAAAGTAGACGGTGGGTGAACGAATTACTGTCGAGCAATTGATAGAACCGCGCAAAGTCGTGACGATATCTATGGCAATAAGTATATCTATAGGCATCACGTCCAAAACAAGTAGACCGATACTTTCTGCATCTACTACTATTACTCCACACGTCGACCACTATCCAGCATGCATCTAGTGTATTAAGTCCAAAAGAACAAAGTAACGCCTTAAGCAAGATGACATGATGTAGATGGACAATCTCATATCTACAAAAAAGCCCATCTTGTTACCCTTGATGGCAACTACACGATGTGTTCCTTGATCCCCTATTGTCACTGGGAAAGGTCACCACACGGTAAGAACCCAAAACCAAGCACTTCTCCCATTGCAAGAATCATAGATCTAGTTGGCCAAACAAAACCCAAGACTCGGAGAGACTTACAAGGATATCAAATCATGCATATAAGAAATCAGCAAAGACTCAAATATATATCATAGATAATCTGATCACAAATCCACAATTTATCGGATCTCGACAAACACACTGCCAAAGAGGATTACATCGGTTAGATCTCCATGAAGATCATGGAGAAATTTGTATTGAAGATCCAAGAGAGAGAAGAAGCCATCTAGCTACTAACTACGGACACGTAGGTCTGAAGTGAACTACTCACGAGTCATTGGAGGGGCGATGATGTTGATGAAGAAGCCCTCCAACTCCAAAGTCCCCTCCGGCAGGGCACCGGGAAGGGTCTCCAGATGAGATCTCACGGAAACGGAAGCTTGCGGGCGGCGGAAAAGTGTTTTCGTGGACGCCCTAATTTTTTTGGATTCTTAGGGAATTTATAGGCCAAAGACCTAGGGCAGGGGGGCGCCAGGGAGGCCACAAGCTTGGTTGCCGCGGCCTCCCCCCTGGCCGCGACAATAGGGCTTGTGGGATCCCTGTGGGCTCACTTGCTTGTCCCTCAAGCCTCCCGATCTTCTGCCGTTCTGGAAAAAATCATTTTGGCGATTTTATTCCGTTTGGACTCCGTTCCAAAATCATATCCGAAAAGAGTCAAAAACACACAAAAAACAGGAACTGGCACTTGGCACTGAGTTAATAAGTTAGTCCCAAAAAAGATATAAAAGGTAAACAAAACATCCAAAGTTGACAAGATAATAACGTGAAACCATCAAAAATTATAGATACGTTTGAGATGTATCAAGCATCCCCAAGCTTAACTCCTGCTCGTCCTCGAGTAGGGAAGTGATAAAGAATGAATTTTTGATGCTTTCATGCTACCTAGCATAGATTTCCTTTGTAACTCCTCTTATGTGACGTGAATGTTCAGATCCATTAGATTCAAAACAATAGCTTGCTATTGACGTGGAGACAATAATAATTCAAGCAAACTAGCAAAGTAATCATGAACTTTCAAATTAACAAGGCCAAGAGAAAGTTATGCCTACAAAATCTTATAATATGGCTATGCTCTATCATCATTGCACAACGAATTTAAATCATGCACAACCCCGGTATTGGCCAAGTAATTGTTTTCACACCTTTACTTTCTCAAACTTTTTCAACTCTCACACAATACATGAGCGTGAGCCATGGTTTTAGCACTATAAGTGGTGTGGAGTGTGGTGGAGGTTGCAAGACAAACAAGGAGAATATGGTCACATTGACTAGGCATATCAATGAGCTATGTAGATGCTCATCAATAGATATCAACATGAATGAGTAGGGAATGCCATACAAATGATGCACTAGAGCTAAGAGTATGTGAAAGGTCTTAAAGCAAACTAGTGGGTGTGCATCCAACTTGCTTGCTCACGAAGACCTAAGGCAAATTTGAGGAAGCCTATCATTGGAATATACAAGCCAAGTTATATAATGAAAATTTCCCACTAGCTATATGGTGGTGACAAAACGAGAGACTCTCAATCATGAAGATCATGGTGCTTAATATGCACAAGTGTGGAAAAGTGGTAGCATTGTCTCTTCTCTCTTTTTCTCTCATCATTTTTTTGGATGGGCTCTTTGGCCTCTTTTTTTGGTGGGCATCTTTGGCCTCTTTAATTTCCTCACATGGGACCATGCTCCATCAATGATGATCATCACACTTACAACTCAAAACTTAGAGCAACGATGACTCTATATGGAATGCCTTCGGTAGTGTACCGTGACAATGATCTAGCAAGGCATGGACATTAATGGAAACATCATGCTAGCTATCTTACGATCATGCAATGACAATGTAGACGTGGTGGCACATGTCATGGTGTTAGTTGCATGGCAATATATCTCGGAATGACTTTGAAAAAGCCATAGTAGGTAGGTATGGTGGCTGTTTTGAGGGAGGCTAATGGTGGGTTTTGTGCACCGGCGAAAGTTGCACGGCACTAAAGAAGATAGTGATGGTGGAAGGGGAAAGTGCATCTAAACCATGGACTCAACATTAGTCATGAAGAACTCATATACTTGTTGCAAAAGTTTTATTAGTAATCGAAACAAAGCCTTCAACGCATATTCCTAGGGGAAGGGTTGGTAGGTATAAACCATCGCGCGATCCCGACCGCCACACAAAGGATGACAATCAATAGACTAATCATGCTCAGACTTCATCACAAAGCGGTTCACCATACGTGCATACTACGGGAATCACTAACTTCAACACAAGTATTTCTAGATCCACAACACCTTACTAATATAACTTCAATATTACCATAACCACAACTCAAAACTAGTTGAGATGAATCAAACTTCTCTAACTATTCAATGCACATGAAGGTGGAAGTTTTCGTATCCCTTTGGATAACTACCCCTTTTGAGACTACTTTCAAAGCATAGATCAACTACCAAGCCACGCACCGCCGTGCTCTAAAAGATATAAGTGAAGCACATAGAGCAAAAGCATCTAGCTCAAAAGATATAAGTGAAGCACATGTGAGCTGAATTGTTTAACCAAAGGATATAAGTGAAGCTCGAAAAAATCACGGTGAGTGCATGTCTCTCTCTCTCTAGGTGTGCAGCAAGAATGATTGTGACACAACAAAAATAAGAGACTGCTACGATACAAGACGCTCCAAGCAAGACACATAACATGCGGTGAATAAAAATATAGCCCCAAGTAACGTTACTGATGGATTGAAGACGAAAGAGGGTATGCCTTCCCGGGGCATCCCCAAGCTTAGGCTTTTACGACATCCTTGAATCGTCTTGGGGTGCCTTGGGCATCCCCAAGCTTGAGCTCTTGCCACTCTTTATCTTTTTTTCCATAAGAACTTCACCCAAAACTTGAAAACTTCACAACACGAAACTTAAACAGAAACTCGTGATAACATTAGTATAAGAAAGCAAACCACCACTTCCTTAGGTACTATAGCAAACTTGAATTATACTTATGTTGATGTTAGGTTACTGTATTTTCAATCTTCCATGGCTAATACCCCCCGATACTATCCATAGTTTCCTCAAAATAAGCAACCAACACAACAAAAACAGAATCTGTTAACAGCAGACCAGTTTGTAGCAATCTATATACTTCGTATACTTCTGGTACATGAAAAACTCTGAAACATTACGATAGTCTGAAGAATTTGCGTAGCAATCATCAGCAAAAAGAATCAACTCAAAAGCTCTTACAAAAAAAAGAAAATTATTTTCGTGAGCAGAAAGTTTCTGTCTTTTCCAGCATGACCAAACGATCATCCCCAAGACTAATCATAACGGTTTTGCTTGGCACAAACACAAAAAGAAACAAAAAAATACAATCATAACAGAATTATGAAAGTGTGGAAAACACAAAACAGAAAGAAAAAGGATTGATTTGTTGGGTTGCCTCCCAACAAGCGCTATTGTTTAACGCCCTTAGCTAGGCATAAGGTGATGGAATCACGTATAGTCATCTTTGGTGCTCAAACCATAAGTAGTGTGATCGTTTATCATCTTAAGATCTTCATCTTTATTGGATGACTCACCACTAGCTTTAGGAACAAAAACGGACTTTACGGTCTTTTTGTGAGTGAGATTTGGAGTATTTTGCACAGCGGCAAAAGCGGAACCCAAGTTGGTTATGACATCTTCTAGTTTGCCAATTCTATAAGTTCCTTCTCCCTTAAATTTTTTAAAAAATATCCCACTTTGGATCCGTACTGAGTAATTTGATTGTGTATCTTTCTATCCAAACCCTCAATAAGTTCAACTGTGACAATTTTGTTTTCAATAGCGTCAAGCCTTTGCATTGCGTGTTCCAAGGTTAAGGTAGTTCCATTAGCCACGAGCGGGGGTGAGCCTACCAAATTCATGATAGCTCCATAGGAGTCAACAGTATGGCTCCCCAAAAAATTCCCGCCTACAATGGTATCAAGTATATACCTATTCCAAGGAGAAATTCCATCATAGAAACTGCGAAGAAGAGCGGTAGTGGATTGCTTAAGAGTAGATCTACTTTGAGCATTGCAAATCCTGTACCAAGCGTCCTTTAAATTTTCTTCCTCATTCTGCCTAAAATTGAGAACTTCATTCTCAGGGGTATCGTTTGGAGTGGTAGGTCTAGCCATTGATGGACTATCTCACACACAAACGAGCCGGAAGAGGGAGAGTGAAACGGGCAAAAGAAAAACGGCAAGAGAGAAAGGCAAAGGAGAAAGGCAAATGAAAACGGCAAATGTGAAGTGGGGGAGAGGAAAACGAGAGGCAACTGGCAAAAAAAGTAAATGCAAGAGATGAGTTTGTGAGACCTACTTGGATAGATCTCTCCTTCCCCGGCAACGGCGCCAGAAATTCTTCTTGCTAGGGCAACAAAAGACCTTCCAACGGCGTTAGAAACACGTGCTGACGGGAGACTGTTCTTGTCTTGATACTCCTCAGCAACGGCACCAGGAATCCTTCTGCTACGGCTACGCCTTTAGGGAATTCCTTGGAAAATATGCAAAGGATTTCCTCACGGCCTTGGAGCCTTGCATTGGTGTTCCCTCGAAGCGGAAAGGGTGATGTAGTGCAGCGGTGGTAAGTATTTCCCTCAGTTTTGAGAACCAAGGTATCGATCCAGTGAAGGAGTATCACAAGTGCCTGCACAAACACAAAGAGCTTGCTCCCAACACTATGAAGGGGTTGTCAATCCCTTATAGATTGTTTGCCAAGTGAGAACTGAAAGCAACAAATTAACAAAGCAAAGTAAAAGTGAAAGTGGAAACGATAGGTGTGAATAGACCCGGGGGCCGTAGTGTTCACTAGTGGCTTCTCTCATGAAAGCAAGTAGACGGTGGGTGAACGAATTACTGTCGAGCAATTGATAGAACCGCGCAAAGTCGTGACGATATCTATGGCAATGATTATATCTATAGGCATCGCGTCCAAAACAAGTAGACCGATACTTTCTGCATCTACTACTATTACTCCACACGTCGACCGCTATCCAGCATGCATCTAGTGTATTAAGTCCAAAAGAACAGAGTAACGCCTTAACCAAGATGACATGATGTAGATGGACAATCTCATATCTACGACAAAGCCCATCTTGTTACCCTTGATGGCAACTACACGATGTGTGCCTTGCTGCTCCTACTGTCACTAGGAAAGGTCACCACACGGTAAGAACCCAAAACCAAACACTTCTCCCATTGCAAGAATCATAGATCTAGTTGGCCAAACAAAACCCAAGACTCAGAGAGACTTACAAGGATATCAAATCTTGCATATAAGAAATCAGCAAACACTCAAATATATATCATAGATAATCTGATCACAAATCCACAATTCATCGGATCTCGACAAACACACCGCCAAAGAGGATTACATCGGATAGATCTCCATGAAGATCATGGAGAACTTTGTATTGAAGATCCAAGAGAGAGAAGAAGCCATCTAGCTACTAACTACGGACCTGTAGGTCTGAAGTGAACTACTCACGAGTCATTGGAGGGGCGATGATGTTGATGAAGAAGCCCTCCAACTCCAAAGTCCCCTCCGGCAGGGCACCGAGAAGGGTCTCCAGATGAGATCTCGCGGAAACGGAAGCTTGCAGCGGCGGAAAAGTGTTTTCATGGTCCCCCTGATTTTTTCTGGATTTTTAGGGAATTTATATGCCAAAGACCTAGGGCAGGGAGGCGCCAGGGAGGCCACAAGCTTGGTTGCCGCGGCCTCCCCCTGGCCGCGGCAACAGGGCTTGTGGGCTCCCTGTGGGCCCACTTGCTTGGCCCTCAAGCCTCACGATCTTCTTCCGTTCTAGAAAAAATCATTTTGGGGATTTTATTCCGCTTGGACTCCGTTCCAAAATCAGATATGAAAAGAGTCAAAAACACACAAAAAAACAGGAACTAGCACTTGGCATTGAGTTAATAAGTTAGTCCCAAAATAGATATAAAAGGTAAACAAAACATCCAAAGTTGACAAGATAACAGCGTGAAACCATCAAAAATTATAGATACGTTTGAGACGTATCAGTAACTCGATATAAAAGCTACGGAATGAACAGAGACTAGCTAAAGGCGAGGTGACGATATGTGTTGGAAGTGTTTCCAAGGTTGATGTGATCAAACATCACACACTCCCTCTGCCCTCGGGATTAGTGTTAAACCTAAATAATTGTTATTTGGTGTTTGCGTTGAGCATGAACATGACTAGATCATGTATATTGCAATATGATTATTCATTTAAAGAGAATAATGGTTATTCTATTTGCTTGAATAAATACCTTCAATGGTTTATTAAATCTCGATTATAGTGATACACATGTTCATAATATTTATGCCAAAAGATACAAAGTAGTAATGATAGTACCACTTACTTGTGGCACTGCCGCTTGAGTCATGTTGGTATAAAATGCATGAAGAAGCTCCATGCGGATGGATCTTGGTACTCACTCATTTTTGAAACGTTTGAGACATGCAAACCATGCCTATTGGTATAAACGCATGAAGAAACTCCATGCAGATGGATCGTTTGGACTCACTTGATTTTGAATCACTTGAGACATGCAAATCATACCACATGGGCAAAATGACTGAAGACCTCGTTTTCCAGTGAGATGGAACTAGAACGTAACTTATTGGAAGCAATACATTTGGATGTATGCAGTTCAATGAGTGCTGAGGCACATAGTGGATATCGTTATGTTCTTACTTCACAGATGAGTTGAGTAGATACTAGTGTATTTGCTTGATGAAACACACGTCTGAATTATTGAAAGGTTCGAAGTAGTTTCAGAGTGAAGTTGAAGATCGTCGTGACAAGAGGGTAATATGTCTACGATATGATCATAGAGATGAATATCTGAGTTGCGAGTTTGGTACACAATTAAGACAAATGTGAAAATTGTTTCACATCTCATGCCACCTAGAACACCATAGTGTGATGGTGTGTCCGAACGTCATAGCCCTGCCCTATTTGATATGGTGCATACTATGATGTCTCTTATCGAATTACCACTATCGTTTATGGGTTATGCATTAGAGACAACCGCATTCACTTTAAATAGGGCACCACGTACTTCCATTGAGATGACGCCGTATGAACTATGGTTTGGAGAAATCTAAGCTGTCGTTTCTTAAAAGCTTGGGGTTGCGATGCTTATGTGGAAAAGTTTCAACATGATAAGCTCGAACCCAAACCGGGTAAATGCATCTTCATAGGACACCAAAAACGGTTGGGTATACCTCCTATCTCAGATCCGGAAGCAAAGTGTTTGTTTCTAGAAACGGGTCCTTTCTCGAGGAAAAGTTTCTCTCCAAAGAATTGAGTGGGAGGGTGGTGGAACTTGATGAGGTTATTGAACCTTCACTTCAACCAATGTGTAGCAGGGCACAACAAGTTGTTCATGTGGCGCCTACGCCAATTGAAGTGGAAACTAATGATAGTGATCATTAAGCTTCGGATCAAGTTACTCCAAATCTCGTAGGTCGACAAGGTCACGTACTGCTATAGAGTGGTACGGTAACCCTGTCTTGGAGGTCATGTTGTTGAACAACAATGAACCTACAAGCTATGGAGAAGCGATGGTGGGCTCGGATTCCGGCAAATGGTTGGAGGCCATGAAATACGAGAGAGGATCCATGTATGAAAACAAAGTATGGACTTTGGAAGAACTACTTGTTGATCGTAAGACTATTAAGTACAGATGGATCTTTAAAAGAAGACAAACAATGATGGTGAAAGTCACCATTTAAGATATCTCGACTTGTTGCAAAGAGGTTTCCGACAAGTTCAAGGAGTTGACTACGATGAGACTTTCTCACTCGTAGGGATGCTAAAAGTCTGTTGGAATAATGTTAGAAGTTGCTGCATCTTGCAGATGGATGTCAAAACATTGTTTCCTCGACGGTTTCCTTAAGGAAAGGTTGTATGTGATACAACCAGAAGGTTTTGTCGATCCTAAGGATGCTAACAAGTAGCAATCTCTAGCGATCCTTCTAAAGGACTGGAGTAAGCATCTCAGAGTTGGATGTGCGCTTTGATGTGATGATCAAAGATATTGGGTTTATACAAAGTTTGTGAGGAACTTGTATTTCCAAAGAAGTGAGTGGGAGCAGTATAGAATTTCTGATAAGTATATGTGGTTGACATATTGTTGATCGGAAATAATATAGAATTTCTAGAAAGCATAAAGGGTTATTTGGAAGGAGTTTTTCAAAGGAAAACCTGGATAGAGCTACTTGAACATTAAGCATCAAGATCTATAGAGATAGATCAAAACGCTAAATAGAACTTTCAATGAAATGCATACCTTGACAAGTTTTTGAAGGAGTTCAAAATAGACCAACAAAGAATGAGTTCTTGGCTGTGTTGTAAGGTGTGAATTTGAGTAAGACTGAAAACCCGACCACAGCAGAATAAAGAGAAAGGACGAAGGTCGTCCCCTACGCCTTAGTCGTAGGCTCTAAAGTATACCATATTGTGTACCGCACCTAATTTGTGCCTTGCCATGAGTTTGTCAAGGGTTACAAAGAGTGATCGAAGTTTGAATCACTGAACAACGGTCAAAGTTATCCTTAGTAACTAGTGGACTAAGGAATTTTTCTCGATTATGGAGGTGATTAAAGAGTTCGTCGTAAAGGGTTACGTCGATGCAAGCTTTGACACTAATCCGAATAACTCTTAGTAGTAAACTGGATTCGTATAGTGGAGCAGTCAATTGGAATAGTTCCAAATGGTGCGTGGTAGGAGCATCTATAGGATGACATAGAGATTTGTAAAGCACACACAGATCTGAAAGGTTCAGACCCATTGACTAAAAACCCTCTCTCACAAGAAGGATATTAGCAAATCCCATAATTGTATGTGTGTTAGGTTCATTACAATCACATAGTGATGTGAACTAGATTATTGACTCTAGTGCAAGTGGGAGACTGTTGGAAATATGCCCTAGATGCAATAATAAATTGGTTATTATAATATTTCCTTGTCCATGATAATCGTTTATTATCCATGCTAGAATTGTATTGATTGGAAACTCAAATACATGTGTGGATACATAGACAATACACTATCCCTAGTGAGCCTCTAGTTGACTAGCTCGTTGATCAAAGATGGTCAAGGTTTCCTGGCCATAGCGAAGTGTTGTCACTTGATGACGGGATCACATCATTAGCAGAATGATGTGATGGACAAGACCCAAACTATAAACATAGCATATGATCATGTCAGTTTATTGCTACTGTTTTTCTGCATGTCAATGTATCTGTTCCTATGACCATGAGATCATGCAACTCCCGAACACCGGAGAATGCCTTGTGTGTATAAAACGTCGCAACATAACTGGGTGACTATAAAGGTGCTCTACAGGTATCTCCAAAGGTGTCTGTTGGGTTGGCATGGATCAAGACTGGGATTTGTCACTCCGTGTGACGGAGAGGTATCTCGGGGCCCACTCGGTAATACAACATGACAGCAAGCCTTGCAAGCAATGTGACTAAGGAGTTAGTCACGAGATCTTGTATTACAGAACGAGTAAAGAGACTTGCCGGTAACGAGATTGAACTAGGTATGGAGTTACCGATGATCGAATCTCGGGCAGGTAACATACCGAAGGACAAAGGGAATAGTATACAAGATTATAAGAATCCTTGACAAAGAGGTTCAACCGATAGAGATCTTCGTAGAATATTGTCACGCCCAAGATGCGACCCTATCCTCAATTTGGCACGAAGGCCTCGTTAGGGATAGAAGCGCATCTCGTCGTGTCGCAAGAATGGATATCGTTACAAGTACATGTATTGAAAAGAAGAGATATATTTATAGAATTGGCTTACACTCGCCACAAGCTACATCAGAGTCACAGCAGTACAATACATAACCATCAAGAGCAAGAGCAGGGTCCGACTAGAGACGAAAACAAACAAGAAAAGAAGAACGACGTCCATCCTTGCTATCCGAGGCTGCCGGCCTGGAACCCATCCTAGATCGATGAAGAAGAAGAAGAAGAAGCAACTCGCGTCAAGTAACCTTTACCTGTACCTACAACTGGTGTTGTAGTAAACTGTAGCCACAGGGGACTCAGCAATCTCATTTCCAAAGGTATCAAGACTAGCAAAGCTTAATGGGTGAGGCATGGTTAAGTGGTGAGGTTGCAGCAGCGGCTAAGCATATATTTGGTGGCTAAACTTACGAGTACAAGAAGTAAGAGGGGGAAGATCTACGCGCAGCGTACGTGAACTACAGATGATCAAATGAATGATCCTGAACACCTACCTACGTCAGACATAACTCCACCGTGTCCTCGATCGGAGAAGGAACTCACGAAAGAGACAGTCACGGTTACGCACACAGTTGGCATATTTTCATTAAGTTACTTCAAGTTATCTATAACCAGTGTTAAACAAAGTTTCCACGTTGCCACAAAACTGCAGGCACAACTTTCCGAAAGATTTAACCCTGCAGGGGTGCTCCAACTAGTCCATCACAAATTACCACAAGCCGCATAGAAATCCTCAATCACGAAGCTCGCGATCTCGTCGGATTCCCTAGTGGAAAACCTCAACTCTGAGATTACCCAAAGCATCACCGGAATCCCGATGCACAAGATATCTCGTCAAAGGTAAAATTAATCCAGCAAGGCCGCCCGATGTGTCGACGATCCCGATAGGAGCCGCGTATCTCGTTCTCAGGACACGACGGATAAGCGAAGCGTACGGTGGCCTGATAGACATCACCCGAGTTGCCCCGGGTTAGCCCTGCACGGTGCTCTGTTTTGGACCAGCACCATCAGCACTAGCCCTCCCTGTATTATGTAGAATTACTCCTCGGGTAGCGCTAACTCCCTATGCATTTCATTTTAACAGAATTATTATGTTGGGCAAATGTAGTACCAATGTTGGGCCTTGCCAGACCAGCTTTAATCTAAAACGAATTATCAAGGGGGTCCCCATAACAATCCCGATCGTGTTAGGAGCGCTCAATTATGGAACATAACACCGGTAGCCGAAACTAAGGGGGCAAAGGTGGAACAAAACACCAGGCTAGAAAGGCCGAGCCTTCCACATTTTACCAACTATATATGTGCATTAAAGTAAATAGCATTAATATGGTGATAAAACAAGGAACCCATGTAATCACATGGAAGCAACTGCACCTGCAACTAGCAACGCTAACATAGGGTTAAGCAAGCGGTAACATAGCCAATCAGTGGTTTTCTAGGTTGAACAGGTTGAAGGTTTCATGGCATTGTTGAGAGGCTGATATTTAACATGTGCTAGGCAACGAGACATAATCGATAGAAACGGTAAAATTAGCATGGCAATGATAGTAATGGTATCTGGGGAAATGGTCATCTTCCCTGAGATCCCGCTTGGAAGAAGAATGCCTCCGTGAAGCAGACGAACCGACGTAGTCGAACGGGTCCTCACAATCCGGCACGCTGCGGAACTCTATCGAGACGAAGCAAACCGGAAACACGAATCAACACCCGGAATTCACCACACGATGCACAACACATATGATGCATGATCAACTGAATACATGCAAGTCACGGCATGACAATTCACACAATCAAACACTACACATTAAGTGAAGTTCAATATGCAACGAGTTGCATATTGACGAAACTCCACGTTTATTTATTTAGTTCTATCACAATTAGATACACTACAATATTAAATGTGGTTAAACATGGCAAAAGGTGAAGCGCAATTAATCTACCTATCTAGGCATTTTAAATGAGGTCGGAAATGACATATAGCACCTCCGAGACGACCTCACATGTTAATTTACAATTATGTACAGATCTGAACTAACACATTTAATTAGTTGTTAAACAGAAAAACAAATAGGTTCTCGTGATTCTACGCGTCGTTACAAGCAATTTACACATAGAGATCATCTCCAACGGAGCTACGGTTCAAAAGATACAAGCACCGAAAGATATGATGGCATGAATGCAATATGTGTGCCATGATGGTCACGAGCACTTCAAAACATACAACCAGCAAGAGAAAAAGAAACTGCACGAGATTCTAAGCAAGTTTCATGTAGGACACGATCAAAACGGAGCTACGGTTCATAAACTACGAGCAAAACAAGATTTCACTACAATCTGCCAAAATCAGCCACATAGCATTTTCTACACCCCACAACTACGAGCTACTCAACTCAAATATAATCAACCAAGGCATGACACGAAAGAGGGCAAGAAGCACTACAACAAACAACTAACAACAACTAGCATGGCATCATGGATCACTAGGGAAAGAAGTCTCAAAATGGCTTCTCACACACTATTTCAGACTTAGTGAAAATTACACTTCATGAAAGTGCAGTTTTCGATCTGAAGGCATATTGACAGCAGCAAAACCATAAGCTACAGATCTCCAAATGGCATGAAATTTACAGCATGCTAGAGAAACACAAGGTCTACAACTAACTCCATTGGACCAACCTCAAAAGAGCTACATATCAAAAGATAGAAGCAAAACAAAACAGCAACAAAATATAACAGATTTCAGACTGAGAAATATTTCAGCATCTCTAAAACATCACTATTTCTAGCAACTTGAGAGCACGCAAACCACACCTAAACATGCATTTCTACTGCAACCAAAAATACCACGGGCTAGAGTAAACATCCAAGAACAACTTCCTAGTTGACAACTCCTTCAGACGACGCACGGAATAAATCCTACGAAATAGGCAAAAGGGCAACATGGCAAAATATCGCGCAAACTAACTTACTCAAAAGCTAAAACTAAATACACAGAAAAATCCCATGGATTTTTCTACCCCAAAAATATATAAAATATGTGGGGTTGCAACACAAAAATATTACCAAACGTAAATGCGAGATAATGTCCTAAGCACGGAAAATAAACTAGCGGCAAATCCCTACACGCAAAAATACCAATGACCGCTCTAAAATACATGGCAAGAGTATCCTAAATCATGGACATTTCTACTATGGCATTCGAGCAACCCGGTCTTGCGCGAAAAATAAATGCGGGCGTCTATCCTATTGGAACAACACGTTAATCTATGCATTTGGCACGGCAAACCACGTCAAACAAATATGCAAGTTTTATAATCGGATTCTACGCGCAAAACTACACCAAAACCATATAGAATACGCCTCGATCCGACTAACGGTTTAAAAGATACGGGCATCTAAAGATTTACCTATTTTTCTTGAATTTGTATTAATTCCGAAAATTGTCCTAAACTATTAAACGGGCCGGACAGAGGGCGCAATCTAACTAAAATGTGCTGGGCCGTGGGCTAGCTCACCTGAGGGCCTCTTGGGCCGAGACCTGCTCGCATGGGCTGGTCGATCGGGGCCTGCTGGACCGTTCCCGTCGTCTCCCTCCTAGAGCACGGGCAGGACGGGGTTTCCAGCGGTGCAGGGCTTGGTCAACGGCGGCCGGCGACAGGGCTCCGGCGAGGGGCTGGCCGGATCTGGCGGCGGCAGATGGATCCGGCCCCCTCAGCCCCATTCCCGGCGACATCATTCAACAAGAAGCGGGGAAGACGGAGCGGACGGCGCAGCTCCTCGCGGCGGCGCGGCTCCTGGAAGGCGAGCGGCCTGGCGCGGCCGGCAGGGACCTTCGACGAGGGCAGGGGCACAAGGCGGCGCGCTGCAGGCGGCGGAGGGAGCTGCTTGGGGCACCTGGGCGAGGGGCTTGTGGGGGTGCCCCGACAAGGCAGCTCCTAGCAGGAGCTCGTGCATGGGAGGAGAACGGGTGCGGCGGCGGCTCGGGCCCGGGCGGGCCTCGGATGGGCTCGACGATCCCACGACGGCTGGGGAGAGAGGGGATGCGGGAGGTGTTGGAATTATGCCCTAGAGGCAATAATAAATATAGTTATTATTATAATTCCTGTATCAAGATAATAGTTTATTATCCATGCTATAATTGTATTGAATGAAGACTCATTTACATGTGTGGATACATAGACAAAACACCATCCCTAGCATGCCTCTAGTTGGCTAGCCAGTTGATCGATGATAGTCAGTGTCTTCTGATTATGAACAAGGTGTTGTTGCTTGATAACTGGATCACGTCATTGGGAGAATCACGTGATGGACTAGACCCAAACTAATAGACGTAGCATGTTGATCGTGTCATTTTGTTGCTACTGTTTTCTGCGTGTCAAGTATTTATTCCTATGACCATGAGATCATATAACTCACTGACACCGGAGGAATGCTTTGTGTGTATCAAACGTCGCAACGTAACTGGGTGACTATAAAGATGCTCTACAGGTATCTCCGAAGGTGTTGGTTGAGTTAGTATGGATCAAGACTGGGATTTGTCACTCCGTGTGACGGAGAGGTATCTCGGGGCCCACTCGGTAATACAACATCACACACAAGCCTTGCAAGCAATGTAACTTAGTGTAAGTTGCGGGATCTTGTATTACGGAACGAGTAAAGAGACTTGCCGGTAAACGAGATTGAAATAGGTATGCGGATACTGACGATCGAATCTCGGGCAAGTAACATACCAAAGGACAAAGGGAATGACATACGGGATTATACGAATCCTTGGCACTGAGGTTCAAACGATAAGATCTTCGTAGAATATGTAGGATCCAATATGGGCATCCAGGTCCCGCTATTGGATATTGACCGAGGAGTCTCTCGGGTCATGTCTACATAGTTCTCGAACCCGCAGGGTCTGCACACTTAAGGTTCGACGTTGTTTTATGCGTATTTGAGTTATATGGTTGGTTACCGAATGTTGTTCGGAGTCCCGGATGAGATCACGGACGTCACGAGGGTTTCCGGAATGGTCCGGAAACGAAGATTGATATATAGGATGACCTCATTTGATTACCGGAAGGTTTTCGGAGTTACCGGGAATGTACCGGGAATGACGAATGGGTTCCGGGAGTTCACCGGGGGGGCAACCCACCACGGGGAAGTCCATAGGCCTTGGGGGAGACACACCAGCCCTTAGTGGGCTGGTGGGACAGCCCACAAGTGCCCTATGTGCCAAGGAGAAGAAAATCAAGAGAGAAAGAAAAAAAAGGAGGAGGTGGGAAGGAAGGGGGACTCCCTCCCACCAAACCTAGTCCAACTCGGTTTGGGGGGGGGAGAGTCCTCCCCCTTGGACTCGGCCGACCCCCTTGGGGCTCCTTGAGCCCCAAGGCAAGGCCCCCTCCCTCCCACCTATATATACGGAGGTTTTAGGGCTGATTTGAGACGACTTTTCCACGGCAGCCCGACCACATACCTCCACGGTTTTTCCTCTAGATCGCGTTTCTGCGGAGCTCGGGCGGAGCCCTGCTGAGACAAGGTCATCACCAACCTCCGGAGCGTCGTCACGCTGCCGGAGAACTCTTCTACCTCTCCGTCTCTCTTGCTGGATCAAGAAGGCCGAGATCATCGTCGAGGTGTACGTGTGTTGAACGCGGAGGTGCCGTCCGTTCGGTACTCGATCGTGGGACTGATCGCGGGATTGTTCGCGGGGCGGATCGAGGGACGTGAGGACGTTCCACTACATCAACCGTGTTCTCTAACGCTTCTGTTGTACGGTCTATAAGGGTACGTAGATCACTCATCCCTTCTCGTAGATGGACATCACCATGATAGGTCTTCGTGCGCGTAGGAAAATTTTTGTTTCCCATGCGACGTTCCCCAACAGGAGGAAGCTAGGGTTAGGGATAGGAGGCGCGGAAAACAAGGAGGGATTAGAGGGAGGCTGTCTAAAATTTAGGAGGGGGTCTATTTATAGAGAAAAGGGGGCTAGGTTAACCGGAAATTCGTTCCGGATCCAACCGTGTGGTTGGATTCGGACGATTCCGAACGTGGGAACGGGTACGTGGCTGTGAAGAGTGGTTTACCAGAGACGAGAGGGAAATGGGCGACGCGGCAACGATTTTTAAAACACCGACAAACGTCCGACGGTAGACCGAATACGGTGCCGCTACGGTCGACCGTTCGGGTACCACACGGACTCCGATCGCGACGAAATTCGACAGGTGGCCTAGCGATAACTAATTACGACCGCATGCCAAGTTTCACCCCGATCAGAGAATGTTTTACACACACTTTTAAAACGGGGTTTTGACGATGCCGCGGGTGCGTGCGTGTGCAGTCGGGCTAAGAATGGACAACGACGTGAACCGGGAACTAACAACGGATGCAAGTTTGAAAACGGTCGGCAACAAAGATGCTGATGCAATGCAGATGATGCGAATGATGCGATGATGATGCGATAAAATAAAATAGACTCACGACGAAAACAGAATAGAAGGGGAATCTTGTGGAACGTCGGCATCGGGCTGTCACAAATATGTAGGAGCCAATATGGACATCGAGTTCCCTCTGTTGGTTATTGACCGGAGAGTGTCTCAGGTCATGTCTGCATAGTTCTCTAACCCGCAGGGTTTGCACACTTAAGGTTCGGTGACGTTTCGGTATAGTTGAGTTATATGTGTTGGTGACCGAAGGTTGTTAGGAGTCCGGGATGAGATCCCGGACGTCACGAAGGTTTCCGGAATGGTCCGGAAACGAAGATTGATATATAGGAAGTCCTGTTTTGGTCACTGGAAAAGTTTGGGGTTCATCGGTAGTGTACCGGGAGTGTCGGGAGGGGTGCGGGTGACCATAGGGAGGGGTGTCACGCCCCAAGGGGACTCATGGGCTGTGGGAAGATATAAACCAGACCCTAGTGGGCTGGAATAAGTTCCCACTAAGGCCCATAAGGTTTGCGCAAGGGAAGAGAAGGCTGCCTGGGGCGCAGCTATCTCCCTCCTCTCCTCCTATATATACTAAGGGTTTTGAGGGTTTTAGATACAACAAAAAATAGCCACGTGCTGCCCTCTCTCTCTAGATCTGTTTCTCCTCTAGTTTCAGCGGTGCTTAGGCGAAGCCCTGCCAGAATAGCACCACCACCACCACCACACCGCCGTGCTGGAGAACTCATCTACCTCTCCGCCCCATCTTGCTGGATCAAGAAGGCGGAGATCGTCATCGAGCTGTACGTGTGCGCAACGCGGAGGTGCCGTCCGTTCGGCACTTGATCAGGACGGATCGTGGGACGGATCTTGAGACGGTTCGTGAGACGGTTAGTGGGATGGATCGTGAAGAAGTACCACTACATCAACCGATTTTATTAACGCTTCCGCTTAGCGATCTACAAGGGTATGTGGATCCGATCTCCCTCTCGTAGATGATCATCACCATGATAGATCTTCGTGTGCGTAGGAATTTTTTTGTTTCCCATGCGACGTTCCCCAACATAACACTGGGCGGCGGCCAAGAATATTCTGAAGTATCTGAAAAGGACTAAGGAAATGTTTCTCGTTTATGGAGGTGACGAAGAGCTCGTCATAAAGGGTTACGTCGATGCAAGCTTTGACACTGATCCAGATGACTGTAAGTCGCAAACCGGATACATATTTATTCTTAACGGGGGTGCGGTAAGCTGGTGTAGTTCCAAGCAAAGCGTCGTAGCTGATTCTACATGCGAAGCAAAGTACATAGTTGCCTGAGAGGCGGTCAAGGAGGGTGTCTGGACGAAGCAGTTCATGTCAGATCTTGGAGTGGTGCCAAGTGCACTCGATCCAATCAATCTGTTTTGTGACAACACTAGTGCCATTGCTCTAGCCAAGGAACCAAGGTTTCACAAGAGCACCAGACACATAAAGCGACGCTTCAACGCCATCCGCGATTACATCAAGGAGGAGGACATAAATATTTGCAAAGTGCACACGAATCTAAATGTTGCAGATCCGCTCACTAAACCTCTTCCACGAGTAAAGCATGAACAATACCAGAACTATATAGGTGTTAGATTCATTACATTGTAAATCACATGAAGATGTGAGGCTAGATTATTGATTCTAGTGCAAGTGGGAGACTGTTGGAAATATGCCCTAGAGGCAATAATAATATAGTTATTATTATATACCTTGATTCAAGATAATCGTTTATTATCCATGCTATAATTGTATTGAATGGAAACATAAATGCATGTGTGGATATATAGACAAAACAATGTCCCTAGTAAGTCTCTAGTTGACTAGCGTGTTGGTCAAGGATGGTTAAGGTTTCATAGCCACAGACAAGTGTTGTCACTTGATGACGGGATCATATCATTAGGAGAATGATGTGATGGACAAGACCCAAACTATAAACGTAGCATATGATCGTGTCATTTTGTTGCTATTGTTTTCTACATGTCAAGTATTCATTCCTATGACCATGAGATCATGTAACTCACTGACACCGGAGGAATGCCTTGTGTGTATCAAATGTCGCAACGTTACTGGGTGGCTATAAAGGTAATCTGCAGGCATTTCCGAAGGTGTCCGTTGAGTTAACATGGATCAAGACTGGGATTTGTTACTCCGTGTGACGGAGAGGTATCTCGGGGCCCACTCGGTAATACAACATCACAAACAAGCCTTGCAAGCAATGTGACTAAAGAGTTAGTCACGTGATCTTGTATTACAGAACGAGTAAAGAGACTTGCCGGTAAAGAGATTGAAATAGGTATGGAGATACCGACGGTCGAATCTCGGGCAAGTAACATACCGAAGGACAAAGGGAATGATATACGGGATTGTGTGAATCCTTGACACCGAGGTTCAACCGATAAGATCTTCGTAGAATATGTAGGATCCAATATGGACATCCAGGTACCGCTAGTGGATATTAGCCAGAGAGTGTCTCGGTCATGCCTGCATAGTTCTCGAACCCGCAGGGTCTGTACACTTAAGGTTCAGTGACATTTTCGGTATAGTTGAATTATTGATATTGGTAACTGAATGTTGTTCGGAGTCCCGGATGAGATGCCGGACATCACGAGTGTCTCCGGAATGGTCCGGAAACGAAGACTGATATATAGGATTGTTGCATTTGGCTTCCGGAAAGATTTCGGGCATTACCGGTAAAGTACGAGGAGTGACGAATGGGTTTCGGAGTTTTACCGGGAGGGGCCACCCACCCGGGAGAGAACCTAATAGGGCCATGGATAGCGCACCAGCCCTTAGTGGGCTGGTGAGGCCAACTCAATAGGGCTATTTCGGGTAGAGCAACAATAAAGGAAAAGAAAAAAAAAAAGAAGAGAGGACGTAGGCAAGAAGGAAAGGACTCCTCCTTCAAACCGAATTGGAGGAGGAAACCTTCCTCCTTGCTTCGGCCGAAGCCTCCTACTTGGAGTAGTAGGCAAGGCAGCCTCCCCTTGGTTTCTCCTATATATAGTGGAGGGTTTTAGGGTTTTTGGACCTCAAGCCCTTGTGCAAACCTCTGTCCCTCCACTACTTCGTGACACATTGTAGCTAGATCGGTACGACACGATGAAGCCCTGCCAGAGTAGCTCCACCACCATCACCGCCACATCATTGTGCTGCCGGAGAATTCAGCTACCACTTCGTCTCTCTTGCTGGATCAAGAAGGCGGAGATCGTCATCGAGCTGTACGTGTGTTGAACGCGGAGGTGCCGTCCGTTTGGTGCTAGATCGGGACGGATCATGGGACGGCGGCGATTTGGATCGCGAAGACGTTCTACTACATCAACCGCGTTTCTTAACGCTTCCCGCTTAGCGATCTACAAGGGTATGTAGATCCGATCTCCCTCTCGTAGATGATCATCACCATGATAGGTCTTTGTGTGCGTAGAAATTTTTTGTTTCCCATGCAACGTTCCCCAACAACACGACCCGCGCGGGAGCGGGAAGAGGAACGCCCGGATGCGGAGGCGACGGAGGCCACTAGGGGACTTGAGCAAGGGCCCAATGACACCTCGGAGGAGCTCGAGGTGGACCGATTTTTTGTTTTGTTTTTTCTTTCTTTTTCTGTTTCTTATTTTTTTCTTTCTTTTATTTACTATTTTCCTGAAACTACGCAATTTTAAAAACTTCGATGAAATTTTTTAATTTCATGCATTTTTGAAAATATTGTTTGAACTTTTTTCAGAATTGGTGAAATTTTTCAATTTTGTTTTTTTTTCATATTCTATTAACTTCTTTCAAATCGATGATTTTCTCAAAAAAAAATTGAAGTTTTTTTCAACATCCGTGAACTTTTTTTGAATTCATGATTTTTTCTGTTTTTGCGATTTTGGTTTTAAAATGCCATCGAGCAAATCTAGGGGAAGTAAAATGTGAAATCTACATGAGCCGGCCAACAGCGTGGGCGCCAGGTACCTTCTCTGGCGATGAAGCGCCGAATAGGAGCTTCCGCAAATACAGTAGAATACAACATTTGGAAAGGGATTTTTCATGATTCCAAACTTTAGAGGCCAAGCTATCATCACGTTGTAGACACCGAAACTTGAAGCCCAATCGAACTGTTGCAACCAAGCCCAATCGAACTGTTGCAACATAGTCTTTCGAAATGAAGACTTTGTTAAAATCCTCGTGGCTTTGTGGTCAAGCTGGTGGGTGCGTAGGAAGGCTATTTTTGAGAAGGCATTCCAATCATCATTAACAACATTCTCTTTTATCACTGGTTATTTGGAGGATATAGCTGCTTCAACTAGGAAAGTTCAAAGAGGAAGTGTGCAATTTCATCAGGATGGTCAAAGGTGGAAAGCTCCTCCTCCAGGAGCTGTAAAAATCTATGTTGATGCCTCTGTTGGGCGCCATGAGGATGGAGGGGCTTTTGCTGCTGTGTGTCGAAATGGAGGTGGAAAGATTCGCAAAAAAAAAATGGAGGTGGAAAATTCTTAGGTGCATCTGTAGTCTCTGTTCAAGATATTGCTGAACCTGAAGTGCTGGAGGTAATGGCAAGCAACGAGGGGCTATCACTAGCACTTGATCTTGCATGCAGTAACGTTGTTATAGCTACGGATTGCTCTGCCACTGTTAAACACATTAAGAAGGCCTTTTTGGGACCCTCGGCTGCTGTCATTCACGAGATGAGGAGGCGTATCAAGATGTTTGCTTCAGTTCAAGTGGTCCATGAAAACAGAAGTATGAACGTCGAAGCTCATTCTCTGGCGAAGGCGGCGACTACAGTAGCTCGGGGCCGGCATGTGTGGCTCCTTGATAGACCAGAAATAGTTTGTATTCCTGAAAACATTTTGAGCTTATAAAGGTCTATGTTTTCTAAAAAAAAAAGAAGCCAAACACAGTTTAAAAAAAATATGTCATACGAAACGCCCCTGTTTCGAGTCCTTCTCCACTTCAGCAATGGTTCGTGTCTCGGATAAGAAATCTAATTGGACTCGGATTGTACGAGCGCGTCAAGGCGTCAAGCTATCTATATATACACGCCTGTTGTGCAGCCTCGAAGTCCACAAATCGCACATCAGCAAGCAACGAGCAAGCCATCGCTCGATCTCGTCGACGAGCCGTCGAGCGTTTTCCGCAGCAGCAGGATTTGCTTAGCCGACATGACGGGACTGAAGCCCAGCGTCAACCTCTTCGCGCTCCTCGACCGCAATGATCCCGGCGACAAGCTCGTGACCGATTTCGACGACACCAATGCCAAACAAGAGGCGACGGCGGCCAAGCACAAGAAGAAGCCGACGCCGGCTGCCGATCATAAGGATCTGCTCAGCCAGGCCTACCCTTCTGCACGGGATTACGTAATCAGGAAGCAACAGCGGGAGAGACAGGCCAGGGCGAAGGCAAAAGCCGAAGAGGAGGCAAGGGCGAAGGCGAAGGCGAAGGCGAGCAATGGAGTTTCCGGTGATGATAAGAGCAGAGGGACTTCGACGGATAGCGGCAAGGTACAGGATGCAGCAAAGCAAGGTAGATATTACAATAACAATAACTACAACGAAGCGTCGAGGAATCAGCAATTCGGCATGTCGGGCAGATTCGGAGCGCCAAAGAGGCATGGAGGAATCAACAATAACAATAACGAGGCGGCCCCTGCAGAAGACGTGGAGGCGCCGCCGGCTCCCCAGCAGCCTCCTCCGCCGCCGCCACCGAGCCTAGATGACATCAGCGAGTTCCCTTCGTTGAAGTAGTGCTAGACTATAGCTTTTCCTTTAACATATTTTGTAGGCTTTCTATTTGTCAATTGGCTTGCTTTCTACGACATGTTCGTGTAGCTGCTATACAATCTTTTGTTTTTAAACAAGTGTCTTGGGACTACTCGATCGACTGTTATCTTATCTAGTTATCCAGTCTTTATAACTTATTTAAAAGTAGTAAACTTTCAATGATCTCTGTCCTCCCAATGGATAATCATAGGAAAAAAAGTGTAAATTCAAGTATAGGTAAAAAAGGAACAAGTAATGCTTAGTCGGCTAAGAATTCATTGGTTTTACAATTATTATTCGGTCAATTGAAAATACCCTACTAAAAAAACACTTGCATATGTGTCCGCATCCTGTCGAACAAATCGACGTCCTGTTGTAGAATTAGCAAATCCGTTAAATAGCTACGAAAACATGATACTAGAAGAAAAATATACGAAAAATATATGATGTTAAAGTTGGGCGGTCAAACCTTAGCCGTTGTCACCCTTCTCTCCCTCTTCGCCACTTTCAGAGGAGGATGCGGGTCATGGCGAGGCTGCCTTTGGCTCATCACAGCGGCAAACGGCAGGTTTGCGTGCGGCGGCTGTCGTGGTCGTCGGCTCTACGGCAACGATGTCGCCTCATCGGAGGGAGGGGGGGTCCCTACTGATTTGACTAGCGATCTATTGTTTATGACATATGTAGTGAGCAATCTCAAAGCAAATGATATCAAAGAAAAATATGTCATATCTTTTGCTGGCCAGGATCATCTTAGATGTATCGGAGGTTGTAACAGAATGAGTGAGTGTGTGGTGGTTTACTTCGTTTCTTAAGGAAGCGGCCTTTTTGTGGAGAATGTATAGTCAATAGTTTATTCCTGATTGACATATGGAAGGGCCAATTTTCTTCAAAGCATGGGACGACCAATTCAATAGACAGTAGGCAACAGTTCTCCAAAATTCAATTGGTATTTGTTTACACAAGAGTCAGGGTCACAATAATGTTTTTCTTTCCTTGCAGAGGAAGCATCTGCTCAGTTTACGTCACACCTATCCTGCTAATTTGTTAGTGTATCTCATCATATGCATATGTGGTTATCTATCAAAAAATCCAAACATATTAAAACTTGATAGGGTGTGTTTGGTACAGTGCATGAGCGCAACAACAGTTCCCTTCTTGACCCATTTTTAAGTGTTTGATAGCCTGCATGGAACCTTCTTAGCAGCATGAACTCAGCTTGAATACCCTCTTAGCATGTACGAAGAGTGAACACCCCAATAGCATCAGCATGCATGAGTGAAGCGAGCGACAATGTATTTCAATAAATATTCAAAATTTCTATAAAATAAATTAAATTTTTAAAAAATGTTCAAAATACCAAAAGTTATCCAGATTTTCAAAATTTGTTCAAATTTTCAAGAAATGCCCTGATTTTTAAATTTTGATAAAATTTTCAAAAAATGTCCAGATTTTTAGAAATTGTTAATTTTTTCAAAAAAACGGCCTTTTTGTGGAGAATATACAGTTAATAGTTTATTCCCGATTGACATATGGAAGGACCATTTTTCTTCAAAGCATGGGACGACCAATTTAGGGATGGCACTCCCAGGGTACGGGTACGGGGTGAAGCCTCCCCATACCCTTACCCATCCCGTCTGAGATTACACATCACCCTTACCCATACCCGTCAACGGGTACAATTTTTTTCCATACCCGGTACCCAACGGTTAGACGGGTACCCGCGGGTAAAATTACCCATATTTGCAAAACATCAATTTAAACAACTTATAGTTATAAACTTCATTGTATCCTATAGTTTACAAAGATAGATTATAACAACAACACATTCTTATAAAACAACATTTTATAGTCATAAACAATAACACATAGGCATACACTTTCAGTTCACAAATTATTGACATAGTGTAGATCGTATAGACAATTCCGAGTTTATATAGATTTTATATGGGTGCATGGGTATATGGGTATGGGTTATATGATCCCATACCCATACCCGCTCTATTCGATGGGTTTTAGATTTTCCTATTTATATATCCATGGTTAAATTTTTATCCCATACCCTTACCCTAATAGAATTTTTACCCGCAGGGTACGTGGGTAATGAGTACCCATTGCCATCCCTAGACCAATTCCATAGACAGTAGGCACAGTTCTCCAAAATTCCATTGGTATTTGTTTGCACAAGAGTCAGGGTCACGATAGTGTTCTTCTTCTCCTTTCAGAGGAAGCATCTGGTCAATTTACGTCACACCTATCCAGCTAATTTGTTAGTGTATCTCACCAGATGGCATATGTGGTTAGCTATCAAAAAATCTCAACATATCAAAACTTGTTAGTGTATCTATTTTTGAAGCACGTTGTGGAGCTCATTTTTTATATATATAGTAATAGTAATGGTCAATGGAAGAAGGGGATGAGGAGGGGGGATGAATTTCCAATTGAATATATTTTTATTCATTTTGTCAAAACCAGATTACACAATAAATACAAGAGAGAAGAGACACACCAGCAGCAACAACAACAACAACAAAACGCGCGTGCGCACACACAGAGCAATAAGAGCACCCCAAGCAAGCAAGTCCTCGACGTGGGGGAGGGGCGCCACCTTGGCACTGGTATCAAAGTCAACTGAGTAAATAGATGCAAGCTCAAGTAGATTCTCATGATTAAATCTACTAAATGGGTCTCTAGGACCTAGACTTGCGATGCATATCAATAACCTTGTAGAAGTTTCACTAAATCGGTTGTTCATTTCAGCTCTGTTTCTATCAAGAAGCTCATTGAATATTTCAATCTTATAGTGATGAAAGCAACTAACCATTTTGCGGGAACTCTTGGGTAACCCCTTGCTGGAATGTTCTTATTCATAGGAGGCACTGGTATCTCTCTTCTAATACAAAAGAAAGTGACAGCCTCCAAAAGTGGCTCTTATCCTTCATCCCTCAACTGCTGCAATAATGTAGCAAACACTTCATTCAAGGATCGTTTGAGAGAAGAAGATGGGGTGTTGACAATGTGCTTGACACCAAGTAACCTTTCCAAAATATCTCCTTTTATGTTCAGAAACCTAAGAATCACAACCATTTGTTCTCTAATAGATGCATCTTGGGACTCATCAACAAGTAGAGAGAAATGACTATCCCCAAGCTCACCCATGGTGACTTCGGTGGTCTTTTCGGTGCTTTAACTAATGGCTAGAAATTGAACATTTGAACTAGATATAATCCAGGATTCAGGGATGTGATGCACCTGGTCGTTACGCTTGCTGCTCTTGCTAGCTGTGGTTGTCCGTTTGCGCAAGCTCGATGACATGGTCGAGCTGTCGCCGCTTCGTCCCACGGATCTTCATCTCTTTGTCCTTCCATTCGCGGATTCACCTGAAAGGCTGAAACCCGGCGATCGGCGTCTAACGAGGGCGCGAGGAGGAGCTCCGGCCTCTAATGGTGGCTAGGTTTTGAACGGACCAGAGGAGTAAATGAATTGGGGATTTTCCTGCGGTGTCGATGGATATATGGCCATATGGGTCATGGGAGGCGCTCGCTTGGGCTGCGAGCCAGCTATTGGTCCTACCTTGCACTTAAGTCATTGGCCCATGTAAATTGAATCGTTTTCTTCGTTGCTTGCTCGTGAGCTGGGAGCCTGGGACGAACGCCACCTGAACGAGTCAACGAGTCAATCTATATCTCCCCTAATAATAAAGCGTGGAGTGCTTCTGTCGTCCGTGATGGCGTTTTTGCAAAAAAGTCCCTGTCGTTTCAGGTAATTAACCCGCAGTCCTTCTATAAGTCGGCTCGAACCGGTTTTTACTTTTTATGAAAACCCCCCTCTATTTAATCCGAACTAACCCGCGGTCCCTGCATCATCGGTGATTGAGCAGACGGGGCTGGCCGCTGGGGACAGAGGGCAGGAGGAGCACACGAGGTCGGCGGTGGCCCGTCTAATCCGGCGACAGTAGGAGCACACGAGGCCGTCGACGGTCGCGAGACCACCACAGCAGGCCGCCGCCCCGCGCCGTCCCGAGGCGACGTGCGTGCAGATCGGGGTTGGCGCGAGACGCAGATTGACAGATTCCATTTTCGCCTTCCCTAGAAGCCGACAAGGCAGCGTCGCCGGCCGACGACGGCATCCACGAGGAGCTGCCGGCCTCCGCCCAGAACGGGAGGCCCGGATCCGAGCCGGCGGCCGCGCCTGAGGTGGAGGTGCAGCTCTTCCGCCGCGGCCGGGGGCCGACGACCACGCCGTCGCCACCGTCGCGACGGCTAGGCTCACCATGGCGGAGGAAGCCCCGGGCGCCGGCCCGGCCGCGGTTCCCATGTCCCTGTCGCCGCTCCTCCCGCCGCCGCAGATGGTGGTGGTGGCGCTCGACGCCACCCGCGACCACCGCGAGGTGGAGGTCAGGATGTCGCTCAGGGCGTTCGTCGCGCGGGGCGACATACTTCGCGGCGGCGACTCCCTCCTTGTGCTCGGCGTTCTCCACTCCGTCACCAATCCGAGTGAGGGCCGAGCTCCCCCTTTAGTTTGATCCAACCAATTCAGACCATCCAAAATGCATTGATCCAATGGAGCCTGCATTAGTGATTGTCTTATGATGGCTTCTCACACTTCTCTTGATTGAATCTACGATCTGAGTGCAGCAACTTTACTTCTTTTGTTTCTTGACAGATATATCAGGAGACTCGGTTTTGAAGGAGGACATATTGTTGATCCTGATCTGGTAGTTTCTATTGATGCATTAGACAGTTGTCTTCTTTCTTTTGTTAATTATTATGCACTTACACCTAGCTTTGTACAGGGAGAGTTGCTGTGTCCAATGTGTCGCAGATTTGCAAATTCCATTCTTCCAGCATCGCCCGATTTCTCTGGTATAACTAGGAAGGCGATGCCAATTGCTCAAACCACGCCTACTGAGGCTGCTGCAAGTATACATAACTTACAGTCCCCTCGTGCACTGGCCCTCCTTGAAAGTGCCAGAAAAATTGTTGGACAAAGCACATTTGTAAAAGCTTTTCCTGGGAATGTGAATGACACTGCAGAGCCAGCTTTAGATCCTTCCCTTCGAAGACTCACTATGCTTTACTATCCTCGCAGCAAAAGCAGCTTTTCAGCATCTGAAAGGCTAAGCCCATCCTTGTTTCTCTGGGAAACACTTCGGTACTCTGTCGTTTCTACAGAGATCGCTTCTCGTGATAGAATGTCAAACTATTCTGCTCAATCGAAGTCTTGCTTAGAATCTCTGCGCAGCGAATTGAATTCATAGAGTGGATTCATATTGTCTCTGTTGTTTCGTGTTTCTCACTCTGCACGTGTTCTGAACCGCCGTGAGGTTCTTCTGAGATTTGAAGGTATCCAACTGTTAGCAGGGTCTATTTGCTCTGGTATTTCTCGCGATAAAGATCTTTTGGATGCTACTAAGCGAAAAGGTATGTAGGGCACCTTGGCCCCCTTTGTACAATTTTCCTACATCATGGATTTTTCCCAGTGCCGTTTCTTAGAATTCACCTACTTTCACTTATAAATTCCAATAGGTATCACGATAAATTATATAGTTATTAAAAAGATCAAATGGGTAACTTGTATGATGTACCTATTTTTGTGTTTTTGATTCCTGTTTACTCGAAATTCAAATCACTATACCATATTTACGTGCAGGAATATACCATATTTATGTATCCTCTTTCTCACATTTCTGTTTTTAATAGGCACTTCGCTACCTATGGTTGACCCGGAAAGTGAGGGTGAAATATCTCCTGATATTCAATTTTGGAAGCAGTGTGCTGATCCTGTCCTGGCTCAAGATCCATTTTCTTCATTGATGTCAGCACTTTTCTGCCTGCCCATTGAAGTTTTGACCTCCACAGAATTCTTCATCCCTATTGTTCATCTATTCTACATTGTTTGTGTCATTCAGGTATGCTGTTCTGTAATCTCCCACCACCTACATAGTTCTTTTATGGTGTATTTCTTTGTAACATATGTATTGCGCTGTAGGCACTGATAACATGCTATGGACAAGAAGCTTTTGACATATCAATCTTCCATGGCTGCCTTCTTAAGGATGTTTGCCACGAGATGTCAGGATATGATATTGCTAGAGAATATTTTGTATCTAAGCACATCGATCCCTTTTGTGAAAAATGCCCAATCTCAATCTATATAAGAGAGGTGATTACTCAATCTCAATGGCTAGAAAAGTACTCACGATTTTCGTTCTTTGCATATAAATTTGACACAGAAATCATAAAAATTCTATGAACAAAAAAATCATAATTTTTTTACATATTCGATCTTTGCATATATATGAGCATACAAACATGCGTACATAAATCTCCTCCAAAACGTCTAATTCAGCACACAGTGATGATTATATTGTTGCAGTGTCAAAGCTACCAATAAATGCATAGCATGGAGAGGTGCAGTGGACATTCTTTGTTGAAATGTCGAAAAAGTCTGCACTGAATCTCTTTGTTGGATGTAAACATGAATAACGTTTCAATTAGAAATAAAATTTGGAAGCACAAATATTATTTGAAAAAACCCTGATTTGTTTCTGAATGTGTGAATTATATTTGTAAAACAGGAGTGTTTTTGAATTAGTGGATATTATTTTGAAAACAGGTCCATTTTCTAAAATTTTGAACAAAATTTGTAAAAGCAAGACTTTTTGGATCTCTTAGCAATTTGTTTTTTTGCGGATACAACCTGGAGCTCGGGGCAGGGCCTTGTCGCCGGCGACGCGAGGCCGAGGGGCGGTGTGCGGGCACGAGGAGGCAAGGTCGAGGAGGCATGGCGCGTGGGCGCAGGAGGAGAAGGAGGCGGGGTCGACGAGGGCGGCGTGCGGGCGCAAGAGGATGCTCGCCGCCGGCTTCCAGTAGGGGCGAGGAGTCGGCGCACGTATGCGAGGAGGCAGGGTCGAGGAGGCGCAGGATGACGTCGGGAGGCGGGGTCGAGGAGGTGTAGTAGGATGCCGGCATGTGGCGCTCCGGCGAGGGCTTGGCGAGGGCGGCGCCGGTCGCGAGGGCTTAGCGGCGGCCAACGTACTACTTGGTCCCCTCGATACTCCCTAAGACAGAGGATACGACTGTGGCAGAGCAGGCTGAGGCAAGGCGACTTGTGGGATGCGCCTTGACGAGGCCGAGGTGGCCTCCTCGCGGTCAACGCGAGCAGATGAAAAAACCAGCATGAAGCGACGGTCCGAATCGGGGTCGGACGCGTGAGGCTGCTGGACGGATTGGCAGCGTAGGACAACGACTTGGCGGGCCAGATCGGACAATGGCAGAGGAGGAGCTCCAGGATGAGGCGGGCAGGTGACACATGCTTCTGGGCGGTCTGAATCCGGCGACTTGATGAGGGAGTGCCGACGACAATTTTGAACTCCATGGTGGCAGCGTTATTTTTGTTCGTCTGAGTCCCCTTGTTCGACAGAGAAGAAAGATGGTGAGAATAGAGATGAGATTTATGGTTGGATTGGGAGGGAGAAGCACCGGGAAGAGCCGACTCATCGGCGTGGTCATGTTGTTGTTGCCCGCTTCGTAATGGACGAGGGCATGAGGAGGTGCGCGTGCGCGGTGAGATCTGGGAAAAAAGGAAGACTGCAGTATGCCGTTGTTTGCAAGTCCCTCGATGGGGAATTAATCTAATCCGCCTGTAGCCTGCTAGCCGTCTTGTGCGAGATACACACGGCGTTATGAGGGACCCACGTATCGGTAAATCATCTCGCGAGGTCCATTCCTTTTTTTCCCAACGATTCCCATTCACATGTGACCTCTCTCCTTCATAACACCCGTACAAACACCAAGTGCACACAAGTCATTTTAACAATAGATAAGAAAGCTACAGCCGGACCCCTATTTCATCCCTAAACGCCCGAACGTTTGTCCGGTGCATAAGCTAATCACACACTTTATTTATTGCTCAATAATATATTTTTATACATGAAATAAGTTGTGTCTTTTTTTATACATAAAACAAGTTGTGCCTTTTTTATACATGAAACAAGTTGTATCTTTTTTTACCCGGTGCAATGCACGGGCATTTGTACTAGTCTTTACCTACTAATAAAGCAAATAATGCTTCTGTCGTACGTCATAAACATTGCCCCTAAAGTTGCTTCAAATTACCCACTATGCCACCTTCAAGTCAAAAGGAAACGGATTGTTTTTATCACATCGCTCCGCCATGTATTGGTACATAAGAAGTTGAACCGCAATATGGCAACTAAGTGGTCCTAGCATACTGGCTAGAGTGCGCCCCTTCTTCCTAGACACCCGGGTTCGAATCCAGTTCTAAGTTACTTTTTCCTTTTTTTTTCTTTACCTATTCTTTTTTTCTTTTATTAGGCTGATTAAAATCAAGCAACTTTTGTTTAAATTTTTTTTTTACCTTTTCTTTTCTCAGGCTGATTCAAATCAAAGCAATTTTTGTTTAATTGTTTTCTCTTTTTTGTTTATCTTTTCTTTTTTCCTTCTATCAGGCTGATTCAAATGAAGCAATTTTTGTTTAATATTTTTCTTTCTTTTTTTACCTTTTCTTCTATCAGGCTGATTCAAATCAAAACGATTTTTGTTTAATTGTTTTCTCTTTTTTGTTTATCTTTTCTTTTTTCCTTCTATCGGGCTGATTCAAATGAAGCAAATTTTGTTTAATTTTTTTCTTTCTTTTTTACCTTTTCTTCTATCAGGCTGATTCAAATCAAAGCAATTTTTGTTTAATTGTTTTCTCTTTTTTGTTTATCTTTTCTTTTTTCCTTCTATCAGGCTGATTCAAATGAAGTAATTTTTGTTTAAATTTCTCTTTTTTATTTACCTTTTCTTCTATTCTTCTATCAAGCTGATTCAAATCAAAACGATTTTTGTTTAATTGTTTGCCTCTTTTTGTTTATCTTTTTTTCTTTTCTTTTATCAGGCTCATTCAAATCAAGCGATAGGAATTGGGAGGAGAAGATGAAATGGATTATTTGTGGAAGAGACCAACTATCTATGATAGGTTGTCAGATTGTATACCACTGACTATACTGCGAACAATTTTTTTTGCCCCAATGGCCTTTGGATTAGTTCATCTTGATTTCTTTCACTCACGTACGACAGTATACATGCGAGCACAGCGGCGTCCCACGTACACAACATCGGCCAGATATGCATACAAATTGGTTGCTGGATTTTGAATCTATTTTCTACTCTCATGCGGCATATGGTCAGTGAAAATCTTGATGTTTACCTATTCTTTTTTTCTTCTATTAGGCTGATTAAAATCAAGCAATTTTTGTTTAATTTTTTTATTTTTTTACCTTTTCTTTTATCACGCTGATTCAAATCAAAGCGATTTTTGTTTAATTGTTTTTTCTTTTTTGTTTATCTTTTCTTTTTTTCCTTCTATCAGGCTGATTCAAATGAAGCAATTTTTGTTTAATTTTTTTCTTTCTTTTTTACCTTTTCTTCTATCAGGCTGATTCAAATCAAAGCGATTTTTGTTTAATTGTTTTCTCTTTTTTGTTTATCTTTTCTTTTTTCCTTCTATCGGGCTGATTCAAATGAAGCAAATTTTGTTTAATTTTTTTCTTTCTTTTTTACCTTTTCTTCTATCAGGCTGATTCAAATCAAAGCGATTTTTGTTTAATTGTTTTTCTCTTTTTTGTTTATCTTTTCTTTTTTCCTTCTATCACGCTGATTCAAATGAAGCAATTTTTGTTTAATTTTCTCTTTTTTATTTACCTTTTCTTCTATTCTTCAATCACGCTGATTCAAATCAAAGCGATTTTTGTTTAATTGTTTGCCTCTTTTTGTTTATCTTTTTTTCTTTTCTTCTATCAGGCTCATTCAAATCAAGCGATAGGAATTGGGAGGAGAAGATGAAATGGATTATTTGTGGAAGAGGCCAACTGTTTATGATAGGTTGTCAGATTGTATACCACTAACTATACCGCGAATAATTTTTTTGCCCCAATGGCCTCTGGATTAGTTCATCTTGATTTCTTTCACTCACGTACGACAGTATACATGCGACCACAGCGGCGTCCGACGTAAACAACAACGGCCAGATATGCATACAGAGTGGTTGCTGGATTTTGAATCTATTTTCTGCTTTCCTGCGGCATATGGTCAGTGAAAATCTTGATGTTTACCTATCCTTTTTTTCTTCTATTAGGCTGATTAAAATCAAGCCATTTTTGTATAATTTTTTCCTTTTTTTTACCTTTTCTTTTATCAGGCTGATTCAAATCAAAGCTATTTTTGTTTAATTGTTTTCTCTTTTTTGTTTATCTTTTCTTTTTTCCTTCTATCAGGCTGATTCAAATGAAGCAATTTTTGTTTAATTTTTTTCTTTCTTTTTTACCTTTTCTTCTATATTCAAATCAAAACGATTTTTGTTTAATTGTTTTCTCTTTTTTGTTTATCTTTTCTTTTTTCCTTCTATCGGGCTGATTCAAATGAAGCAAATTTTGTTTAATTTTTTTCTCTCTTTTTTACCTTTTTTTCTATCACGCTGATTCAAATCAAAGTGATTTTTGTTTAATTGTTTTCTCTTTTTTGTTTATCTTTTCTTTTTCCCTTCTATCAGGCTGATTCAAATGAAGCAATTTTTGTTTAATTTGCCCTTTTTTATTTAACTTTTCTTCTATTCTTCAATCACGCTGATTCAAATCAAAGCGATTTTTGTTTAATTTTTTGCCTCTTTTTGTTTATCTTTTTTTCTTTTCTTCTACCAGGCTCATTCAAATCAAGCGATAGGAATCGGAAGGAGAAGATGAAATGGATTATTTGTGGAAGAGGCCAACTATCTATGATAGGTTGTCACATTGTATACCACTAACTATACCGCGAACAATTTTTTTTGCCCCAATGGCCTCTGGATTAGTTCATCTTGATTTGTTTCACTCACGTACGACAGTATACATGCGACCACAGCGGCGTCCGACGTACACAACATCGGCCAGATATGCATACAGAGTGGTTGCTGGATTTTGAATCTATTTTCTGCTTTCCTGCGGCATATGGTCAGTGAAAATCTTGATGTTTACCTATCCTTTTTTTCTTCTATTAGGCTGATTAAAATCAAGTCATTTTTGTTTAATTTTGTCCTTTTTTTTACCTTTTCTTTTATCAGGCTGATTCAAATCAAAGCGATTTTTTTTAATTGTTTTCTCTTTTTTGTTTATCTTTTCTTTTTTCCTTCTATCAGGCTGATTCAAATGAAGCAATTTTTGTTTAATTTTTTTCTTTCTTTTTTACCTTTTCTTCTATCAGACTGATTCAAATCAAAGCGATTTTTCTTTAATTGTTTTTTCTTTTTTGTTTATCTTTTCTTTTTTCCTTCTATCGGGCTGATTCAAATGAAGCAAATTTTGTTTAATTTTTTTCTTTCTTTTTTACCTTTTCTTCTATCAGGCTGATTCAAATCAAAGCGATTTTTGTTTAATTGTTTTCTCTTTTTTGTTTATCTTTTCTTTTTTCCTTCTATCAAGCTGATTCAAATGAAGCAATTTTTGTTTAATTTTCCTTTTTTATTTACCTTTTCTTCTATTCTTCAATCACGCTGATTCAAATCAAAGCGATTTTTGTTTAATTTTTTGCCTCTTTTTGTTTATCTTTTTTTCTTTTCTTCTACCAGGCTCATTCAAATCAAGCGATAGGAATCGGAAGGAGAAGATGAAATGGATTATTTGTGGAAGAGGCCAACTATCTATGATAGGTTGTCACATTGTATACCACTAAATATACCGCGAACAATTTTTTTTGCCCCAATGGCCTCTGGATTAGTTCATCTTGATTTGTTTCACTCACGTACGACAGTATACATGCGACCACAGCAGCGTCCGACGTACACAACATCGGCCAGATATGCATACAGAGTGGTTGCTGGATTTTGAATCTATTTTCTGCTTTGCTGCGGCATATGGTCAGTGAAAATCTTGATGTTTAGCTATCCTTTTTTTCTTCTATTAGGCTGATTAAAATCAAGTCATTTTTGTTTAATTTTGTCCTTTTTTTTACCTTTTCTTTTATCAGGTTGATTCAAATCAAAGCGATTTTTTTTAATTGTTTTCTCTTTTTTGTTTATCTTTTCTTTTTTCCTTTTATCAGGCTGATTCAAATGAAGCAATTTTTGTTTAATTTTTTTCTTTCTTTTTTACCTTTTCTTCTATCAGACTGATTCAAATCAAAGCGATTTTTGTTTAATTGTTTTCTCTTTTTTGTTTATCTTTTCTTTTTTCCTTCTATCGGGCTGATTCAAATGAAGCAAATTTTGTTTAATTTTTTTCTTTCTTTTTTACCTTTTCTTCTATCAGGCTGATTCAAATCAAAGCGATTTTTGTTTAATTGTTTTCTCTTTTTTGTTTATCTTTTCTTTTTTCCTTTTATCAGGCTGATTCAAATGAAGCAATTTTTGTTTAATTTTCCCTTTTTTATTTAACTTTTCTTCTATTCTTCAATCACGCTGATTCAAATCAAAGCGATTTTTATTTAATTTTTTGCCTCTTTTTGTTTATCTTTTTTTCTTTTCTTCTACCAGGCTCATTCAAATGAAGCGATAGGAATCGGAAGGAGAAGATGAAATGGATTATTTGTGGAAGAGGCCAACTATCTATGATAGGTTGTCACATTGTATACCACTAACTATACCGCGAACATTTTTTTTGCCCCAATGGCCTTTGGATTAGTTCATCTTGATTTGTTTCACTCACGTACGACAGTATACATGCGACCACAGCGGCGTCCGACGTACACAACATCGGCCAGATATGCATACAGAGTGGTTGCTGGATTTTGAATCTATTTTCTGCTTTCCTGCGGCATATGGTCAGTGAAAATCTTGATGTTTAGCTATCCTTTTTTTCTTCTATTAGGCTGATTAAAATCAAGTCATTTTTGTTTAATTTTGTCCTTTTTTTTACCTTTTCTTTTATCAGGCTGATTCAAATCAAAGCGATTTTTTTTCATTGTTTTTTCTTTTTTGTTTATCTTTTCTTTTTTCCTTCTATCAGGCTGATTCAAATGAAGCAATTTTTGTTTAATTTTTTTCTTTCTTTTTTACCTTTTCTTCTATCAGACTGATTCAAATCAAAGCGATTTTTGTTTAATTGTTTTCTCTTTTTTGTTTATCTTTTCTTTTTTCCTTCTATCGGGCTGATTCAAATGAAGCAAATTTTGTTTAATTTTTTTCTTTCTTTTTTACCTTTTCTTATATCAGGCTGATTCAAATCAAAGCGATTTTTGTTTAATTGTTTTCTCTTTTTTGTTTATCTTTTCTTTTTTCCTTCTATCAGGCTGATTCAAATGAAGCAATTTTTGTTTAATTTTCCTTTTTTATTTACCTTTTCTTCTATTCTTCAATCACGCTGATTCAAATCAAAGCGATTTTTGTTTAATTTTTTGCCTCTTTTTGTTTATCTTTTTTTCTTTTCTTCTACCAGGCTCATTCAAATCAAGCGATAGGAATCGGAAGGAGAAGATGAAATGGATTATTTGTGAAAGAGGCCAACTATCTATGATAGGTTGTCAGATTGTATACCACTAACTATAACGCGAACAATTTTTTTTGCCCCAATGGCCTCTGGATTAGTTCATCTTGATTTCTTTCACTCACGTATGACAGTATACATGCGAGCACAGCGGCGTCTGACGTACACAACATCGGCCAGATATGCATACAAAGTGGTTGCTGGATTTTGAATCTATTTTCTGCTTTCCTGCGGCATATGGTCAGTGAAAATCTTGATGTTTACCTATCCTTTTTTTCTTCTATTAGGCTGATTAA
Source organism: Hordeum vulgare subsp. vulgare (assembly GCF_904849725.1). NCBI lineage: Eukaryota > Viridiplantae > Streptophyta > Magnoliopsida > Poales > Poaceae > Hordeum > Hordeum vulgare. The sequence goes on from NC_058519.1 coordinate 549,580,758, forward strand.
AATCAAGCCATTTTTGTTTAATTTTGTCCTTTTTTTTACCTTTTCTTTTATCGATTCAAATCAAAGCTATTTTTGTTTAATTGTTTTCTCTTTTTTGTTTATCTTTTCTTTTTTCCTTCTATAAGGCTGATTCAAATGAAGCAATTTTTGTTCAATTTTTTTCTTTCTTTTTTACCTTTTCTTCTATCAGACTGATTCAAATCAAAGCAATTTTTGTTTAATTGTTTTCTCTTTTTTGTTTATCTTTTCTTTTTTCCTTCTATCAGGCTGATTCAAATGAAACAAATTTTTTTTAATTTTTTTCTTTCTTTTTTAACTTTTCTTCTATCAGGCTGATTCAAATCAAAGCGATTTTTGTTTAATTATTTTCTCTTTTTTGTTTATCTTTTCTTTTTTCCTTTTATCAGGCTGATTCAAATGAAGCAATTTTTGTTTAATTTTCCTTTTTTATTTACCTTTTCTTCTATTCTTCAATCACGCTGATTCAAATCAAAGCGATTTTTGTTTAATTTTTTGCCTCTTTTTGTTTATCTTTTTTTCTTTTCTTTTACTAGGCTCATTCAAATCAAGCGATAGGAATCGGAAGGAGAAGATGAAATGGATTATTTGTGGAAGAGGCCAACTATCTATGATAGGTTGTCAGATTGTATACCACTAACTATACCGCGAACAATTTTTTTTGTCCCAATGGCCTCTGGATTAGTTCATCTTGATTTCTTTCACTCACGTATGACAGTATACATGCGAGCACAGCGGCGTCCGACGTACACAACATCAGCCAGATATGCATACAAAGTGGTTGCTGGATTTTGAATCTATTTTCTGCTTTCCTGCGGCATATGATCAGTGAAAATCTTGATGTTTACCTATCCTTTTTTTCTTCTATTAGGCTGATTAAAATCAAGCCATTTTTGTTTAATTTTTTCCTTTTTTTTACCTTTTCTTTTATCAGGCTGATTCAAATCAAAGCGATTTTTTTAATTGTTTTCTCTTTTTTGTTTATCTTTTCTTTTTTCCTTTTATCAGGCTGATTCAAATGAAGCAATTTTTGTTTAATTTTTTTCTTTCTTTTTTACCTTTTCTTCTATCAGACTGATTCAAATCAAAGCGATTTTTGTTTAATTGTTTTCTATTTTTTGTTTATCTTTTCTTTTTTCCTTCTATCAGGCTGATTCAAATGAAGCAAAAAAATTTTAATTTTTTTTCTTTCTTTTTTAACTTTTCTTCTATCAGGCTGATTCAAATCAAAGCGATTTTTGTTTAATTGTTTTCTCTTTTTTCTTTATCTTTTCTTTTTTCCTTCTATCGGGCTGATTCAAATGAAGCAATTTTTGTTTAATTTTCCATATTTTATTTACCTTTTCTTCTATTTTTCTATCAGACTGATTCAAATCAAAGCGATTTTTGTTTAATTGTTTGCCTCTTTTTGTTTATCTTTTTTTCTTTTCTTTTATCAGGCTCATTCAAATGAAGCGATAGGAATTGGGAGGAGAAGATGAAATGAATTATTTGTGGAAGAGGCCAACTATCTATGATAGGTTGTCAGATTGTATACCACTAAATATACCGCGAACAATTTTTTTTGCCCCAATGGGCTCTGGATTAGTTCATCTTGATTTCTTTCACTCACGTACGACAGTATACGTGCGAGCACAGCGGCGTCCGACGTACACAACATCGGCCAGATATGCATACAGAGTGGTTGCTGGATTTTGAATCTATTTTCTGCTCTCATGCGGCATATGGTTAGTGAAAATCTTGAATTGCACTTTTGTACGGTAAGTTCATCTTTGTTTGTGTCGTAACTAAAAAATCTCAGATTTTGGATCATTTTTTATAAATTGAGAACGTGCGGCATTTTTTTCCGTTGCAACGCACGGGCCCTTTTGCTAGTAATAATAAACCACGGATCGCTTCTGCCGTACGTCGCTGGCGGTTTTGCAAAAAAGTCCTTATGTTTTCGGCTATTCAACCCGCGGTCCTTACGTGAGTTAAAAAACGTTTCATTTTTACGTAAACCCCCTCGTCCGTCCGTAGCTACAGGCCTCCCCACCACCAGCACCGGGCTCTCCGCCACCGCCCGCCTCCCGCCTCCCCGCCGTCGCCCCTCGCCGGCGCGCCCTCCTGGCCGCCCGCGCCGGGCCAGCCCCTGGCCTATAGCCTCCCCTCGGGAGGCACCGACACCACCACTCCCACACGATCCGCCCCACTTCTCTCCCCTCCCCTCCCGATCCCGATCTGGATCGGGGCTAGACCGCCCCCGTCGCCACCCCATCAAGAATCCAACCAAGAAACCCCCCGCCCGGCCCCGGTCGGTGGTCTCCGGCCATGGACACGGACCCGCTGCTCCCCACCACGACGCCGCAGCCGTTCCACCCGTTGCCGGAGCACGCGCCGGTCTCCAACTTCGACGCCGCGCCGCCCCCCTCCCCTCATCTTCGGGCCCCACCACCCGCCGCCGCCGCCGCCCCCACCCCCTCCCCCTTCCCCGCCGTCGGGGCACCACCACTACCGCCGCCTCTCGGTCGGCCACGCGGACCCGTTCCGCGACTACGACCACCCGTCCTGCTCCTCCTCCCCTCCCTCCGACAAGGAGGCCCCGCCCCAGCCTACCACGCCCTCGCTCTGCAATCTCATCAGCGGCCGCACCAACCTCCACCGCTCCCGCACCACGCCCGCCATGGCGCCGCTCAGCGCCGTCGTCCTCGCCGCCTCCGCCGAGGCCGAGCACCACAACCCGCCACCGCCGCCGCGGAGGCCGGTCATCATGCTGCACGCCTTCCTCTTCTTGCTCGCCTACCTCGCCCTCGGCGTCACCTTCTACGCTGCCTTCCCGGCCAACTTCACCTTCTCCGCCGGGCCCACCCACCCCATCATCGACGCCCTCTACTTCTGCATCGTGACGCTCTGCACAATCGGCTACGGGGACATCACCCCGGCCAGCCCTGCCGTCAAGCTCTTCGCCATATCCTTCGTCCTCATCGGCTTCGGCTTCGTCGACATCCTGCTCTCCGGCATGGTGTCCTATGTGCTCGACCTCCAGGAGCACCTCCTCATCACCGCAATCAAGAACCCCCGCTCTGCACGCAAGCACAGGCACAACTACATCTTTGACATCAAGAAGGGCCGAATGCGCGTCCGCATGAAGGTCGCCCTCGCCCTTGGTGTGGTGGCCATCTGCGTCGGCGTTGGGGTCACCGTGCTTAGGAAGGTGGAGAGCATGGGCTGGCTTGATGTCGTTTACCTTGCAGTGATGTCGGTGACCACGGTCGGGTATGGCGATCACGTGTTCAGGACACTGCATGGACGCCTTTTTGCCTCTCCATGGCTTCTTGTGTCCACGCTAGCCGTGGCACGGGCATTCCTCTACTTGGCGGAGATGAGGATCGACAAGAGGCACCGTGCAATGGCCAACTGGGTGCTGTCTAGAGACATGACCGTGTCAGAGTTTCTCGCTGCAGATATCGACAACAATGGCTATGTCACGTAAGTTATCGCAACACTAAACCTTATTTTCATGCCTGCATTGACCAATTCGTGTATCGAACTTTGTGTTGAATACCATTCACCAATTTGGCATGTACAACGATTTTGAAAGTACTATGTCCCTGCAGACCTAATTTGCACTCAAGCTATGATTATGTTATGTATCGATTAATAGTGCTAGCCACTATTTGTTCAAGCATTGAATAGCTAAAACTAACTCAAATGTATATGCTCTTTCAAAGGAACTAATGTGACTAAAGAATTTGATTGATGGCAAGGCATGCATTTCTTATGCACATTGGAATCAGATTCAGAATGTATGATGAATGGTTTCTTTTGTGCCCATGTTTAAAATATAGGAAGCAACTTCTCATTAGCCAATTTCTTTTGGGTGTGTTGTACCCAGGAAATCTTATGGTTCCATGTATACTATTTAATTGTGTATATCCAAAGTTTTTTTGGTGCTTACTCGAAAAATGCTTTATTTACTTCCATTAATCCGTTGGTAGCCAAAAAAACTGTTTCTTCGTGCATAAACGTATACTGTTCATTATTCGTACGAGATGAGTGAAACTATCGTTTTGTATCGGTTTCCAGGGAGGATCATTTCTCTGTGCATGATCCATGACCTGGTAACCAATGTTTATAAATAGTTTTTATAAAATCCATGACCTAGCATTGCTTAAAGTAGGAAGTGAGGTGCTGATGGTTACTAAGTATTATGTTATTATTTAACTATGATGCTCTGTTTCTTTTTTCAAGTAGGAAGTGATGAATTGAACAGGGAGAAAGGACACTTTATCTTCGACCATTCTTGACTCTGACCCATCCACGACCAGCGCCGTCACCATCCTCGCCTCCGAACATAGATTGGTATGCCCATTGTGATATGTGCAAAGAGATGTGATCAAGTGTACTTCTATTGTGTTTTGTTATAACTTTTAAACACGCACGGTATGCCATAGATTGGTATGACCATTGTGATATGTGCAAAGAGATGTGATGTATCTTGATGTTTTTACTGAACCATTATTATTTTGGGCGCATAACGACTATATGTTACTATCATTTCTTTTATATCACTGTTTGCATCACCAGGTGTTTACGCTAAGACAGGTGGGTTGCTGCAAGCAATTTGGAAGACAAGGCCTATGGACGGAGCTATCTATCCATGTATCTATATATAATATAGTTTACTACTATACCGTATAAAATCAGTGTAAATAAGTTAATTCACTACCACTATATCTTGGTGTGGTCATGCTATGATGTTAGCGGACATGACTGTTCAGTGATATGTTGATTCAGGAAATTGGCATTTGGTTCGGCATGTAGTCACGGTCTATGCTCTTAGGAGATAAATGTTCTGTGATTTTTTTTCAACTATTATTGTATTGGCATTATGAAGATTACCTTCAATGTGAAAAGTACTGAGCATGGAGCTATGTTCTTATTTATAGCTCTAACTGCATGTACCATATGGATAAAAAATAGCTATCATTTCTAATGAAACGATAAGATTTCTTGATCTTCAATAATGATGTGTACATAAATAGCATTGAACCTGATGTTGCCTTATGATAATATTATGGTGATGTTGAACTCCATAATGTCTTGCTTCTGCCACACGGGAATATTTCTCCTTCCTTTTATTTTGTTATATCTTGCTTGAGTAAGCAAGTTAAACCTGGATTTCTACTAACTTATCATTATCTACTTGACAAAATGTTGTGACCGGCATATAGCACAAAAAATAAAATAGTACCACATCTTCCCGTATATTTAATCAGATCGGTTTAAATATATCCGCGAGTAATCAAGGTAACAAACTGGCTAGAAGGTGCATGATGTTGCATACGTCTCGTGTGAAAGAAAATTGCAGGCTATAAAATGAATTGCCCCCTATTAAAGGGAGGATTGATACGAGAAATTATTACGGAATGTAAGGATGGAAGGAATTGTTAGTCAGAGAAAAAATATAGGCATTGCACAATTCATTATATTTATGAGCAACTCTTTCGATCATTTCGTTTTCATATGTCCGTGTGTCTGTTTTTATATACGAATACAGTCATGTTTTCTAAAAAAATTAACAAAGCCGCAACTGCTCGTTGACCATGCACGGAGAAGGGATGAGCTGCCCGTCGACGTCCATCCCGCAGCCCCGCCGACGACGGTGTCCAGCCTCCTCGACAGCGAGCGCCTCCTACTTGTCGCAAGGTATCTCCCCTGTTCGTCGCTCTCCTGGATCCCACTCCCCCTACCATAATATTCCTACTATAAGATATTATAGGTATTAGTTGCTATAATAGATTGTTGTATGTTTACATATCTACTAGCACTTCAATGACGGTGCATAGTTTAAGTAGATTTTGACGGAGGGCGTGAGAGGAGGGGAAGGGAGGCACGAGCTTTTCAAATACAAAAATCATGATCCAAAAATTGACTATCTAACCCGATGCAACGCACGGACACTTTTACTAGTCTTTACCTAATAATAAAGAGGCTATCGCTTCCGTCGAAAAACCCATCGAGGTGATTTTACAAAAAAGCCTTTGCTGTTTATGACATTAAACTCGTAGTATATATATTAAATATTTTTTAAAATACTCATATCTTTTAAACCGTAACTCTAAATTTAACATATTATACATGGAATTTGATTAGAAAAATATGTAGAATTTAAATATGATATTATTTTATCTGTTAAACGTTTAATAAAAATACTATCTAGGGTGCAATCTTAATAAATAAGTCATTATTCGTCTTTCTTTCATACCGGTACTCATTCGGGTTGGGGATGAACACGTCAACAAAATCAGGATTAGAGATGAAACTGAAGGTCACTTGACTGATTCTTTGTACGTATTAAATCTACATGCAAGCCGTGTTAAAATAAAAGACCTGTGAAATTTTGAACTGCATTTTTCTAAGATAAGACCATCTTTATTTGTATCGTAACTATAAATTCTCAAATTATAGACATTTTTTATAAATTAAGAGCGTGTGCCGTGTGGTATTTCTTTCTCCCGTTGCAACGCATGGGCCCTTTTGCTAGTGAAACTTAGGCCCTGTTTGGAAGCACCTAGATTATATAATCCAGTTTTTATAATCTATTTTGTCTCCAAACAGGACAACTTATGGTGTAGATTATAAAAACTAGATGGTTAGATTATTAAAAACTCATAATCTACTCTATACCAGCTAAAATCAGATTATGGATTGCTAATGACCCATTACCCTTGTAAAGTTGGAGATAATTACATTCCTACCACCGCCATCCTCCTCTTAAAAAAAAACAAAGGACAGACAGGTCATTATGCAATGTAAAACCTGGATTACAGTTTATATAATCTTGCGTCCAAACATGTTCACCTAGATTATTTTTATAAACTAGATTATATAATCTATCTTCATAATCTAGATTATCATAATCTATTATGATTCCAAACAGGGCCTTAGATGCCGATTTTCCAGCCACCCGGGGCGACCGCCCATATCAGCACCTACGGTGGCGCCCCCCCTGGTTGGCTCCGTTGCCTTCCCTCCTCAACGAACATGGTCATGTTCATCGATGCCCCTCACAACGGTTGTGGTGTGGTGTAGCGTAGTATGGACAAACCAGGGTAATTTTCATCCAATGACAATCGCCTATGGCCGAAACGGGATCCTGTTCATCGGAAGGGGTGTGGCGTTCCACGGAATGTGGTTCCGTTCATCCAATGCCAAATGCCTTGGCCTTCAAGGAAGTAAATTGCCAAAAACTACCACAATTCGCGCAACCGTGTCTAGGAACTACCACAATACGATTTTATACGAAAAACTACCACATTCAACCTAGTCAGTGACTAAAAACTACCAAAAATTTTAACTGCCCGTTTGAGCTCGTTTAATTGTTTTCCTGGCAAGTCGGGCCCACATTTCACGTGCCAGCATGGCCATCGTTGACACCCGCACGTAGACGGCTGTTAACCTCCGATTCCGTGGCACCATCGTCGTCCTCGTCTACGTCGTCCTCACAGCCTCACTTCTCCTCCTTCGAGCTGATGCACCTCGTCATCCTCCACCTGCCGCTGCCGGGATCGCCTCCCGTCGATCCTGTCATCATCTGGGCAGCGACATCCATGGCGGCCTTGGAGGATGACGAGGTTGGGGAGGCGGCACTCTACTGGGTGGGCGAAGGCCGTGGGCTGCGCCGTGGCATCGTGGCGAGGGCGAGCTCGGCTCCGGCCTGCGGCGTCAGGCCCTTCGCAGACGCATAGTAGTCCACGCTCGCGTCGTCGCGGAACACCTTCCGCATGAACGCATCGTCCTCCGCCGCCGCCGCCGCCACCGCCACCGTCGCGCGGGGGCACCTCGTCATCGTCCGGTTGCTGGCGGAGAACAGCATGGCGGAGCCGGCGGCGTCGTCGATTTGTCCCACTGGCTTAGTTCTCTTGGGGGTTGTTGCACCACGACGTGTACGCGGCTCGCAGAGAGCACCATGCCGCCATTGGAGACGCCGTCGTCTTGACCCCGTGCCCTTGCCGTTCTCTTGGGAGCTGCAACACGGGTTGCACGCTCGGCGCACACCAAGACGTTCTTGCCTCTCCACCGGTTGAACGCCTTCAGCTCCGCCGCGGCGACGGTGTGGTCGAGCTTGTCGGCAGCGTCCCCGGGTGCCACAGCCAACGCATGGACGTACTCGAGTAACGCCTCGCCGCGCAGCGCGTCCCGGGCGAAGCCTGCATCCACCACGGCACCGGAGCAGCTCTGCGGACACCAGAGTTATGGAAGACCTGCCTTTTAGCAGCGGCGCCGCCGCAACCGCAGGACAGGCCCGCCTCCACGCGCCGGGCTTGAGGGCCACCAGCTTCTCCTCCACGACAGTGTACTCTGCCAGCCGGCATTGCTTGGGTCCCTCGAGGACCTTCTCGCTGATGTGGTCGTACACCTCGTCGCCCTCCTTGAGTTTCTTTACCTGGCTGCCGACCTTGACGACAACTCCGGCCACTCCAGCGCCGACACGAAGTACTTGAGCGCGCCCCATGCCCGCTCCGCCGGCGGCAGCCCGCCTCTCCCCGTCGGGAGGTAGAAGAAGGAGGGTGGGAGGAGAGAGAAAGAACTGGTGGGAGGAGAGAAAAAGGTGGCCATGCTGGCACCTGACATGTGGGCTCGGCTTGCGAGGAAATCGATTAAAACAGCTAAAATGGACAGTTAGATTTTTTGGTAGTTTTTTGCCACATATTAGGAAAAATTTGGTAGTTTTTCACACAAAATCGTATTGTGGTAGCTATTGGACACGGTTGCGTGAATTGTGGTAAGTTTTGGCAATTTACTCCCTCCAAGGGATCCTCTTCATCCACCCCAATCGGATGTACTAGTGTGATGTACTACGACACGGCCTCCTTGGGGCCGGGGTCAAGTTCATTTGTCATCAACTGCCTATTACTACAAGCTCATGTTCATCCAACCCCCATAGGTTGGGGTGGGGCTAGGTCAACTCATAACGTCTCGCACATGAAGTTCAATGCAATCGGCCAGTCTAGAGTCGATCTATGTATCGCACAACGGGGTAGCAATGGGGACTACTCATCGCGAGACAACCAACCGGCTAGGATGAAAGTGCAGTCATGCCCTTAATCGTGTTTTGGTGTTGCTGACAACACACATATAGATAACTAATCACTAATCCCCTTTAAGTTGTTGTTAATGATCATGTGTTGATAAGGACAAGCTCATGTGCTAACAAGGACAAGATCAAGATAAGCATTCCTGAGAACTACATGCTTGAATCTTGTGGATGCTCACATGGTGGACAGATGAAGATGAATACACAAGCTAGGCTTTCCACATTGTGTATAGGAGAGCTTCTTGAAGACTTCATCATGTCTTGCTTTCAACTTGAGTCAAGAAGGAACAACAACACCAAGCTCAAGTGAAAGGCTAACTCAAAGGTATCAGTTCCTTTGACGTTAGTGGTGCGGAGTGATGATCAGTGAATAAAAGTATACACGCAAGTATAAATCATCGGTACCCCTTCCTTTTATGATTCTTGAGTCTTTAGGGATCCCGCACTATTAAGAGGGGATCACTGGGTATTGCGATAAATTTGCTCAAAACTACATCTCTACTTCTGTGCTCAAGCCACATCTCCTCTGCTCTTGTTTGATTCCAAAACAGAACCAAAGCCTCGGACATCCGGCTCCCTCCGGACGTCCGAGGGTCGGACGCCCGACCACTTCGGGAAACCGGAGCCTTATACCAGAGTCAAAATCTCGGACATCCGGCTTCCTCCGGACGTCCGAGGGTCGAACACCCGACAACTTCGGAAATCCGGAACCTTATACCAGAGTCAAAAACCTCGGACTTCCAGCCTCCCCCGGTCGTCCGAGGGCCGGACGTCCGACCGCTTTCGGAAATCCGGTGCCCTTGAACAGAGCTGAACTCTCGGACATCCGACCCTCTCTTCGGACGTACGGTCCCTGTTCGACTACACAGTGGCCAACTGATATGAACACTCCTTCGGTCGTCCGACGCCTGTCCGACGTCCGGAAACCGTCGGACGTCCGACCACTGTCAGACTTAAGTGACCCCAACGGTTACTTTAGTCTCCCCACTATATATACCCCCCTCCCACTTCGTGAGAGGGGGTCCAATACAGCCATATCTTCATAAGAACACATTTCTACCTCACACACATTTTCTTACACCAAATCTTAGATCCCAAGAGCATTTGTGAGCCCCTTTGAGAGTTGTTCCAATGAAAAGATAGATCGTCTCCCTCTCCTCCTCTCAACCCAAGCTATTTGAGTTTTGAGCAAGTTTTGAGCATTCCCCGTGATCTTGTTACTCTTGGAGGTTGGAGACTCCTAGGCGGTAGGAGTTCTTCGGAGAGGAATCAATCCGTGTGATTACCCCCGGAAAAGTTTGTGAGGGTTTGGAAGCCACCTCAAAAGCTTACCACTAGTGGTTGAGAAACGCCTTCGTGGTGTTGTCTCAAAGGGAGAATAGGGTGAGCCTTCGTGGCGTTGGTGTGCCTTCGTGGTAACATCCACCTCTCTAACGGTGACTAGCTTCCCTCCAAGGAAGTGAACATCGGGATACATCTTTGTCTCAGTGACCTTGGTTATCCCTAACCCTAACTCCTTACTTGTGGTTTACTTGTGTTACTTGAGCATACATACATTGCATATTGTTCGTGCTCATTATATTGTGTTGGCTATTTTTTTGTACAAGATTAATCGTTCAAGCATACCCTCTATACCCACACGTTCACACTTGCAACTATTGATATATCGTGTGCTATAGTGTGATCTAGTATTTTTTGTCTTTCACATACTCGTCGTGTGATATAGCTCAAGTAAGCTTGTGTAACTTACTTGTGCTTGTTAGTAACCATGTTGTGTCCGTCTTCATAGATCGTGTTGTTGGTGCACGTTGCGGTGCCTATTGCACTTAGGATTTGTGCTTGAAAAGTATCCTCTTAGTTTATTTCCACATTAGGATTAAGCCAAATCCGAAGAAGTTTTTAAATAGCCTATTCACCCCCCCCTCTAGGCATCATCGTGGTCCTTTCATAGGTCAACTCACATCTCACGCAGGGCTCGATGCAACACATCGTCGATCAGACGAGCAAATATACATGCATGCACGAGTCTCGAATCGATTGCTTGAGTTCAATAATTAATGAAGTGATCGCTCGGGTTCAGTAAGCGAAGGGCTTGAGCGCTGTCGTTCAATAGTGCGAGGGATCGCTCGGGTTCAGTAAGCGAAGGACCCTCTCAGGTTCAGTAATGCGAGGGATTGTTTGGTCGGCTTCGGTAAGCAAGGGATCATTCAAGTTCAGTAAGGCGAGGGATCAAATCGGATTCCGTAAGGGACGGGCTCTCTCGGGTTTACTAAGTGAAGGGATGTGTGTATACGAGAGAAACATGCAAACCACCCCTGCTTCGATCGAGCCCGACCATCCACCGTATACCGATAATCCACGAAATTTTTCTCGCCCTCACTTCTACAACGATTTTGACGTCATGGACGGGCCAAAGAACGTCATCAAGGTACACATTCGGCCCATCGAGGACGAAAAACTCATTTTCTGTCATAATGTTGTGTCATTGAAGTTATTATCCACCACATCCATAATGATACATATTTGTTTCCCAAATAATAAAGCACCTACTCCTTCTGCCGTCCGTCATGGCAGTTTTGCAGAAAAGCCCCTCTATTTCCTGGAAATCAAACCGTGGTCCTTTTGTAAGTTAAAAAAGTGTTTCGCTTTTACGTAAACCTCCCTGACAATCACCACGCATCATGGCTTATCCATTCCCGTCCTCCACCGCCGGGCCGACTGGCAAGGGGGCGATGGAGCTCGGGGAGCCTCCGGAGGGGCCTTCTCGCTGGCGAAACGAGGCCAAGGGGGCAGGCGAAGGCCGAAGCGGGGCGGCACGAAAGGGCAGTGGGCAGGGGCGGTGCGGACGGCCGTGACCGCGCGAGCGCGCGGAGGCGGAACGGGTCGGGCGTGGCGACGCGGACGGCCAGGTCGAAGTGGCGCGTCGCGGGAGGCCAGCGGGCGGGGGCGGTGCGGACGACCGGCACCGCGCGGGGCGGAGTGGCGCCAGGGAGGCTAGAGCGGCGAAGTCCAAGGCACGCACCATGCGCCATCGTCAGCTGCTCGTTATCGTCCGCTTTCGCCGGCCGGCGCTGCGCTCGCGGGAGGCAGGCGCGGCTGGCTGCGGGCTGGCGCTACGCTCACGAGAGGCAGGTGTTGGAATTATGCCCTAGAGGCAATAATAAATATAGTTATTATTATAATTCTTGTATCAAGATAATCGTTTATTATCCATGCTATAATTGTATTGAATGAAGACTTATATACATGTGTGGATACATAGACAAAACATTGTCCCTAGCAGGCCTCTAGTTGGCTAGCCAGTTGATCAAAGATAGTGAGTGTCTTCTGTTTATGAACAAGGTGTTGTTGCTTGATAACTGGATCACGTCATTAGGAGAATCACGTGATCGACTAGACCCAAATTAATAGACGTAGCATGTTGATCGTGTCATTTTATTGCTACTGTTTTCTGCGTGTCAAGTATTTGTTCCTATGACCATGAGATCATATAACTCACTAACACCAGAGGAATACTTTGTGTGTATCAAACGTCGCAACGTAACTGGGTGACTATAAAGATGCTCTACAGGTATCTCCGAAGGTGTTCGGTGAGTTAGTATGGATCGAGACTCGAATTTGTCACTCCGTGTGACGGAGAGGTATCTCGGGGCCCACTCGGTAATACAACATCACACACAAGCCTTGCAAGCAATGTGACTTAGTGTAAGTTGCGGGATCTTGTATTACGGAACGAGTAAAGAGACTTGCCGGTAAACGAGATTGAAATAGGTATGCGGATACTGACGATCGAATCTCGGGCAAGTAACATACCGAAGGACAAAGGGAATGACATACGGGATTATATGAATCCTTGGCACTGAGGTTCAAACGATAAGATCTTCGTAGAATATGTGGGATCCAATATGGGCATCCAGGTCCCGCTATTGGATATTGACCGAGGAGTCTTTCGGGTCATGTCTACATAGTTCTCGAACCCGCAGGGTGTGCACACTTAAGGTTCGACGTTGTTTTATGCGTATTTGAGTTATATGGTTGGTTACCGAATGTTGTTAGGAGTCCCGGATAAGATCACGGACGTCACGAGGGTTTCCGGAATGGTCCGGAAACGAAGATTGATATATAGGATGACCTCATTTGATTACCGGAAGGTTTTCGGAGTTACCAAGAATGTACCGGGAATGATGAATGGGTTCCGGAAGTTCACCGGGGGGGGGGGGGGTAACCAACCCCGGGGAAGCCCATAGGCATTGGGGGTGGCACACCAGCCCTTAGTGGGCTGGTGGGACAGCCCAAAAGAGCCCTATGCGCCATAGGAAGAAAAATCAAAGAGAAAAAAAGGAGGAGGTGGGAAAAGGGGGAAGGACTCCTCGTTCCAAACCTAGTTGGACTCGGTTTGGAAGGGGAGATCTCCCCCCCTTGGCTGGGCCGAAGCCCTTAGGGGTCCTTGGACCCCAAGGCAAGGCTCCCCCTCTTCCCCCTATATATACGAAGGTTTTAGGGCTGATTTGACACAACTTTGCCACGGCAGCCCGACCACATATCTCCACGGTTTTACCTCTAGATCACGTTTCTGCGGAGCTCGGGCGGAGCCCTGCAGAGACGAGATCATCACCAACCTCCAGAGCGCCGTCACGCTGCCGGAGAACTCTTCTACCTCTCCGTCTCTCTTGCTGGATCAAGAGGGCCGAGATCATCGTCGAGCTGTACGTGTGCTGAACGCGGAGGTGCCGTCCGTTCGGCACTAGATCGTGGGACTGATCGCGGGACGGTTCGCGGGGTGGATCGAGGGACGTGAGGACGTTCCACTACATCAACCGCGTTCACTAACGCTTCTGCTGTACGGTCTACAAGGGTACGTATATCACACATGCCCTCTCGTAGATGGACATCACCATGATAGGTCTTCGTGCGCGTAGGAAACTTTTTGTTTCCCATGCGACGTTCCCCAACAGTGGCATCATGAGCTAGGTTCATGCGTAGATGTCTTCTCGAGTAGAACACAAAAGTTTTTGTGGACGGTGATGTGCGTTTTGCTGCCCTCCTTAGTCTTTTCTTTATTCCGCGGTATTGTTGGATCGAAGCGGCTCGGACCGACATTACTCGTACGCTTACGAGAGACTGGTTTCATCGCTACGAGTAACTCCGTTGCTCAAAGATGACTGGCGGGTGTCAGTTTCTCCAACTTTAGTTGAATCGGATTTGACCGAGGAGGTCCTTGGATGAGGTTAAATAGCAACTGATATATCTCCGTTGTGGTGTTTGCGTTAGTAAGATGCGATCCTACTAGATACCCATGGTCACCACGTAAAACATGCAACAACAAAATTAGAGGACGTCTAACTTGTTTTTGCAGGGTATGCTTGTGATATAATATGGCCAACGATGTGATGTGATATATTGGATGTATGAGATGATCATGTTGTAATAGATAATATCGACTTGCACGTCGATAGTACGGCAACCGGTAGGAGCCATAGGGTTGTCTTTATAACTAACGTTTGTGCTTGCAGATGCGTTTACTATTTTGCTAGGATGTAGCTTTAGTAGTAATAGCATGAGTAGCACGACAACCCCGATGGCGACACGTTGATGGAGATCATGGTGTGGCGCCGGTGACAAGAAGATCGTGCCGGTGCTTTGGTGATGGAGATCAAGGAGCACGTGATGATGGCCATATCATGTCACTTATGAATTGCATGTGATGTTAATCCTTTTATGCACATTATTTTGCTTAGAATGACGGTAGCATTATGAGGTGATCTCTCACTAAAATTTCAAGACGAAATTGTGTTCTCCCCGACTGTGCACCGTTGCTACAGTTCGTCGTTTCGAGACACCACGTATGATCGGGTGTGATAGACTCAACGTTCACATACAACGGGTGCAAAACAGTTGCGCACGCGGAACACTCGGGTTAAGCTTGACGAGCCTAGCATGTGCAGACATGGCCTCGGAACACATGAGACCGAAAGGTCGATCATGAATCATATAGATGATATGATTAGCATGGGGATGCTTAGCACTGAAACTATGCTCAACTCACGTGATGATCGGACTTGAGCTAGTGTAAGTGGATCGTGAACCACTCAAATGACTAGAGAGATGTACTTTTTGAGTGGGAGTTTAGCGAGTAATTTGATTAAGTTAAACTCTAATTATCTTGAACATAGTCTAAGTCCACTTTGAATATATTTGTGTTGTAGATCATGGCTCACGCGACAGTCACCCTGAATTTTAATACGTTCCTAGAGAAAGCTAAGTTGAAAGATGATGGAAGCAACTTTGTAGACTCGGCTCATAATCTTAAGCTAATCTTACAAGCTGGGAAGAAGGATTATGTCCTTAATGCTGCGCTAGGAGATGAACCACCCGCTACGGCTGATCAGGATGTTAAGAACGCTTGGTTAGCACGTAAGGAGGACTACTCAGTAGTTTAATGTGCAGTCTTGTATGGCTTAGAACTGGGACTTCAACGTCGCTTTGAGCGTCATGGAGCATTTGAGATGTTCCAGGAGTTGAAGTTTATATTTCAGAAGAACGCCCGGATCGAGAGGTATGAGACCTCCGATAAATTATATGCTTGCAAGATGGAGGAGAACTCGTCTGTCAGTGAACATGTGCTCAAAATGTCTGGGTACTCAAACCGTCTAGCTGAGCAGGGGATTGAACTCCCGCAAGAAGCTATCACTGACAGAATCCTTCAGTCACTGCCGCCAAGCTATAAAGGCTTTGTGTTGAACTACAACATGCAAGGGATGAACAAGTCTCCCGGCGAGTTGTTTGCGATGCTGAAAGTCGCAGAGTCTAAACTCCGTAAAGAGCATCAAGTGTTGATGGTGAATAAGACCACTAGTTTCAAGAGAAACAGCAAAGGCAAGAAAGGTAATTCAAAGAAGAGCGGCAAGCCTGTTGCCAATCTGACGAAGAAACCCAAAGCTGGACCTAAACCTGAAACAGAGTGTTACTATTGCAAGGGTATGGGTCATTGTAAGCGCAATTGCCCCAAGTATCTGGCTGATAAGAAGGCGGCCAAAGAAAAATCAAGTATATTTGATATACATGTTATTGATGTGTACTTAACCGGCTCTCGTAGTAGTGCCTGGGTATTCGATAACGGTTCTGTTGCTCATATTTGCAACCCGAAACAGGAACTGCGGAATAGACGAAGGCTGGCGAAAGATGAAGTGACGATGCGCGTAGGAAATGGTTCCAAGGTTGATGCAATCGCCGTCGGCAAAGTTTCACTTCAGTTACCATCAGGATTAGTTATGAACTTAAATCATTGTTATTTAGTGCCTGCGTTGAGCATGAACATTATATCTGGATCTTGTTTATTGCGAGACGGTTACTCTTTTAAGTCAGAGAATAATGGTTGTTCTATTTCTATGAGTAACATCTTTTATGGTCATGCACCCAATGTGAGAGGATTGTTCATATTGAATCTCGATAGTGATACACACATACATAACATTGAGACCAAAAGAGTTAGAGTTAACAATGATAGCGCCATATTTTTGTGGCACTGCCGCTTAGGTCATATTGGTGTAAAGCGCATGAAGAAACTCCATGTCGATGGACTTTTGGAGTCACTTGACTTTGATTCACTTGACACGTGCGAACCATGCCTCATGGGCAAGATGACTAAAACTCCGTTCTCCAGAACAATGGAGCGTGCAAGTGACTTGTTGGAAATCATACATACCGATGTGTGTGGTCCGATGAGCGTAGACGCACGCGGCGGATATCGTTATTTTCTCACCTTCACTGACGATTTGAGTAGATATGGTTATGTCTACTTAATGAAGCACAAGTCTGAAACATTTGAAAAGTTCAAGCAATTTCAGAGTGAAGTTGAAAATCATCGTAACAAGAAGATCAAGTTCCTACGGTCTGATCGTGGGGGTGAATATCTGAGTTTCGAGTTTGGTGCTCACTTAAGACAATGTGGAATTGTTTCACAGTTGACACCGCCTCGAACACCACAGCGTAATGGTGTGTCCGAACGTCGTAATCGTACTTTATTAGAGATGGTGCGATCTATGATGTCTCCTACCGATTTGCCATTATCATTTTGGGGTTATGCATTAGAAACAGCTGCATTCACTTTAAATAGGGCACCATCAAATCCATTGAGACGACACCATATGAACTGTGGTATGGCAAAAGGCCAAAGTTGTCGTTTCTTAAAGTTTGGGGATGTGATGCTTATGTCAAAAAGCTTCAGCCTGAAAAGCTGGAACCCAAAGAGGAAAAGTGCATCTTCATAGGTTACCCAAAAGAGACAGTTGGGTACACCTTCTATCTCAAATCCGAGGGCAAAGTGTTTGTTGCTAAAAACGGAGCTTTTCTCGAGAAGGAAGTTTCTCTTGAGAGAATTGAGTGGGAGGAAGATAGAACTTGACGAGGTTGTTGAACCTCTCATCCCTCTGGATGGTGGCGCAGGGCAAGGGGAAACCTCTGTCGTTGCGACGCCGGTTGAGGAGGAAGTTAATGATGATGATCATGAAACTCCGGTTCAAGTTTCTGTCGAACCACGCAGGTCGACGAGACCACGTAGTGCTCCAGAATGGTACGGTAATCCCGTCTTATCAATCATCTTGTTAGACAACAATGAACCTGCAAATTATGAAGAAGCAATGGTGGGCCCAGATTCCAACAAATGGCTAGAAGCCATGAAGTCCGAGATAGGATCCATGTATGAGAACAAAGTGTGGACTTTGGAAGTACTGCCTCAGGGCCGCAAGGCTATTCAGAACAAATGGATCTTTAAGAGGAAGACGGACGCTGACGGCAATGTGACCGTTTATAAAGCTCGACTTGTGGCAAAGGGTTTTTCACAAGTTCAAGGAGTCGACTACGATGAGACATTCTCACCCGTAGCGATGCTTAAGTCCGTCAGAATCATGTTAGCAATAGCTGCATTTTTCGATTATGAAATCTGGCAGATGGATGTCAAAACGGCGTTCCCTAACGGTTTTCTTAAGGAAGAGTTGTATATGATGCAACCCGAAGGTTTTGTCGATCCTAAGAATGCTAACAAGGTGTGCAAGCTCCAGCGATCCATTTATGGACTGGTGCAAGCATCTCGGAGTTGGAACAAACGCTTTGATGAGGTGATCAAAGCATTTGGGTTTATACAAGTGGTTGGAGAATCTTGTATTTACAAGAAAGTGAGTGGGAGCTCTGTGGCGTTTCTAATATTATATGTGGATGACATATTGCTGATTGGAAACAACGTAGAGTTTTTGGAGAGCATAAAGGATTACATGAATAAAAGTTTCTCTATGAAGGACCTAGGAGAAGCTGCTTACATTCTAGGCATTAAGATCTACAGGGATAGATCAAAACGCCTGATAGGACTTTCACAAAGCACATACCTTGATAAAGTTTTGAAGAGGTTCAAAATGGAACAGTCCAAGAAAGCGTTCTTGCCAGTTTTACAAGGTACGAGATTGAGTAAGACTCAGTGCCCAGCAACTGATGAGGATAGAGAGCATATGCGCTCCGCCCCCTATGCTTCAGCCATAGGTTCTATCATGTATGCAATGCTATGCACTAGACCGGACGTTAGCCTGGCCATAAGTATGGCAGGTAGGTTCCAGAGTAATCCAGGAGTGGATCACTGGACGACGGTCAAGAATATCCTGAAGTACCTGAAAAGGACTAAGCAGATGTTTCTCGTGTATGGAGGTGACGAAGAGCTCGCCGTAAAAGGTTACGTCGATGCAAGCTTTGACACAGATCCGGACGACTCTAAGTCGCAAACCGGATACGTATTTATTCTTAATAGGGGTGCGGTAAGCTGGTGCAGTTCCAAGTAGAGCGTCGTAGCAGATTCTACATGTGAAGCGGAGTACATGGCTGCCTCGGAGGCGGCTAAGGAAGGTGTCTGGATGAAGCAGTTCATGACGGATCTTGGAGTGGTGCCAAGTGCACTGAATCCAATAACCTTGTTCTGTGACAACACGGGTGACATTGCCCTAGCAAAGGAACCACGGTTTCACAAGAAGTCCAGACACATCAAACGACGCTTCAACCTCATCCGCGACTACGTCGAAGGGGAGGACGTAAATATATGCAATGTGCACACGGATCTGAATGTAGCAGACCCGCTGACTAAACCTCTTCCACGGGCAAAGCATGATCAACACCAGAACTGTATGGGTGTTAGATTTATTACAATGTAATTCGCATGATGATGTGAGGGCTAGATTATTGACTCTAGTGCAAGTGGGAGACTGTTGGAATTATGCCCTAGAGGCAATAATAAATATAGTTACTATTATAGTTCCTGTATCAAGATAATCATTTATTATCCATGCTATAATTGTATTGAATGAAGACTTATATACATGTGTGGATACATAGACAAAACACTGTCCCTAGCAGGCCTCTAGTTGGCTAGCCAGTTGATCAAAGATAGTCAGTGTCTTCTGATTATGAACAAGGTGTTGTTGCTTGATAACTGGATCACGTCATCAGGAGAATCACGTGATGGACTAGACCCAAATTAATAGACGTAGCATGTTGATCGTGTCATTTTATTGCTACTGTTTTCTGCGTGTCAAGTATTTGTTCCTATGACCATGAGATCATATAACTCACTAACACCAGAGGAATACTTTGTGTGTATCAAACCTCGCAATGTAACTGGGTGACTATAAAGATGCTCTACAGGTATCTCCGAAGGTGTTCGTTGAGTTAGTATGGATCGAGACTCGGATTTGTCACTCCGTGTGACGGAGAGGTATCTCGGGGCCCACTCGGTAATACAACATCACACACAAGCCTTGCAAACAATGTGACTTAGTGTAAGTTGCGGGATCTTGTATTACGGAACGAGTAAAGAGACTTACCGGTAAACGAGATTGAAATAGGTATGCGGATACTGACGATCGAATCTCGGGCAAGTAACATACCGAAGGACAAAGGGAATGACATACGGGATTATATGAATCCTTGGCACTGAGGTTCAAACGATAAGATCTTCGTAGAATATGTGGGATCCAATATGGGCATCCAGGTCCCGCTATTGGATATTGACCGAGGAGTCTTTCGGGTCATGTCTACATAGTTCTCGAACCCGCAGGGTGTGCACACTTAAGGTTCGACGTTGTTTTATGCGTATTTGAGTTATATGGTTGGTTACCGAATGTTGTTCGGAGTCCCGGATAAGATCACGGACGTCACGAGGGTTTCCGGAATGGTCCGGAAACGAAGATTGATATATAGGATGACCTCATTTGATTACCGGAAGGTTTTCGGAGTTACCAAGAATGTACCGGGAATGACGAATGGGTTCCGGAAGTTCACCGGGGGGGGGGGCAACCAACCCCGGGGAAGCCCATAGGCATTGGGGGTGGCACACCAGCCCTTAGTGGGCTGGTGGGACAGCCCAAAAGAGCCCTATGCGCCATAGGAAGAAAAATCAAAGAGAAAAGAAAAAAAGGGAGGAGGTGGGAAAAGGGGGAAGGACTCCTCCTTCCAAACCTAGTTGGACTCGGTTTGGAAGGGGAGATCTCCCCCCCCTTGGCTCGGCCGAAGCCCTTAGGGGTCCTTGGACCCCAAGGCAAGGCTCCCCCTCTTCCCCCTATATATACGGAGGTTTTAGGACTGATTTGACACAACTTTGCCACGGCAGCCCGACCACATATCTCCACGGTTTTACCTCTAGATCACATTTCTGCGGAGCTCGGGCGGAGCCTGCTGAGACGAGATCATCACCAACCTCCGGAGTGCCGTCACGCTGCCGGAGAACTCTTCTACCTCTCCGTCTCTCTTGCTGGATCAAGAAGGCCGAGATCATCGTCGAGCTGTACGTGTGCTGAACGCGGAGGTGCCGTACGTTTGGCACTAGATCGTGGGACTGATCGAGGGACGGTTCACGGGGCGGATCGAGGGACGTGAGGACGTTCCACTACATCAACCGCGTTCACTAACGCTTCTGCTGTACGGTCTACAAGGGTACGTAGATCACACATCCCCTCTCGTAGATGGACATCACCATGATAGGTCTTCGTGCGCGTAGGAAATTTTTTGTTTCCCATGCGACGTTCCCCAATAGCAGGCGCATCTGTCGCCACCGTCACCTGTTCGCCGGCCGTGAGCACACGCCTCCTTTAGCATCTGGACTTGGCGAAGTCGAGGGTGCGACGCCTGGTGGACACCCTGGCCGGCGACACCCTCCTGTGCAAGTGCTACGACGTCGTGCCGGCCGTCGACGCCGAGCCCGCCGCCCGCGCCATCGAGGCTGAGGCCTTTGATGCCGTCGCCGGCGGGGCCGCCGCATCCATCGAGGAGGGCATCGAGGCGTTGCAGCTCTACTCCAAGGAGGTCAGCCACCGCCTCCTCGACTTCGTCAAGTCCCGCTCTGGCGCCGCCAAGGCCGAGTCGCCGTCGGAGGCGCCGTCTGCCGTCAAGAAGGAGACCTCCGAGGTCTGAGCTCGCCTCGACCGAGATAAAATTCGTTTACATCTATCTAGAGTTCGTGTGCGACGTTGGCCTCTGCTTGGGATGAGTTGCATGTAGGTTGTTTGTGTGTCTATGCTATTATTGTTCTTTCGGTAGCTGTTGGTTCTCCTCTTTTTTTGTGTGTTCATTAATTACTTCCGTTTGTATTTGTGAGCAAGAATTATCTTCACCTTGTTGTGGAAATGATCAAGATTTTACCGAAATATCTGTCACAGAGCCTCTCAGATCAATACATATTTTATAGTTCTGTAGAATAATTCTTCAAACTGAAGGTGAGGAATAAGGCCCAGATTATGAGCAATCCAGTAATCCCCCCTTCGTTCTAATGGTAGCAGTGTGCTCTGAACCCTGATCATGCTTATATTTGATTTTTTTGTGCAAGTAGGCACACATTTGATTGATGGTGATTATGGTTTGAGCAATCAACGCCTTATGTCCCCTTTTCGTTTTTATTTGCTTTTTCTCTCTCTTAAGCAAAGAATAATGAATGATTCATATCTGACTGAACATCCAAATCTTTACTATATATGTAATGTAACCTATTGATAGAATTCAAGACTAATAGTCATGCCCTTCTGTTTGTTTTAAGACATCTTTGAACTATGATCTGTGACTGCATGAACAGAAACTACGATGGCGCCTGGTTCCGGGTGGCAGGCCATGGCCGGTGCCGTGGAGCTCGCCCCGCTTCAATATAGCAAGCCACATCGGTAGATATATGCTGCAAGTTGTCGAGAGAATCAACAAGGTCGAGGCTAGAAGATCGGTGGCTGCATTTACAAATAAGAAATACACAGACCTAAGGTTCTTTGATTTGAGTCACAACAAAAGGAAGATGGGGCTAGTAGAATCAATAGAAGATCGGTGGCTGCATTTGCAAATAAGAAATAAGAATCAAGCAGCAGCCGGAAACTAAAGAAAGATCATAGCAGGTCGGAGTAACGTATTAGCCTATTGTACAAAAAAAGTTGATCGCTTACAAATGTATATTCATATACATAAAAAAATCCCGTTGCAACGCACGAGCATTTATGCTAGTTTGTCATAAATTATTTTCGTTGGGGTCATAATGTAATGGATGCGTCTTTTTATTAGTGTTGCTCGACATCGTCGTCATGGCATCGTCCGATGTATGTTGTCTGTTTTCTAATGTTATCCTTTGTTTAAATGCTTCTTCAGCACCTTGCATAGTTTGACCGTGTATTTATGCTTTCTATATAAATACTATGTCTGGATCCATGGGTTAGAGTTAGTTTGAGCTAGTTGAGGCTCAAATAACCCTAAAGTATCCAAACATGAGGGTTAGATTGAAGTTGGTTATATCTAACCCGTCCAAAAAAATTATCCCATCCAAGAGGTGCTAATTGGAGCTAGTCCTCATGTGACCTACTAAAAAAATCGTTTTTCTCTCTCTATCTCACATGCCAAGATGTGCTAATTGAAACTAGGTCTCGTGGGACCAACTGAAAAATCACTTTCTCTCTCCATCAAATGCATCTATTGTTAATTTAACCCTGTCATCAAAACATCTCTAACCATGGAAGCGACAAACCATGGAAAAGAGCAAGATGAGCTCTATCTCAAAACAATAACATTGACACGTAACATGATAATAATGCACAACATGAGGTAATTTTTGTCATTTCTGATGTTAATTAGGACATCTCCAATGCCGACCCTTAATATTGACGTATTTTTTTTGTCCGTGCGGCGATGATGACTAGTCCAAAAACACTGATGTGAGAGCCAGCCTTGCAACCATATCCGTTAAGTGTCTTTCTATGTATGCTCATATCGCACTTGAGGAGAGAGAAATGGCGTGGTGGCTTCTAGTTTAGGAGAGTTTGAACGTCCGGACACGTTCTCCATACGTTTAGGTAATAATATTGGATGACAGAAAATGTTTGGACTATAGCAGAGAACATATAAAGAAGATCTGAAGTTAGTGGACGCAATTTACACTGTTTAATATTCAGAAAAATAGCAATACAATTTTCACAGTTTAAAGACCTCTTTAGAGCAGAAACTAATGAATCTATATTTTAAAATATATCTATATATATCCGTATGTAGTACATAGTAAAATCTTTAAAAATGTACTTAATCCATCCTATAATATAAGAGCGTTGAGTAGTTTATAGTATAACCTTTAAAATGATTTATATTTCGAAAGGGAGGGCGTACCTCCAAAACCTCATTTGTAAAACAAACTCGAGGTCCAAACTTCATCGACATTGTAAGCTTTGTAAGTATGTAATGGCTACTGGTTTATTACCAAATGGAATATGTGGCGTGCAATCTCAGAAAGCTACTCGTTCAGCTCCTTTGGGACCGTCGGTTCGGAGCCTTGAGCTCCTTCTGGCGCGCCCGCGGCAGGCTGCCGTTGCCCGCTCGCGGCAGACGCCTCGCGCGCCTTCCGCGACCGCAACAGCATGGCGAGCATGGCCGGCGTCGCGTACGGTAGCGTCGCGACTTGCTGCGACACCTGGTGGGTGGCTGCCGTTGTCGTCACGGCTCCATCTTGGAATGCAATCACCGAAGGCAGCTGCAGCTGCGACGAACTGCCCCGTTGCTGCAGGTGCGCGCTCATGCCGGCGAGCATGTACGCCCGCCCCGAGCGCGCGTAGTTCTGCCGGTTCGACACGCGCCTGCGCATGTCCCGCAGCTCCATCTCCAGCGCCACGATCATGGGGTCGCCGTCTCGTGCCGCGTCTGACTGCGCCACCGCCCCCCGCCGGTTCTCGAGAATTTCCATTGCCTCCTGGTGCTCGCCACGCTCCGCGGCTCCCCTCGCCGCCGCCATGTCCTCGGTGGCCTCAACCCGGATGCGCTCCCGCTCCACCTCCGCCGACCGTTCTGCGTCCACCGCGTGTTCTGGCCTTGCCACCACCGTGTCCTCTGCCATCACGTTGACATCCGCGCCGGCGGCCGCGTCTCGGTAGAGGCAGCTTACTTTGATTAGAGCAGTTGTATCACCGTCCGTTTCTTCAGCTCTTGGTACGACAATGAACAGCAGGAAACGCCTCTCCTCGTCGGCGTAGAGTTCGCCGACTACAATCGACGCAGCCCGGCCGTCGTCGTCGACGAGGCTCTCGTACAGCCCGGACTTGACCGAGCCAACGCGAACTCCGGGATGCAAGCACTGGACGGCGATTCGCGCCTCTTGGACCACGACGGAGAGCAGCCCGCCGACGCACTGCGCGAACGCGTCCTGGATTACGGCCTCATTCTCGATAAACGAGAACGTGCCGCCCGTCGCCTCGGAAACGGCGTGCATCGCGGTCGCGTCGTGGTCGTTCCCGAAGCCGAACGTGTGGACCGGCGTTGCCCGGTCGCCGGCACCGGTGCCGGTGCGCGCAAAGGACGGCGGAAGGAGCGCTGCGTAGTTGGGCAATCCCCTCCCGAACGCCTGCCTCATCGGGGTGTAGTTGTCCTGGCCGTCGGAGAGGAGTACGACGCAGGAGACGCCGTTCCTGTGCCGGCGCTCGTCGAGCACCTTGGCGGCCGTACGGAGCCCCTCGGCGATGTTGGTGCCGGTGCGCGCCGTGAGGGACTCGACGGCGCGCACGCACAGAGCCTTCCCGGCGTCGGACATGCGCGTGAGCCTGGTCACCCGGCGCGCCCTGGACGAGAAGGACACAACGGAGAGGCGGTCGTCGGGGCCGAGGATGTCGATGACGAACCGCATCGCCTGCTTGAGCAGCGCGAGCTTGCTCCCGTGCATGCTGCTGCTGACATCGAGCACCGTGACGAGGTCGACGGGCGCGCGCTGTGCCGGATCGTCGCCTGCCGCTTCGGTGCCGGAGCCGGTTATCCCGGGAGCCTTAAGGTGCACGAGCACGGCGAAGTTGTCGTCAGGCGAGTCTCTGGCGACGGTCGAGTAGTGCCCGTGTGTCTTGACGACCACAGCCTCGTCGGATGCAGCACCTGCTTGCCGCCGGCTGTCAGGCGGCCTCACCTGTTCGTCGTCGTCGAAGACGACCGGTTCCACCGACGGGGTGCGTGCTCGCCAACGCCGCGCTGGCTGCACGATATCCACGGCCGGCGGCTGCGGTGGTGACTGCGTAGGCGGCATTGACGACGCGGGCGGTCGCACGAACGGCAGCTCGCGCCATTCCGCGTTGCAGAGCGGGCAGAGGAGGTTACCGTGCGCGATGCTGGCGGTGATGCAGTGGAAGTGGAACGTGTGGGAGCACTCAGCCGTGAAGATGGCCTGCCCGCCGCCGGCGCCCATGCCGCCGAGGCAGATGGCGCAAGTATTCATCTGCGTGCAAAGAAGATAATGCAGAACGCATTAGTATTTCAGAGGAAAACAATGAAATGCTTCGTCGACATTGGCGAGCTACAAAACAAAACTAGACGGACAATTCATCCACCTGCTTAGTTGCTTCCATCTCTCTACAAGTTACAAGATGCTCGAAAAATGATATGAACAAGCAAGCGCGATAGCGATTGAGCCAGTTGCTTCGTCCGCAAAGAAGCTGCTCGGAAAATTGATACGAACAAGGAAGCAGGATAGTGATTGAGCCGGATGCTTCGTCCGCGAAGAAGCTGCTCGGAAATGGATACGAACAAGGAGGGCTATCTAGTAGTAGGTGGTTGCCACGTACGGTGACCTCGATCCTAGTCCTGGTGCCTAATAAACAATGGTAGCAGCGTGGAGAAGTTCAGAAGAGGAAGACAGCTCAACGGCTAGCAAACCAAAGATGCTTGAGCAAAAAGTAATTTTTTTTTATTTCAAAGGCCTCTTAGTTGTTATTATTAAAACTTTTTTTATTGTAGATGCATGTATGCTTTTTGACAGAGTTGTATGCTTCATCCATCTCATCTCCCATACTTCTTCATCTCATTTCTAAATTTGAATGGTTTCTCAAAAAAAAAAAACATTCCAAATTTGAATCTATTTTATCTTTTAAACTGAAAGTTCAAACTAAGTTTCTTTTATATATTTGTATTCATTGTGATGAGAACTTTTGAACAAGACGACATTTGAATACATTTTGGTAATTTTTAATTTTTTGGTATGTTTCAAATATTAAAACTTGATAGTTGTAACATTAAGTTTATACCAAGTTCATTTGCTTTTAGGGTTTGAGGTTATGGGCTTAGGGCTTGAGGTTTGAGTTTTATTTTTAGAACTTTTTGAATTTATCATTCATTCCTATCAATTTTTATTGTTGAAACTTGGTGAACTTATAAGATTTTTTCAGAATGTATTCAAGACTGTATTATTTTAAAGGCCTCATTCATAAGGAACACGTATGTAAAACAAATATAAATTGGACTTTTGGTTCAAAATTTCAGAAGTCAAAATGAAAAGCATGAGAGGTAGGATGGGTGGGGCATGCCGTCTCTATCAAAAGATGCACCAAACGTGCATACATGTAGTAATTAAGCCTTAAAACATAGGATCCTGATATTGTCCACATGTATGAGCATTAAGAAAATTTTGCCACACTTCTTGTGTGGTATGTAAGAGAAACGTACTGTACGTCTACGTTTGGGCAAAACAGCTAACGTCCATACGTCCGGCCTTTTGTCTCGAGGCCCGCACGTCCGGCCTGCCACCTTGCGGTCCCGCGTGTCTCGCATGACAGTTGTCATGGTTGATGAACCGTGATAACTATTTGTTTAACTGCAATTGTCATGTATGAACAACTACAGTTGTCATGGTTGCTCAACTATAGTCGTCGTATCTGAACAACTGCATTGTCATGTAACACTATAAAGACATGACAACTGACAAGCGTGTGGGCGCGCGACGGCAGTTCCACCCAGTTGCTATGTAACACTGAAAAAGACACGACAACAAACAGGCGTGTGGGCGTGCGACGACAGTTCCATTCAGTTACCACGTAACACTGATAAGACATGACAACTGACACGCGTGCGGGCGTGTGGGCGTGACGCCAATTTCATCACACGTCGGGTTGGCAGCCGCGAGGTATGCGTGCGTGAAACATACGTGTGAACGAACTGATAAACGTCCATACACCAAACCCTTCCTACGTGACACGAAAGATTTGTCAAAAATTGTCAAGAATCATGCAAACACGCATAAACGACGATGGATGCATATGCGTGAGTTACAAAACGTTGACATGTGTATGCCTTATCTTTTCTCAAAACATATACATGTTTCCGAATCTTGACTTAATCGTGCTGCACTGCTGCCTAGAATCCGTGTGCTCGCCCATGCGTGATATAAATCATCTCCCTACAGTTCCTATATAAATATATTTTGTGTGTGTATTATACGAGGGTTTTTAGTTTTTTTAGGTTGTCATTGAATTCCATACGAAGATTGTTTTTTGCGAAAAGTATACTATTGGTTCCTCAAGTTTGTGAAAATTCGAAATCCACATACCGCCCCCCGACCCCGAAGCCCTCTAGGGTACCCCCTCGGCCCCCGCCCGCCGCCGCTGGCCTTCCCCCCGCCTCTATCACCGGTCGCCGATCGCGCCCTTCGGATCCCCGTCCCCCGGCCCCCCCACAACCTCCTCCCATTCCCTCCCTAGCATCGCCTCCCCGGGAGGCACGCTCCACCCCCCTCGTCGGCCCCCTCCTTCCCTCCCATCCCGCCGCTGCCGTCGACGGGCTCCCCCGGCCCTAGGTCGGGTGGGGTCGGCGGCGGCAGGACCTCCTATCCCCGTGCGCGCGTCTCCCCTCCCCGGGGCAGGGGCGGCGGTGGTGTTCCTCGGCTTGGCGGTGGCCGGCGGTGCGCGAGGTGGTGGCGTGGCCCCTTGGCGGCGGGACGTCGTGGTGGCGCAGGTAACATGCGGCGTGCCCCCGGTCGTACGGGCCCCATCCGGGTCCTGCCTGCATCGCGATGGCGAGAGCTTTATGGGCGTCTGAGGGCCCGGCCGGGCGTGTTGGCTAACGAGCCTCGCATGCTCCTGCTATTGTGTCCGAACGGCTACCATCGTTGACCGTGGAAGGTTGAGCCCTTCAGCGTGCGGGCGGTGCTGTTGTCCCTAGTCCCGACTCTTATTTGTCGTTGTGCATACTCAACTCGTGGTGCCATGGCGAGACGGCGTGGAGGCTTTAAGACCGCGTTGGCACAGGGTGGTGGTCGGTTTGGTGGCAGGTTTCGGAGCGTCTGAGGTGAACGTTGGGATCGGGGGAAACCGCTGTCGTCCTGGCTGACACCGTCACGGTGGCGCATGTGGGTGCTGTTGGACCTTCCTAGAGGGCGTTCGGGGCTACCCTTCCTGTGGCCTCGTCGTGCACTGGGGGGAACCCTTGGCAACAACGTTGTCATCGCTGCGGTCCTTCGTGAAGGTCTTGATTGATACCGGCGCTTCGGAGTCTTGGAGCTTGGTGGGAGATCTTTGGTGGGTGCAGTGGTTGTGAGGCCTTTTCATTTCTCTCGATCCCCGTTGTCGGCATTTATTTCTTTTGTTAGTTCTCTTTCGTTTCTTTTAGTTATGACTGTGTTGTTTCTTCCCCGGCACCTGTTGTTGGCTGTATCAGTTAGTTGCTTTGTAATACAAAGTGGGGGAAATCCCTTTTTCGAAGAAGTTTACTGAATTCTGCATCGTGTCCATCTTTTGTTGGGCGACATTTCGTCCCTCGAGTCTCAAAGTCAGAGAAAATGTCATCCAAAACCTATTAGAGAAGAAAATCAACCACGTGTCATTGGATTTTTTTCTCGTTCCTTGACACGTTGGATGAGCCGTTAGTGAAGTGACCGACTGTTTTTTAAGAAGAGTGGTTGTTGCCGAGCGGGAAGCTCATCCAGCCATCCAGAGTGGCAGAAAGCACTGGCTCAAGCGCACCCCCACCATGGACGTCGATGTGGCTTACCCCTATCCATGCTGAGGTGGTTGCGACCATTCATCACACACGCCATGTAACCCCCGTCGTCAGTCTTCCATAACGATAGAGATGAGGTTGTCATCGCCTAAATGTCACCCTCATCGTCTTCGACGACGAGGACGACTAGCTGACGTCGACAGTGTGAATGAGATATCATTGGTGCTGGTTAGCGGTAGGATGTGTCTAGCGAGATACCTCCTGTGTTGCCCCTCCCCTCCCCCCTCGTCGCCAGCCCATGAGGATCCCAACGCTTCGCCGTCGACCCCATATATGTCCACGCCACCCTCACCGGCATGCTCCATCGTGTGCATCATCTTCATAGTCGCCTCCTCTTCCTCCTACCTTGTCAACAGGGGATCGAGATTGATGACATGCCCGGCAACATCGCATCCTCGTCGACAATCCATGATACCCTTTGAATCGTTTGCGACATCGTTGTTATGTTGTAGCAGTGGTTGCACGTGGTTGTTCCTTCATGAGTGGGCCTTTTGATGTAATGTCCCTCTGTTGGCTTAACCCCTCCTTTTATGGTGGTTTGCTAAGGTTGGTGTCCACACCATGGTCTATGCTATGAATTTCCATTTGATGGCGTTCTTACATTATCTCGATGAAGTGGCGGTGTTAGGGTACCGTCCCGTCCCCCCCCCACGTCAAGGACTTGCTTGCTTGGGGTGCTCTTATTGCTCCGTTTGTGTGTGTGCGCGTGTTTGTTGTTGTTGTTGTTGTTGTTGTCGTCGTCGTTGTTGTTGTTGTTGTTGTTGTTGTTGTTGTTGTTGTTGTTGTTGTGTCTCTTCTCTCTTTTATTTATTGTGTAATATGGTTTTGACAAAATGAATAAAAAATATATTCAATTGGGAATTCATTCCACCCACCTCCCCACCCCTCCCTCCATTCACCGTTACTATATAAAAAAAACAAGCTCTGCAACGTGCTTCGAAAAGAGATACACTAACAAGTTTTGATATGTCGGTTTTTTTATAGCTAACCACATATGCCATGTGGTGAGATACACTAACAAATTAGCAGGATAGGTGTGATGTAAACTGACCAGATGCTTCCTGTGGAAGGAAAGAAGAACACTATTGAGACATCGTAGTGGTTGTCACTTATTCTGACCCTGACTCTTTTGTAAACAAATACCAATTGAATTTTGGAGAACTGTTGCCTACTGCCCATTGAATTGGTTGTCCCATGCTTTGAATAATATTGGTCCTTGCATAAGTCAATCGGGAATAAACTATTGACTGTACATTCTCCACAAAAAGGTCGCTTCGTTGAGAAAGGAAGTAAACCACCACACACTCATAGTCATTCTGTTACAACCTCCGATACGTCTAAGATGATCCTGGCCAGCAAAAGATATGGCACATTTATCTTTGATATTGTTTGCTTTGAGATTGCTCATCACATATGCCATATATGACATGAATAATACTTTCTCTGTAAATTAATATAAAATCGCTTAGATCATTCCTTTAGTGATTAAAAACATTTTTATATTAGTTTACGAAGGAAGCAGTTTACTACTCAAATCAATAGCGCCCTCTCCCCCTACCGATGAGGTGCCATTGTTGCCGTAGAGCCGACGACCAACATAGCCGCCACACGCAAACGTCCTGTTTGCCGTCGCGACGAGCCAAAGACAGCCTCACCATTGTTGTACGAGCATTGGCCCACATCCTCCACGTTGAAAGTGGCGAGAAGGGGGAGAAGGGTGACAGTGGCTAGGGTTTGACTGTTTATCTTTAACATCGGATATTTTTCTTTCTAGTACCATGCTTTGGTAACTATTTAACGGATTTGCTAATTCTCCAAGAGAGAATATGAATATCGATTTGTTCGACGGGGACACATATGCAAGCGTGCTTTTTTGGGGTATGGTATTTTTCAGTTGATCGAATAATAATTGTAAAATCGATGAATTCTTAGCTGACTAAGCGCTAGTTGTTTCTTTCTTATGCCTATACTTCAATTTACTTCTTTTTTTATGATCATCCACTAGAGGATATAGATCATTTTTTCGAAATAATGGATAGAGATCTTTTTTTGTGATCAGCCATTAAAGGGAGTTTTATTCCAAAATAATAGTGTAACAATCTAGAGACAACTGCTCCTCACAACATGGTCCATATGAAGGACTCGAGTTTAACCATACCGCAGTACAACACTCGATATGGTATAATGTGCCAAAAGATGTGTTATCCTATTCCCCTCTCGACCAATTTTACAAGGAACAAATTCTCTAATAACCATATGTGTTTTTGTTTGGAAACAACCATATGAGCTTTAATCTCAGCATCAAGATGACTATAGGCTGATCTGGACAGTGTATCGTCCATGAGGGCTACCAGTGCATTTGAAGAATCCAATTGGAAGTTTAATACCGATTAATAAGTTAAAGACTAACTAGATAAATAACAGTCGATCGAGTAGTCCCAAGACACTTGTTTAAAAACAAAATATTCTATAGAAACTACATGAACATGTCGTAGAAAGCAAGCCGATTAACAAACCGAAAGCCTACAAAATATGTTAAAGGAAAAGTATAGTCTAGTACTACTTCAACGAAGGGAACTCGCTGATGTCATCTAGGCTCGGTGGCAACGTAGGAGGAGGCTGCTGGGGAGCCGGCGGTGCCTCCACGTTTTCTGCAGGGGCCGCCTCGTTATTGTTATTGTTGATTCCTCCATGCCTCTTTGGCGCTCCGAATCTGCCCGACATGCCGAATTGCTGATTCCTCGATGCTCCGTTGTAGTTATTGTTATTGTAATATCTACCTTGCTTTACTGCATCCTGTACCTTGCCGCTATCCGTCGAAGCCCCTACGCTCTTATCATCACCGGAAACTTTATTATTGGCCTTTGCCTTCGCCCTTGCCTCCTCTTCGGCCTTTGCCTTGGCCCTGACCTGTCTGTCCCGCTGTTGCTTCCTGATTACGTAATCCGTGCAGAAGGGTAGGCCTAGCTGAGCAGATCCTTATGATCGGCAGCCGACGTTGGCTTCTTCTTGTGCTTGGCCACCGTCACCTCTTGTTTGGCATTGGTGTAGTCGAAGTCGGCCACGAGCTAGTCGCCGGGATCATTGCGGTCGAGGAGCGCGAAGAGGTTGATGCTGGGCTTCATTCCCGCCATGTCGGCTAAGCAAAATCCTGTTGCAGCGGAAAACGCTCGACGGCCCGCCTACGAGATCGAGCGATAGCTTGCCCGTTGCTTGCTGATGGCCCTGTTTGGATACTCTAACTTAGCTAGAGGTTAGAGTTAGTTTCTAGCTCATGACTAACCTTAAACTAACTCTAGCCAAAGAGGTGTTTGGATGATAGGGCTAGATTGACAATAGTTGTACTTGATGGAGAGAGGAAAGTGATTTTTTAGTGGGTCATTATCTGGTGGATAGAGAGAGAAAAGTGAATTTTTAGTGGGCCCCATGAAAACTAGCTCCAATTAGCACTTCTTGGGTGGGCTAGTTTTTTTGGGTGGGTTAGATGCAACTAGCTCCAATCTAACCTTCATGTTTGGATACTTTAGTGCTATTTGAGCCCCAACTAGCTCAAACTAACTCTAGCCTATGGATCCAAACAGGGCCGATGTGCGACTTGTGGACTTCGAGGCTGCACAACAGGCGAGTATATATAGATAGCTTGACGCCTACGCGCTGGTACGATCCGAGTCCAATTAGATTTATTATCCGAGACACGAACAATAATCCTAGACATACAAAGCTTTACGGGGTTGTTACGGACAAGACAACCTGTGATTCGTCAATAATTTCTCGCCCCCCAGATTTTCAGGGGGAGAGGCATCCCCAACTAATAGCATCTCTCCAAATCACCACCTCCGTAATCTTTTGTAAAAAAGTGCCCGTATATGTAGCATTACTCAGACACGAACCGTTGTTCAAGTGGAAAAGGACTCGAACAGGGGCGTTTCGTATGATTTCTTTTTTCCTAAATTCTAATTAGTGCAGCTGTGCCGGTTTGTTGTCTCGGGCAAACACTCTCGGCACCGTCCGATCACTATCGAACCGTTTTCGTTGAGCGGCGCGTGGTTTGTCAGGTTTTCGGTTGCCGCACCAGGTGTCCCCTGGTCGGGTCCCTCCACCCTCGTCCGCTCCGCTCCGTCATTTCGAATCCTCCTCCATCCCTCTCCCTTCCTCTCCTGCCACCACTATATCCCGAGCCCCTATGTCAACCAAATCCAAATCCCCCAAACCAGGAGCGAGGCGGTGGCGAGGCGGTGGTGTTGCGGCGATTCGTGGCCCTTTGTGCTGCCGGATGTGCATCTGGAGGCAACCAACTGTCGTGCGGTGACAGAGGAGAAGAGGAACGGGCCGCCGCAGCAACAACCGCACCAGCAACAACAGTATCGCGGGAGAGGAGGAACTGGTCGCGCATACGCCGTCCCTGACTTCCATTGTGGCGACGAGGAGAGGTGCTACCACCTCAACAAACACCACCGTGTCGTTGCTGTGGAAGTAGGAGTCGGCGGCGGAACATCAGCAGTCCCTGGACACATCAAAGAAGAACAACAACCGAGGACTTCGCCGGAGGGTACATTCGCTGCAAGCTCCCCTTGGTGAGTTTATCCACTCTCTTTCAGATCTGTTCTTTTCTCTGTTTTTGGCACATGTACTGCTATCCTCGGGGTCCTTCTAGTGGATGTGTATTGCTATCCTAGGGGGTTCTTCTGGTGCATGTATGGACGACTTGAGTTACGGTTTGAATGCCTTGAATGCATGCCAGCTCCTGCGAGGGTTCATGATTGCTGAGTCCTAGATCATGCAACATTGGCTATGATTTGCTGAGTTAGGGTTGTTGGATTGCTGATTAGGTTGTGGGTTGTGGGGTGTGTGATTTGCTGAGTTAGGGTTGTTGGATTTGTAGATCAGGCAAGTCCATTTTTGGTTCTCCATTTTTGTGTTTGAGTTGCCCAACAATAGCACATGAGATTTTGTATCTCGGGCAGGGTTTGGGGCTCTTCTACATGAAAAGGTGTTCAAGTCCAGTGATGTAGGGAAGGGAGGGGGTAATTTGCACTGAGTCCTCCATTGTTGGTTGTTGGTGTTCATTGTTGTGAGATGACTGAAGATGGGAAGGCCACACAAATGTTTTTTTTGGTAGTGATGTTTTGGCTTTTGTTGTTGATGCAGTTATATCAGTTGTTAATGGCTCTTGAGTAGGACAATAGTGTTGCAATGTAGCTTGTTGATATTTTTTTAGTTGGTAGTAGGCATTTGGTTTTTATTTAGTATGCAGTAGTGTTTGCATATGTAGCTTATTGATTTTTGTTTAGTAGGCAGTAGTTTTGTATTGTAGTAGTTATCACCCTCATTTGTTTGTTGATGCTAATTAGTTTGCTTGTTGGTTATTTGTCACCCATCTTGACAGTACAGTTGTTGTTCATTTAGTTTTTGTTGCCTATCAGTCATAGGTTTTAGGTTCACATAGGTAGTGTAAATGTTACATTGGAACTGATGTGTCCAAAAATGAATGGTTAACTGCATTTTTAGGGGCTGTTTTCTACTAGTTTCTGTGTGTTGGTGCTTATTTGTGTTTTATCATGTGTTGCCTAGGTTTTATATTTTCACTTGCCCAGTGTCTTATCATGTGTTGCCTATGTTTTATATTATATTTTGCCTGTAGTGTACATTGCTCTGCTTTTTAAGTAGTTTCTAATGTTGGAGCTCTCCTACTTAAGTAGTTTCTGTTTTGTTGGAACAGTCTGAATTTCATTTAGTGGACAACAATCCTTTTGGCGCTTTTAGTCATGTTTTGTTACCTGAATTTTTTAGGGTGCAGGATATACAGTTACAACGTTTTGTAGAACCGAATTGTTTGAGTTTTGCTTGATGTTCTTAATGTTTCCCTTTTTCTACGCAACATAAAATAGATGGCTGGAAGAAGCAAAAAGGCAAAACAGGATGATCCTCCTGTAGCAAGCCATGATGAAGTTGCGTCTCATGGAAATGAAGAGCAGCAATCACAGGTGTTTGAATTTCTTTTGAAATTTTATGTTATTTTTGTACATAACAGGTTTTTTTTACCCATTTGTGTGATTTTACTCTTTAGCCACCGAGTGGTTCAACAATGATTGGGTACAAGCGTCAGAGTTGCCAGGCTATTATTCTACGACGTAAGAGTCCTGATGATATTAATTCAAATCAGAGCCTAGGAGGAGATTCTAAAAATGTAAATGCTGAAGGTCCAACTATGGATCAACATCAAAATACAAAACGACAGAAGACTAGAGGAACTGAGGTATTTGCATTTGTTGCATCTGTTTTTCAAAACCGTTGCCCAACATTTGTTGTCCAGTAATGAACATTATTGCTAATTATTTACTTATTTTTTCATCTTGTTGTGCAATAGGGTCGTAGGAATAGGGCATCACCTGCAAGGCTCTTCAAGTTGAACAAGACTTGAATTTTGAGCAAAAAGGTGCCATCATTGAGAAAGAGTTTGGTGGCCTTCTGGACCTTGCAGCGAATAGCATGTCTGGTGATCTTAGCCAATGGATAATGAGGCATTATGATCCTGAGATGTCGCAGATAGTTATTCCGGAAAGGGTCAAGAATCCTGTAGATGCTGCAAGTGTCCGTAGGATATGGGGTTTGCCAAACAGGGGAAGGAAGGTTTGCTTTGATAACCGTCCTGAAATCACAAAGGCAATGTACAACATTTACAATATCACCTCCAAGAATTCACCGACTCTCACAAATTGGTGCAAGATGATCAAGGAAATGAATGGATCTCATGATGATGACTCCGTCCGCGCTTGGCTAGATCTTGCTTTTTCTTCCTTCCTTGCCCCCTCTACTAGTTTAAGTATTTCCCCAAAAAGCTTCCCGGCGGTCATGGATGTTAATGTGATAACAGAGACGAACATATGTGAGTTTGTTGTTGATAAACTGAAACTAGCATTCACATTGGGTCGTCGCAACAAGAAGGCTATTTGTTGTTGTGTCTTCCACATTGTTGTAAGTGCTTCTAGCTTGTTTGTTGCTAGCATCATTTTTTTTCAAACATCTGGTTTTTTGTCATCACACAACTATTGTATCTAGACTCATTGGATGTCGATGAGCCAATTCCCAACTTGGTACCAAGGGTGTCAGTTTGGAATTCAGAATTAATTTCTAAAGTTATCAAGAAGGACAGGAAGGCCCCGGGAGAATACGACAATTTGAGGGTAACCTCATTTCCTTTTCTTTTTCTATTACACTTTTTTTCCATGTGCAAATGCAATCCTTTTTTGTTTGTAAGGACCTAGGTTTTCTGAAGAAACCTGATGTACTCTACTGTAGGAGGCAACTGAATTTGAAAGAGCAAGCAAGTTAATAAGATTTTCTGGGCAACTGCTTTACACATATTTTAAGTACTTTTCGGTTTTAGTTTGAACTTGTGTTTTTATGATAGTAATTGCACATGTTTTGTACTACTTTTTGAAATTAATAGCAGGCAAACGATGGATAGGTTAACTATTCAGCATTTTATATGTTTAACATCAGCTAGTTTCTCTTGCAACAGAAGCAATTTATGCACTCAAAACTAGCAAACTACATACATTTTTTCTGCAACTCTAACACATACTGAATCTTAACTATCCATTATTTTTAGGAGGCATCAAGAAATCTGATAGTGGATGCAGGCAAATTCATACAATTAGAATTACCATTTTTTTTCTTTTGAAGTATGCATCTGCCACATTTTGTTGTCGCTCATATTTTCCTTTTTTGATAACAAAAACACCAGCTTAAGACCGAGTTTTCACGGTGTGCGGATGATAGCTTGTTTGGAAGCATGGATCACATCACCAAATTTGTTGCCACAAGATTGCCCGAGCATATGACAAAACAGTAAGTCAACCGACGCCTGTTTCTTTTCCTGTAATAGTGATTCTCTTTTGTTGATCATCTTTTTTTACTTGATCCATTTTTTGATATCCTCAACAGATGGTGATTCTTATAATGGTTTTTATTGTCCACTTTTTATGTTTTGCAGAAGCAAAAGAAGCTCACAGGGATGGTGCACGTAATGTGTTCTGTAATTTCACATGCAGTTGGAAAACTCGTGAGTGGGTTTGGGAGGATCGATGATGATGAATGGGGGGCAAGGACAACAAATCCTGATGATGTTGAGACAAGCAGGCGACAATCAAAGAGAAGACGTCAACAAGTACCAGTCGGCACAGACAGCTTGCCAAGTGATGAAGAGTCATTTATTTCTGATGATGATGGCAGTGAGGAAGATCATACTGAAAATGACGAAGTTTCTGAGGACAAAGATAATGACGGCAGCGAAGAAGATGGCAGTTCGGACAATGATGATGGTGACAAGGTGGGAACAAGTGTTCACATGGGGAGGGAAGTCGAAATTGATGGAAACAAGGACAAAGAAGATGATGAGGAAGGAAAGGAAGACGACGATGATGATGAAGGTGATGACAGCAAAGAAGAGAAGGAAGATGATGAAGGTGATGACAATGACGAAGAGAAGGAAGATGATGAAGGTGATGACAATGAAGAACAGAAGGAAGATGATGAGCAGGGGGATGATGAAGATGATGATGACGACAATGGAGGCAACAGTGGCTCAGGCGGCAATGGTGCCTCAGGCAGCAACGGCGGCTCAGGCGACAATGATGGCTCAGGCGGCAACGATGGCTCAGGCAAGACACCGCCCAGTGTTGATGATGAACAATGCACACTACAATTTCTATTTGTAAAGAGGAGACATAACAAGAAGAAAAAATCACTGGATGAGGCAGATAGCATCTTTGTCAGAGATCTTGTGATGACAGACCTTAAAACTGCTGCATCCCCAACCCCATGCTTCTCATTGTTTGAAGTGAGAGAAATGTTGGACATTGAAGACAGATCCCTTACACTGGAAGCAAAGAGGATTTTTGAAGAGTTGTTGAGCGCAAAAGATTTGGATCTGCCGTTCACATTCTACCCCGAGGAAATATGCCCAAAGGAGATTCGCCGGAAAGTTATGAGAGAAATTGGTTCTGCACTTGAAGTTGGAGAA
The DNA here is from genome assembly GCF_904849725.1 of Hordeum vulgare subsp. vulgare. Classification (NCBI taxonomy): domain Eukaryota; kingdom Viridiplantae; phylum Streptophyta; class Magnoliopsida; order Poales; family Poaceae; genus Hordeum; species Hordeum vulgare. The sequence continues at coordinate 549,619,169 of NC_058519.1, forward strand.
CCAAAGCAATTTGGTCAAAACCAAGTTCCACCGCCTCCGTTCACTAAGAAGAAGAAGAAAAGTGTCAGCTTCATATTAGAGACAACTGTGATGAATGAAACAGGAGGGAATCCACAAACATTTTGTTCTGAAAATAACAAATATGGCCAAGGGGGGAAGGCAAGGCAGCCAATCATGAAAAAATTTGGGGCTTCTCAGCAGCAATACGAAGCAATAAGTGAAGTAAAAGAGGCAAGTAATGGAATTGACGAAACACAACTGCTAAACAATATGCTACCAAGCTCAGTATCGCCAGGGTTAGCCTCAAAGCAGACTGGTAAACAAGCAAGTTGCACACAAGTTATGGCAACTCAGTCCAAGCAGGAGGCAAGTCCAACTGCTTTTCAGCCAAGTCTTGCAGAGGCAACACTTAATGCCACAAGAGTAGAACCAATTCAAGTTAAAAAGGGAGGCAACACTCTGTCAGTTAGTAAAGCAAAACCTGGTGCAACACAACCTCTAGGTGACTTAACTTGCCAATTGCCTTTTTCGTCTCGAGGAAATGTAAAGCAAGTAGGCAATGCTTTCCAGAGGGGCAAGGTGCAAGATCTCAAGGCATCACCACAGGATGTACTATTAAATGATGCAGGTCAGGAAAAGGAGGAAGCGAACATCCCTCCGGCAGTGTCATGTATGGAGATCAAAAGGGAGCAAGACAAAATCGCTGAAACCAAGACAAATATTTCAGAACAAAAGTTGCTAACAACCCATAGGGAAATTGCCTGTATGTTCAACTGCAGATGCCAAACATGAAGCCAAAAGTGTCTCAAAAGTAGTACAAGCAAGTAGCCAGGAGAACCTTTTCCATTTATCTGATGTCGAGGACCGGTTCCAGGAGTTCATGTCTCTTAGTGGGAAGACAACAAATGCACTAGAAGTCAATGTTCTAGATGTCAGTGAGCTCTTAGCAAGGTTTGCTCATCCAAACAACAAGAAACCCCAAATCAACCCCACAAAGATAGAACAAAAACATCAAAGCAACAGTGAAAGATCAGCTACATTTTATAGTGAGTACTGCCCAGCACCAAGTTTTGATCTAGGCATTGATGATTTGCCCACAACATCTGTAGATGACAGAGCACATCAGAATGAGGGATCTAGCAGATTTGATGAGCATGAGTTCAAAGAATTGTCTGTACCTATGCACCCAACTATTGAAATAATCGATGACGATTATGTTTTGGACCTTGAAGGCATAGATGAACCGTGTGCAGAAGCAGGCTGTTCAGTGATCGTGCAATCTCTGGCGTTAGCTAGACAAATGCTTATGACAACAAACCTTCTCCTGCAACGGCACCAGAAGAATGCTGAAAGCACTCCCCAACAATGAAACTAGAAGAATGTTGTTGACGGCCCACCATCGTGTGGGTTCGCAGCAGTTTTCGAGGGTAGAGTATTCGACCCAAATTTGTAGATCGCCAAAAGGAGGTGAGAGAATACTCTCGAGTATTAGCAGCTGAATTTGTCGGATTCAACCACACCTGAAAGATTAGTATCTGCAAGCACAATAGTAACAGCAAAGTAAGATGATAACAATGGTGTCAGAAACAATCTGTTGACCGCAGACTATTCCTAACGATTGTGTCAATGGCGCCTTCGTTGCCGCGTCGACGGAAGTTGTCAATTCCCGTCAACTGTAGGTGAATCAACAGTGTAGCAGGTAGCAGCAGTGTAATGAGCAATAGCAGCGGCAAGGAACAGCAGTAGTGACAACAGTAGCAAGTAGCAAAAGTAGCAAGCGACAGTAGTAGCAACAGTAGCAGCAGAGCAAGACAAGTAACAACAGTAGCAACAGTAGTAGTAGCAGCAGCAGAGCAAGAGAAGTAATAGCAGTAGGACAAACTCATAGGCAATGGGTCGGTGATTTGTTTGGATGATATTCATCATGCAACAGCTATAACACGGAGAGATATGTGGCTAGCTCCCGTTCGTTAATGTGATGTAGGCATGCATTCTGTGTGTTGTCATACGTGCTTAGGGAAAAGAACTTGCATGACATCTATTGTCCATCCCTCCCGTGGCAGCAGGGTCCAAAAGGAAACTACGGGATATTAAGGTTCTCCTTATAATAAAGAACCTGACCAACGCATTAGCACTTGGTGAACACATGAACTCCTCAAACTATGGTCATCACGAGGAGTGGTTCTGGTTATTGTCACTCCGGGGTTGCCGGATCATAACACATAGTAGGTAACTACAACTTGCAAGATCGGATCTAAAACACACATATATTGGTGATAACATAATAATTTCAGATCTGAAATCATGGCACTCGGGCCCTAGTGACAAGCATTAAGCATGGCAAAGTAGTAGCAACATCAATCTCAGAACATAGTGGATACTAGGGATCAATCCCCATCAAAACTAACTCGATTACATGATAGATCTCATCCTACTCATCACCGCCCAGCGAGCCTACGAATAGATTACTCACGAACGATGAAGAGCTTCATAGAATTGGAGAGGGAAGAAGGTTGATGATGACGATCATGATGATTTCCCCTCTCCGGAGCCCAAGACGGACTCCAGAGCTGCCCTCCAGATGAAGAATAGGTGGTGGCGGTGCCTCCGTATCGAAAACGCGACGAAAACTTCTTTTTTTACTTTTTTCTGGGACGAAAGACAACTTATAGAGCTGGAGTTGGGGGCGGCAGGTGCCTGTGGGCCCCACAAGCCTGCCCATCGCCACCAGGGGGGTGGTGGCGGAGCACGGGCTTGTGGCCCACTGGCCCACCCCCTGAGGTGGAACTTGGCGCAGATATTTTTGTTATTTTCCAAAACTGCTCCCCGTAAATTTTCAAGACGTTTGGAGAACTTTGATTTCTGCACAAAAATAACACCAAGGCAATTCTGCTGAAAACAACGTCAGTCCAGGTTAGTTCCATTCAAATCATGCAAATTATAGTCCAAAACTAGGTGTCACGCCCAAGATGCGACCCTATCCTCAATTTGGCACGAGGGCCTCGTCAGGGATAGAAGCGCATCTCGTCGTGTCGCAAGAATGGATATCATTACAAGTACATGTACTGAAAAGAAGAGCTATATAAAGAGTTGGCTTACACTCGCCACAAGGTACATCAGAGTCACATTAGTACATTACATAATCATCAAGAATAAGAGCAGGATCCGACTACGGACGAAAACAAAGGACAAAAGAAGAACGACGTCCATCCTTGCTATCCGAGGCTGCCGGCCTGGAACCCATCCTAGATCGATGATGATGAAGAAGAAGAAGCAACTCCAAATGAACAATCAACGCGCTCGCATCAAGTAACCTTTACCTGTACCTGCAACTGGTGTTGTAGTAATCTGTGAGCCACAGGGGACTCGGCAATCTCATTTCCAAAGGTATCAAGACTAGCAAAGCTTATTAGGTGAGGCATGGTTAAGTGGTGAGGTTGCAGCAGCGGCTAAGCATATATTTGGTGGCCAACTTACAAGTACAAGGGAATAAGAGGGGGAAGATCTACGCATAACGGACGTGAGCTACTGATGATCAAATGAATGATCCTGAACACCTACCTACGTCAGACATAACCCCACCGTGTCCTCGATCGGAGAAGGAACTCACGAAAGAGACATTCACGGTTACGCACACAGTTGGCAAGTTTTAATTAAGTTAACTTCAAGTTATCTAGAACCAGTGTTAAACAAAGTTTCCACGTTACCACATAACCGCGGGCACGACTTTCCAAAAAGATTTAACCCTGCAGGGGTGCTCCAACTAGTCCATCACAAATTATCACAAGCCGCATAGAAATCCTCAATATCGAAGCTCGCGATCTCGTCAGATTCCCTAGTGGAAAACCTCAACTCTGAGATTACCCAAAGCATCACCGGAATCCCGATGCACAAGATATCCTGTCAAAGGTAAAACTAATCCAGCAAGGCCGCCCGACGTGTCGACGATCCCGATAGGAGTCGCGTACCTCGTTCTCAGGACACGACAGATGAGCGATGGTTACCACGCCAAACGCCGAGTTGCCCCGGGTAGCGTTAATAAGCTGCTCTGTTTTGGACCAACACTCATGAGGAGCACTGGCCCGGGGGTTGATTAAATTATCCTCGGGGTCCGGAAAGTCCCTATGCAATTTATTAGGTGATTAGGCAAATGTAGTACCAATGTTGGGCTTGGCCAGACCAGCTTTAATCTAAAACAAATTATCAAGGGGGTCCCCATAACAACCCCGATCGTGTTAGGAGCGCTCATTTATGGAACATAACACCGGTAGCCGGAAACTAAGGGGGCAAAGGTGGAACAAAACACAAGGCTAGAAAGGCCGAGCCTTCCACCTTTTACCAAGTATATAGGTGCATTAAATTAAATAGCATTTAATATGGTGATATAACAAGGAACCCATGCTTTCACATGGAAGCATCTGCACCTGCAACTAGCAACGCTAACACAGGGTTAAGCAAGCAGTAACATAGCCAATCAGTGGTTTGCTAGGTCGAACAGGTTGAAGGTTTCATGGCATTGTTGAGAGGCTGATATTAAACATGTGGTAGGCAACGAGACATAAACGATAGAAGCGATAAGCTAGCATGGCAATGATAGTAATGGTATTTGGGGAAATGCTCATCTTGCGTGAGATCCCGCGTGGAAGAAGAATGTCTCCGTGAAGCAAACGAACCGACGTAGTCGAATGGGTCCTCACAATCCGGCACGCTGCGGAACTCTATCGAGACGAAGCTAACCGAAAACAAAAATCAACACATGGAATTCACCACACGATGCGCAACACAAATGATGCATGAGCAGCTGAATACATGCAAGTCACGGCATGTCAAATCACACAATCAAACACTACACATTAAGTGAAGTTCAATATGCAACGAGTTGCATATTGACGAAAATCCACGTTAATTATTTAATTCACTCCCGATTATTTACACGGCATTATTAAATTTTGTTAACATGGCAAGGGGGTGAAGCATAAATTAATCTACCTAGCTAGGCTTTTTAAATGAGGCCGGAAACGACATATAGCATCTCCTAAATGACCCACGTGTTAAATTCTAACTCTGTCCAGATTTGAACTAACACATTTAATTAGTTGTTAAACAGCAAAACAAATAGGTTCACGTGATTCTACGCGTCATTTCAAGCAACCTACACATAGAGATCATCTCCAACGGAGCGACGGATCAAAAGATACAAGCACCGCAAGATATGATGGCATGAATGCAATATGTGTGCAACGACGGTCACGAGCACTTCAACACATGCAACCAGCAAGAGAGAATGAAGCTATACGAGATTCTAAGCAAGTTTCATGTAGGACACGATCAAAACGGAGCTACGGTTTAACATCTACGAGCAAAACAAGAAAACACTACAATCTGCCAAAATCAGCCACATATCATTTTCTACGCCCCACAATTACGAGCTCCACAACTCCGATATGCTCAAGCAAGGCATGGCACGGAAGAGGGCAAGAAGCACTACTACAAACAACTAACAACAACTAGCATGGCATCATGGATCACTAGGGAAAGAAGACACAAAATGGCATCTCACACACTATTTCAGACTTAGTGAAAATAACACCTCATGAAAGTGCAGTTTTCGATATGAAGCAATATTGACAGCAGCAAAACCTATAGCTACAGGACTCCAAATGGCATGAAAATTCACAGCATGCTAGAGAAGCACAAGGGGTACAACTAACTCCATTGGACCAACCTCAAAAGAGCTACAGATCACAACATGCAAGCAAGACAAGACAGCAACAAAACATAACAGATTCCAGACTTAGAAATATTTCAGCTCCTCAAAATCAGCACTATTTCTAGCAACTTGAGAGCAAGAAAACCACACCTAAACATGCATTTCTATTGCAACAAAAATACCAGGGACTAGAGAAAACATCCAAGAACAACTCCCTAGTTGACAACTCCGTCAAACGACGCACGGAATAATTCCTACGAATTAAACAAAAGGGCATCACGGCAAAATATCGCGCGAACTAACTTACTCAAAAGCTAAAACTAAATTCACAGAAAAATCCATGGGATTTTTCTACCCCGAAAACATATGAAATATGCGGGGTTGCAACACAAAAATAATGCCACACATAAATGCGATAATTACCTATGCACGGGAAAATAAACTACCGGCAATCCCTACATGCAAAAATACCAATGACCGCTCTAAAATACATGGAATAAGGGTCCCTAAAACATAGGCATTTTAACTAAGGCACTCGAGCATTCCGTACCGCAAGAAAAATAAATACGGGACGTTCCCCTATTGGGACAACACGTGTATCTAGGCATACGGCACGCCAAACGACGTCAAACAACTATGCAAGTTATAAAAACGGATTCTACACGAGAAACTACACAAAAACCATATATTGCACGTCTCGATCCGACATACGGTTAAATATCTACGGGCGTTTGAAAAACAAGCATTTTTCTGAAACTGCTAAAATCCACAGGAATTAAATAAATCCTTATGGTCCGAATCTTGTGGGCGCAATATACCAATAGGGTGCCTAGGAGGGGGATAGATACAGCAGGGGGCTTACCTCGCGGGCTGGGCCCGAATTCGAGAGGAGGGCGGCCTTGGGCGATGCTGGCAGCTGGAGGCGCTGGAGGGGGGGCGCTCTGGGCCGGTCGGGGCGCTGGCTTGCCTGGTGCTGGGCCGGCGGGGGGGAGGGGGGGGGCTCTGGGCCGCTGCGCAGACGGGGCCAGATTGGGCGAGCGACGCGCTGCCACGGGAGGTGGTCAACGCTCGGGCGAGCGACAGCTGCTCGTGCCCTCGCGATCCGATTGCAACCACGGCTCGGTGGCGGCGGGACTCGGCTGGCAGGCAGCAGGGGCGCTGCGCCAGGGCGGCGTCGGGGCCCGCGCAGGAGACCGAGGCCTCGGGCGGTGGAACATCTGACCTGAAGCGTGCGGCGGGGCGGCGGCTCGATCTGGCAGCGGGGAATCTGGCAGCGGGGCGGTTCGTAGAACGAGGAAAGGGACTGGATCTGCGTGAATGGGAGGAGGAGGGAAACGAGGACGGATCCCAGGTGGTGTGCGGCGGTGGCGCTGATGGGGCAGCCTCCTAGAATTTAGGGTTGGACCTATTTTTTATAGTCTAGGGTCTATATGAGGTCTAGTACAGCCCTCCGATCTAGATCAGACGGTAAAAAAATAGGTTAGGAAGACCAATTGACAAACCGGTGATGTTTTGGGGTAAAACCTGGTTGATCTGGATCCAACGGTCACGAGCACCCGGTTCAGGTTTCGGGAGGTTTTCGGACTGGGTTGCGCGCAGGACCGGTGCACTGTGTAGAGGGGCTAGGCGGGGATGAGAGGGAAAACGGCGACGCGGCAACGTATTTTTAAAACACCGACAGACGTCCGACGGTAGACCGAATACGGTGCCACTACGGTCGACCGTTCGGGTACCAGAAGAACTCCGATCGCGACGAAATTCGACAGGCGGCCTAACTAAAATAAATTATGACTGCATGGCAAGTTTCACCCCGATCAGAGAAAGTTTTACGCACACTTTTAAAACAGGGTTTTGACGGTACCGCGGCGCGTGCGAGTGCGGTCGGGCTTAGAACGGACAACGACGAGAACCTGCAACTAACAACGGATGCAAGTTTTGAAAACTGGCGGCAACGGAGATGCCGATGCAATACAGATGATGCGCATGATGCGACAAATAAAAATACTCACACGACGGAAACGGAATAAAGGGGAATCTTCTGGGGCGTCGGTCTCGGGCTGTCACAACTCTCCTACACTACAAGAGGATCTCGCCCCGAGATCCAAGAATGAAAGGGGGAGAGGATGAGAAAGCAAGAGGTAAAACTTAGCCGCTTCTTTGAAAAACGAGTGAAACCAACAATCCTTGAAGGTTGCAAAGAGATGAGGACTATATGAGAAGGAAGTAAGAATTCACGGAAAATTTCGGCAGCACTTTGGTAGGAAAATGGGACAAAAAATTCGATAAGATGGAAGAAATAGACAATATACACAACAACAAGTAGATAGAGCAAGGGAACACCAAGATCTTGATAGAACAACATAATAGACCCAAAAGAGCAACAACACAATGCCTCCGGAACAATAGAATAGGAACTAACTCATACGGAAGAAGAGAATGAAGAAACGAATGACAACTATCATCACAATAGACTTGAAGAGCCTCTGGACAGAGAATTGATGTAGTAGTTGGAAAACCTACAAAGAAAAGAACAAGATAGTAGTGGCTTAAGAAAATCATCTCAACAAATATGAGGTGACCACCAACCACTGAAAGAAACAAGGATTGATTGGGAGAACAAGATATGAACAATTTCTTACACCAAGAGGATACATTGAGAACTTGGATTAATGATAAGCACCATGATAGCAACAATCCATAGGAAAGGCTTTAGGTGATATCCAAACCAAGATAGCTCAATGAAGAAATCATGGGTTGAAATATCTCATGACCATAGAATTGGTGGGCTTATTTATCTCATACTTGAGAGGAAAACTCTTCGAGGCTCCTACACTAACAAGAATGCTATAACACCACCTCAAAGATAAGGAAAGAACAATTGCACCTATAAATGCAAGAGAAAGGATAGTTGAGGTACTCCAACAAGAATCTTGAAGACCACTTAAGAAAGACTGAAATCTTGATGAACCACCATGAAGGATCACCGTATACAAATGAATGATGCAAAAATATGAAGGTTGAAAGAATAAGATTGAAGCCTGGCAAAGTCTTCGATGAAGCTTCACGAAGAGAAACTTGAGAAAACTTGGCATTCCATAAAGAAAAGATAAGAACACTTGAGAAAAAGGAATTGATATCATGAGCCACTCCGGAAGAAGAATTCAGATTACTATGAACACGAATAAGAATTACGTTATGCTTATCCTTCATCAAGTTAAACTGATGACAAGCAACGGATTTAGCAAACCACTTAATCTTCTTGAAATATTGAGGAGAGATATGAGCACAAACTAGAAGAATTGTTGCAAGAAACACCGGAAAGAATTGAAATGAATGAGGCAACCATGAATGACTGGAGATACAAGAGAATGAAGAGATCATGAGCCACGTGAGAGAAAACTAGAACAAGGCACTGGAATAATCGAGAGACGAACGAAGAGACAACAATTGAGAAGAATCGAGGATGAAAGCTGAAAGCTGAGAACGAAGAATCTTCTAAAATGATGGCCTTCGGAGGACCGAGAATGAAAAAAAAACAACTCAGAAAGGCAACAGATAGCGAGAAAGGATTTACTCATGATTGGAAACAATTCCAGATGATAACACAAGGCTGAAATGATGATTATCCAAGAGAATGAACCAAGATTGGGAGAAACACTCCTTCAGATCTTCAATGGAGAAAATGACGAGAAGAACCTCACCAAGAATAACTGAGACACTCCGGAATAAGGAAGAATGCAAGTTTGAGCCAAATATGAGAATTAACTCAAATAGATCTTGAAGAAGGGATATGACTAGTGAAAATCATACTTACGTCATAGTTGAAAAGATTTAGAGGTCTCTGGAAAAGATTAAAAGAGCCAGGTAAGATCCTGGGAAAGAACCTGTGGTTTATGGGCCCACTCAAAGAAACCACCTTTAGAAAAAATTGCTAGAAAGAGAGATATTGCACCGGTATAAAGAAAACTAGATGAGGTTAGCACCTCGAAATAAATGAAAGAATTGAAAACAAGAATTTCTAAGACAACTTCAGCACTCCGGATAGACTAGAGAGAAATGAACAATAGGATAGGCTGACAAGAAACTCCAACATGGGAAAGAATTACAAGGATAATTAGGATATGATGAACACGGACAACTGAATTAAATTCGCCGGTAAGGATGACAAGAATGAACAAATATGACACGAATCTCCTGAGAATCTTCACAATGAAACACCGGATAGGACACGAAAGAAAAGATAGCGGGAGCAACAATGAAATGAAAATTCTTGGACGAAAATCCAATCACCGAAGAAAAGGGTGGGAGGGCGGGAAAAACAGACACAACATGGGACAGATGAGATGAACTCCGGAATAAAATGAGAGAATGATCTGCAACAACTGGAGAAGATTGAATTCAGTTGCAGAGAAGCCCACCGGTTGAATGGAATTGGTACGACGACTCCGGTTCAAAAGAATTGAGAAGACGATCTGATTGAGAAAAGAATTTGCATTCACATAAAAATATGAGAACACAGATTAGGAAAGATCTGAAATCACCACTTGACATCGAAGCAACACGAATTACCACATTCAACAAAACAAAGGGTGAGGCTTATGAAACAAGCCAGAACAAACTCATGAGAAAGATTTCGTCCGATATTTTCGTGGATAGGAATCCACTAGATGTCGAACACTAACATCATGCGTTTGTTGGAAGATTGTCCTATAAGCAACTACTTGAATTCCCACCTATGAATTCCCGAAATTTCTGGTCATGCAATCTGGTACACGGATACAAGGAGTAATATCACACAACTCCTATACTAACCCGTCACCTGTATCACATCCGTCAACACACAACCAGAATCTCGGACCTTCATCTACAACAGACCCTCGTGATCACAACTATACAAAGTATGGCAGTACTCCCGAACAATCTGCACCAGTACTGGGGACATCGGGGTTATCTCGCCACTACTAGTATTGAAGCAATTACGAACATCCTTTGTCCTGAGATACTAAGAAATCTGAATGATTACGATGTGATCAAGAATCCCCTGGAGCTCAACTCCCCTGAAACTTAAAGCAGATAGGAGGCACCAAGACAGAACTCCGTCACATCGGCATCATATAGATTCCAAAAATATCCACGTGATCCTAAATTTTTTTTGAGTGAGAAGAGGAGTAGAATTAAATTATTACGTCAAGATTCCTCACCAGAGCATAGAAGAGGATAAAAAAGAATCCTACTCTCCGATATATAACTAGACTCAAAGTATTTTTTTCACTAGACTCGACTCGACCAAGTTCGATCAATCAAGGGGGCTCCTAGGTCGGTACTGCTCTGATACCAACTTGTCACGCCCAAGATGCGACCCTATCCTCAATTTGGCACGAGGGCCTCGTCAGGGATAGAAGCGCATCTCGTCGTGTCGCAAGAATGGATATCGTTACAAGTACATGTACTGAAAAGAAGAGCTATATAAAGAGTTGGCTTACACTCGCCACAAGCTACATCAGAGTCACATCAGTACATTACATAATCATCAAGAGTAAGAGCAGGGTCCAACTACGGACGAAAACAAACGACAAAAGAAGAACGACGTCCATCCTTGCTATCCCAGGCTGCCGGCCTGGAACCCATCCTAGATCGATGATGATCAAGAAGAAGAAGCAACTCCAAATAAAAATCAACGCGCTCGCGTCAAGTAACCATTACCTATACCTGCAACTGGTGTTGTAGTAATCTGTGAGCCACAGGGGACTCAGCAATCTAATTTCCAAAGGTATCAAGACTAGCAAAGCTTATTAGGTGAGGCATGGTTAAGTGGTGAGGTTGCAGCAGCGGCTAAGCATATATTTGGTGGCCAACTTACGAGTACAAGAGAATAAGAGGGGGAAGATCTACGCATAATGGACATCAGCTACTGATGATCAAATGAATGATCCTGAACACCTACCTACGTCAGACATAACCCCACCGTGTCCTTGATCGGAGAAGGAACTCACGAAAGAGACAGTCACGGTTACGCACACAGTTGGCAAGTTTTAATTAAGTTAACTTCAAGTTATCTAGAACCAGTGTTAAACAAAGTTTCCACGTTGCCACATAACTGCGGGCACGGCTTTCCGAAAAGATTTAACCCTGCAGGGGTGCTCCAACTAGTCCATCACAAATTATCACAAGCCGCATAGAAATCCTCAATCACAAAGCTCGCGATCTCGTCAGATTCCCTAGTGGAAAACCTCAACTCTGAGATTACCCAAAGCATCACCGGAATCCCGATGCACAAGATATCTCGTCAAAGGTAAAACTAATCCAGCAAGGCTGCCCAACGTGTCGACGATCCCGATAGGAGTCGCGTACCTCATTCTCAGGACACGACAGATGAGCGATGGTTACCACGCCAAACGCCGAGTTGCCCCGGGTAGCGTTAATAAGCTGCTCTGTTTTGGACCAACACTCATGAGGAGCACTGGCCCGGGGGTTGATTAAATTATCCTCGGGGTCCGGAAAGTCCCTATGCAATTTATTAGGTGATTAGGCAAATGTAGTACCAATGTTGGGCCTTGCCAGACCATCTTTAATCTAAAACGAATTATCAAGGGGGTCCCCATAACAACCCCGATCGTGTTAGGAGCGCTCATTTATGGAACATAACACCGGTAGCCGGAAACTAAGGGGGCAAAGGTAGAACAAAACACCAGGCTAGAAAGGCCGAGCCTTCCACCTTTTACCAAGTATATAGGTGCATTAAATTAAATATCATTTAATATGGTGATATAACAAGGAACCCATGCTTTCACATGGAAGCATCAGCACCTGCAACTAGCAACGCTAACACAGGGTTAAGCAAGCAGTAACATAGCCAATCAGTGGTTTGCTAGGTCGAACAGGTTGAAGGTTTCATGGCATTGTTGAGAGGCTGATATTAAACATGTGGTAGGCAACGAAACATAAATGATAGAAGCGATAAGCTAGCATGGCAATGATAGTAATGGTATCTGGGGAAATGGTCATCTTGGCTAAGATCCCGCTTGGAAGAAGAATGTCTCCGTGAAGCAGACGAACCGACGTAGTCGAATGGGTCCTCACAATCCGGCACGCTGCGGAACTCTATCGAGACGAAGCAAACCGGAAACACAAATCAACACATGGAATTCACCACACGATGCGCAACACAAATGATGCATGATCAGCTGAATACATGCAAGTCATGGCATGTCAAATCACACAATCAAACACTACACATTAAGTGAAGTTCAATATGCAACGAGTTGCATATTGACGAAACTCCACGTTAATTATTTAATTCACTCCCAATTAGTTACACGGCATTATTAAATATTGTTAACATGGGAAGGGGGTGAAGCACAAATTAATCTACCTAGCTAGGCATTTTAAATGAGGCCGGAAATGACATATAGCATCTCCGAAATGACCCCACGTGTTAAATTCTAACTCTGTCCAGATTTTAACTAACATATTTAATTAGTTGTTAAACAGAAAAACAAATAGGTTCACGTGATTCTACGCGTCATTTCAAGCAACCTACACATAGAGATCATCTCCAACGGAGCTACGGATCAAAAGATACAAGCACCGCAAGATATGATGGCATGAATGCAATATGTGTGCAACGACGGTCACGAGCACTTCAACACATGCAACCAGCAAGAGAGGATGGAACTACACGAGATTCTAAGCAAGTTTCATGTAGGACACGATCAAAACAGAGCTACGGTTTAACATCTACGAGCAAAACAAGAAAACACTACAATCTGCCAAAATCAGCCACATATCAATTTCTACGCCCCACAATTACGAGCTCCACAACTCCGATATGCTCAAGCAAGGCATGGCACGAAAGAGGGCAAGAAGCACTAATACAAACAACTAACAACAACTAGCATGGCATCATGGATCACTAGGGAAAGAAGACACAAAATGGCATCTCACACACTATTTCAGACTTAGTGAAAATAACACCTCATGAAAGTGCAGTTTTCGATCTGAAGCATTATTGACAGCAGCAAAACCTATAGCTACAGGACTCCAAATGGCATGAAAATTCAGAGGATGCTAGAGAAACACAAGGGGTACAACTAACTCCATTGGACCAACCTCAAAAGAGCTACAGATCACAAGATGCAAGCAAGACAAGACAGCAACAAAACATAACAGATTCCAGACTTAGAAATATTTCCGCTCCTCAAAATCAGAACTATTTCTAGCAACTTGAGAGCAAGCAAACCACACCTAAACATGCATTTCTATTGCAACCAAAAATACCAGGGACTAGAGAAAACATCCAAGAACAACTCCCTAGTTGACAACTCCGTCAAACGACGCACGGAATAATTCCTACAATTAAACAAAAGGGCATCACGGCAAAATATCACGCGAAATAACTTACTCAAAAGCTAAAACTAAATTCATAAAATATGTGGGGTTGCAACACAAAAATAATGCCACACATAAATGCGAGATAATTACCTATGCACGGGAAAATAAACTACCGGCAATCCCTACATGCAAAAATACCAATGACCGCTCTAAAATACATGGAAAAAGGGTCCCTAAAACATAGGCATTTTACCTAAGGCACTCGAGCATTCCGTACCGCAAGAAAAATAAATACGGGACGTTCCCCTATTGGGACAACACGTGTATCTAGGCATACGGCACGCCAAACGACGTCAAACAACTATGCAAGTTATAAAAACAGATTCTACACGAGAAACTACACGAAAACCATATTTTGCACGTCTCGATCTGACATACGGTTAAATATCTACGGGCGTTTGAAAAACAAGCATTTTTCTGAAACTGCTAAAATCCACAATAACTAAATAAATCCTTATGGGCCAAATCCTATGGGCGCAATATACCAATAGTGTGCCTAGGCGGGGGATAGATACAGCAGGGGGCTTACCTCGCGGGCTGGGCCCGAATTCGAGAGGAGGGTGGCCTGGGGTGATGCTGACAGCTGGCGGCGCTGGAGGGGGGGTGCTCTGGGCCGGTCGGGGCGCTGGCTTGCCTGGTGCTGGGCCGGCGGGGGGGGGGGGGGGGGGGGGCGCTCTGGTCCGCAGCCATTTGCTGCTGGGCCGCTGCGCAGACGGGGCCAGACTGGGCGAGCGACGCGCTGCCACGGGAGGTGGTCAACGCTCAGGCGAGCGGCAGCTGCTCGTGCCCTCGCGATCCGATCGCGACCACGGCTCGGTGGCGGCGGGACTCGGCTGGCAAGCAGCAGGGGCGCTGCGCCAGGGCGGCGACGGGGCCCGCGTAGGAGACCGAGGCCTCGGGCGGTGGCACATCGGACCTGCAGCACGCGGCGGGGCGGTGGCTCGATCTGGCGGCAGGGAATCTGGCAGCGGGGCGGTTCGTAGAACGAGGAAAGGGACTGGATCTGCCTGAATGGGAGGAGGAGGGAAACGAGGACGGATCCCAGGTGGTGTGCGGCGGCGGCGCTGATGGGACAGCCTCCTAGAATTTAGGTTGGACCTATTTTTATAGTCTAGGGTCTATACGAGGTCTAATACAACCCTCCGATCTAGATCAGACGGTAAAAAAATAGGTTAGGAAGACCAATTGACAAACCGGTGATGTTTTTGGGTAAAACCGGGTTGATCTGGATCCAACGGTCACGAGCACCCGGTTCAGGTTTCGGGAGGTTTTTGGACTGGGTTGCGCGCAGGACCGGTGCACTGTGTAGAGGGGCTAGGCATGGATGAGAGGGAAAACGGCGACGCGGCAACGTATTTTTAAAACACCGAGAGACGTCCGACGGTAGACCGAATACGGTGCCGCTACGGTCGACCGTTCGGGTACGAGACGAACTCCGATCGCGACGAAATTCGACAGGCGGCCTAACTAAAATAAATTACGACCGCGTGCCAAGTTTCACCCTGATCAGAGAAAGTTTTACATACACTTTTAAAACAGGGTTTTGATGGTACCGCGGGCGCGTGCGAGTGCGGTCGGGCTCAGAACGGACAACGACGAGAACCGGTAACTAACAACGGATGCAAGTTTTGAAAACTGGCGGCAACGGAGATGCCGATGCAATACAGATGATGCGCATGATGCGACAAATAAAAATACTCACACGACGGAAACGGAATAAAGGGGAATCTTGTGGGGCGTCGGTCTCGGGCTGTCACACTAGGGCAAAAGAGTTTGCAAAAGTAGATACGTTGGAGACGTATCAACTCCCCCAAGCTTAAAACCTTGCTTGTCCTCAAGCAACTCAGTTGACACACTGAGAGAGAAAGAAAAACTTTGACAAACTCTGTTTGATCTTGTTGTTGCAACTATGTCTAACTCATAACCACAATTTCAGCAAGATCACAAGGTAACCACATAAGCAAATGACACAAAGGTCTCACGGTAAACTAATATCAATGGCATAATCAGCTAACGAGTAAATAATAATGAGTTTCAAATACCAACACTTCAATCAAAACAAGCATGAAGCAATATGAATAGGTTGTATCTCGCTAGCTCTTTCTGAGACCGCAAAACATAAATGCATAGCACTTTCAAAGATCAAGGGCTGCCTAAACATTATAATTCATAGCAACGAAGATCCAGTCATAGTCATAATCAATATCAATCAAAAGCAAACCATAAAAATGACAGAGGTGCTCTCTAATTGGTGCTTATAAAAGAGGAGGATGACTCGACAGGAAAATAAATAGACAGGCCCTTCGCAGAGGGAAGCATTGATTTGCAGAGGTGCCAGAGCTCAAGCTTTTGAAAACAGAGATAATAATTTTGGGTGGCATGCTTTCATTGTCAACACAATGACCAAGAGTTCTCAATATATTCCATGCTACTCATGCTATAGGCGGTTCCCAAATAGAAAAGTAAAGTTTTAACTCCCCCACCACCAATCAATCACACTCCACGGCTAGCCAAATCCTTGGGTACCGTCCATATTAACATCAATCCAGGGGGGAGTCTTGTTTTACAGTTATGTTTTCGATTTAAGCATGGAAATGGGCATCCCAAATACCGGCCCCTTTCTCGTGAATGAGTGTGAATAAACACATGTCGAGGATAACACTCCTAGCATGGAAGATACCAATAGCCCTCTGTCACCACATGAGCGGTTCGGGCACACAAAACAGATTATTTCTTGAAGGTTTAGAGAATGGCACATGCAAATTTACTTAGAACGGCAGGTAGATACCGCAAATAGGTAGGTATGGTGGACTCTCATGGAAAAACTTTTGGGTTTATGGAGGTGGATGCACAAGCAGTATTCCCGCTTAGTACAAGTGAAGGCTAGCAAAAGACTGGGAATCGACCAACTAGAGAGCGACAACAGTCATCAAGATGCAATGAGTTTGACTAACATTAAATGCAAGCATGAACAGGATATAAATCACCATGAACACGAACATCATAGAGGCTATGTTGATTTTGTTTCAACTACATGCATGAACATGCGCCTAGTCAAGCCACTTGAAACATTCAAAGGAGAATACCATCCTATCATACTACATCACAGTCATCTCAAATTCTATGTTGGCAATCAAGACAAACCATTATAAGCTCTCAGCTAAATAAGCATGGCATCAGAAACTATGATCTCTAAGTTGTCATTGCAAACATGGTTCTCTCACAACAAAGCTAAATCTGGGTCAACAAGCTAGTCATATTTACAAAAACAAAATAGATAGAGTTCATACCAGCTTTTCAGTCTCAGTCACTTCATCATATATCATCATTGTTGCCTTTCATTTGCATGATCGAACGATGAAAACGATAATAAGCGCATTGGACTAAGCTGAATCTGCAGGCAAACACAAAGGAGAAGACAAAATAATATGGCTCTTTGAAAGCTAAATAGGTAAGCATGCAAAAACCAACAAGCATTGTAACCAATATCTTCTACCTTGACACAAAGAAAAAGAAAACTATTTACACGGGAAAGCTCCCAACAAGCAAAAGAAGAAAGAAAAATCTTTTTGGGTTTTCTCAAAAGGACACAAAACAAGAAAACAAGAAAACGAAAATAAACTAGCATGGTTAATACAGTGGCAAAGTGTAAACACCGGCTAACAAAGCGAAAGCATAAGCATGAATGTAAAGTCGGTGAGAACACATACTCCCCCAAGCTTAGGCTTTTGGCCTAGCTTGGTCTACTCCCATGTATGATCCTGGTGAAACCCAAAGTCATAATGGGTGTTATATGGGAGTGCTGCAGCCACTGCCTGAATAGCTGCCTCACGAAGTCGAGCAGCAGTCGCCTCCCTCTCATACTCCTCTACCTCTCCTATGGTTATGTAGTATCTTCGTTTTGCTGAAAGTCAAAGAAAGCAGGAGCAGGAAGGGTAATATGGAAAACACGCTCCCGGTTAAATATCAAGCGGTATAGGAGGGATCCATGATCTCTCTCAAGGAACTCGTAGCGTGTTAGAGCGACACGATCAAGGTAGGCTGTACGGAGAGGAGGGTCTTCTGGACGGATGGATACTCCAAGAAAATTTGCTAAGCGTTTAGCATAAACTCCACCAAAGAAATCCCCCTCATTGGCATTTTTATTCAGCCTCCTTGCTATAATAGCTCCCATATTGAAGCTCCTGTCACCTGTTACTGCGCTCTTAAGGATACTAAGGTCGGAAGCGCATAGGTGACAATGTGCACCCTTGCCGTTAACGCACCTACCTATGAAGAGGGCAAGGTAGTGCAAGGCAGGGAAATGGATGCTTCCTATGGTGGCTTGCGTGATATCTCTGGTTTCTCCAACAGTTATACTGGAGACAAAGTCTCTGACCGAAGACTTAGGAGGATCATTAACACTACCCCCATTGGGTATCTTGCAAATCCTATTGAAATCCTCCAGACCCACGGTATAGGATTGATCATACAGATCAAACAGTATGGATGATTCATGGCCAACTAAATATTTAAATCTACACACGAAAGAGGCAGTGAGCATAGCATACTATTCACATTTATCTGAGAGGAATTCTTCTAACCCGGCATTGCGGACAAGTGCATCAATCTCATCCTTGAAGCCTGCTTCGATCATGAACTCATCAAAAGGCCATTCACATGGTTGCACCGGTGCGTCCCTTAGTTGAAAAGGTTCGGGCTCCCGAAAGGAGAGACGAGGACCCTTCTTACTTGAGGAACCACCATGAAACTTCCTCCTGAACATAATTTCCTTTTGCTGAAATTTTTGGAGTTCAAGAGAAAAGTGAATGAGGACCAACCATACCTTGTAGCAACTACTCCTACTAGTGCCTAGAGACCGTATCACGCGCTAAAACTACTTGGGACTAGCTAAAATCAATTTTCCTAGCTCAAGAACAGGGTCACCAAGGTAGCAAGAATTCGCGAAGGATAAAGCACTAGAGCAAAAACTAATTGGACCAATGGAGGAGTCACTTACCAAGGAGTAATTTCCCCAAAACAGTTCGGAGAATGGTGCTTTGAGCAAGGAGATCGAAAATCACAGCCAAATGAGCAAGAACACGGGTTTGAGCTGCGAAACAATTTTTTCTGGAGGTGGAAGAAGAGGCTGGGAGCTGGAATGAGTGGAGGGGGTGCCTGTGGGCCCCACAAGCTTGCACCCCGCTACCAGGGGGGTATGTGCTGGTGGTGGTGGGGGGGGGCTTGGGGCCCACTGGTCAGGGCCCCAAGCCAGCTCTCAGGCCCAGAAATTTTCAAAAATTCTAGAAAAAATCATACTAAATTTTCAGGACCATCGGAGAACTTTTATTTTCGAGGTATTTTTCTCCGGGACGCTAAAACAGAAAACAGGAAAAACTAAACTAATTCTATCATTTTTTCTTCTAAGCAACAGAAAATGAAGACTCAAAACAGAGGTATGTGACTCTCTGATTCATCAATTTCATGGTCATCGAAAGAAATCCGTCAATGGGATTGATCAAGTCCTTATGACAAAACCTTCTCGAATAGCAAGAGAGAACGGAGAATTTTAGAATAGCCACTAAGTCACCTCAATGGGGATATGTATCTCCCCAACAAGCAAATCATACTTCATCTTGACACGAGGAATAGGGCATTTAAAGCTCCCAATGAGAATCGATGATGTCTTTTCGATAGCATTGATGCAATGTACTGGATATCGTTTCTTTGGAAAGTGCACTATGTGCTCATTACCGTTGACATGGAAAGTGACATTGTCCTTGTTGAAATCTATAACAGCCCCTGTAGTGTTTAAAAAGGGTCTTCCGAGGATGATATCCATGGCATCGTCCTTGGGAATATCCAAGATAACAAAGTCTGTTAAGATAGTGGTATTAGCAACCACAACAGGCACATCCTCGCAAACGCAGATAGGGAAAGCAGTTGATTTGTCGGCCATTTGCAGAGAAATTTTAGTGGGTGTCAACTTATCCAACTCAAGTCTATGATAAAGAGAGAGTGGCATAACACTAACACCGGCTCCAAGGTCACATAAGACAGTTCTTACGTAGTTTCCTTTAATAGAGCAAGGTATAGTGGGCACTCCGGGATCACCAAGTTTCTTGGGAGTTCCACCTTTGAAAGTGTAATTGGCAAGCATGGTGGAGATCTCAAGATCTGGTATCTTCCATTTATTAGTCACGATATCTTTCATGTACTTGGCATACGGAGACATCTTGAGCATATCAGTCAACCACATCTGCAGAAAGACGGGTCTTATCATCTCAACAAAGCGCTCAAAATCCTCATCATCCTTTTTCTTGGATGGCTTAGGAGGAAAGGGCATAGGTCTCTGAACCCATGGCTCTCTTTCTTTACCATGCTTCCTAGCAGTGAAGTCATTCTTGTCGTATCTCTTAGGTTGTGGATTATCAGGATTGACCGTAGGTTCAATCTCCACATCCTCATCATTGCTAGGTTGAATATTACTATGAACATCACTGTCCATATTGTCACCAGGTTCATGTTCATCACCAGATTGTGTTTCCGCATCAGACGCAGAAATATCATTAGGTTCTTCAGGTGTGACAGTATTTGGTGGACTGGCGTGCAGGTTTCTATCATCCTTCTTCTTCTCCTTAGGATGACTAGGTGTATCAGCATTGATTCCTCGAGAATCTTGATCAATTCTCTTAGGATGACCTTCAGGATACAAAGGTTCCTGAGTCATTTTGCCTCCTCTAGTAATGACTCTGACAGAGTTGTCATTTAATTCATTGAGCAGGCCATTCTAGGCTTTAAGTACTTGTTCTACCTGAGTAGTAATCATTGAGGCACGTTTACTCAGAAGCTTCAGAGCATTGACATTTCTGTCTACACAAGCACTTAAATGGCTAAGCATACGAGTACTTTGTTCCAAATGTCTGCTAACATAATCATTGAAACTCTGTTGTTTGGCAACAAAGTTGTCAAATTCATCAAGGCATAGGCTAGTAGGTTTATCAAAACGAATATCACTCTCATCAAACCTACGCAGAGAATTCACTACTACTACCTGTATCGGGTTATCAAGACCATGGATCTCTTCAATAGGTGGTAGATTTTTGACATCTTCAAATCTAATACCTTTCTCTTGCATAGATTTCTTGGCTTCTTGCATATCTTCGGGACTGAGGAATAGAATACCTCTTTCCTTAGGAGTTGGCTTAGGAGGTGGTTCAGGAATAGTCCAAGCATTATCGTTGATCAAGAGGTTATTCAGTAGGGTCTCAACTTGTTCTATAGTTCGTTCCCTAAAAACACAACTGGCACAACTATCTAGGTGGTCTCTAGAGGCATCGGTAAGTCCGTTATAGAGGATATAAAGTATCTCGTTCTTCTTAAGAGGGTGATCAGGCAAAGCATTCTGTAGCTGGACAAGCCTCCCCCAAGCTTGGGGAAGACTTGTATATTTCCTGCAAGGCAGCTTGCTTCTTATGGGCAGGGAAATATTTCTCATAGAAGTAATAGACCATCTCCTGGGGACTATGCACACATCCAGGAGCAAGAGAAGTGAACCAGACTTTAGCATCATCCTTTAAAGAGAAAGGAAATAGCTTAAGGATATAGTAGTGACGGATCTTCTCCTCATTAGTGAAAAGGTTGGCTATTTCGGATAGTTTGGCAAGATGGGCTATGACCGTCTCAGACTCATAACCGTGAAAAGGATCAGATTCGACTAGATAGATTATCTCAGGGTCGACAGAGAATTCATAATCCTTATCGGTGACAAAGATAGGCGAAGTGGCAAACTTTGGGTCATTTTTCATCCTAGCTTCCCGAGATTTTTCCTTCCACTTGAGAAGTAATTTCTCAGCGTCATAGGCATCCTTACACACAAGAAAATCCTCAGCTATCTCTCCCTCCATAACGTAACCCTCAGGTATATCAGGCAATTCATATCTAGGAGAGCTAGATCTAACAGGAGCAAAAGCAGGCTCTATCTCAATAGCATTGGCAGTTTCAGAAGCTTCACGAGCATTGGCAATAACTCTAGCAATATGAGCATCAAGGAACACTCCTAGTGGAACATCAGGCAAAGTAGTATCTCTAGCAGTATCAAGCATAGCATCATCAGGAAAAATAGCATCTCTAGCATCATCAGGCAAAGAAGTATCAAGCATAGCATCTCTAGCAGTATCAGGCATAGTATCAAGCATAGCATCTCTAGCAGTATCATGCATAGTATCATCAAGTATAGTATCAAGCATAGCATCTCTAGCAGTAGTATCACAAGCATCATCAAGCACAGGCGACATATCAAGATTTCTAGCAGGAGGTGATGTCGCAAACTTACTCATAACTGAAGGTGAACCAAGTGCAGAGCTAGATGGCAATTCCTTACCTCCCCTCGTAGTTGAGGGCAAGACTTTGGTTTTCGGATCCTTCAGATTCTTCATAGTGATCAGCAGATATAAATCCCAAGTGACTCAGAGAATATAGCAATACCTCCCCGGCAACGGCGCCATAAAAATGTTGATTGTGCAATCTCTGGCGTTAGCTAGACGAATACTTATGACAACAAACCTTCTCCTGCAACGGCACCAGAAGAATGCTGAAAGCACTCCCCAACAATGAAACTAGAAGAATGTTGTTGACGGCCCACCAGCGCGTGGGTTCGCAGTAGTTTTCGATGGTAGAGTATTCGAACCAAATTTGTAGATCGCCAAAAGGAGGTGAGAGAATACTCTCGAGTATTAGCAGCTGAATTTGTCGGATTCAACCACACCTGAAAGATTAGTATCTACAAGCACAATAGTAACAACAAAGTAATATGATAACAACGATGTCAGAAACGATCTGTTGACGGCGGACTATTCCTAACGATTGTATCAATGGCGCCTTCGTTGCCGCGTCGATGGAAGTTGTCAATTCCCGTCAACGGTAGGTGAATCAACAGTGTAGCAGGTAGCAGCAGTGTAACGAGCAATAGCAGTGGCAAGGAACAACAGTAGTGACAGCAGCAGCAAGTAGCAACAGTAACAAGCGACAGTAGTAGTAACAGTAGCAGCAGAGCAAGAGAAGTAACATCAGTAGCAACAGTAGTAGCAGCAGCAGAGCAAGAGAAGTAACAGCAGTAGCAACAGCAGTAGAGCAAGACAAGTAACAGCAGTAGGACAAACTCATAGGCAATGGGTCGGTGATTTGTTTGGATGATATTCATCATGCAACAGCTATAACACGGAGAGATATGTGGCTAGCTCCCGTTCGTCAATGTGATGTAGGCATGCATTCCGTGTGTCGTCATACGTGCTTAGGGAAAAGAACTTGCATGACATCTATTGTCCATCCCTCCCGTGGCAGCGGGGTCCAAAAGGATACTATGGGATATTAAGGTTCTCCTTTTAAAAAAGAACCAGACCAACGCATTAGCACTTGGTGAACACATGAACTCCTCAAACTATGGTCATCACCGGGAGTGGTTCCGGTTATTGTCACTCCGGGGTTGCCGGGTCATAACACATAGTAGGTAACTACAACTTGCAAGATCGGATCTAAAACACACATATATTGGTGACAACATAATAATTTCATATCTGAAATCATGGCACTCGGGCTCTAGTGACAAGCATTAAGCATGGCAAAGTAGTAGCAACATCAATCTCAGAACATAGTGGATACTAGGGATTAATCCCTGTCAAAACTAACTCGATTACATGATAGATCTCATCCTACTCATCACCGCCCAGTGAGCCTACGAATAGATTACTCACGAACGATGAAGAGCTTCATGGAATTGGAGAGGGAAGAAGGTTGATGATGACGATGGCGACGATTTCCCCTCTCCGGAGCCCAAAACGGACTCCAGATCTACCCTCGAGATGAAGAATAGGTGGTGGCGGCGCCTCCGTATCGCAAACGCGATGAAATCTTCTCTTTTTTATTTTTTTCTCGGACGAAAGACAACTTATAGAGCTGGAGTTGGGGGCGGCAGGTGCCTGTGGGCCCCACAAGCCTGCCCACCGCCACCAGGGGGGTGGTGGCGGTGCAGGGGCTTGTGGCCCACTGGCCCACTCCCTGAGGTGGAACTTGGCGCAGATATTTTCTAAAACTGCTCCCCAAAAAATTTCAGGGCGTTTGGAGAACTTTGATTTCTGCACAAAAATAACACCAAGGCAACTCTGCTGAAAACAGCGTCAGTCCAGGTTAGTTCCATTCAAATCATGCAAATTATAGTCCAAAACAAGGGCAAAAGAGTTTGGAAAAGTAGATACGTTGGAGACATATCATTCAGCTGGGATCATAACTGAGCAAAACATGTATCAAACTCCCCAAAAAAATTCCAAACAAGGAGAAGTGGGATCAGGCAGCAAGATTTATAGCAGTAGTAGCTCAGGAGAGATGCCCCCACAACGATTTGAGAGAAGGATTATCAAGCCACCTCCTTGCAAGAGGCCTTCATTCATTGACTATAATGAGAAAAAGGTCTATATGTCGAAACCTGAAGCAAATAGATTGTATGCATCGGTTATCTTGCATGGGAGACTTAATGAAGAAGCATCACCAGATGCAGATACTAGGTATAACAATATGCTCATTCCATTTCCCTTGCAAGGTTTTGCACAAATGCACTTTTTCTACGCAAGTTAATGCTTTTATGCAGGCAATTCAAACTAATTTTACAAGCAATCCAAATTATATAATCACGCAATTTTTGGTTTAATTTGAAATGTTTTCTGCATTTTTTCATTTTTCATTTCACCATCCCTTCATTGCTTTTTCTTAGCTGGATGGTGGTAGGCAAATCAGGAAGGATTTTTTAGCTAAATGTCTTTGTTTCATTGCAGCGCAATGGTTATTGAATATGGTGGATACTTTGTCACCGTGAGGGAGCTCGCAAAGTCAATGAAGAAGGAAGGTTTTGTCTTGAGCCATGTAATGGAAGTTGGAATTCAATCTATAATGTTCAACTTGCCACCAGACTCAAAGAAGGTGCTGATGCCGCTCAGGTTCTCGGTAAGAAAAGTTCAATCATTAATCCATCATTAATACATGTAGTTTTGCAATTATTTTCCTTTTTTTTTCTGAATTTCTGCTCATGGTCATCCCCACGTTATTCCTGTCACAAGATTTGGCTGCAAAAAATGGAATTGACCAACAAGGAGCTCATTTCTCGTTTCAAGAAATCAAATCACTTGGACCGTGAAGATATGGTAAGTTAAATAAATTTTTTTAGGGTTGACAACTTGCCTGCACTCATGATGTTTTTTCGACTCCGCATCTATCTATACAAGTTGCTTACATGAGCACACAAAAAAAGTTTGCTAACATCCAACATGTGGCATGTTTTTTGCGCGGTAGTACTTTTGCGCATGTATAACTATTGAACTTGCTTATTTTCACTACTAACCACAGATTTCCTACTTTTCTAATAGATTATGTTCCCGGTTTTAGAGAACATTGACAAGAAAGAGCCAGTTACAGGCAATCATTATTGGATTTTCAATGTGAACATCAGGGATCAACGTTTTGAGGTTGTTGATTCTTGGAGGACGCTTAAGAACAAGAGTCTAGATGTTTGCGCTAGGAAAATTGTTGCAATTGTTCCTGTTTTGTGGGAAGAACACTATGCCAGGTCTCACATCTGTTTGGATGATTTTGGACTAATCAACATTGATGTGCCACAACAAGACAACGAGTAAGCATCCAATCACACAGACACTGCTTTTTCAGACCTTGTCAAGTAACACTAGTACATAGAGTAAACCAGCTAACTAGAAAACATAATGTAAATGCATAGGTTCGACTGTGGTATTTTTTCGCTTACAATAGCAAACAGCTGGGATGGAAGGGTTGTTCCAAAATTCACTGCCAATGATGTCCCAAACATCAGGAAACAGCCGACCAACTCATGGGTTGACAACGTGCACAACAATGCTCCATGGAAAGCCATCCTCAAGTTAGCAATGGTCAGTTTCTTTCCTTCCCTCACGTGTACTATTCTTTATGTTCTTGTTGTGAAGATTGCCAGTTTTTTTATAGATTACTACATCATGAGCATTACGGAAATGCTTTTGAATTTTTTTTCACCGCGGGATTGAATTCTTTTGGACCGGGGGGTTGCCTGTATAAGTAAATTTGACCAGGCAACTCAAATGTCATATCCAAACATCCATAACTATATTTGTGAGGCAAACTAATAATAAACACGATAAAAGAAAATTAATATCATCATTACATAAGCAGAATATTATTGCATCTTCAGCATCACAGATTTTTGCATGTAATTTTATGGACCATCAGGGTGAGTTGCGTGTATTCATTCTTTTGCTAGGCAATACAAAGCACAGCAACATGCAACTCACATTCCATCAACACGCAAAATAAACTACAATGTGAGGCACGATAGTCACAAAAACCATAAAACATAAACCCATAGTATTACCATTACACAAGCAGTTTTAGGATCTTCAAGCATATAAAACTTCGAAATTCTAGTGGGAAAAAGTAGGAAGTTGACAATGCAATTTTTTTTCAACCATCTGTTCTTTGTGTGTAGATCACACGAGTCTGGTCTTGCACTGTGCACCAGTGTGGTTAACAGATCCACAATAGCTGCACTTGTTTTACCTCTTCGGGTGCAGCTCAAGTGCTGATTCAATTCTTTTTAACTTTGCCCTACCTTTTGTAGTTGATCTTGGAGGGTCTCTAGGAATTGTAGGGTCAGGTGTGGCAGTAGTTTCCCAAAAATGTGGTTCAACCATGGAAGCACCTTGCGCGGCCGCAACAGCTGCATGTAGTGATGCTATATTGAGTGGCGGGTGTTCATGTCTAGCAGGAGGTTGCCCAATGGTAGTTGAAAATGTGCTGCCACTTTCTTCTTGCATTGTAAAAGAACCGGGATGCTGTCCATACCCACCATCAACTGTTGCTGACGCTCTAGGCGATTGTTCAAGTGCAGCACTAGTCACATACATTGTGTTTGCTGTGTTAGGGCCCTGGTTTGGTTGTACACCCCCATAGGTTGTGATGCAGGCCAGTTTGTTGGTCTAGGACCCATATGTGGTGGAACAGGGCCTCTCACTGGTGCTGCATCCCCAAATGTTTGTGGCACAGCCCCTCTTAGTCTATGCACAGTCCTTGGCCATGGCAGTGGCGCTGGAGGCCCCCTGGGCAGTGTTGCAGTCCTACTGTTTGATTGTTGCTGTCCACCTTCACTGATAGAGTTACCGGGTTGCACTGCTGCTTTTTTCCTCCCTGCTGTAGAAGTAGGTTTCCGCTGCCTACAAACAGAAGGACCTTATTTAGGTCCATCCACATCCAACACATGTCCTCTTTTTGCCCGAGTATTACTAGGTGGTGGTGTAGAACCACCAGCTGATGCTTGAGGACCACCAGTGGGCCCAGCAGGAGGTACTGCCGGCTTCTGCTTCCTTGACATATTGAGATTTCGGATCTCATGACGTGCCCCACGCATGTGCTTCTTCACAATATCTGTTGCAGCATCTGATGCACTGGCAACCCGAGCAATACTACCAAAATCCATCACCAAATTTGCATGCCTTAGTTCTTTCTTGGTTTGTGCTGGCAACTCATCGGGTTTATCCTCGACAGCGGGGGGTGCATCAGAAATTGCTATAGGTGTCCATCTTCTAAATATGTACTGCGCTGGGATTTCGTCAACACCAAGTTGGTTGAATACTTTCAAGATATGGCAGCATAGCATGCCGTCCCGCTCAATCTTGCAACACTCACATCTTTAGTCTCCAGCACCAGCTTCTACTTTGACAAAATAGCTCCTACAACCATATTTAGCAACCCACTCTTGATTTGGGTAAACCTCATACAAGTTTTCACGATGTGGTTGTACGTTGTACCTCGGAGTCAACTGAAACTCATCACGGAACTTCTCATACAAGTCCCTAGTATAGGAATCATATGCCTGCTTCTCAATGGGGTAAGACGACCACATTTCAGTCTCCAAGTGTCATGTCCTGTAATCTTTTGAACCCTCTCGGACTAGTATGTGTGTTTGGATTTTCTGATATTGCTTCACGAAGTTCAAAATTGACTTGTGTGGGTTCACATATCGCTTAAGGACAGCGTTGAACCCCTCACTGCGTTGAGTTGACTGCAATAAAGGGAAGAACCGGTGCTTGAAGTAACAGGGCACCCATGTTTCTTGGTATTTGTATAAAGTCTCGAAGTGGGAGTCCGTCATAACCTCATACTTCAACATCATCTCAGCCCATCCCACCTCAAATTCCTCTGGCATCAAGGTAAAGTCAACACAATTGTTGAAATCTTTGGACAAGCCCAAATTTTGCCCCAACAATGCTCCAAGTTTTTCTTGTGGCTTTTTCATAATGTACCATCGACAACAGCGGTGCAAACTTGTAGGGAAGATTCTTTTAATTGATTGTGCCATTGCGATGTCTTGGTCGGTTATGATGTTGGTGGGTGCTACATCATGCATTGCCTCAAGGAAGGTCTGGAATAGCCAAACAAAGCTTGACGCCAACTCTTGCCTAACAAAACCAGAACCCAACATGAATGACTGCCCATGCCTATTAATTCCAATGAATGGCGCAAAGGGCATGTTCTACATGTTAGTCATATATGTTGTGTCAAAGGAGATGCAATCATGATAAGATTCCATGTAAGCCTTCCTTGATGCACCATCGACCCAGAAAATATTTTCAACCCTGTCCTCCTCATCATACTTTATCTTGTAAAAAAATCTGGATCTTCTTTCTGCTGATCTTTAAAGTATGCAACTGTCTCTATCATATCCCCTTCTTTTGTAGCATCCTGGTTCAAGACCGTCTTGAGGTTTGTAATGTGCTTAATTGTATAAGGGACAATGAGCTCCGTCCCATAGAATTCTGACATGATGTGCATCATACGACCTACCGCCATCAAGTGACAATAGTGGTTAACCATTTTTTACACAGAAAGAGTATCAAGAACAATTTCTATTTCTTAGATGAATGCAACTCTAATGCACATTGTAGGCAAATCACAGAAGCTATACAACCAACTACGACAAAAATGTATCAGGAAATACACGATCAAACTACACACAATAGTTATATGTTTCAAGCAAGTCAGACAGGAGTTGGAAGCAAGAAACACACAATTTGTTACTTGCTACTTGCAACTACAATCTGACCAATCATAGGTAAGTCTAGATGCACGTCAATTTTTTTTACCGACAATAATCAGGCAAGTAGAAACTCGCAATCGAGCACAAACCGATAAGCGTTATGCAAGTTCAGCAACCAGAGTGTTAAACAAATCATGCATTATCATGCCCAGTTGCAAGCAAGTTCTTTCTTATTATCAAGCAAATAAGGAACATGTTTTTCAAGCAAGTCAGACAGGGAGTTGTAAGCAAGAAACAAAAAATTGTTAGGCATCTCCAGGGTGTCAAAGTTTTAACCATGTGTTAATGTTGGTGCTCGTTGTAGGGTGTTGTTTAAACCTGTAGTCAAATTGCAGTTATGAAGATGTGTAAGGAATGCCCTTTCTTCTGTTGGGATCCCTTGGTGTGATCATAGATACTTAGTCAAAGATGGCTTGTCAACCAATGGATGGTTGTGCTCGCCAACAAAGTGGATCACTTCCCATCTGCCATCAATTAGTTTCACAACCATCTTAGCTTTGCAACCAGTTTGCAATATTGTATCTCTCTTCTGCTTCTTGGTCGTCTTTTTGGTTTTACTGTCATCATCAAGAAATACAATATCCTCATCTTGATCATCATCTTTTGTTTCGTCAACAATTTCATCTAGCATAGGAATCTTTTCTGCCCCTCCGTCATCGACCTTAGGCTTTCGAAACTTGTTGCAAACAAACTGCTGCTTTATCAGCTCTCCAGTTTTTGCAGCTTTCCTTGAAGTATTCATTTTTATTGAAAAGCCAATCTGCAATGAATAAGAATTGTAGTGGTTTTTTGCGCCTTCCAAAGTGTCGAACCTCATGCCCACATGAGGCTCCTTTGGTTGTGACCAAGCTTCATCATCATTTTCATCACCGAACCCATTAGCAACAGTCCCACCAGTATTGCTCGGTGCACCTGTGCCATCAAGGGTATGTCCATCACTCTCAGAAGCTATTGCTGCAGGTATTTGTGTATTACCTGGAGCAGCCATCACTAGACTTGAGTGCCCATCTGTAAAATTCCTTCTGCAGCAGCAACACTGACTTTCTGAATCATAGGAGGATTAGGTGATTCCGCAACAAACTCTGTATTTCCAGCAGTATGTTGTGTACAGTACACAGGATCACCATTATTTTCATCGGGTTCCTCATTCAGGTCAATCATCGTCAACCTGATCATTTTTCAACATAAAAAAAGATGAAGCTAGTTAGCTCAACGACACAACCAACTATTCATCATCAAATGGATGAAGCAAGCTAGCTCAATGAAGCAAGCAAGTAGCACACTTAATACAAGCAAGCAAGCAGCACATTTAATACAAGCAAGCTGCTGCCTTCATTTTCGCAGCTCTTTAACTGAAGACAATGTACTAACTGTCTTCTCCAGCACATCACACAAGTTCAGTTCAGTGAAGCAAACACTTGATCAGTTGACTTGTCATTCCTAGCCTCAACTTTCTCCTTTCCTTTCTACAAGCAAGCAAATAAAACAGCACCCCAAGACCACCATAATCAGAGCAATAGAATAGCTTCAGTTTTTTGTACAGTAGTTCTTACAAGAATAGCTTTAGTTTTCTGCATCAGTTTTTTGCCTCATAGTGCAATTATTCTTGCTCAAAAAGTACTAGCAATTTTCCTTACTAAAATATTTGTACTACCATGTTTTCTAGCACTAATCAGGTGGTTAACAGGAGAAGCAGGGAAGCATGCAGGAAAGCAGGAGAGATGCTGCAAACCAAAGAGATGGTGGATCCAACATGTTGGATGAGAAAGAGAAGCTTGCAACCTAGAACACAACTGATTGTGGATGCATAAGGGGGGGGGGAGGTGAGAAAATCTGATGGTTTTACCTCTGTGATTCTTCACCCTTCTGTTCTAAACTGCCTTTTCTTTTCTGCTATGCAATTCCTCTGATTTCTTCTGCTTGTTTTGCTTGGTGAAGTTTCAGATCTGGGATGGGGCAACTGCCCCCTTGTTTGCTTGATGGAGAAGAAGATGGGGAGGGAGAGGCTGCGTGTAGATGTGGAGGGAGAAGAAGATGCGCAAGGAAGATGTGCTTTTGGGAGAAAAGTAGTGTAGGGACTGTACCTTTTGGGACAAAAGTTTGTGGACCAACCGTGGTTTTGCTGGGGCTTTGGTGAACCAGCTGTGGTGCGCTGGGGACCAGCCGGACCAGCCCTTTCCTTTTTTATATGTGTGGGGACAAAAACTTACCTTTTATGGAAGGATGCCAGCTAAGGCTAGCCAATAGCCGACTGCTGCCTAGATGCGTCCTTTCTTCTTTTTTTGATTTGAAACTGTGTTTGGTATGACTTGGTTGCAACAGTTCGGTTGGGCTTCAAGTTCCGGTGTCTAGAACGTGATGATAGCTTGGCCTCTAAACTTTGGAATCACGAAAAGTTCCTTTCCAAATGTCGTATTCTATTGTATTTGGGGGAGCTCCTATTCGGCAAACCTTTTAACGCCACGGGCGCCGGTTACACGAAAAATTTGCTAACCGGCGCGTGCACCGCTCTGCAATGGGCCGACTCATCTAGAAATTCTTCATGATTTTTTAGCCCGTGAACTTCTTTTGAAATCGGTGAACTTTTAAAAAAAATCAATGAACTTTTTCAAAAATCGATGAACATAATTTAAAATTCATGAACTTTTTTCAAAATCAGTGAACTAATTTTAAAAATTGATGAACTTTTTTCAAAATCGATGATATTTTTTTGAATTCGGTGAACTTTTTTCAAATTCATGAACATATTTTCAAAAATTGGTGAACTTTTTTTCATAAACATCGATTTTTTTTGCAATTTTTTTTTGAAAATTCTATGAAATTTTTTCGATTTTCTAATAACCAACGCATTTTATATGGACCGGCCCACGAAGAGCGGCGCTGCAGGCTCTCGTTCCCCTACTGGCGCCTGAAGCGCCACATAGGAGGTCCCCTCCTATTCGGCGCTTCAGTCGCCACAGAAGGTACCTGGCGCCCACACGCGAGCAGGTCCCTAGGTAGATTTAACATTTTATTTCCCCCAAATTCGCAAGATGGCATTTAAAAAGCAAAATTGGAAAAACCAAAACCAACATGATTCAAGAAATTTGACGGATTTTGAAAAAAAACTTTATAATTTTTAAAAAATCTTTGATTTGAAAAAAGTTCATAGAATATGAAAACAAAATAATCAAAATTGAAAAGTTCACCAATTCTGAAAAAAATTCAAAGAATCTTTTAAAAACATGAAAATGAAAAAGTTCATTGAGTTTTTTTAAAAAATTGCGTAGTTTCAAGAAAAAAAGCAAAGCAAAAAAGGGAAAAAGATGAAACAAAAGAAACAGAAAAGGAAAGGAGAACAAAACAGGCCATAAAAATGCACAACAAAAAAATAAAAATACCTGGCTGGAAAAAGTTTAAAAGAAGAAAAGAGAATATATTATGACAACATTAGGCTCGTTAGTGCAAGTTAAACGTATTGTTGAGGTCGCGGGTTTAATTCTTAGCCATGCATATTTTTTTACGAATTTAAACCTGGAAGAAAAACTGCAATGGGCGGGCCATCGCGGGGGAGGGTTGTGCGCCGGCTTGCCAAATGGTCTAAAACCGGCGCCTAAAACGCTGAATAGGGTTTCTCAAAAAACAAATGCTGAATAGGAAACACCTCTATTTGCGATCACTGGATGCACATGCACGAACACGACAGTTTGTCTCCTAATAAATTACATGCTAGTTAGAAAGATAGAGACCAACAATAAATATAAATTCCCCTTTTTGTAGGACAAATTTAAATTCCTATCAAACGCATCGTTGCGTGTGTGTATGTGTAAATATGAGCATCAAAATTTCAATCGTAGTGAGTACAACGATATCCCATGACAATTGCAATCAACAAGAGCCGACTCATTTAACATGTTGAGCAACATATTACTCCCTCCAATTGGGTTTATAAGTTGTGCATGGGCCTTTAGATCTTTATTTTGACTAGGAAAATACTCCTTCCGTAAAGAAATATTGGAGTGTTTATGTAACGCCCAAGATGCGGTGCTATTCTTATTTTGGCGCGAGTGCCTCGACACGGATAAAAACGCATCTCCTCGTTTCACAAATTTGAATATCATTACAAGTACATGTACTGGAAAGATGATTATAAGGAGTTGGCTTACGTTCGCCACAAGCTACATCACAGTCGCATCAGTACAATACATACAATCATCATAAAGAAGAGTAGAGTATGACTATGGATGAAATCAAACGATAAAATAACGACGTTCATCCTTCCTATCCCAGGCTGCCAGCCTGAAACCCATCCTAGATTGACGAAGAAGAAGAAGAAGAAGAAACTCCAAATGAACAATCATCGCGCTCACGTCACTTTACCTGTACCTGCAACTGGTGTTGTAGTAATATGTCACATGGGACTCAGCGATCTCATTTCCAAAGGTATCAAGACTAGCAAAACTTAATGAGTGAGGTATGGTTAAGTGACGAGGCTGCAACAAGCGACTAAGAAATTATTTGATGGCTAACTTACGAGTACAAGAATAAGAGGGAGATGATCTATGTCACATCCCTGATCCCTAATAGAGTATAGCAAGTTTGTGCTCATCTCTTCTTCTTTGCATCCAAGAAAAAGGAAATGAAACCAAAAGCAAAGCAAAGAAACAAAAGTAAAACCCTAGCAACTCTATATTCAAAAGCTTTTCAAATTTGGTGGCAAATTAAAGTTTCCAAAATGGCCATTAGAAAAGTTCATCATTTCTGATAAATGTTGAAAACAAAATATCAGGGGTGAAATATATTTTCAAATTTCTTTTGGCATTTTATATTTAAGTTAAAAGCTACCGAAATCAACTATATATTTGATTTCAAATATTTCAAAGCTTTTCAAAAATGTTGAAACTTTTATATATATTTGGAAATATTCCAAATAACATTTCAGTATGTTTCAAACTATTTTAGGAATAGTTTGAAGCCAAAAAAAAACAAAACAGAGTCAGAAAAGAATTAACACAAACAGAAAAGAAAGAAAATAGAAAATACCTACCTGTCGCCTACATGGCCCAGTCCCAGTTGCTCCCGTGTCGTCGTCCTTGTGCCAGCGAGCAGCAGGAGGTGGCCGCCGCTCCCTCCGGTGCCGCCACGCACCTGCGTGCGTGCCTGGTCACCGCTTCACGCTGGCAAGGAGGGGATAAGCCTCCCGCAGCCGTCCCCGAGCTCCTCCTCGCATCATTCCTCCCCCAGCTCTCTCCTCTCTCGGCCGCCATTACAGCCCGAGCTGAGCTCGAGCCCGTCGTCGCTCTAGTCCCTCTCCCTCTCACCTGAGCTGCGCATTAGCTTCGCCTTGGTCCCCAGAAGCTCTCCAACCAGCCGCTCAACACCGAGAACCCCTGAGACGCCGTGACGCCATCGTCTTCAACCTCGGATCCCCGGAGCTCGCCACCGTCATTCTCCCTCCTCAGACCATCCCCGAGCCTGCTCTCGTCGCCTCTGCAATCCCTGTGAGCTCAGGGTGCTTTCCCCCTCATTTTACCCTTCGATCCCGAGCTCTAGGCCCCGATTCCACCGGAGCCCGACGAGATCCGCCGCGGGACCTCGTCGCCGGTAGCCCTCCAGTGATCGGCTGGTCATTCTGAGGCCACCGTTGGCTTCAGTGCATTGTGTAGGTGCTTTACGAGCTCAGCCCCGTGCGTGATAGGCCCCGTAGCTATGATCCCGATGGAGCCCGAACTTCGACAGCCGCTGAGCTCGTCGCCGGCGTCATCTCCGATGGTTTCAGCCCCTGCTCTTTGCAAAAATGGAACTGCGATCGAGTGGTTGATCGTCTGGTGCCCTCCGCCGTGCGTTTGGTCACCGGAATAGCAAACCCGAGGCCCTCCGCCGTTCTGGTGGTCGCCGGAGCCTCACCTCCGGTGGGTTTGACCCTATCGCCGGTGGGGTTGACTCCCATGAGTCTTTGTCAAGTGGGGCCAGCCCTGTGTTTAATTAAAGTTTTGTCAAAATAAAATAATAATTATAGTAAAAGTTAAATAGTCACTAACATGTGGGTCCAGCTCTGTTAATTAGCAAATTAAGTTTAAAATTAAAGTAAAAACTGGCCAGAGTCACTGACTAGTGGGTCCCACTGGTCAAGTTTGACGTTCAGCAGCCAGCTGACCTGCTGATGCAATAAAACTAATTCTGGTTTTAGTATAATTCCAGAATAATTGCAAAACTTTGGAAATTCATAGAAAATTGAATATAACTCCAAATCAGACAAATAATATATGCAAATTGATTAGAAAAATTCAATGAACACAATGGTGATAATTTCATGCATGAAAAATAAAGTTATGAAACAGCATCAGGTCAAATCAATTAAATAATTAAGATGAATATGCCATTTCAAATAATATTTGAATTTAGATTTCAAACCAGATGCAAACTAAGGTTTCACCAACCACATTGAATCTTTTCACCCTTCATTTCATGTCATGTTCATGCACCATGATTGTTGCATATGATTGTTAATATTGTATTTTGTTATTCGGTAGGCCCCGCCCCTTCGGATACGACTGATTATCCGACTGACGAATATCACCCCTCTGCTGAGCAACAAGGCAAGCAACAATTTTGATCATCCCGATAAATCCCACGTTCTCGCTACTGCTCTTACTTATTGCATTAGGTCAAAATGCTTTCAATGCTTTTACCACGTTAGTTGAACCCATTCCTTTGCATGACCTGTCTTTGTCACAGTAATTAGCTAAACCTTGCAACCTAGCATACCTGGTAGATGCTTGAGCCATGATGTGTCTTATCATGCTATGCATGCTATGCTTAGAGTTGTGTATGGTCTGTCATCTGGGTGATGAACAGGATCGTGAGAATATGTTCAGTTAATAAAGGTTGTGTGCTGATCTTGATTTGGTAAAGGTACCGGTGAAAGGCTATGTAGGAGTACATAGCGGGTTGTTTCATTGGAACCGTCCTTAGGAACCGAGTTCCATGTATGTAATCCAAGACAAGATACTACCATATGCTGGGACCTGAAATATGACCCCGCTCGACTTATTAATTGCTTAGTACTCATTCCAGGAGTTCCAAGTAGTTTATGGTGTTTATAGTCATGCTCGAGGCCGTGCATAGTGCTGACCTTAGAGGTGGGCTATGATGCGGTAGGCAGTGGCACGGTGTACCAAGTGGCACCCGGATGGTGGGCTTGGGAACCCTGCGCACATCGTTTGGGGCCATGGCGGAAACCTCGGCCGGACTTCCGTGCGGGTTACCCTCAGATAGGCGATAAACCTGGACTAGGTATTAGCATGGTTAACGATCATGGCCGACTCCCTCGCTGGGCTTCCGCTTGAAGGTTGCCGAGGTGCATGACGTGCACATAGCGATAAGTGGCGAGAGCGTGTGTGAAGAAGTACTCCCCTGCAGGGTTATGATCTATTTGAATAGCCGCGTCCGCGGATATGGACTACTTGGAAACATATGTCGTTCATCGACAACGATAATGGCTACTCATAAAAAAATGTCAAGATAAGTGTGAGTGTCGTGGATGGAATTTCCGTAGGGTGACGGAATGATTCCATGATGGTGTATTGTTGTGGAGTTAGTGGACTCGTGTGTGAGGAAACAAAGTTGTCAAAACTATTTTAACATGTAGTTTGTCTAGCCAAGAGTCAAAGCTGGCTTTCTCCTTGAAACCCCACAACCCCTTGTTGATACATTTGCATGAATAGATAGATTGTTCTAAAGTCTTGCTGAGTACTCTTATACTCACGTTTGCTTACTAATTTGTTGCAGAGGTTGTTAATGACCATAATGGTGGTTTCTATCTAGACGTTGACGACGACGAGTAGCTGGTGTCCCAGCTACGATCTGGCCCTAGGTTGGGTTCGTAGATAGTCAGACCATGTGCCTTTTACCTTTCCATCTATTTGTACTCAGACAATTTTAACCTTCCGCTGGCTTGTAAGACTTGTTTGAATAACTTGTGATGATGGGTCGTGAGACCCCTATCTGTGTAATATTATGTGTGAGGCTCTTCCGAGCCTTCTAATAAAGTTTGTATGTATATGGTTATGTTGTGATGCCATCGATGTATCTATGCATATCGGTATGCCATGCGTACGTGTGTTGTACTTGATATGTATGGGGTTCGAACACCTAGTCATGTGCCTTAGTAGCACTCCTTACGAGGAAATGCCCCTTTGTGCTTCCACCGAGCCATGGTAGTTCGCTACTGCTCCGAGCACATTGGTTGACCGGCATGTGTCCTTCTTAGCTGATGTGTCTGTCCCTTTGGGGAAATGTGACGTGGTGTAATGGAGTCCTTGTAGCTTGCTACGACTCGTCTACACTCGCTGATGACCGACACCAGCTTTGCTGGGTCATGTATGCCTGTCCCTGTACGGAACTGCCACTTGAGTTTATGACTAGACATGTAGACCCGGGTTCTTTGACATCGGAATGCTAGCGACACAATTGCATACGCGAGTCAAAAGGCACAAACGGTCCCCGCTAAGGTAAGGCTATAGCTGTGGAGATAACCGTGCGTGAGATCGCAAAGAGATGTGATGTGTTACAGGCTGGATTCCCATGGCTTAGGACCGGGGTCTTCGACAGCGTTGGTATCAGAGCCTGACTGACTGTAGGATTACTAAGCCAAACTGGTCGAAGTTGAGTCTAGAATTGCTTTAGTTATATATAAGGGAATTGTTTGTGGAAGGGAACGCAAGATTCTTGCTTCTCTTCTTAAATTATTCTATTATGGTCATCCTCGTCTTTTCTGCGGGGATTAAGAACTAGGTTGTCTATCTTTCTCTCAGGATCGTGTATTACTGTTCGGTAGATTATAGGACAACGAGTCGAGAGTTACTCTAGGTTTCTTCTATTCCAAGGGAAAGAAAGTAAGTTTTGATGGCCATGGAATTGAACTTGATAGTTGAGTGGTTATGCTATCCTATCTTTTGTGGGTTGTCTCAAAATTGTTCTTTTTGAACATTTACATGTTGGAAATATGCCCTAGAGGCAATAATAAAATGGTTGTTATCATATTTCCTTGTTCATGATAATCATCTATTGTTCATGCTATAATTGTATTAACAGGCAACATTAATACATGTGTGAATAAATAGATCACAATGTGTCCCTAGCAAGCCTCTAGTTGGCTAGCTCGCTAGTCAATAGATGATCATGGTTTCCTGGTCATGGGCATTAGATGTCATTGATAACGGGATCACATCATTGGGAGAATGACGTGATGGACAAGACCCAATCCTAAGCCTAGCACTAGATCATATTGTTCGTATGCTAAAGCTTTTCTAATGTCAAGTGTATTTTCCTTCGACCGTGAGATTGTAGAACTCCCGGATACCGTAGGAGTGCTTTGGGTGTATCAAACATCACAACGTAATTGGGTGACTATAAAGGTGCACTACGGGTACCTCTGAAAGTGTTTGTTGGGTTGGTACGAATCGAGATCAGGATTTGTTACTCCGTGTGACGGAGAGGTATCTCCGGGCCCACTCGGTAGAACCTCATCATGAGCTCAATGTGACTAAGGAGTTAGTCACACGATGACGTGTTACGGAACGAGTAAAGAGACTTACCATAACGAGATTGAACAAGGTATAGGATACCGACGATCGAATCTCGGGCAAGTTCTATACGGGATTGATTGAATCCTTGACATCGTGGTTCATCCGATGAGATCATCGTGGAGCAAGTGGGAGCCACTATGGGTATCCAGACCCCGCCGATGGTTATTGGTTGGAGAAGTGTCTCGGTCATGTCTGCCTGTCTCCCGAACCCGTAGGGTCTACACACTTAAGGTTCGATGACGCTAGGGTTATAGGGAATTGTTATACGAGGTTATAGAAAGTTGTTCGGAGTCCCGGATGAGATCCCAGACATCACGAGGAGCTCCGGAATGGTCCGGAGGTAAAGATTGATATATAGGACGGATGGTTTCGGACACCGGAAGTGTTTCGGGCGTCACCGGTAACGTACCGAGACCACCGAAGGTGGCCCCGGGGGTCCACCGGAAGGTGGCCACGACCCCGGGAGGCTAGATGGGCCAAGAGCGGGAGGGAACCAGCCCCTAGGTGGGCTGGTGCGCCCCCACACTCAACCCATGGTGCAAGAAGAGGGGAGAGGGGGGGGGGGAAACCCTAGCACAGGTGGGCCTAAGGCCCACCAGAAGGGTGCACCACCCCTCCTCCACCTCCTGCCCGCCGCACCTCCCCCCATCTAGGGCTGCCGCCCCTCCCAGGAGAGGGAAACCCTCAAGGGGGCGCAACCCCTCCCTCCCCCTAAATATAGTGGGCACTTTGTGCTGTTGGAGACACCAATCTTCCTCTCCCTCGGCACAGCCCTGCTCTTCTTTCTCCTCCTCTGTGCCGGTGCTTAGTGAAGTCCTGCCGGGAGACCTCGTCTCTCCATGACACCACGCCGTCGTGCTGCCGGAGATCTTCCCAAACCTCTCCCTCCTCCTTGCTGGATCAAGGTGCGGGAGTCATCACCGGGCTGCACGTGATGCGGAGGTGCCGTAGTTCGGCACTAGATCGGAATCACACCGCGATCTGAATCGCCGCGAGTGCGACTCCATCAATCGCGTTCTAGCAACGCTTCCGCTTAGCGATCTTCAAAGGTATGAAGATGCTCTTACTCCTCTCTCGTTGCTTGTCTCTCCATAGGAAGATCTGAATATGCGTAGGATTTTTTTTGAATTTATGCAACGTTACCCAACAGTGGCATCCGAGCCAGGTTTTCTATGCGTAGATTCTATGCACGAGTAGAACACAAAAGGTTGTGGGCCATGATTTGTCAATTGCTTGCCGCTACTAGTATTATTCTTTTCCGGCGGTATTGTGGGATGAAGCGACCCGGACCGACTTTACACGTACGCTTACGTGAGACTGGTTCCACCGACAGACATGCACACCGTGCATAAAGGTGGCTAGCGGGTGTCTGTCTTTCCTACTCTAGTCGGATTGGATTTGATGAAAAGGGTCCTTATGAAGGGTAAATAGCTTTGGCATATCATCGTTGTGGCTGTCACGTAGGTAAGAAGGCGTTCTTGCTAGAAACCCAAATCAGCCACGTAAAACTTGCAACAACAATTAGAGGACGTCTAACTTGTTTTTGCAGGGTTTGACATTTGATGTGATATGGCCAAAGTTGTGATGTTGCATGTATGATGTATGAGATGATCATGTTATTGTAATAGGTTTCACGACTTGCATGTCGATGAGTATGACAACCGACAGGAGCCATAGGAGTTGTCTTAATTTATTGTATGAGATGCAACGCCATGTGCTTACTACTTTTACTTCATTGCTAACGATTAGCTATAGTAGTAGTGATAGTAGTAGTTGGTGTGACGACTTCACGGAGACACGTTGATGGAGATCATGATGATGGAGATCATGGTGTCATGCCGGTGACGATGATGATCATGCGATGCCTGAAGATGGAGATCAAAAGAGCAAAGATGATAATGGCCTTATCATGTCACTATATGATTGCATTGTGATGTTTATCATGTTTTTCATCTTATTGCTTAGAACAAGGGTAACATAATAAGATGATCCCTCTTAAAATTTCGAGAACGTATTCCCCTAAGTGTGCACCGTTGTGAAGGATCGTTGTCTCAAAGCACCACGTGATGATCGGGTGTGATAGATTCTAACGTTCGCATACAACGGGTGTAAGCGAGATTTACACACGCAAAACACCTAGGTTGACTCGACGAGCTTAGCATGTACATACATGACCTCGAATACAAGAGATCGAAAGGTGGAACATGAGTCGTATGGTTGAATACGATCAGCATGAAGTTGCTCACCATGGTGACTAGTCCGTCTCACGTGATGATCGGACACGGGTTAGTCAACATAGATCATGTATCACTTAGATGACTAGAGGGATGTCGATTTAAGTGGGAGTTCATACTTAATTTGATTAAATGAACTTAATTGTCATGAACTTAGTCTAAAAGTTGTCTTTATAAATATTGTAGATGGCCAACGTCAACCTCAATTTCAACGCATTCCTAGAGAAAAACAAGCTCAAAGATGATGGTAGCAACTATGCGGACTGGGTTTGCAACTTGAAGCTCATCCTTGAAGCAACTAAAAAGGCTTATGTCCTTGATGCGCCGCTATGTGACCCTCCCGCTCCCGCAGCAGCCCAGGACATTCTAAATGTCTGGCAAACGCGGAGTGATGACTAGTCTCTGGTTAGGTGTGGCATGTTATACAGTTTAGAAACGGGGCTCCAAAGGCGTTTTGAGCAGCACGGTGCATATGAGATGTTCCAAGAGCTGAAGCTAGTTTTTCAAGCTCATGCCCGTGTCGAGAGATATGAAGTCTCCGACAAGTTCTTTAGCTGTAAGATGGAGGAGAACAATTTTGTCAGTGAGCACATACTCAAAATGTCTGGGTTACACGGTCGTCTGACTTCACTTGGAGTCGAACTTCCGGATGATGCTATAATTGACAGAATCCTCCAGTCTCTCCCACCAAGCTACAAAGGTTTTGTGCTGAACTACAACATGCAAGGGATGGAGAAGACCATTCCCGAGTTGTACTCGATGCTCAAGTCTGTAGAAGTAGAAATCAAGAAAGAGCATCAAGTGTTGATGGTCAACAAGACCACTAGTTTCAAGAAGGGCAAGGGTAAGAAGAACTTCAAGAAAGACGGCAAAGCCGTTGCCGCGCCCGGTAAGCCAGATGCCGGGAAGAAGAAAAAGAATGGACCCAAGCCTAATACTGAGTGCTTCTATTGCAAGGGAAAGGGTCACTGGAAGCGGAACTTCCCCAAATACTTAGCGGACAAGAAGGCCGGCAACGTTAAAGGTATACGTGATATACATGTTATTGATGTGTACCTTACCAGCGCTCGTAGTAGATCCTGGGTATTTGATACCGGTGCTGTTGCTCACATTTGCAACTCAAAGTAGGAACTGCGGAATAAGCAGAGACTGGCCAAGGACGAGGTGACAATGGGCGTCGGGAATGGCTCCAAGGTCGATGTGATCACCGTCGGCACGCTACCTCTACATCTACCGTCGGGATTAGTTTTAAACCTTAATAATTGTTATTTAGTACTAGCTTTGAGCATGAATAT
The DNA here is from genome assembly GCF_904849725.1 of Hordeum vulgare subsp. vulgare. Taxonomy (NCBI): domain Eukaryota; kingdom Viridiplantae; phylum Streptophyta; class Magnoliopsida; order Poales; family Poaceae; genus Hordeum; species Hordeum vulgare. The sequence goes on from NC_058519.1 coordinate 549,661,492, forward strand.
TGTATCAGGTCTTGCTTAATGCGAGACGGCTACTCATTTAAGTCAGAGAGTAATGGTTGTTCTATTTATATGAGTGATATGTTTTATGGTCATGCTCCGTTGGTGAATGGTTTATTCTTGATGAATCTCGATCGTGATGTTATGCATATCCATAGTGTGAGTACCAAAATATGTAAAGTTGATAATGATAGTCCCACATACTTGTGGCACTGCCGCCTTGGTCATATCGGCGTTAAGCGCATGAAGAAGCTCCATACTGATGGACTATTAGAGTCTCTTGACTTCGAATCATTTGACACATGCAAACCGTGCCTCATGGGCAAGATGACTAAGACTCCATTCTCAGGAATAATGGAGAGAGCAACCGACTTATTAGAAATAATACATACTGATGTGTGTGGTCCAATGAACGTTGAAGCTCGCGGTGGCTATCGTTATGTTCTCACTCTCACCGATGATTTGAGTAGGTATGGGTATATCTACTTGATGAAGCACAAATCTGAGACATTTGAAAAGTTCAAGGAATTTCAGAGTGAGGTCGAGAATCAACGTGACAGAAAAATTAAGTGTCTACGATCTGATCATGGAGGAGAATATTTGAGTCACGAGTTTGGCACACACCTAAGGAAGTGTGGAATCGTTTCACAACTGACGCCGCCTGGCACACCGCAACGCAACAGAGTGTCTGAACGGCTTAATCACACTTTATTAGATATGGCACGATCTATGATGTCTCTTACCGACTTACCGCTATCATTTTGGGGATACGCATTAGAAACTGCAGCATTTACTTTAACTAGGGCATCGTCTAAATCCGTTGAGACGACACCGTATGAACTATGGTTTGGCAAGAAACCTAAGTTGTCGTTTCTTAAAGTTTGGGGCTGCGATGCTTATGTGAAGAAACTTCAACCAGAAAAGCTCGGACCCAAAGCGGAGAAATGCGTATTCATAGGATACCCTAAGGAAACTATTGGGTATACCTTCTATCTTAGATCCGAAGGTAAGACCTTTGTTGCCAAGAACGGATCCTTTCTAGAGAAAGAGTTTCTCTCGAAAGAAGTAAGTGGGAGGAAGGTAGACCTTGATGAGGTAATTACACCCCTCTCGAACAGGATAGCAGCGCAGCGCGGGAAGTTGTTCCTGTGGCGCCTACACCAACTGAAGAGGAAGTTAATGATAATGATCATGAAGCTCCAGATCAAGTTACTACTGAGCCGCGAAGGTCCACAAGGGTACGCTCCGCACTAGAGTGGTACAACAACCCTGTAATGGAAGTCATGTTGTTAGACAACGGTGAACCTTTGAACTATGAAGAAGCGATGGCGGGCCCGGATTCCAACAAATGGCTTGAAGCTATGAAATCCGAGATATGATCCATGTATGAGAACAAAGTATGGAATTTGGTGGACTTGCCCGATGACCTGCGAGCCATAGAAAAAAAATGGATCTTCAAGAAGAAGATCGATGCAAACGGTAATGTAAGCGTTTATAAAGCTTGACTTGTCGCAAAGGGTTTTCGACAAATTCAAGGAATTGACTACGAAGAGACTTTCTCTCCCGCAGCGAAGCTGAAATCAGTCCGAATCATGTTAGCAATTGCCGCCTTTTATGATTATGAAATTTGGCAAATGGACGTCAAAACAACGTTCCTTAACGGGAACCTTAAGGAAGAGTTGTATATGATGCAACCAGAAGGTTTTGCCGACCCTAAAGGTGCTACCAAAGTGTGCAAGCTCCAGCGCTCCATCTATGGGTTGGTGCAAGCATCTCAAAGTTGGATCATTCGCTTTAATGAGGTGATTAAAGCGTTTGGGTTCATACAGGTTTACGGAGAAGCCTGTCTGTACAAGAAAGTGAGTGGGAGCTCAGTAGCTTTACTCATACTGTATGTGGATGACATATTATTGATGGGGCATAATATAGAGATGTTGGAGAGCGTAAAGGCCTATTTGAACAAGAGTTTTTCAATGAAGGACCTTGGAGAAGCTGCATACATATTAGGCATCAAGATCTATAGAGATAGATCGAGACGCCTCATAGGTCTTTCGCAAAGTACATACCTTGACAAGATATTGAAGAAGTTCAACATGGAAAACTCAAAGAAAGGGTTCTTGCCAGTTTTTCAAGGTATGAGATTGAGTAAGACTCAGTCGCCGACCACGACAGCAGATAGAGAGAAGATGAGTTCTGTCGCCTACGCTTCAGCCGTAGGCTCTCTTATGTATGCCATGCTGTGTACCAGACCTGATATAAACCTTGCCATAAGTTTGGTAGGGAGGTACCAAAGTGATCCCGGTATGGAACACTGGACAACGGTCAAGAATATCCTTAAGTACCTTTAGAGGACTAAGGAGATGTTTCTCGTTTATGGAGGTGACGAAGAGCTCGTCGTAAAGGGTTACGTCGACGCTAGCTTTGACACAGATCCGGATGACTCTAAGTCACAGACCGGATACGTATATGTTTTCAATGGTGGGGCAGTGAGCTGGTGCAGCAGCAAGCAAGAAGTCGTGGCAGCATCTACATGTGAAGCGGAGTACATAGCTACTTCAGAAGGGGCTCATGAAGGAATTTGGATGAAGGAGCTCATCACCGACCTTGGAGTGGTTCCAAGCACGTCGGGTCCAATGACACTCTTGTGTGATAACATTGGGGCCATTGCCATAGCCAAGGAGCCCAGGTTTCACTAGAAGACGAAGCACATCAAACGCCGCTACAACTCCATCCAGGACCATGTCCAGAGTGGAGTAATAGAGATTTGTAAAGTACACACGGATCTGAATGTTGCAGACCCGTTGACTAAACCTCTTCCACGAGCAAAACATGATCAACACCATAATGCTATGGGTGTTCGATACATCACAATGTAACTAGATTATTGACTCTAGTGCAAGTGGGAGACTGTTGGAAATATGCCCTAGAGGCAATAATAAAATGGTTATTATCATATTTCCTTGTTCATGATAATCGTCTATTGTTCATGCTATAATTGTATTAACAGGAAACTGTCGGGACCCCGATCCTAAGCCATAGGAATCCAGCCTGTAACACATCGCATCTCTTTGTGGTCTCACGCACGGTTAACTCCACGGCTGCAGCCTTACCTTAGCCGGGACCGTTTGCGTGTTTTGACTCACGTATGCGATAGGTGTCGCTAGCAATCCAATGTCAAAGAACCCAGATCGACATGTCTAGTCATAAATCAAAGTGGCAGTTCCGCACAAGGACATGCATACATGACTCAACAAAGCAGGTGTCGGTCATGAGCGAACGTAGACGAGTCGTAGCAAGCTACAAGGACTCCATTACGTCGCGTGACATTTCCCCAAAGAGGACAGACACAACAGCTAAGAAGGACACATGCCGGTCAACCAATGTGTCCAGAGCAGTAGCGGACTACCAAGGCTCGTTGGATCACAAAGGGGCATTTCCTTGTAAGGAGTGCTACTAAAGTCCACGACTAGGTATTCGAAACCCATACATATCAAGTATGACACACGTACGCATGGCATACCGATATGTATAGATACATCGATGGCATCACAACATAACCATAAACATACAACCTTTATTCAAGAGGCTCTGAAGAGCCACACACATAATATTACACGTTAAGGTCTTTCGACCCATATAGCAGTCATACAAATACAAGCCAGCGAAAGAGTTATAAACTGTCTGGGTACAGACAGAGCAACTAGAAGGCACATGGCCTGACTATACTACAGAGCCGACGTAGGGCCAGATCGTAGCTGGGACACCAACTACTCGTCGTCGTCGATGTCTACGAAGAACCCTCCATTAGGGTCATTAGCAACCTCTGCAACATTTATTAAGGAAACATGAGTACGAAGGTACTCAGCAAGACTTTAGGAGAACTAACTACTTATGCAAGGTATCAAAGAGTATTGTGGGGTTTCATGCGGGAAGCCAGCATTTGACTCGTGGCTAGACAACTTGCTTTTTGGAAATTAGTTTTGACAACTTGATTTCTCGCACACGAGTCCACTAACACCACAACAATACACTATCGTGGAATCATTCCGTCTCCATACGGAAATGCCGTCCACGACACTCACGCTTATCTTGACAATTTTATGAGTAGCCATTGAAGTTATCTATGAACAACATATGTCTCCAAGTAGTCCATATCCGCGGACGCGGCTATTCGAATAGATCATAACCCTGCAGGGGTGTACTTCATCACACACGCTCTCGCCACTTATCGCCATGTGCACGTCATGCACCTCGGCAACCTTCAAGCGGAAGCCCAGGGAGGGAGTCGGCCACGACCGTTAACCACACTAGTACCTAGTCCAGGTTTATCCCCTATCTGAGAGTAACCCGTACGGAAGTCCGGCCGGGGTTTCCGCCACGGCCTCAAACGATGTGCGCAGGGTTCCCAAGCCCACCATCCGGGTGCCACTTGGTACACCGTGCCACTGCCTACCGCATCACGGTCCACCTCTCAGGTCAGCACCATGCACGGCCTCCAGCATTACTATAAACACCAGAAACTACTTGCAACTCCTGGACCGAGTACTACGCGATTAATAGCCTGACCGGGGTCATATTTCAGGGCCCAGCATGTGGTAGTATCTAGTCTTGGATTACATACACGGAACTCAGTTCCTAAGGACGGTTCCAATGAAACAACCCGCCATGTACTCCTACACAGCCTTTCACCGGTACCTTTACCAAATCAAGTTCAACACACAACCTTTGCTCACCGAACACATTCCACATTTCTGTTCATCTCCCAGATGACAGACCATACACAACTCTAAGCATAGCATGCATAGCAGGATAAGGCACATCATAGCTCAAGCAACTACCAGGTATGCTAGGTTGCAAGGTTCGGCTATTTACTGTGACAAGGTTAAGTCATGCAAAGGAGGTGGGTCCAACTATCGTGGCAAAAGCAGTTGAAGCATTTGATCTTAATGCAATAAATAGGTGCAGGAGCAAGAACATAGGAGTTATCGGGATGATCAAAAGGGTTGCTTGCCTTGTTGCTCAGAGGAGGAACGATATCCGTCAGACGGATATTCGGTGGAATCCGGGGGTGCGGAGCCTACCGAAAAGAATGGCAACATTCAATAACAATCATATGCACTCAAAATGATGCATGAGCATGGCATGAGAATGCAAGTGATAAGTTATTATTTTCAACATGTATTAGGTTTAGAGTTGATTTGAATCACATTCGAATAGCAATTCAAACGGGGTATTCTCGGATACCGGTTTAATTGATTCGACCTGATGCTCAGATCAACTTGGTGTTAACATGCATGAATGTCATGTTATGATACTGAATTGTAATTAGGGCAGTGTGTGATCATTGCATATATAATGAAATTTGAATATTTTTGCAAATTCCATTTATAATGTGATTAAAAGAATTGAATTATTCCTTATTTCACAATTTAGGGTTCTGTAACTTTTTCAAACATAGTTAAAAATAGCATAATCAGAGTCCTTGAATTTTTCTGATACTTTTTCATATATAAATTATTTTCATTGGAGTTACAGATTAATTTCTATGATTTTTACAATTTTTAGCAATTTCCTGAATTAGTTTTATACTGGAAATTCTATTTATTGCGTCAGGCTGACGTTAGCAGGTCAGCCGACCTGTTCAGGTCAAACCTGACAGGGGGGCCCCACTGGTCAGCCTCTCTGGGACTAATCCCGCGCTGACCAGCCCCTAATTGGGGTTTGACCAGGCGTGGGGCCCTCTGGCAGCGACTGAGGGGAGGGCGATTACGCCCTAATGGTCGGCCACGTCGACGCCCACCGGAGGGTGGTCGCCGGCGACCAGACCCGCGGCGGAGGGCTCGCTGGAGGCGACCTAGACGGCGCTGCACAACACCAAAATGCACGCGGTTGGCAGCTACAACATGCTCGCGAAGTGGCCGATCTGGCAGGACCAACTAGGGAGGCTAGGGTCGCCAGAAGAGGCGTCGGCGACGAGCCGGAGCAGCGGCCGAAGCTCGGGCGTCCTCGGGGTCTTTGAATCAGGGGGATCTACGCTCGGTTCTTAGCTGCTACGGCATCTACGCGTCGTCCTGGAGCTGCTTGTGCTCTCAGACGAACGAGCTGATCATCGGAGGGCTACCGGCGACGAGCGGCAGCGGCGGTCCTTGTCGGGCTCCGGTGAAACTAGGGCTAGAGGAGGGGATCGACGGGGAAAACTTAGGGGAAACGACCGCATGCTCACAGGGAGTGCAGAGCAGAGCTTAGACGGCTCGGGGAAGGCCTGGGGGCGACGAATCGACGGGAGAGGTCCGGCGGCCGGAGGTGGAAGACGACGGTGTTGCGGGCGTTGCAGGGCTTGAGGAAGCTTCGGCTTCTGCAGAGATGACCAGGGCGACGAGGCGGAGCAAATGGCATGCTCTGGGAGGGGATCCTATGGCCAGGGGCACGGGCAGCTCGAGCTCGATCTCGGCTCTAATGGCGGCAGCAAGGAGGAGGAGGAGATCCGGGAGGAGGAGGAGAACCGAGGCGGGGAATGGATAGGGGAAGCTCTGGGGAGCTTATCCCCGTCGTTGCCAGCGCGAGGCGGCGGCCAGGCAGGCACGCAGGTGCGTGGCCGCGCCGGAGGGGGCGTTGGCCACCTCCTGCTGCCTACTAGCGTGAGGGAGGGGACGAGCGGGGGAGATGGGCCGGGCCAGGCTTAGGCGACAGGTAATTTTTTTTTCATTTTCTCTGTTTTTATTTTTCTGTTTTGCTAATTATTCTTTTGCTAATTAATTCAGCTCCAAAACAAAAAGTAAAAACTATTTTAGACCTCCTGAAATATTTGTTATAATATCCCCACTCATTTCCAAGATTTTCAACATTTTTGGAAAATTATAGTTTCTGATTTCAATTTTTAAATTTGAAACCAGTAGCTTTTGCATTTATTTAAAATGCTTAAAGTGTCAAGAAAATAGTTTTCTCCAATGCTCATTTACTTTCATGAATTATCAGAAAGTTTGAACATTTCTTGAGGCCATTTTGGGTTCATTGATTTTGAACTAGTTGAAATTTCCTTTAATTGAAATGGTGGCTAGGGTTTTGAGTTTTTCCTTTGCCACTTTGTTGTTTTTGTTGAAACTTCTTAGATGCAAATGCAAAGAAGACATGAGCAAAATGCTATCTTGCTTAAGGGTTAGGGATGTGACAACTCACCCCCACTCAAAAGAATCTCCTCCCGAGATTTAGAAGTCGTCGGGAATAACGCAGGATATTCGAGTCGGAGACGATCCTCTCTTTCCCAAGTTGCCTCCTTTTCAGAATGATTTGACCATTGAACTTTAAGAAACTTGAGGTTTCGACGTTGAGTGGTACGCTCAGCTTGATCTAGAATACGCACGGGGTATTCTCGGTAAGAAAGGTTATCTTGTAGATCAAGCGTTTCGTGGTCCACTTCACGGATAGGATCCGAAAAGCAACGCCTGAGTTGCGAGACGTGGAAAACATCATGAACCTTGGAAAGATGCGGAGGAAGTTCCAACTGGTAGGCAACTTCTCCTCATTTGGCAAGAATGCGAAAGGGGCCAATGTAACGAGGAGCCAATTTGCCCTTGATACCGAATCGATGGGTACCCTTCAAAGGTGTAACCCGAAGGTAATCCTTCTCGTCAACTTCAAAGATCACAGCCTTATGATGACGATCATATTGGCTCTTTTGACGAGACTGGGCTGTTTTCAACTTTTCACGAATAATGCGAACCTGCTCTTCTGCATCCTGGATCATGTCCGGGCCAAAGAGTTGCCTCTCTCCGGTTTCTGACCAATTAAGAGGGGTTCGACATCTTCGTCCATAGAGAACTTCAAAAGGGGCTTTGCCCAAGCTTGATTGATAACTATTGTCATAAGCGAATTCGGCGAATGGAAGGCACTTCTCCCAGTTCATACCGAACGAAATAACACAAGCTCGGAGCATATCTTCTAGGATTTGATTCACTCTTTCTACTTGACCACTCGATTGAGGATGGAAAGCAGTGCTAAAAGATAAGTGAGTCCCCATGGCATTCTGAAAACTTTCCCAGAAGCGAGAAGTAAAGATACTTCCACGGTCCGAGTTAATTTCCAGGGGAACACCGTGAAGAGACACTATTCGAGAGATATATAACTCTGCTAGCTGGCTAGCTGTTAGTTATACTCTCACGAACAGGAAGAAAATGAGCCACTTTGGAAAGACGGTCGATGACCACAAAGATAGCATTATTTCCTTTCTTGGTCTTGGGAAATCCGGTAATGAAATCCATGCTAACCTTATCCCATTTCCATTCAGGAATATCTAAAGGTTGAAGGGTGCCAGCAGGCCTTTGATGTTTTGCCTTAACTCGGCGACAAACGTCGCAGTTAGCAACGAACTCAGCAATTTCTCTCTTCATCCTAGTCCACCAGAACCTCTGGCGTAGGTCCTGATACATCTTAGTACTACCGGGATGAATGGTGAGAGGGGAATCATGAGCCTCCTTAAGAATTAACTACCTTAGATGTGGGTTCTTAGGAACCACTAAACGATTCTGGAAGAACACCACACCGTGATCATTCATGGAAAATTCTTTAGCGTTTCCGCTAAAAATATTCTCCTTGATCCGTGATATACCCTTGTCACGCTTTTGGCCAGCTATAATTTGATCCTTAAGAGTAGGCTTCGCCACCAGGGTAGAAAGGAATCCTTGAGGAACAATATGAAGATTCAACTTCCGAAAGTCCTCATGGAGATGTGGTTGACCTTGTTGTAGCATCAAATTGTTACAATAAGATTTACGGCTTAGTGCATCGGCCATAACATTGGCCTTCCCCGGGGTGTAAGTTATCCCTAAGTCGTAATCCGATATCAACTCAACCCACCGTCTTTGCCTGAGATTCAAATCCGGCTGGGTGAAGATATATTTCAGACTTTGGTGATCAGTGAATATTTCTCAACGATTACCCAAAAGGTAATGTCGCCAGGTTTTTAGTGCATGGACCACAGCTGCAAGCTCAAGGTCATGTGTGGGATAATTATCCTCATGTGGACGCAACTGTCGAGATGCTATGCAATCACATGACGATCTTGCATGAGAATGCAACCTAATCCTTGTCGCGAGGCATCGCAATAGATAACAAAGTCCTTAGAAAAATCTGGTGGTATCAACACAAGTGCGGAAGTCAGGCGTCTTTTCAGTTCCTGAAAACTATGCTCACACTGTGGTGTCCACTCGAACTTTTTATCTTTCTTGAGGAGTTCAGTTAGAGGCTTTGCAACCTTGGAGAAATTCTCGACAAAGCGGCGACAATAGCTCGCTAGACCAAGAAAACTCCTAACTTGCTTAACCGATTCAGGTTGAGTCCAATCAAGGACAGCTTGAACTCTCTCGGGATTGACAGCAATACCCTTACCAGAGATTACGTGGCCTAGATAGGTCACTTCTGGTAACCAGAATTCACATTTTGAAAATTTGGCATAAAGGCGATGCTCTCGAAGTTTCATCAATACCAGCCTTAGATGCTCGGCATGTTATTGTTCATTCTTCGAGTAGATGAGAATATCATCGAGGTATACTACGACGAATTTATCCAAATACTCCATAAAGATTGAATTCATCAGCCGAGAGAAGGTGGCTGGGGCATTGGTTAAACCGAAGGACATAACGGTGTACTCATATTGGCCATAACGAGTAACAAAAGCCGTTTTTGGAATGTCCCCGTTCTTAATCTTGATTTGATGGTATCCCAACCTCAAATCCATTTTGGAGAAGACTGAGGATCCAGGGAGCTGATCGTACAGATCGTTGATCCTGGGGAGCGGATACTTGTTCTTTATGGTGACCAGGTTAACTGGTCGGTAATCTACAACCATCCGATCCGTTCCGTCTTTCTTCTTGACGAAGAGGACGGGACAAGCCCAAGGAGAAGAGCTAGGACGAATTAAACCTTTGCTCAAGGCCTCATCTAATTGCTTCTTAAGTTCGGCTAGCTCTAGGGGTGCCATCTTATAAGGTCTTCTGGCTATTGGGACAGTTCCCGGAACAAGATCTATCACAAACTCTACATCTCTGTCAGGTGGAATTCCTGGCAGTTCCTCTGAAAAACATCCGGGAAGTCACGGACTACCGGAATGTCTTCAAGTTCCGGAAGAGGGTTGGCATTTAAGGAATAGAGGTGGCATTTGGCAACTCGAGTAGAGACATTTACTATCTCACCCGAGGGATGGGTAAGCTGGACATTTCTAGAGTGAGTATCAATCTTGGCATAGTGAGCTTAATTCCAGTCCATGCCCAAGATGATATTAATATCCGAAGATTTCAATGCTATCAATGAGGCTAGAAAAACTAGCCTGTCTACTAGAATTTCATTATCATAGGTTATCCTAGAGGTTTGCCATTTACTACCAGGGGTTTGGACAACCAATGAGATTGGCATATCACAAAATGACATGTTATGCAACTGTGCATAACTTTCTGAAATGAAGGAATGAGAAGACCCAGTGTCAAAGAGAACGGATGCTGGGTGATGATTAACAAGAAGCGTACCCAGCATGACGTTGGGATCCTCTGCAGCTTCTTCTGCTGACACATAGTTCACACGGCCACGTGCAGGAGTTGGCTTCACATAATAAGCTTTGCCCGACTTGGCCTGCCCGACGGACTTTCCGGGTTGCTTGGCACCCACATTCTGAGGACACTCACGGGAATAATGCCCTGGTTCTCCACACTTGTAGCATATCACCTGGTTGGCACGTGGTGCAGCATTGCTAGCTGGACCACCATAAGCTTTTGCTGGAGGGTTGGCCTGATTCGTGTGAGGCACCATGTAGGATGGCCTCGGAGTGTATCTTGGCGGCAGGGAACAGTTTGGAACCCACAGCCTGCGTTTTGGAAACGCGGAACCAGAAGATGAGCCAAAGTCATGGGAGTGCTTCCTTGTGGCTTCGAAGTCAGAATGACCAGTCTCCGCACTGATCGCTTTGTTGACTAGGGCTTGAAAACATGCACACTCATGAAGGCGCAGGTCACGACGGAACTCAGGGCTCAGACCCTTACGGAATCTTGCTTGCTTCTTGGCGTCAGTAGACACCTCCTCTGTTGCATAGCAGGCGAGGTTACCGAACTCGCGGCTATAGGCATCCACAGACAACTTGCCCTGAGTGAAGGCACAGAATTCCTCTCTCTTTCTGTCCATCAGGCCCTCTGTAATATGGTGCAGACGAAAAGCTGCGCTGAAGTCTGCCCAGGTGGCCACTGGTTCAGCGGGACGCATAGCTTCAAAATTCTCCCACTACAGATTGGCGGGTCCTTCCAGGAAATACGTCGCGAAGGTCACCTTGTCGGCCTCAGACACATTCGCCGAGCGAATCTTGCGTGAGATGCTGCTCAGCCAGTCATCAGCGTCGAGGGGATCGACGGAATGATGAAACTTTGGAGGATTCAGCTTCACAAAGTCATTGAGGGACACTGCAGCATTCCTAGGCTGTCGAGCCGTATTCTGCTCAATACGCTCTAGCAGTCGGTTGGTCTCCCTTTTGTTTCTTTCTGCCCCAAGCATCACTTCTGCCAGAGAAGGTGCGTGAGGCAGGTCTTCCTGCGACGCTTTACTACCCTCACCTTGCTCATGAGCAGGGGCACGTTTCAACCTGGTGAACACCATCCTGACAAACAAACTCATAGCTTAGACCAATATCATATCAATACTAGCTATGGATTAAGAATGTACTGAACACGCGGAATGCGGAAATGAATATCCGAACAACATGGTAACAAGCAACTGCTATATATACACCATGGTTCATAAACACCCTTACATAGTTCAGTACAAACTTACCCGAAGAGCAAACTACTGAAATGGTGGAACTACTCATCAGAGGCTTACAAGCTTCCTATACATTATTTATCTAGGCCTCCGGAATTCGTTTCACATTACTACCATACTTCACAAGTCTCGCAGGACTGTGAACGTACGGCTACTACCATACTATCCTTCCGCTCACAGCTCAGGCATCCGCATAGAACATCTCATAGAGATTACCTCCATGACCTGGAAGCTCAACCTGCGGATCAGGAAACACTCTAGCCTGAGATCCCTGGGATCCATAAGGACACGGATGTGGCCTTGGTCCCCTGACTGGTGGTAAGAGGGGTCCCCGAAGAGGTGTGACTCCTCCTATAGCTGGCCAGTCAACGTGGGCCGGAAGATGGGTCCTAACAGGGTTCAGCATCTCCATCTCTCCATACCCTGTCTGGACTACCGGTGCCAGCTGCATCAAAGCTGTCCACAGACGGGCACGGGTAGCATAAAGCTCCATGCGGAGAGCACGAGCATCCCTGTCTCTGTTCTCTAGCATCTCAACAGTGGACTGCAGAAGTGGATCCTCCATAGAAGAATCAAAATAGACTCCACTGAGGTATCCCTCTTCACCAGGCTGAGAGGCCGGAACATAGCAGAACTCTGAATTCTGCAGCAGTGCATGTCTCGCTCTCATAATAGTCAGTATTGAATAGGGAGCATCTTGTACTGCCATGTCAATAGTGACCCCCAACCCATAGGACCAATGGATTGGCTCCTCAGCTCCAGGGTAATCTGGAAATACCCTAACAGTGGAGATGTACTGGCTCTGGTTGAAGTCTCGGTACTGTTCCTCCACTGTGTACTCGGGGTACCAGCGGTAACCGCACACCGACATCACCCTGACCAGCATGGCCGTATGACCCGGTACATCAATGCACCTGGTCAGACGTATCACCTGACGAGAAGGACGGCCAGGCATCTGTAAATAGAGAGTAATGCAAAAGCATTAGAGCTCTGAATGCAAAATTGGGCAGCATAACGGCTGTAAATGCTCAAACAAATTTGAGACAACCCAAAGTGGAATAGCGTAACCACTCAACTATCAAGTTCAACTCTCTGATCATCAAACTTACTTCCTTTTTCCTAGGAATAAAAGATCCCAATATCTCTTGACCCGTAGTCCTATAAGCTACCGATCGGAAACACGAGCCTAGGAGAAGATGAGTAACCTAGTCCTTAATTCCCGCAGAAAAGACGAGGATGACCAGAATGGAATAACTTGAGAAGAGAACAAGAGTCTTACGTTCCCTTCCACAAACAATTCCCTTATATATAACTAAAGCAATTCTAGACTCAACTTCGACCAGTTTGGCTTAGTAATCCTACAGTCAATCAGGCTCTGATACCAACGCTGTCGGGACCCCGATCCTAAGCCATAGGAATCCAGCCTGTAACACATCGCATCTCTTTGTGGTCTCACGCACGGTTAACTCCACGGCTGCAGCCTTACCTTAGCCGGGACCGTTTGCGTCTTTTGACTCACGTATGCGATAGGTGTCGCTAGCAATCCAATGTCAAAGAACCCGGATCGACATGTCTAGTCATAAATCAAAGTGGCAGTTCCACACAAGGACAAGCATACATGACCCAACAAAGTAGGTGTCGGTCATCAGCGAACGTAGACAAGTCGTAGCAAGCTACAAGGACTCCATTACGTCGCGTGACATTTCCCCAAAGAGGACAGACATAGCAGCTAAGAAGGACACATGCCGGTCAACCAATGTGTCCAGAGCAGTAGCGGACTACCAAGGCTCGTTGGATCACAAAGGGGCATTTCCTTGTAAGGAGTGCTACTAAAGTCCACGACTAGGTATTCGAACCCCATACATATCAAGTATGACACACGTACGCATGGCATACCGATATGTATAGATACATCGATGGCATCACAACATAACCATAAACATACAACCTTTATTCAAGAGGCTCGGAAGAGCCACACACATAATATTACACATTAAGGTCTTTCGACCCATATAGCAGTCATACAAATACAAGCCAGCGGAAGAGTTATAAACTGTCTGGGTACAGACAGAGCAACTAGAAGGCACATGGCCTGACTATACTACAGAGCCGACGTAGGGCCAGATCGTAGCTGGGACACCAGCTACTCGTCGTCGTCGATGTCTACGAAGAACCCTCCATTAGGGTCATTAGCAACCTCTGCAACATTTATTAAGCAAACATGAGTACGAAGGTACTCAGCAAGACTTTAGGAGAACTAACTACTTGTGCAAGGTATCAAAGAGTATTGTGGGGTTTCATGCGGGAAGCCAACATTTGACTCGTGGCTAGACAACTTGCTTTTTGGAAATTAGTTTTGACAACTTGATTTCTCGCACACGAGTCCACTAACACCACAACAATACACTATCGTGGAATCATTCCGTCTCCATACGGAAATGCCGTCCACGACACTCACGCTTATCTTGACAATTTTATGAGTAGCCATTGAAGTTATCTATGAACAACATATGTCTCCAAGTAGTCCATATCCGCGGACGCGGCTATTCGAATAGATCATAACCCTGCAGGGGTGTACTTCGTCACACACGCTCTCGCCACTTATCGCCATGTGCACGTCATGCACCTCGGCAACCTTCAAGCGGAAGCCCAGGGAGGGAGTCGGCCACGACCGTTAACCACACTAGTACCTAGTCCAGGTTTATCGCCTATCTGAGAGTAACCCGTACGGAAGTCCGGCCGGGGTTTCCGCCACGGCCTCAAACGATGTGCGCAGGGTTCCCAAGCCCACCATCCGGGTGCCACTTGGTACACCGTGCCACTGCCTACCGCATCACGGTCCACCTCTCAGGTCAGCACCATGCACGGCCTCCAGCATTACTATAAACACCAGAAACTACTTGCAACTCCTGGACCGAGTACTACGCGATTAATAGCCTGACCGGGGTCATATTTCAGGGCCCAGCATGTGGTAGTATCTAGTCTTGGATTACATACACGGAACTCAGTTCCTAAGGACGGTTCCAATGAAACAACCCGCCATGTACTCCTACACAGCCTTTCACCGGTACCTTTACCAAATCAAGTTCAACACACAACCTTTGCTCACCGAACACATTCCACATTTCTGTTCATCTCCCAGATGACAGACCATACACAACTCTAAGCATAGCATGCATAGCAGGATAAGGCACATCATAGCTCAAGCAACTACCAGGTATGCTAGGTTGCAAGGTTCGGCTATTTACTGTGACAAGGTTAAGTCATGCAAAGGAGGTGGGTCCAACTATCGTGGCAAAAGCAGTTGAAGCATTTGATCTTAATGCAATAAATAGGTGCAGGAGCAAGAACATAGGAGTTATCGGGATGATCAAAAGGGTTGCTTGCCTTGTTGCTCAGAGGAGGAACGATATCCGTCAGACGGATATTCGGTGGAATCCGGGGGTGCGGAGCCTACCGAAAAGAATGGCAACATTCAATAACAATCATATGCACTCAAAATGATGCATGAGCATGGCATGAGAATGCAAGTGATAAGTTATTATTTTCAACATGTATTAGGTTTAGAGTTGATTTGAATCACATTCGAATAGCAATTCAAACGGGGTATTCTCGGATACCGGTTTAATTGATTCGACCTGATGCTCAGATCAACTTGGTGTTAACATGCATGAATGTCATGTTATGATACTGAATTGTAATTAGGGCAGTGTGTGATCATTGCATATATAATGAAATTTGAATATTTTTGCAAATTCCATTTATAATGTGATTAAAAGAATTGAATTATTCCTTATTTCACAATTTAGGGTTCTGTAACTTTTTCAAACATAGTTGAAAATAGCATAATCAGAGTCCTTGAATTTTTCTGATACTTTTTCATATATAAATTATTTTCATTGGAGTTACAGATTAATTTCTATGATTTTTACAATTTTTAGCAATTTCCTGAATTAGTTATATACTGGAAATTCTATTTATTGCGTGAGGCTGACGTCAGTAGGTCAGCCGACCTGTTCAGGTCAAACCTGACAGGGGGGCCCCACTGGTCAGCCTCTCTGGGACTAATCCCGCGCTGACCAGCCCCTAAGGGGTTTGACCAGGCATGGGGCCCTCTGGCAGCGACTAAGGGGAGGGCGATTACGCCCTAATGGTCGGCCACGTCGACGCCCACCGGAGGGTGGTCGCCGGCGACCAGACCCGCGACGGAGGGCTCGCCGGAGGCGACCTAGACGGCGCTGCACAACACCAAAACGCACGCGGTTGGCAGCTACAGCATGCTCGCGAAGTGGCTGATCTGGCAGGACCAACTAGGGAGGCTAGGGTCGCCGGAAGAGGCGTCGGCGACGAGCCGGAGCGGCGGCCGAAGCTCAGGCGTCCTCGGGGTCTTTGAATCAGGGGGATCTACGCTCGGTTCTTAGCTGCTATGGCATCTACGCGTCGTCCTGGAGCTGCTGGTGCTCTCAGACGGACGAGCTGATCATCGGAGGGCTACTGGCGACGAGCGGCAGCGGCGGTCCTTGTCGGGCTCCGGTGAAACTAGGGCTAGAGGAGGGGATCGACGAGGAAAACTTAGGGGAAACGACCGCATGCTCACGGGGAGTGCAGAGCAGAGCTTAGATGGCTCGGGGAAGGCCTGGGGGCGACGAATCGACGGGAGAGGTCCGGCGGCCGGAGGTGGAAGACGACGGCGTTGCGGGCGTTGCAGGGCTCGAGGAAGCTTCAGCTTCTGCAGAGACGACCAGGGCGACGAGGCGGAGCTAATGGCGTGCTCTGGGAGGGGATCCTATGGCCAGGGGCACGGGCAGCTCGAGCTCGAGCTCGGCTCTAATGGCGGTAGCAAGGAGGAGGAGGAGATCCGGGAGGAGGAGGAGAACCGAGGCGGGGAATGGATAGGGGAAGCTCTGGGGAGCTTATCCCCGTCGTCGCCAGCGCGAGGCGGCGGCCAGGCACGCACGCAGGTGCGTGGCCGCGCCGGAGGGGGCGGCGGCCACCTCCTGCTGCCTACTGGCGCGAGGGAGGGGACGAGCGGGGGAGATGGGCCGGGCCAGGCTTAGGCGACAGGTAAGTTTTTTTTCATTTTCTCTGTTTTTGTTTTTCGTTTTTGCTAATTGTTGTTTTGCTAATTAATTCAGCTCCAAAACAAAAAGTAAAAACTATTTTAGACCTCCTGTAATATTTGTTATAATATCCCCACTCATTTCCAAGATTTTCAACATTTTTGGAAAATTACAGTTTCTGATTTCAATTTATAAATTTGAAACCAGTAGCTTTTGCATTTATTTAAAATGCTTAAAGTGTCAAGAAAATAGTTTTCTCCAATGCTCATTTACTTTCATGAATTATCAGAAAGTTTGAACATTTCTTGAGTCCATTTTGGGTTCATTGATTTTGAACTAGTTGAAATTTCCTTTAATTGAAATGGTGGCTAGGGTTTTGAGTTTTTCCTTTGCCACTTTGTTGTTTTTGTTGAAACTTCTTAGATGCAAATGCAAAGAAGACATGAGCACAATGCTATCTTGCTTAAGGGTTAGGGATGTGACAGAAACAGTAATACATGTGTGAATAAATAGATCACAATGTGTCCCTAGCAAGCCTCTAGTTGGCTAGCTCGTTAGTCAATAGATGATCATGGTTTCCTGGTCATGGGCATTAGATGTCATTGATAACGGGATCACATCATTGGGAGAATGATGTGATGGACAAGACCCAATACTAAGCGTAGCACTAGATCGTATTGTTCGTATGCTAAAGATTTTCTAATGTCAAGTGTCTTTTCCTTTGACCGTGAGATTGTGCAACTCCCGGATACCGTAGGAGTGCTTTGGGTGTATCAAACGTGACAACATAATTGGGTGACTATAAAGTTACACTACGGGTACCTCTGAAAGTGTCTGTTGGGTTGGTACGAATCGAGATCGGGATTTGTCACTCCGTGTGACGGAGAGGTATCTTTGGGCCCACTCGGTAGAACATCATCATGAGCTCAATGTGACTAAGGAATTAGACACACGATGATGTGCTACAGAATGAGTAAAGAGACTTACTGTAACGAGATTGAACAAGGTATAGGTATACCGACGATCGAATCTCGGGCAAGTTCTATACCGACAGACAAAGGGAACTGTATACGGGATTGATTGAATCCTTGACATCGTGGTTCATCCGATGAGATCATCGTGGAGCAAGTGGGAGCCACCATGGGTATCCAGACCCCGCTGATGGTTATTGGCCGGAGAGGTGTCTCGGTCATGTGTGTCTGTCTCCCGAACCCGTAGGGTCTACACACTTAAGGTCCGATGACGCTAGGGTTATAGGGAATTGTTATACGAGGTTATCCAAAGTTGTTCGGAGTCCCAGATGAGATCCTGGACATCACGAGGAGCTCCGGAATGGTCCGGAGGTAAAGATTGATATATAGGACGGATGGTTTCCAACACCGGAAGTGTTTCGGGCATCGCCGGTAATGTACCGGGACCACCGGAGGTGGCCCCGAGGGTCCCCCGGAAGGGGGCCACGACCCCGAGAGGCTAGATGGGCCAAGTGCTCGAGGGAACAAGCCCCTAGGTGGGCTGGTGCGCCCCCCACACTCAGCCCATGGCCTAAGAAGAGGGGAGAGGGGGGGGGGAAACCCTAGCGCAGGTGGGCCTAAGGCCCACCAGAAGGGTGCGCCACCCCTCCTCCTCCTCCTGGCCACCGCACCTCCCCTCATCTAGGGCTGCTGCCCCTCCCAGGAGAGGGAAACCCTCAAGGGGATGCAGCCCCTCCCTCCCCCTATATATAGTGGGCACTTTGGGCTGTTGGAGACACCAATCTTCCTCTCCCTCGGTACAGTCCTGCTCTTCTTTCTCCTCCTCTCTGCCGGTGCTTGGCAAAGCCCTGCCGGGAGACCTCGTCTCTCCATCGACACCACGCCGTCGTGCTGCCGGAGATCTTCCCCTACCTCTCCCTCCTTCGTGCTGGATCAAGGTGCGGGAGACGTCAGCGGGCTGCACGTGTGTTGAACGCGGAGGTGCCGTAGTTCGGCACTAGATCGGAATCACATCGCGATCTGAATCGCCGCGAGTACGACTCCATCAACCGCGTTCTAGCAACGCTTCTGCTTAGGGATCTTCAAAGGTATGAAGATGCTCTTACCCCTCTCTCGTTGCTGGTCTCTCCATAGGAAGATCTGAATATGCGTAGGAACTTTTTTGAATTTATGCTACGTTACCCAACATTACAGCCGTTATGCTGCCTATTTTTGTCTCCAGAGCTCTAATGCCTTTGCATTAGTCTCTATTTTCATATGCCTGGCCGTCCTTCTCATCAGGTGGTCCATCTGACTAGGTGCATTGATGTGCCAGGTCATACGGCTATGCTAGTAAGGATGATATCAGTAGCCGGTTACCGCTGGTACCCAGAGTATACAGTGGAGGAGCAGTACCGGGATTTTAATCAGAGTTAGTATCTGTGCATTGTTAGGGTATTCCCAGATTACCCTGGAGCCGAGGAGCCGATCCATTGGTCTTATGGATTAGGGGTTACACTACTAGGAAAAGGCCTGCTAGTGGCGCACCTATTTTGGCCACTAATGGCGCACTATAGGTGCGCCACTAGCATCACGCCATTAGAATTTTTTACTAATGGCGCACCACAGGTGCGCCATTAGTATCTGGTATACTAATGGCGCACCAGGTAGTGCGCCATTAGTATAGCTCATGGTGCTCCATTAGTATGCCTCCCAGGTGCGCCATTAGTAGGCCTCCCAGGTGCGCCATTAGTATGCCTCCCAGGTGCGCCATTAGTATGCCTCCCAGATGCGCCATTAGTATGCCTCCCAGATGCGCCATTAGTATGCCTCCCAGATGCGCCATTAGTATACCTCCCAGGTGCGCCATTAGTATGCCTCACACGTGCGCCATTAGTATATCTCATGGTGCGCCACAGGTTATACTACCAGCTCTAAAAATATTCAATTATTATCCTCACACCCACAAGAAGGTTCAAGATAAACACATATTACACCACAATGAAAATATGTTTATAAACATGCACATACATTGAACGCAAGTTGACAAACAAATTAACCTAGAGGAAGCATAGTTTTGACCATCTTAACAATCATCAAGAACACACAAGTCACAAAAAGATAAGGACTATTGGTTACTATGAGAGACTTCAGATGGTCCAGAACACACAAGTTTGTATCTACATGCACAAAGTGCAAGCTACAAAACACTCGAAACACCAAATGGTCTACAAGACAATAAGGTCCATCATTACAGGTTGGTTGGTCCATAAACACTAAAGAGTCATCATGTCCATGTGCATCAATAAGTTGAGTACCTGAAAACATTTTGCACAAATTTGTCAAGAAAGTAGAACCAGATCAAGTTGTTAAAATCTCATACGCGTATTAAAAATATTCGATCAAAGGATTATCATGATATCATAGTTAACAATATAGTTTCTATAAAAGTTATAATCATCTCACATGCTATTATATAGAACTATGTTCCAGTGCTTGTAAAACTATGCATTGAGCTTTGCATTGAGCTATTATATAGACTGATATTGAACTATGCACTGCCGATATAAATATTATGTGCAGTTGCTTCAGTTTTATTTGTCTTTACATGTGAAATGCATAAATTACAACCAACTGGGCAAAAATGGGATGAAAAAATTGCGGAAAGATGCCTAGGCTACCGCCATTGAGGTGTTTAATCATTTAGCCTGGACTACTTTCTTCCCGTCAGCACTGAGACCATGAAGCGATACATCTGTGAAGAAAGTATCAAACAGTGATGGGATATGTGTGTAATCTAGCAATGCTTTGACAATCAACGACGCTAGATCAATCGTGCTACAAACCTATCAAGATACAGCACGAGGGTTATTCATAGAAAGAAAGGTAATATCATCACTGAAGCCCTTCAATTATATGATGATGAATCAAGCAAGAAATCTAGGAAGACATGCGGAAGCGTGCTCATCAGCAAATGATTTGAATATTCAATCCTGCTTAAAAAAGTTACTGGTAAGTGTATCAACAAAGCATATAAAAATACTCACAGATTAATTCATGCAGCTCCAAATTTAAGTGTTTTCCACTCCCATTTTCTCTCCCATCTTTCTTAGCTGTTGTACCTGCAAGGTGACAACCACATTAGCTTGCTACTTAGCTAACTTCAGAATGATGCTCTACTGATGGTTGAAGAGGCGAGAGCACAAATAGGCAATGACTGTAAGAGGCTCCGGTGTGGAATTAGAACAACCATTTAGAGTTTCTTCCTAACAGAGCTTGGTGATGATTGAATTAAATAACCACGACATGGTAACTAGGAGTACTAACGAGTAAGGTGTTGGTTTTGATATGGCACCAAGACTTACGCTCTCAAGGATCACTGCATTAGCATGTGCTTCTTTAGAGCGGATCAACTCTTCAAGCTGACCAGGATCCACTGTTTCATCTAGAGGGACCCAGCTATCCTCTACGCGCTCTTCTGCAACCTGTGAATTTGCACACCGAGAAGGCAAAATATGGCATTGAGAACATAACCACTTTTATATGGTGAAGGATGTCAATGAGACAGGTGCATTCATACTCGAGATCTTGCTGAAATGAACACAAATGACATAACTCGACTTACCTCATCACGTGGCTTTCCTAATGGAGAATTCTCACGAATAAGTTCAGCAAGCTGAGGAGGATCGTCAAAAGGATCATCCAAGATATATGTATGTTTAATCCTGTCAATAATAAAATTGGCGAACAATCAGCAAGCATAAAGAATGAAAGCAAGTTAATGCTGGAAAAAAGGTATGTTTGGTGTGTGCCCAAATTTAGCCCATGGAAACCCAGCAAAATTCTGCAGACCAAACCGGCAGCTCAGATTTGGGCCACACTTGGCCCCAAAAATGAACTGACGGGTAGATAGAACATAACCTAAAATTTTGGCATTAAACCATATAGCAGATAAAAAAAATAAGCAGCTACAGTTCGAGAAGGCTGGCAAACTTTTGGTTCTCAAGGGCACCAAATCAAACAACCCCGTTCTTTGGTAGATATGTCCTAACTATGCAATTTACCACAGGTGTGAAACAATATTCTACCTTATGTCCTTAAAAGGTCTTCCTTTATCATCAACATAAGCTTCATTTATCTTTGTCAGTGTGTCAAGACCTTCTGCAACCGTCCCAAAGACCTGCAATCAATAGAACAAAGCGATGAACTCACTGAAGCAATCATCAACCTCTCACCCAGACAGAAAAAAGAAAACAGCGAATAAGTACTACTAACCGTGTGCTTGTCGTCAAGGTAGTCGACATCATCCCTCAAGGTGATGTAGAACTAAAGAAATAAAAAATAGATATCAATAAGTTAGAAGCAGGCAGACATAGGTCCGAAAAAATCAAACATCAGTAGCGTTGTAATATTGTACCTGTGAGGCATTGCAATTCTCACCAGCACTTGCCATAGCAATAGTACCAGTTTTTGAATGCCTTAATTCTGGATGGATTTCATCATTAAAAAATCGAGCTTGATCACCATAAAGGAACCTCGAGAAAGAAGATTCAGCTTTCAGGCATATCTTTGACATCAATAGCCAGCCTAAGTTCAAGTAAATATCGAAAACAAAAGACCAAAGTATAAGTTTCAGAGCTTAGTAAGTAGTAACATACACACGTACGCACACAAAAATATAAGTTGGGGCGAACACATATATGAGAGTTTAGTAAAACAATGCTCACTTGTACACGGAATCACCACCACTGCCAGTTCCAGTAGGGTCCCCAGATTGTGCCAGGAAATCCTTCTCGACCTTGTGGAACAGACACCCATTGTAATACTTCATTCTGTTTAAGTCAAAGCATAATGTCAGAGAATGAGCACCTCTACTTGTAAGATGTTGTACAGAAAAAACATGCATCACATACAACAAGACATCAGTAATTTTTTGCACAAAGTTTGGATCAAGAAGAGCACCACTGCAACCTGGGAGAGGAACACCACTACAACCTGGGAGAGGAACACCACTGCAACCAGCAGTACAGCACCACCAGTAGGTCAACCTGAAAAAAATAAGCATGTTCAATTGATTGGTGCTGAAGCATGAAACGGTAAGTCACTATGCTTTATCAAATTATATATGAGGCAACTAAACTGGTAGTTACACAAATCCAATATGCTTCGTAAATAACTGAACATTTGCATACTATCATGCTTCTCACATTACTACATTATACCATTTCATACACATGAATAAAGCTTCTGTAACACATGCAAAAACTATGCATCTAACATTAGTTAATCAACTGGGAACATCCACCTATCCAAAGGGAGCACACTAGTCGGATGGGGATGATCACAGGGATCAGTAGTACGATGGCTAGCGCTTTCCATTAAACAGTCAATATTCTAACCTACTCCTCACACGCTACACTCAATCGAGCATCTCATGGAAAAAGCAAAATTGAGAGAACCATTTCATAAATTCAGAGCAACCTCAACTATCCAGCAACCTGCAGAACTAAAAGGCAGTAAGAAACCCAGCACACATGTCAAATTATAGGGGATTAGGCCAAGAGGGGATTCAGGTTAAGAGGGGATGCAGGAGGATGCGGTCGTCATGGGGGCAAGGGGAGAGGGGGCGGTGGCCACGTGGGGGAGGAGGCAGCGTTGGCGGGGAGCAAGCGCATCTGAGATGGGGGCACACACGGGGGAGTGAGGGGGACGAGGCGGAGCGGCGCTGGGACTTCCTCCCCGTGGCGTTGACCTTCCAGGCGGAGAAGGTGCCGGAGGGTCGGTCTGGTACAGGGCGGGCTTGTCCGCCTTGAACCCCGCGCACGCCAGCGCGACGTGCGTGTCCAGGCTCGCGATCTTCCGCACGGACCTGCGAGAGGAGGAGGGCGAGATGAGATCTGCGGGCCGGAAGGCGAGGTGGGGAGGAGGGGGAGCGAGAGGGGGAAGGGGATTCGATGGTACCTGGAGTCCTGGAGCTTGGGGGTGGACTTCTTCTCGATGTCGAGGACGACGGTGTTGGTGCCGCGGACGCCGATGGCGGTGTTGCCCTTGCGGACGGCCTCGAGGTGGCGACGGCGATGGGTGGTGTGCGGTAGGAGGAAGCGGTTTGCGGTCGGGGATGGGGTCTATGGACCGGATGAGGGCGGTTCTCGTTTCAAGTTTTCGGGTGGAGCGCGCTGCGTAGTGGCGGGAGCGTTTTCGGTGGAGAGGAGGGAAACTAAAATTTCGATTCGGAGGGAAACAGAAACTACTAATGGCGCACCACCTACATATGCGCCATTAGTAACCCTGGTTACTAATGGCGCACCACCTACATATGCGCCATTAGTAACCCTGGTTACTAATGGCGCACCTCCTCTCGTGCGCCATTAGTAGTTCTGCAAAAAAAAGTAGTGGTGCACCATCAACAGATGCGCCATTAGTAACACTGGTTACCAATGGCGCACTAGCTGTGGTGCGCCATTAGTAGTTTGCAAAAAAAAACCAAAAAAAATAAATTATAGTAGTGGCGCAGTACTAACAGATGCGCCATTAGTAACCCTGGTTACTAATGGCGCACCAGCTGCTGGTGCGCCATTAGTATTTTTGCAAAAAAACTAAAAATAAAAAATATATAGTAGTGGCGCACCGAGTGTGTGCTGCGCCATTAGTGTCCATCACACTAATGGCACACCTCACATGGTGCGCCACTACTATATAGTAGTGGCGCACTGCTTGTGTGGTACGCCATAAGTATCTATATCATCTATAGCCCTTTTCCTAGTAGTGTTACTTTTGACATGGTAGTACAAGATGCTGCCTATTCAATGTTGACCATTATGAGGGCCAGACATGCACTGCTGCAAAATTCAGAGTTCTGCTATGTTCCTGCCTCTCAGCCATGAGAAGAAGGATACCTCAATGGGGTCTACTTTGATTCCTCTATGGAGGATCTGCTGTTGCAGTCCACCGCTGAAATGCTAGAGAATAGAGACAGGGATGCTCGTGCCCTTCGTATGGAGCTCTATGCTACACGTGCCCGTCTTTGGACGGCTTTGACACAACTGGCACCCTGTTAGGACCCATCTTCCGGCTCATGTTGACTGGCCTGCTATCGGAGGAGTCACCCCTCTTCGGGGACCTCTACTACCACCAGTCAGGGGACCAAGGCCACATCCGTGTCCTTATGGTTCCCAGGGGTCTCAGGCTCGAATATTTTCTGATCCGCAGGTTGCTTTCCCAGGTCATGGGGGCAACCTTTATGAGATGTTCTATGCGGATGCCTAAACCCATGAGTGGAAGAGTAGTATGGTAGTAGTTGTACTTCCACAGTCCTATGTGTCTTGTGGAGTATGCTTATGTCGTGAGATGAATTCCGGAGGCATAGATAAATAATGTATAGGAAGCCTGGAAAGCCTCTGATGAGTAGTATTATCTTTTCAGTAGTTTGCTCTTCGGTTAAGGTTGTACTGAACTATGTTATGGTGTGTAGGAACCATGGTGTATATATAGCAGCTGCTTGTTACCATGTTGTTCGGATGTTCATTTCCGCATTCCATGTGTTCAGTGCATTCTTAATACATAGATGGTATTGATGTTAATATTGGTGTAAGCTGTGAGTTTGTTTTTCAGGATGGTGTTCACCAGGTTGAACTGTGCCCGTGCCCATGACCAGGGAGAGGGTAGTCAAGCACCGCAGGAGGAACTGCCTCACCCGCCTTCTCTGGCGGAAGTTATGCTTGAGGTGGAAAGAAATAAAAGGGAGACCAACCGTCTGCTAGAGCGTATTGAGCAAAATACGGCTTATCAGCTGAGGAATGATGCAGTGTCCCTCAATGACTTCGTGAAGTTGAATCCTCCGAAGTTCCATCACTCCGTCGATCCCCTCGACGCTGATGACTGGTTGTGCAATATATCACGCAAGATTCGCTTTGCAAATGTTTCTTAGGTCGACAAGGTGACCTTTGTGGCGTACTTTCTGGAAGGACCCGCCAATCTGTGGTGGGAGAACTTTGAAGCTATGCGTCCTACTGGACCAGCAGCCACATGGGCGGACTTTAGTGCAGCCTTCCGTCTGCACCATATTCCAGAGGGTCTAATGGACAGAAAGAGAGAGGAGTTATGTGCATTCACCCAGGGAAAATTGACCGTGGATGCTTATATCCGCGAGTTCGGTAACCTCGCCCGCTATGCAACTGAAGAGGTGTCAACTGATGCCAAGAAGCAAGCAAGATTCCGCAAGGGTCTGAACCCTGAACTTCGTTGTGATCTGCGCCTCCACGAGTGTACCAGCTTTCAAGCTCTTGTCAACAAGGCGATCAGTGCCGAGACTGGTCATACCGACTATCAAGCCACGAAGAAGCACTCCCGTGACTCTGGCTCATCATCTGGCTCCGCGTTCCCAAAACGCAGGCTGTGGTTCCAAATAGTTCTCTGCCGCCAAGATACACCCTGAGGCCATCCTATGTGGCGCCTCAGGCGAATCAGACCAACCCTCCAGCAAAAACCTATGGTGGTCCAGCCAGCAATGCTGCACCACGTGCTAATCTGGTGATCTGTTACAAGCACGGAGAACCAGGACACTACTCATGAGAGTGTCCTCAGAATATGGGTGCCAAGCAACCTGGAAAGTCCGTTGGGCAAGGCAAGTCGGGCAAAGCTTACTATGTGAAGCCAACTCCTGCACGTGGCCATGTGAACTATGTTTCAGCAGAAGAAGCTGCAGAGGATCCCAACGTCATATTGGGTACGCTCCTTGTCAATCATCACCCAGCGTCTGTTCTTTTTGACACTGGGTCATCTCATTCCTTCATTTCAGAAAGTTATGCACAGTTGCATAACATGTCTTTCTGTGATATGCCAATCCCATTGGTTGTCCAAACCCCTGGTAGTAAGTGGCAAACCTCCAGGATAACCTATGACAATGAAATTCTAGTAGACGACCTAGTTTTTCTAGCATCTTTGATAGCCTTGAAATCTTCGGATATCAATATCATGTTGGGTATGGACTGGATGTCGGCCCATTATGCCAAGATTGATACTCATTCTAGAAATTTTCAGCTTACCCATCCCTCGGGTGAGATAGTCAATGTCTCTACTCGAGTTGCCAAATGCCAACTCTATTCCCTCAATGCCAATCCTCTTCCAGAACTTGAAGACATTCCGGTAGTCCGTGACTTTCCGGATGTTTTTCCAGAAGAACTGCTAGGAATCCCACCTGACACGGATGTAGAGTTTATGATCGACCTTGTGTCGGGAACCGTTCCAATAGCCAGAAGACCTTATAAGATGGCACCCCTGGAGCTAGCCGAGCTTAAGAAGCAATTAGATGAGGCCTTGAATAAAGGTTTCATTCATCCTAGCTCTTCCCCTTGGGCTTGTCCCGTCTTGTTCGTCAAGAAGAAAGACGGACCGGATCGGATGGTTGTAGATTATCGACCAGTTAACCTGGTCACCATAAAGAACAAGTATCCGCTCCCCAGGATCACCGACCTGTATGATCAGCTCGCTGGATCTTCAGTCTTCTCCAAAATGGATTTTAGGTTGGGTTACCATCAAATCAAGATCAAGAATGGGGATATTCCAAAAATGACTTTTGTCACCCGATATGGCCAATACGAGTACACCGTCATGTCCTTCGGTTTAACCAATGCCCCAGCCACCTTCTCTCGTTTGATGAATTCAATCTTCATGGAGTATTTGGATAAATTCGTCGTGGTATACCTCGACAATATTCTCATCTACTCGAAGAACGAACAAGAACATGCCGAGCATCTAAGGCTGGTATTGATGAAACTTCGAGAGCATCGCCTTTATGCCAAGTTTTCAAAATGTGAATTTTGGTTACCAGAAGTGACCTATCTAGGCCACGTAATCTCTGGTAAGGGTATTGCTGTCAATCCCGAGAGAGTTCAAGCCGTCCTTGGTTGGACTCAACCTGAATCGGTTAAGCAAGTTAGGAGTTTCCTTGGCCTAGCAAGCTATTGTCGCCGCTTTGTCAATAATTTCTCCAAGGTTGCAAAGCATCTAACTGAACTCCTCAAGAAAGATAAAAAGTTCGAGTGGACACCACAGTGTGAGCATAGTTTTCAGTAATTGAAAAGACACCTGACTTCCACACCTGTGTTGCTACCACCAGATTTTTCTAAGGACTTTGTTATGTATTGCGACGCCTTGTGACAAGGATTAGGTTGCATTCTCATACAGGATCGTCATGTGATTGGATACGCATCTCGATAGCTGTGTCCACATGAGGATAACTATCCCACACATGATCTTGAGCTTGCAGTTGTAGTCCATGCACTTAAAACCTGGCAACATTACCTTCTTGGTAATCGCTGTGAAATATTCATTGATCACCAAAGTCTGAAATATATCTTCACCCAGCCGGATTTGAATCTCAGGCAAAGGCGGTGGGTTGAGTTGATCATAGATTACGACTTAGGGATAACTTACACCCCGGGGAAGGCCAATGTTATGGCTGATGCACTAAGTCGTAAGTCTTATTGTAACAACCTGATGCTACAACGAGGTCAACCACATCTCTATGAGGAATTTCGGAAGTTAAATCTTCACATTGTTCCTCAAGGATTCCTTTCTAACCTGGTGGCGAAGCCTACTCTTAAGGATCAAATCATAGCTGGCCAGAAGCATGATAAGGGTATATCACGGATCAAGGAGAATACCATTAGCAGAAACGCTAAGGAATTTTCCATGAATGATCAAGATGTTGTGTTCTTCCAGAATCGTCGAGTGGTTCCTAAGAATCCACATCTAAGGCAGTTGATCCTTAAAGAGGCTCATGATTCTCCTCTCACCATTCATCCTGGTAGTACTAAGATGTATCAGGACCTACGCCAGAGGTTTTGGTGGACTAGGATGAAGAGAGAAATTGCTGGGTTCGTTGCTAACCGCGACGTTTGTCATCGAGTTAAGGCATAACATCAAAGGCCTGCTGGCACCCTTCAACCTTTAGCTATTCCTGAATGGAAATGGGATAAAGTCAGTATGGATTTCATCACTGGATTTCCCAATACCAAGAAAGGAAATAATGCTATCTTTGTGGTCATTGACCGTCTTTCCAAAGTAGCTCATTTTCTTACAGTTCGTGAGAGTATAACAGCTAGCCAGCTAGCAGATTTATATATCTCTGGAATAGTGTCTCTTCATGGTGTTCCTCTGGAGATTAACTCAGGCCGTGGAACTATTTTTACTTCTCGCTTCTGGGAGAGTTTTCAGAATGCCATGGGAACTCACTTATCTTTTAGCACTGCTTTCCATCCTCAATCAAGTGGTCAAGTAGAAAGAGTGAATCAAATCCTAGAAGATATGCTCCGAGCTTGTGTTATATCGTTCGGTATGAATTGGGAGAAGTGCCTTCCATTCGCCGAATTTGCTTATAACAATAGTTATCAATCAAGCTTGGGCAAAGCCCCTTTTGAAGTTCTCTATGGACGAAGATGTCGAACACCTCTTAATTGGTTAGAAACCAGAGAGAGGTAACCCTTTGGTCCGGATATGATCCAGGATGCAGAAGAGAAAGTTTGCATTATTCGTGAAAAGTTGAAAATAGCCCAGTCTCGTCAAAAGAGCCAATATGATCGTCATCATAAAGCTATGACCTTTGAAGTTGATGAGAAGGATTACCTCCGGGTTACAACTTTGAAGGGTACCCACCGTTTCGGTATCAAGGGCAAGTTGGCTCCTCGTTATATCGGTCCTTTTCAAATTCTTGCCAAACAAGGAGAAGTTGCCTACCAATTGCAACTTCCTCCGTATCTTTCCAAGGTTCATGATGTATTCCACGTCTCGCAACTCAGGCGTTGCTTTTTGGATCCTATCCGTGAAGTGGACCATGAAACGCTTGATCTCCAAGATAATCTTTCATACCGAGAATACCCTGTTTCTATTCTTGATCAAGCTGAGCGTACCATCGACGTCGAAACCTCAAGATTTTTAAAGTTCAATAGTCAAATCATTCTGAAAAGGATGCAACATGGGAAAGAGAGGATCATCTTCGACTTGAGTATCCCGCGCTATTCCCGACGACTTCCAAATCTCGGGACAAGATTCTTTTGAGTGGGGGTGAGTTGTCACATCCGTGATCCCTAATAGAGTATAGCAAGTTTGTGCTCATGTCTTCTTCTTTGCATCCAAGAAAACAAAAATGAAACCAAAAGCAAAGCAAAGAAACAAGTAAAACCCTAGCAACTCTATATTCAAAAGCTTTTCAAATTTGGTGGCAAATTAAAGTTTCCAAAATGGCCATTAGAAAAGTTCATCATTTCTTATAAATGTTGAAAACAAAATACCAGGCGTGAAATATGTTTTCAAAATGCTTTTGGCATTTTATTTTTAAGTTAAAAGCTATTGGAATCAACTATATAATTGATTTCAATTATTTCAAAGTTTTTCAAAAATGTTGAAACTTTTATATATATTTGGAAATATTCCAAATAACATTTCAGTATGTTTCAAAATATTTTAGGAATAGTTTGAAGCCAAAAATAAAACAAAACAAAGTTAGAAAAGAATTAACAGAAACAGAAAAGAAAGAAAATAGAAAATACCTACCTGTCGCCTACCTGGCCCAGGCCGAGCTGCTCCCCGGTCGTCGTCCTCGTGCGAGCGAGCAGCAGGAGGTGGTCGCTGCTCCCTCTGGCGCGGCCATGCACCTGCGTGCCTGCCTCGCCACTGCTTCGCGCTGGCAAGGAGGGGATAAGCCTCCCACAGCCGTCCCCGAGCTCCTCCTCGCCTCATTCCTCCCCCAGCTCTCTCCTCTCTCGGCCGCCATTAGAGCCCGAGCTGAGCTCGAGCTCGTCGTCGCTCCAGTCCCTCTCCCTCTCACTTGAGCTGCGCATTAGCTTCGCCTTGGTCCCCTGAAGCTCTCCAACCAGTCGCTCAACGCCGAGAACCCCTGAGACGCTGTGACACCATCGTCTTCAACCTCGCATTCCCGGAGCTCGCCGCCGTCGTTCTCCATCCTTAGACCATCCCCGAGCCTGCTCTCATCGCTTCTGCACTGCCTCTGAGCTCAGGGTGCTTTCCCCCTCATTTTCCCCTTCGATCCCGAGCTCTTGGCCCCGATTCCACCGGAGCCCGACGAGATCCGCCGCGGGACCTCGTCGCTGGTAGCCCTCCGGTGATCGGCGGGTCATTCTGAGGCCACCGTTGGCTTCGGTGCATCGTGTAGGTGCTGTACGAGCTCAGCCCCGTGCATGATAGGCCCCATAGTTATGATCCCGATGGAGCCCGAATTCCAACAGCCGCTGAGCTCGTTGCCGGCGTCATCTCCGATGGTTTCATCCCCTGCTCTTTGCAAAAATGGAGCTCCGATTGAGTGGCCGATCGTCTGGTGCCCTCCGCCGTGCGTTTGGTCACCGGAATAGCAAACCCGAAGCCCTCCGCCATTCTGGTGGTCGCCGGAGCCTCGCCGCCTGTGGGTTTGACCCCATCGCCGGTGGGGTTGACTCCACCGAGTCTTTGTCAAGTGGGGCCAGCCCTTGTTTAATTAAAGTTTTGTCAAAATAAAACTAATAATTATATTAAACGTTAAATAGTCACTGACATGTGGGTCCAACTCTGTTAATTAGCTAATTAATTTTAAACTTAAACTAAAAACTGGACAAAGTCACTGACTAGTGGGTCCCACTGGTCAGGTTTGACTTTCAACGGCCAGTTGACCTGCTGATGTCATGCTGATGCAATAAAACTAATTCTGGTTTTAATATAATTCCAGGATAATTGCAAAACTTTGGAAATTCATAGAAAATTGAATATAACTCCAAATCAGACAAATAATATGTGCAAATTGATCAGAAAAATTCAATGAACACAATGGTGCTACTTTCATGTATGAAAAATATAGTTATGAAACAGCATCACGTCAAATCAATCACTACTGAAATTCATAAATTTGCCGTCTGCCTAAGCGGACGGCAAAGGGTGCAACCATGGACGGCAAAGGCTTTGCCGTCAGTCAGCAGACGACAAAGGAGACGGTAAAAAAAATTCGATGAAGAGGTTCTTTGCCATGAGTGGGCAGACGTCAAATTACCTGGGACGACAAAGGGTGCAACGTCCCCGTTAAGTGTTAACGGCATGCCTCCTCCCTTTGTCGTCTGCCTCCCCTCCTTTGCTGTGTGGGGGCAGACGGCAAAGAGGGGAGAGAGAGGGGGAAGATTCCCCCCTTTGCTGTCTGCCTCCACCCCTTTGTCATGAGGGGGCAGACGGCAAAGAGGGGAGAGAGAGGGGGAAGATTGCCCCTTTGCCGTCTGCCTCCCCCCCTTTGCCATGTGGGAGCAGACGACAAAGAGGGGAGAGAGAGGGGGCAGATTCCCCCCTTTGCCGTCTGCCTCCCCCCTTTGCCATGTGGGGGCAGACGGCAAAGAGGGGAACCAACCCCTTATTTATTTATTTTTTGTTATATCCAGCATTTTTAACAATAATCACGATATATATGTATATTTGACATAAATAAATTTCTTTCCGTACTCATAACCATATGAAAATAACCTCTTATATCCAGCTTTCAAGTTGCATCCACGTGCATACAAAGTTTCATATATTACACCAGTTTCATCCACGTGCATACAAAGTTTCATATATTCATATACTACAATAGTTTCAATACAACCCATGGTACAAGAAATCATCTTCAAGCATTCCATCAATATTTTCCAAGCTTCCCGTGAAGTGAAGGTAATCTGCAAAATGACAAATAAGAAAGATAGAAGAATAATACTAGATGAAGTAGTGTATATATAGGTTATTTCGGAGAGAAATTAGCTAAGTATAGACCATTTAGGAGCTAACTAAGCTAATTATGTCATTTAGGTGGAACCCTAGCTAACTATAGGTCGTTTCAGAGCTAACTTGGGTAAAATAGGTCATTCTGGAGCAAACTATGCTTATTAAGCCATTTTTGATCTAGCTAGGCTAATTATAGGCCATTTAATACCTAAGTTAGGGGAATAGGTCATGTTGCAGCTACGTAAGCCTTATTATGTCATTTCGAGGATAATTAGCTAAGTATAGGTCATTTTTTATTAAATAGACCATTTAGGAGCTAACTAAGCTAATTACGTCATTCAGATGGATAATTAGCCAATTTAGGCTTTGTTGGATGAGTCTAAGCTACGTAGAATAAGAGACAGAGAAGAAGAAGTAAAAGGAGGAGGAGGAGGAGAAGGATACGGAAGAGGAGAAGAAGAAGAAAAGAAGGAGAAGGAGAAGGAGGAAGAAGGAGGAAGAAGAAGGAGGAGGAGCTCCTTCTCCTTCTTCTCCTCCTTCTTCTTATTCTCCTCCCTCTCCTTCTTCTTCTTCTCCTCTTCTTCTTCTTCATTCCTTTCATTTTTCCTCTTTCTTCTCCTCTCGTCCCCTTCTTCGGGCTAAATTGGCTAAGAATGCCTTCTTGGAGCTAATTATGTCATTTCGAGGATAATTAGCTAAGTATAGGTCATTTTTTATTAATTAGACAATTTAGGAGCTAACTAAGCTAATTATGTCATTTAGATGGATAATTAGCCAATTTAGGCTTTGTTGGATGAGTCTAATTAAGCTACGTAGAATAAGAGAAAGAGAAGAAGAAGTAAAAGAAGGAGGAGGAGGAGTAGGAGGAGGAGGAGGAGAAGGAGACGGAAGAGGAGAAGAAGAAGAAAAGAAGAAGGAGAAGGAGAAGGAGGAAGAAGGAGGAAGAAGAAGGAGAAGGAGGAGCTCCTTCTCAGTCTTCTCCTCCTTCTCCTCCTTCTTCTTATCCTCCTCCCTCTCCTTCTTCTTCTTCTCCTCTTCTTCTTCTTCCTTCCTTTAATTTTTCCTCTTTCTTCTCCTCTCGTCCCCTTCTTCGGGCTAAATTGGCTAAGAATGCCTTTTTGGAGCTAATTATGTCATTTCGAGGATAATTAGCTAAGTATAGGTCATTTTTTATTAAATAGACCATTTAGGAGCTAACTAAGCTAATTATGTCATTTAGATGGATAATTAGCCAATTTAGGCTTTGTTGGATGAGTCTAAGCTACGTAGAATAAGAGAAAGAGAAGAAGAAGTAAAAGAAGGAGGAGGAGGAGGAGGAGAAGGAGACGGAAGAGGAGAAGAAGAAGAAAAGAAGAAGGAGAAGGAGAAGGAGGAAGAAGGAGGAAGAAGAAGGAGAAGGAGGAGCTCCTTCTGTGTCTTCTCCTCCTTCTCCTCCTTCTTCTTATCCTCCTCCCTCTCCTTCTTCTTCTTCTCCTCTTCTTCTTCTTCCTTCCTTTCATTTTTCCTCTTTCTTCTCCTCTCGTCCCCTTCTTCGGGCTAAATTGGCTAAGAATGCCTTTTTGGAGCTAATGATGTCATTTCAAGGATAATTAGCTAAGTATAGGTCATTTTTTATTAAATAGACCATTTAGGAGCTAACTAAGCTAATTATGTCATTTAGATGGATACTTAGCCAATTTAGGCTTTGTTGGATGAGTCTAAGCTACGTAGAATAAGAGGAAGAGAAGAAGAATTAAAAGAAGGAGGAGGAGGAGGAGGAGGAGGAGAAGGAGACGGAAGAGGAAGAGAAGAAGAAAAGAAGAAGGAGAAGGAGAAGGAGGAAGAAGGAGGAAGAAGAAGGAGAAGGAGGAGCTCCTTCTCCTTCTTCTCCTCCTTCTCCTCCTTCTTCTTATCCTCCTCCCTCTCCTTCTTCTTCTTCTCCTCTTCTTCTTCTTCCTTCCTTTCATTTTTCCTCTTTCTTCTCCTCTCGTCCCCTTCTTCGGGCTAAATTGGCTAAGAATGCCTTTTTGGAGCTAATTATGTCATTTCGAGGATAATTAGCTAAGTATAGGTCATTTTTTATTAAATAGACCATTTAGGAGCTAACTAAGCTAATTATGTCATTTAGATGCATAATTAGCCAATTTAGGCTTTGTTGGATGAGTCTAATTAAGCTACGTAGAATAAGAGAAAGAGAAGAAGAAGTAAAAGAAGGAGGAGGAGGAGAAGGAGACGGAAGAGGAGAAGAAGAAGAAAAGAAGGAGAAGGAGAAGGAGGAAGAAGGAGGAAGAAGAAGGAGAAGGAGGAGCTCCTTCTCCTTCTTCTCCTCCTTCTTCTTATCCTCCTCCCTCTCCTTCTTCTTCTTCTTCTCCTCTTCTTCTTCTTCCTTCCTTTCATTTTTTCTATTTCTTCTCCTCTCGTCCCCTTCTTCGGGCTAAATTGGCTAAGAATGCCTTTTTGGAGCTAATTATGTTATTTCGAGGATAATTAGCTAAGTATAGGTCATTTTTTATTAAATAGACCATTTAGGAGCTAACTAAGCTAATTATGTCATTTAGATGGATAATTAGCCAATTTAGGCTTTGTTGGATGAGTCTAAGCTACATAGAATAAGAGAAAGAGAAGAAGAAGTAAAAGGAGGAGGAGGAGGAGGAGAAGAAGGAGAAGGAAGAGGAGAAGAAGAACAAAAGAAGAAGGAGAAGGAGAAGGAGGAAGAAGGAGGAATAAGAAGGAGAAGGAGGAGCTAACTAAGCAAATTAAGCAAACTAAGCTAACTAAGCTAACTAAGCTAACTAAACTAACTAAGCTAACTAAGCTAACTATGTCATCTAGCAATATTTTATTAAATAGGTATTTTTGGAGCTAACTAAGCTAATTATGTCATCTAGCTATCTTTTATTAAAACACTAGAAATAACATACCTAAGTTAGGGTCAAGCACGGTGGCTCTGGCTTGTTTCACCTGGAGAAGGCTGCCCTGGAGAAGGCTCGATTGTAGAAGGGTCGTGCGATGCGTTTCGGGACATATTCTGCACCAAACATCGTTTGCAATGTGTAGTTAGCATGAGGACACTCTTAAGATCACTCCACTGAAATGAAACTCACCGTCCCCGCCACGTTAACGACTGGCATCGGCAGAGGGACTTGGCCGTTCTTCTCGCACATAGACTAAACATTTGGTTTCGACAAGTCAAACTTTTTATTTATTAATGAAACGGACATTCAAATGCAAGATTTGAAATAACATGAAGAAGAAACTTACCACGAAGAGCTCGTATATGGCCCTGGTAGACGCATCATTCCGTGCCCACTCCGCCTCCACCAATGCAGTCGTCCTCTCCTCCTGCTCCCTAATTTCCTTATCCTTCTCCGCCATAGCCGCTTGCATTGCCTCTCTCTCTTTTTGAACAGCAGCCTACAACACAACTCATTGTTAGCATATTGGTTCCAACGCACAACATAATGCAGAAAGATATTTGAGCCCATTAAACTAACCTTGATGGCGTGCTCGACTGGCCGTGCACGACGTGTTATCTCCGGACAAGAGCTCGTTTGGCGTGCCTTTATCTGCCGGAGAGAGCTAGGACAACGTATAAGGCCGTCTCCAATGGCGATCGAGCCATGGGGCCTCCCGTTGCCAGCTATCATCACCAGCTCTGGATCAATAGGCCCCTCGCTCGGGTTAAAGTCCTCCCCTTTCCTCGCCTTCCCGTGATCTCTGTACTTCACGAGCTTGTCGTGTGAGGAGATGTTGGTGAAGTTTTCTGGATGCTCGAGGTCACACTCAGAGAATGCCTTGACCTTCTTGTACGAGGCAGTATGGGCCATCGCATACAGGTCGTACATCTGTGGCGCCTCCGTATTATTGTGACGCGCCTAAAAGAGAGAGAGAGGAAAATTGTATTGGTAAAGGGCTCAAGATAGCATTAAGAATGAATTGCATGAGGCATGAAGCAAACAACATACCCAGTTCTCGCCAAATTGGATTAAGTTGACGCTCTCTTGATGGTGTGGCACGCCAACCATTTTGCCACGCCTCTCCTTGGCGTTGTTGTGGCTGGCCTCCCATGTTTCGGAGCACCACTGATCCACCAAGGCCTCCCAACAATCGTTCTTATCCACACACCATCTCGGGGGCACCTAAGTTAATAAAGGGAAATTTGAGCGCGTAAGAACCAAATCAAGGAAACTAACTACAAAGCCTTAATAATATGTAATTACCTTCATGTAATGCTCCTTCTCCATCTTAGCATCACGGCACTTCGCCTTGTCAAGCCTAATACGCCGCGTGGCATAGTAGTCTCGAAAAGCTTGCACCCGAGCCTCGTGCCGAAAGTTTTGAAGTAGGCGGCGACATTCGGTTTCGATAACCTTTGCCGCGTCCTCCTCGTTTCCCTCCTCACACCTGTAGTAGGTCTGCAAACGAGACAACACCGATTAGTACAACAAATACCTATGGTTGATTTATAATTGTGTGAAAGAGAAATTACCCAGAACTTTCGGATCACCATGTCCGCCCTCGTGTCACACAAAACACCATCGATCTCCACCTCCGGCGGGGCCGGGGCACCCAAGTAGTGCTCCCAGGTCATTCCTACCTCTCGCTCCCGACCAGGCAACGTAACAAACCCTGGGAAGTTTTGACAGCAAAGAACACCAAGGACGCTGTTGGGCTTGCGGACACCCTTGGCAACAATCCAACCCCTACAGTATGACAAATTGAAGCCAAAACATTAGATATTTGAGAAAACGCGAAGGCAAACGGTTACATAAGAGTAAATTAACTTACTTGTCCCCATTTGGCCTAATCGACCACCTCTGCTCGGGGGTCGCTGGCACGAGCGGGAGCCCCGAACTACCACGCTGGTAGACGGTAGCCCCCTCACCCAGCTCCTCATCGCTACCAGCATGGCCACTTGCCTCAGGCCAGGTATCCCACTGGGTCTCTTGATACGTACCCTCATCCCTGCTTTGCTCCGGAGTCGCCTGGAAGGAAGCCTCTGGGACAAGAGTCTCGTGGGTCGAAGGCTCGTCGACCTGAGGCTCGTTGACCTAAGGCTCGTGAACTAGAGACCGTGTAGCCTCCACCTCAGACGAATCCACCCTAGAAGTCCTGTGCTCAGGTGAATCAGCTTGGGGTGGTGGCGGAGACCGTGTAGCCGTACCTCTCCTGCGGCCACGTGTACCTTTAGTACAACATAAATACCAACATGAGTAATAAAATGTATATAAATACCAATATGCATACAACATGAGTACAACATAAATACCAACATGAATACAACGTGTAACTTTAGTGCCTCTCGGCTTCGCGGGGGGTCGACCTCCTCTCACGAGGGGCGCTCCTTGCAAAGTAGAGAGCAACACTCTCCGAAGAGGCGAGGCAGGAATGGAAGTACCCATCCCATCACCCGCCGACAAAGAGCAGCCGCGGAGTGCTTTCGACCCTTTCCCACCATCTTTGAACACCTGTCATGACAAAGAGTAAATGAAATTAGTACAACATAAATACAAACAGGAGTAATAAAATGTGTATAATTTAAGTGTATCGTCGTCATAAATACCAACATGACTAACAAAAATTGAATACCTAACATGAACTCAAAATTTATATACAGTATAATAGTTGAATACATGACATGAACTAATAACAATCGTCCTCGTCTATATATGCTTCGGGGTCAATAAATGCATCATGATCATCACTATCATCAATAAATGCATCATCATCATCACTATCACGAAGAACATGTGGAAGGCCACCATTATGTAATCGGTCAAGAAGTGACAGGTCATCCGCAGGAGTAACCTCTTCTTCTTCCAGCTCTTCCTGTTCGGGCTCAGGGGTTAAGACGGATTCACTGTCGCTGTCTACTTCAATGTTCTGGGGTGAAGTAGAGCGGTTCTTGAAACGTTTCTTGGACATACGTGTTTCTTGGAAGAATTCTCCTTCATATGTGTCTGGGTTAATGTGAGGTTCGTAATCCTCTTCATTGAGGGTAGGTGGTCTAAAATGTGGTGGCACTTCATAAACGACATCCCAACCTTTGAGATTTGGATCAGTTTGGCAGGCCCACGTAGATAGAAAACTTGTGTCGCCTGTTGAGCCGTAATATAGACATCGGGAACATCTAAGTGGGTGTTTTGGTTGATTTCGACTAGTCCTATATGTTCATGAGTCCTTCTAGTCTCCCTCGGCTCAAACCAATAACATTTGAAGACTACGACGGTCGGTGGGTTTTCACCATAGAATAGAAGTTCATAAATTGCTTCATCTCTTCCATAATACTCGGTGTCTCCTTCGCCGATAGCAGAGACAGAACTATTTGTAGTCTTTAGGTCGGGCATAGATAGCTCTTTGCCAAAGGTACGAAAGTGATACCCGTTGATGTTGTATATTTGTCAAATGAACGGACCTTATAGTCAAAACCATTAGCGACTTGTCTAACCTCGGCGTCCATAGACTCTGCATCAGCCTACAAGTTTAATACGAAAGAATGGATGCATTAGTCGCAAATTAGACCAATAAATCAAATGGGCCCTTAATGGTAATAAATTACCCTTTGTTTGAACCAAGAGATGAAACCGGGATAGTCGCCTCCATGCTTTGCGAGAAGCTCATACTCTTCGACGAAATCCTTTTCGATGACCGCTCCATCCGAGAATTCGGCGACGTATCGACTATATCAACTATCCGGGAATAAGAGTAGTTCAAAGCAATTAGAAGTTGCGGAACAATAAATTACCGAGAACTTACTCGATGTACGGCCGCACTTCTGTTAGGTTGGTGAAGATATACAATGAAATGGTCCGCCATTCTTCGACATCCAACGATTTCCCTTTCGAAGCACCGGATGGTGCGAGCTTACCTTTGAATAGGCTGAGGTTGGATCGGACTTTTTCTCGAGCGCCATCACTGTACCGAGGCCTCGGGTTATGCAAATGATGATTTTTGGCTTCGTAGTGTGCTATCACGAAGTTTGCCGCCTCCTTAGTAATGAATGCCTCGGCCATCGATGCTTCAATTCTACGTTTATTTTTACACTTAGCTCGAAGCGTCTTCTGCATCCTCTCAGTTGAGTAGCACCATCGATTTTGAACGGGCCCCCCATTCTTGCCTCGATCGGAAGATGCAAAATCAAATGTTGCATTGGATTAAAGAAGCCCGGTGGGAAGATCTTTTCTAATTTGCAGATAATCTACGACGCCAACTCTTCCATTTCATCTAGCACGCCAGGCGATAGTTCTTTCGCACAAAGAGAACGGAAGAAATAGCTCAGCTCTGCCAGTACTAGCCATTCATCCTCAGGGATAAAGCCACGCAACATCACCGGCATTACCCGCTCAATCCATATGTGCCAATCATGACTCTTGAGCCCAAATATTTTCAATTTCTCAAGACTCGCTCCCCTCTTTAGATTCACAGCATACCCATCGGGGAACATCAACCACATTTTCACCCACAATAGCATTTCCCTCATAGCTGGCCTTTCAAGATTGAACCATGCCTTTGGCTTCGCTATGCTTTGCTTTCCTTTCCGTTGTCGCAAGTTTTGCAACGGTCTATCACATAGATCCTCCAGGTCGATTCTAGCCTTAGGATTATCTTTTGACTTCCCCTCTATGCCGAACAATGTACCAAAAATGGCCTCCGCAATATTCTTTTCAGTGTGCATCACGTTAATGTTGTGTGGGCAAAGGAGGTCTTTGAAGTAAGGGAGATCCCATAAGCATGACTTGTGAGTCCAGGCGTGTTCCGTATTATACCCTTTGAAGTATCCTGGACGCAAAGGATCGGACTCGAGAGCGTTTAACTGATCAAGGGTCTGTTGGCCTGTCAACGCAGCTGGTGCAGTGTTTTTGACAACTCTACCTTTGATGAAATTCTTCTTGTCTTTTCTGAACTTATGGTCAGGATCCAGGAATTGTCTATGCATGTCGAAGCAAGAATACTTGCGACCAGCCTGCAGCCAATGGAACTGAATAGCTGCCTTGCATGTGGTGCACGGGAACCTTCCATGCACACACCAGCCAGCGAATAGCGCAAACGCCGGATAATCATGCGTCGAGTACATGTACCACACATGCATTTTGAAATTTGTTTTCGTAGCCGCGTCGTAGGTCTTGATCCCATTATCCTAGGCTTCTTGCAACTCATCCTTAAGCGGTTGCATGTACACATTCATATTCTTCCCCGGATAGTTGGGCCTTGGAATTATCAACGTCAGGAATATGTTCTTTCTTTTCATAATCTCTCCGGGTGGCAAATTTAGTGGAATGACAAATACAGGCCAACAACTGTATTGTGCTGCCGTCATACCATACACATTGAACCCATTCGTGCTGATGGCAACTCTAGGTTGCCTTGGATCTTCCGATTTATCCTTATGTAATGCATCGAAGTGCCTCCACGCAAAACCATATGAAGTGTGTACCAGCATCTTGTTCCCATCCGCATCTAGTTCGGTTCTTTTGCCCAATTTGTGCCATGTCATCTGTCTGGCCGTCTCTTCGACCATGAATAGACGTTGAAGTCTTGGTACGATTGGCAGATATCGAAGAACACTAATGGGGATTTTGGTCTGATTCTTCTCACCCATGCCGTTGTCTACCACAATATACCTGGAAGAATTGCAAATGGGGCAATAGTTCAAGGCTGCATACTCAAGCCTAAATAAGGCACATCCATTCTCACAGGCATGTATCTTCTCATAGGGCATCTTAAGTACACGGAGGATTTTCTTTGACTGGTACAGGTTTGCAGGCAGTACATGGCCTTTGGGTAAAAAGCGTCCAAATATCGTCATCATCGCGTCGTAGCATTCTCTCCCTAGGTTGAATTGAGCCTTCAGAGCCATTACTTGTGCGATGGCATCCAGCTGACAAAGCTAAGTCTGCTCGTGGAGAGGACGTTTTGAAGACTCCAACATTTCATAGAAGGCCTTTGCAGATTCCTCCATCTCATCATCCGAATCACGAGCATCATCAAAGTCTTGCACCATGTCTTCAATCCCGGTACCATGCTCGTCGGTGCGACGACGAATCACCTC
Organism: Hordeum vulgare subsp. vulgare; assembly: GCF_904849725.1. Lineage (NCBI taxonomy): Eukaryota > Viridiplantae > Streptophyta > Magnoliopsida > Poales > Poaceae > Hordeum > Hordeum vulgare. The sequence continues at coordinate 549,703,050 of NC_058519.1, forward strand.
AGCTCTAGCACGTTGGTCAGACTCACCATGAAAAGTCCACACCATATAATTAGGCGTAAAACCCCACTTCTGCAGGTGTTTACCCATTTCAAACTCTGTCTGCTTTTTCCAGTTGTCGCAGTTGGGACAGGGGCACCATGTTTTATGCTGGCCATTTGCAAATGCTGCTCTCACAAACCCCCTGGTTTTTGTTAAGCATTCATGGGTCATGTCTTTCTGACTAGGGTGACCAGTGTACATCCAAGCACGATCACTCATGTTGCCTAGCTACCTATGGGGGCACAAGAAATAAATATATAATTCATCATCTATATTCATACGCTAATCAAGTTTGTCAGTTTTATTACGTCCATGCAACCTACACGCTAACAGGTAAAGACATGTCCTAGTCCCACACGAGTATGTGTAGACTGGGTTCGTTTTCTCATGCTCTGCTCCAGATACGACGCAGAATTTCGGCAGCACCTCCCCGCTGTTCTCCTGATACACGTCTCGGCAATAAGCATAAAGGATGTGTACCCGAAGAATAACAGGGGAGGCACTGACGAAATTCCGCATCGGATCCAAGCACAGCACACGGGAAAACAAACCCAATCTACACATACTCGGGCTGTCCATGGATAATGTTGGACAATTCGAAAGGATGGCGGTTATAAATATGCAAAGAAATGCATATTTATAGATGTCGCCCTTTCGAGCGGGAGACACATACTGGTCACGCATACTCATGATTGAAGAAACCTATAGCTAGCAAGTTTCATCGGCACGAAGACCGGGACAGAGCAAATTAAGGGGGTAGGAGGAGAAGTCATTTGTGCTCACCAACAAATGCAAGGGCGGAGCTCGTCCAACGCACGTGGAGGTCGTCGAACAACTGCACATTGAAATTCACCCGATCAACACAAATATGATGTTTTTATAATTAACATAATCGGAAAATATGTGACCTAACTCATAAATTACAAAATTATGACCCCGTCGGCTTAGTGGCGGCGATGGTCGGTGGTGTCGGGTGTCGGTGGCGTCGATGGTCGGTGGTGTCGGGTGTCGGTGGAGTCGACGGTCGGGGGTTAGTTGTGTCGGTGGTCGGGGGTTAGTGTTGTCCGGGGTCGAGGGTCACTGGCGTCGGGGGTTGGGGTCTCTTTGGTCAACAAGAGGCCGAAGAGGTGTCGGGGGTCGAGGGTCACTGGCGTTGGGGTTGGGGTCTCTTTGGTCAACAAGAGGCCGAAGAGGTGTCGGGGGTCGGGGGTTGGGGGTCAATGGTGTCGGGGGTCGGGGGTAGGGGGCCGGGGGTCGAGGGTCAGGGGCGTCGGGGGTCGGGGGTCGAGGGTCAGTGGCGTCGGGAGTCGAGGGTCAGTGGCGTCGGGCGTCGGGGGTCGAGGGTCGAGGGTCAGTGGCTTTTGTAGTCGAGGGTCAATGGCGTCGGGCATCGGGGGTCGGGGGTTAGTGGAGTCGGGGGTCGGGAGTCGGGGGTCGGGTGTCAGTGGTGTCGGGCGTCGAGGGTCGGGAGTCGGGTCTCAATGGCGTCGGAGGTCGGGGGTCGAGGGTCGGGGGTTGGTGGCGTCGGGCGTCGGGGGTCGTGGGCCGGGGGTCGGGGTCCTTTTCTTTCTTCTTCTCCTCTCTCCTCTTCTTCTTCTTCTTCTTGATCATCATATTCTTCTTCTTCTTCTTCTTCTTTCTCCTCCTCCTCCTCCTCCTCCTCCTCTTCTTCTTCTTTCTTTTATCTTTCTCCTCCTCTCCTCTTTCTTCTTCTTCTTCTTCTTCTTCTTTCTTTTATCTTTCTCCTCCTCTCCTCTTTCTTCTTCTTCTTCTTCTTTCTTCTAGTTTATTATTCTCTTATTTTCTTCTAAGTTTTTTTTCTATCTATTTTTTTCTTTTCTATCTACTTTTTCTACCTAATAAACTAACTATATAATTTAACATAAAAAACAGAAAAAAAACTAAACCTAGCACTAAACTACATATTCTTCTTCTACTTTTTCTATCTAATAAACTAACTATCTAATTTAACATAAAAAACAGAAAAAAAAACTAAACCTAGCACTAAACTAACTATCTAAGTTTCTTTCTATTTAGAGCAAATTATTCGGATAAAACCTAAGAACACTAACCTAATATTATCTACACTACATACATAATTTAATCTATCAATTAAACAGCAAAAAAAAGAAGAAGAAAGAGGGACAAAAACAAAAAAATAGAACTAACCGAAGATGAGGGCGCTGGTGTCGCCGGCACACGGGAGGTTTGGCTGGGGCGGCGACCGGGAGGGAGGTGGGAGGGGGGCGGCGGCCAGGAGGGTGGTGGGAGGGGGCCGAGAGGGAGGTGGGAGGGGGGAGGCGACCGGGAGGGAGGTGGGAGGGGGGAGGCGGATGGGAGGGAGGTGGTAGGGGGCGGCGGCGGACGGGAGGGAGGTGGGATGGGGCGGCTGTTGGGAAGGAGGTGGGATGGGGGTCGGCCGAGAGGGAAGGTGGGAGGCGGCGGCGGCGGACGGGAGGGAGGTGGTGGGGGGCGGCGGTTGAGAGGGAGGTTAGAGGGGGGCGGCGGTCGGAATGGAGGTGGGAGAGCGCGGCGGCAGGGAGGGCGGCGGCACGGGTGGCTGAGGAGGGGAGCTACGGCGGCGGCGGGTCGCTGGGGAGGGCGGTGGCGCGAGAGAGAGAGGTTAGGGGAGGCTATCGGTGGGAGCCGTTAGGGAGGGTCGTGGGGTGGGGGTGAGCCGTTAGGGGCATGTCCCCTTTGCCGTCTGCAAGGGGAGGGTGGCGGACGACAAAGGGGCGGGGTGGGGTGGGGGTGGGGTTTCGGCCGTGTGTGTGGATGCTTTGCCGTCCGGCCATCCTTTGCCGTCCGCATATTTCTTCTTTGCCGTCCGCCAGCAGACGACAAAGAGGTGGCCGACGGCAAATAAAACCTTTGCATCAGCTACCTCTTTGCTGTCAGCACTGTGCCAACTGACGGCAAAGAGTACCTTTGCCATGCGTCAGCAGACGGCAAAATTCTCAATTCCAGTAGTGAATTAAATAATTAAGATGAATATGCCATTTTAAATACTATTTGAATTTGGATTTCAAACCAGATGCAAATTAAGGTTTCACCAACCACATTGAATCTTTTCACCCATCATTTCATGTCATGTTCCTCCACCATGATTGTTGCATATGATTGTTAATATTGTATGTTGTTATTCGGTAGGCCCCGCCCCTTCGGATACGACTGATTATCCGACTGATGAATATCACCCCTCTGCTCAGCAACAAGGCAAGCAACAATTTTGATCATCCTGATAAATCCCATGTTCTCGCTCCTGCTCTTACTTATTACATTAGGTCAAAATGCTTTCAATGCTTTTACCACGTTAGTTGAACCCATTCCTTTGCATGACCTGTCTTTGTCACAGTAATTAGCTAAACCTTGCAACCTAGCATACCTGGTAGATGCTTGAGCCATGATGTGTCTTATCCTGCTATGCATGCTATGCTTAGAGTTGTGTATGGTCTGTCATCTGGGTGATGAACAGGATCTTGAGAATGTGTTTAGTTAATAAAGGTTGCGTGTTGAACTTGATTTGGTAAAGGTACCGCTGAAAGGCTATGTAGGAGTACATAGCGGGTTGTTTCATTGGAACCGTCCTTAGGAACTGAGTTCCGTGTATGTAATCCAAGACAAGATACTACCACATGCTGGGCCCTGAAATATGACCCCGCTCGACTTATTAATCGCTTAGTACTCGGTCTAGGAGTTGCAAGTAGTTTTTGGTGTTTATAGTCATGCTGGAGGCCGTGCATAGTGCTGACCTTAGAGGTGGGCTATGATGCGGTAGGAAGTGGCACGGTGTACCAAGTGGCACCCGGATGGTGGGACTGGGAACGCTGCGCCCATCGTTTGGGGCCGTGGCGGAAACCTCGGCCGGACTTCCGTGCGGGTTACCCTGAGATAGGCGATAAACCTGGACTAGGTATTAGCGTGGTTAACGGTCGTGGCCGACTCCCTCATTGGGCTTCCGCTTGAAGGTTGCCGAGGTGCATGACGTGCACATAGCGATAAATGGCGAGAGCGTGTGTGAAGAAGAACTCCCCTGCAGGGTTATGATCTATTCGAATAGCCGCGTCCGCGGATATGGACTACTTGGAAACATATGTTGTTCACAGACAACTATAATGGCTACTCATAAAAAATGTCAAGATAAGTGTGAGTGTCGTGGATGGCATTTCCGTACGGTGACGGAATGATTCCATGATGGTGTATTGTTGTGGAGTTAGTGGACTCGTGTGCGAGAAAACAAAGTTGTCAAAACTATTTGAACATGTAGTTTGTCTAGCCAAGATTCAAAGCTGGCTTTCTTCTTGAAACCCCACAACCCCTTGTTGATACATTTGCATGAATAGATAGATTGTTCTAAAGTCTTGCTGAGTACTCTTGTACTCACGTTTGCTTAATAATTTCTTGCAGAGGTTGTTAATGACCCTAATGGTGGTTTCTATCTAGACGTTGACGACGACGAGTAGCTAGTGTCCCAGCTACGATCTAGCCCTAGGTTGGGTCCGTAGATAGTCACGCCATGTGCCTTTTACCTTTCCATCTGTCTGTACTCAGACAGTTTTAACCTTCCGCTGGCTTGTAAGACTTGTTTGAATAACTTGTGATGATGGGTCGTGAGACCCCTATCTGTGTAATATTATGTGTGAGGCTCTTCCGAGCCTTCGAAATAAAGTTTGTATGTCTATGGTTATGTTGTGATGCCATCGATGTATCTATGCATATCGGTATGCCATGCGTACATGTGTTGTACTTGATATGTATGGGGTTCGAACACCTAGTCATGTGCCTTAGTACCACCCCTTACAGGGAAATGCCCCTTTGTGCTTCCACCGAGCCATGGTAGTTCGCTACTGCTCCGGACACATTGGTTGACCGGCATGTGTCCTTCTTAGCTGCTGTGTCTGTCCCTTTGGGGAAATTTCACGTGGTGTAATGGAGTCCTTGTAGCTTGCTTCGACTCATCTACACTCGCTGATGACCGACACGTGCTTTGCTGGGTCATGTATGCCTGTCCCTGTACGAAACTGCCACTTGAGTTTATGACTAGACATGTCGACCCGGGTTCTTTGACATCGGAATGCTAGCGACACAATTGCATACGCGAGTCAAAAGTAGCAAACGGTCCCAGCTAAGGTAAGGCTGCAGCCGTGGAGATAACCGTGTGTGAGACCGCAAATAGATGTGATGTGTTACAGGCTGGATTCCTATGGCTTAGGATTGGGGTCCCGACAATCTATGCATAGAGGACGTGAACTAATGATTATCAAATGAATGATCCTGAACACGTACTTACGTCCGACAGAACCCCACCGTGTCCTCGATCGGAGAAGGAGCTCACGGAAGAGACAGTCACGGTTACACACTAAGTTGGCATATTTTAGTTAAACTTACTTCAAGTTATCTAGAAGCAGAAGTTAAACAAAGTTTTCACATTGCCACATAACCGCGGGCACGGCTTTCCGAAAGATTTAACCGTGCAGGGATGGTCCAACTGGTCCATCACAAATTACCACAAGCTGCATGGAAATTCTCGATCACGAAACACTAAGATTACCCAAAGCATCACCAGAATCCCGATGCAGAAGATATTCGTCAAAGGTAAAACTAATCCAACAAGGCTGCCCGACGTGTCGATGATCCCGATAGGAGCTGCGTATCTTGTTCTCAGGACACGATGGATGAGCTACACATCGGGTTGGCTAAACCCTGGGTGACCAGGGGGCGCTGGACATTGCTCAGTTTGGACCAACACTCATGGGGAGCACTGGCCCGGGGGTTGATTAATTACTACGCGGGTGCCGGTGGATCCCTATACATTTTTATTAGTTATTAGGCAAATGTAGTATCAAAGTTGGGCCTTGACAGACCATTTTTAATCTAAGACGAATTATCAAGGGGGTCCCCATAAGAACCCCGATCCTGTTAGGAGCGCTCAATTATGGAATATAACACCGGTAGCCGAATTTAAGGTGGCAAAGGTGGAACAAAACACAAGGCTAGAAAGGCCGAGACTTCCACCGTTTACCAAATATATAGGTGCATTAAACTAAATAGCATTTCATATGGTGATATAACAAGAAACCCATGTTATCACATGGAAGCAACTGCACCTGCAACTAGCAACGCTAACACATGGTTAAGCAAGCGGTAACATAGCCAGACAGTGGTTTGCTAGGTTGTGAACGGTTGAAGGTTTTCATGGCAATGTTGATGGGCTGGCATTTAAGTGGTAGGCAGCAAGACATATCAAAAGAAACGAGACAACTAGCATGGCATTGATAGTAATCGTATCTAGGAAAATGATCGTCTTGCATGAGATCCTGCTTGGAAGAAGAACGACTTTGTAAAGGAGACGAACCAACGTAGTCGAACGGATCCTCACATTCCGACACACTTGCGGAACTCTATCGAGACGATGCAAATCGGAAACAAGAATCAACACACGGTATCCACCACGTCACCTGGACAATATGATGCACAACCTAATATGATGCATGATCTGTTCTAAATATGCAAGGTATGGCATGGCAATTCACAACAACCAAACACAACACATTAAGTGAAGCTCAATATGCAATGAGTTGCATATTGACGAAACTCCACATTTAATTATTTAGTTCACATGGCAAGGGGTGAAGCACAAATTAAACTACCTATCTAGGCATTTTAAATGAGGTCAGAAATGACCTATAGCATCTCCGAAATGACCCCACGCGTTAAATTCTAAATCTATCCAAATTTGTCCTAATCATCGTTTACGTTTGTTAAACGACAAAACAAATTGGTTCACGTGAAACTACATGTCGTTCTGGTCCATTTACATATATGGCTCATTGATACGTCCATTTTGCATCATGTTTTCACATGGATATTTATCGCTTCGTGGGCTGTTATTTCACTTCACGGTACTATTCATATGCCTTTCTCTCTTATTTTGCAAGGTTTACATGAAGAGGGAGAATACCGGAACTAGAATTCTGGCCTGAAAGTGGAGGAAAGTTGAGATACCTACTCTGTGCAACTCCAAACGCCATGAAAATCAACGGAGATTGTTTTCCCAATATATAAAAAATACTGGGCCGAAGAAGTACCGGAGGAGGGCCAGGGGGTGGCCACAAGCCTGCACGGCACGACCACCCCAAGGCCGTGCCATGGGGGCTTGTGGGCACCCTGTTGGCCCACTTGCCCCCCTCTTTTGCTATATGGAGGGTTTCGTCCAGAAAAAAAATCAGAAGGGAGCTTTTTCGTGGTTTCGCCGCCGCCACGAGGCGGAACTTGAGCAGAACCAATCTAGAGCTCCGACAGGACGATCCTGCCGGGGAAACTTCCCTCCCGGAGGGGGAAATCGTCGCCATCGTTATCACCAACACTCCTCTCAACGGAGGGGACTCATCTCCATCAACATCTTCATTAGCACCATCTCATCTCCAAACCCAAGTTCATCACTTGTAACCAATCTCCGTCTCGCGACTCCGATTGGTACTTGTAAGGTTGCTAGTAGTGTTGATTACTCTTTGTAGTTGATGCTAGTTGGATTATTTGGTGGAAGAGATTATGTTCAGATCCTTGATGCTACTCATTACACCTCTGATCATGATTATGATTATGCTTTGTGAGTAGTTACTTTTGTTCCTGAGGACATGGGATAAGTCATGCTAGTCATGTGAATTTGGTATTCATTCGGTATTTTGATATGTTGTATGTTGTTTTTCCTCTAGTGGTGTTATGTGAACGTCAACTACATAACACTTCACCATTATTTGGGCTTAGAGGAAGGCATTGGGAAGTAGTAAGTAGATGATGGGTTGCTAGAGTGACAGAAGCTTAAACCCTAGTTTATGCGTTACTTCGTAAGGGGCCGATTTGGATCCACTAGTTTAATGCTATGATTAGACTTTGTCTTAATTCATCTTTCATAGTTGCGGATGCTTGCGAGAGGGGTTAATCATAAGTGGGATGCTTGTCCAAGTAAGGGCAGTACCCAAGCGCCGGTCCACCCACATATCAAACTATCAAAGTAACGAACGCAAATCATATGAACATGATGAAACTAGCATGACAGAAATTCCCGTGTGTCCTTGGGAGCATTTTTCCTCTTATAAGACTTTGTCCAGGCTTGTCCCTTGCTACAAAAGGGATTGGGCCACTTTGCTGCACCGTTGCTACTTTTTTTACTTGTTGCTTGTTACGAATCATCTCACCACACAATCACTTGTTACCGACAATTTCAGTGCTTGCACATATTTCCTTGCTGAAAACCACTTGTCAGATCCTTCTGCTCCTCGTTGGGTTCGACACTCTTACTTATCGAAAGGAATACAACTGATCCCCTATACTTGTGGGTCATCAAGACTCTTTTCTGGTGCCGTTGCCGGGGAGTGAAGCGCCTTTGGTAAGTGGAACTTGGTAAGGAAACATTCATATAGTGTGCTGAAATTTCTTGTCACTTGTCACTATGGATACTAATCCTTTGAGGGGCTTGTTCGGGGTATCTTCACCTTGAATGGAAGCACATAGAGTTGCTCCTCAAGTTTCTGCACCTACTGAAAATATTTGCTTTGAATTTCCTTCGGGTATGCTTGAGAAACTGTTGGCTAATCCGTTTACAGGAGATGGAACATCACATCCAGACTTGCATCTGATCTATGTAGATGAAGTTTGTGGTTTATTTAAGCTTGCAGGTATGCCCGAGGATGAGGTCAAGAAGAAGGTCTTTCCTTTATCTTTGATGGATAAGGCATTGACATGGTATAGGCTATGCGATGATACTGGATCATGTGACTACAATCGGTTGAAATTGGAATTTCATCAAAAGTTTTATCCTATGCATTTAGTACATCGTGATCGGAATTATATTTATAATTTTTGGCATCGTGACAGAGAAAGCATCGCTCAAGCTTCGGGGAGGCTTAAATCAATGCTATATTTATGCCCAATCATGAGCTCTCGAGAGAAATTATCATTCAGAACTTCTATGCTTGGTTTTCTCATGATGATCGCACCATGCTTGACACTTCTTGTACCGGTTCTTTTATGAAGAGAGATATTGACTTCAAGTGTAATTTATTGGAGAGAATTAAACACAACTCTGAAGATTGGGAGCTTGAAGAAGGTGAGGAGTCAGGTATGAATTTCACTTTTGATTGCGTTAAATCCTTTGTTGAGACAAATACTTTTTGTGACTTTAGCACTAAGTATGGACTTGACTCTGAGATAGTAGCTTCATTGTGTGAATCCTTTGCTGCTCATATTGATCTCCCCAAAGAGAAGTGGTTTAAATTTCATCCTCCTTTAGAAGTCAACATAGTTAAACCCACTCCAGTTGAAGAGAGAGTCATTGCCTATAATGATCCTGTGGTACCCAGTGCTTACATTGAGAAACCACCTTTCCCTGTTAGGATAAAGGATCATTCTAAAGCTTCAACTATGATACGTAGAGGCTATATTAGAACACCTACACCCCCTGAGCAAATTAGAGTTGAACCTAGCATTGCTATTATCAAAGATCTTCTGTCTAAAGAAGTTGAGGGAAACAATATTCACTTCTGTGAAGATGCTGCTAGAATTGCTAAACCTCACGTTAGAGACAAACATAGGCCTGTTGTTGGCATGCATGTGGTTTCTGTTAAGATAGGAGAGCATTGTTATCATGGTTTATGTGACTTGGGTGCTAGTGTTAGTGCAATACCTCAATCCTTATACGATGAAATCAAAGATGAGATTGCACCTGTTGAGATAGATCCCATTGATGTCACTATTTAGCTTGCCAATAGAGATACTATCTGCCCTGTGGGAATTGTTAGGGATGTTGAAGTCTTGTGTGGTAAAACGAAGTATCCTGCTGATTTCATCGTTCTTGCTACCGCACAAGATAGCTTTTGTCCCATCATATTTGACAGACCATTCCTCAATACTGTCAATGCTCATATTGATTGTGAGAAGCAAACTGTCCCTTTTGGCTTTGAAGGTGTGTCACATGAGTTCAATTTGTCTAAATTTGGTAGACAACCTCATGAAAAGGAGTTGCCTAGTAGGGATGAAACTATTCCTTAGCCTCTATTGTCGTGCCTCCTACTGATCCCTTAGAGCAATACTTGCTTGAGCATGAAAATGATATGCACATGGATGAAAGGGATGAAATAGATAGAGTTGTCTTAGAACAATATCCTATCCTTAAGAATAACTTTCCTGTTGAACTGCTTGGAGATCCACCTCCACCAAAGGGTGATCCTGTGTTTGAGCTTAAATAGTTGCCTGATACTCTTAAGTATGCCTATCTTGATGAAAAATAGATATATCCTGTTATTATTAGTGCTAGCCTCTTGGAGCAAGAAGAAAAGAAGTTACTAAAAACTCTGAGGAAGCACCGAGCTGCTATTGGATATACTCTTGATGATTTTAAGGGCATTAGTCCTACTCTATGCCAGCACAAGATCAAAACTGATCCTGAATTCAAACCAGTTGCTGATCATCAAAGGAGATTGAATCCTAAGATGAAAGAAGTAGTGAGAAAAGAAATACTAAAGCTCCTGGAAGCAGGTATTATCTATCCTGTTGCTCATAGCGATTGGGTGAGTCCGGTGCATTGCGTTCCTAAGAAAGGAGGCATTACCGCTGTCCCTAATGATAAGGATGAGTTGATCCCACATAGGATAATTACTGGCTATAGGATGGTGATTGATTTTAGGAAGTTGAATAAGGCCACTAGGAAAGATCATTACCCTGTGCCTTTTATCGACCAAATGCTAGAAAGACTGTCGGTTATTCTGGTTTTGGTATTGTCCTAGACACACACACACACTTTTGCTTTCTAGACGGTTATTCTGGTTTCTCCCAAATACCAGTTGCACAATCTGATCAGGAGAAAACCACTTTCACCTACCCTTTCGGTACCTTTGCTTATAGACGTATGCCTTTTGGCTTATGTAATGCACCTGCCACCTTTCAAAGATGTATGATGGCTATATTCTCTGACTTTTGTGAAAAGATTGTCGAGGTTTTCATGGATGACTTCTCCGTTTACGGGTCTTCCTTTGATGATTGCCTCAACAACCTTGATCGAGTCTTGCAGAGATGTAAAGACACCAATCTTGTCTTGAATTGGGAGAAGTGCCACTTTATGGTTAATGAAGGCATCGTCTTAGGACACAAAATTTTTGAAAGAGGCAATGAAGTTGATAAGGCTAAGGTTGATGCAATCGAGAAAATGCCATACCCCACAGATATCAAAGGGATAAGAAGTTTCCTTGGTCATGCTGGTTTCTATAGAAGGTTCATCAAAGACTTCTCTAAGATTTCTAGGCCTCTTACCAATCTCTTGCAAAAGGATATTTCTTTTGTTTTTGACGATGATTGTGAGGAAGCCTTTGAAATACTTAAGAGGGCTTTGATAACTGCACCTATTGTTCAACCACCTGATTGGAACTTGCCTTTTGAGATCATGTGTGATGCTAGTGATTATGCTGTTGGTGCTGTTCTAGGGCAAAGAGTCGATAAGAAGTTGAATGTTATTCACTATGGTAGTAAAACTCTAGACAGTTCCCAAAGAAACTATGCCACTACGGAAAAGGAATTTCTAGCAGTCGTGTTTGCATGTGAAAAGTTCAGGTCTTACATAGTTGACTCCAAAGTCATTATCCACACTGATCATGCTACTATTAAGTACCTCATGGAGAAGAAGGACGCTAAACCTAGACTTATCAGATGGGTTCTCTTGCTACAAGAATTTGATCTGCACGTTGTTGACAGAAAGGGTGCTGATAACCCAGTAGCAGATAACTTGTCTAGGTTCAAGAACGTTCTTGATGACCCACAACCTATTGATGATAGCTTTCCCGATGAGCAACTAAATGTCATCAATGCTTCACGTAGTGCACCGTGGTATGCTGATTATGCAAACTATATCGTTGCCAAATACATACCACCTAGTTTCACGTACCAGCAAAAGAAGAAATTCTTCTTTGACTTGAGACATTACTTTTGGGATGATCCTCACCTTTATAAGGAAGGAGTAGATGGTGTTATTAGACGTTGTGTACCGGAACATGAACAGGGACATATCCTACAGAAGTGTCACTCCGAGGCCTACGGAGGACACCATGCGGGAGATAGAACTGCACACAAGGTATTGCAATCAGGTTTCTATTGGCCCACTCTCTTCAAGGATGCCCGTAAGTTTGTCTTGTCGTGTGACGAATGTCAAAGAATAGGTAATATTTGCAAACGTCAGGAAATGCCTATGAACTATTCACTTGTCATTGAACCATTTGATGTCTGGGGCTTTGATTATATGGGACCTTTTCCAAAATCCAATGGGTATACTCACATCTTAGTTGTTGTTGATTATGTCACTAAGTAGGTAGAAGCTATCCCCACTAGTAGTGCTGATCGCAACACTTCTATCAAGATGCTGAAAGAAGTTATCTTCCCTAGGTTTGGAGTCCCTAGATATCTGATGACCGACGGTGGTTCACACTTCATTCATGGTGCTTTTCTTAAAACGCTTGCTAAGTACGATGTCAACCATAGAATTGCGTCTCCCTACCACCCTCAGTCCAGTGGTCAAGTAGAGCTAAGCAATAGAGAGATTAAACTGATTCTGCAAAAGACCGTCAATAGGTCTAGAAAGAATTGGTCTAAGAAGCTCGATGATGCACTGTGGGCTTATAGAACTGCCTATAAGAATCCCATGGGCATGTCTTCGTACAAAATGGTGTATGGGAAAGCATGTCACTTACCTCTTGAGCTAGAGCATAAAGCTTATTGGGCAATCAAAGAGCTCAACTTTGATTTCAAACTTGCCGGTGAGAAGAGGTTAATTGACATTAGCGCGCTTGATGAGTGGAGAACTCAAGCATATGAGAATGCCAAGCTCTTCAAAGAGAAGGTTAAGAGGTGGCATGATAAGAGGATACAAAAGTGTGAGTTCAATGTAGGTGATTATGTCTTGCTATATAACTCTCTTTTAAGATTCTTTGCAGGCAGGCTTCTCTCTAAATGGGAAGGTCCCTATGTTATTGAGGAAGTATATCGTTCCGGTGCTATCAAGATCAACAACACGGAAGGTAATTGTACGAGAGTGGTAAATGGGCACAGAATCAAGCATTATATCTCAGGTACTCCCATAAATGTTGAAAGCAATATCATCAATACCATAACTCCGGAAGAATACCTAAGGGACATTTATGAGCCTGTTTCGGACTCTGAAAAGGAAGAGGTATGAGATTCGGTAAGAAAACAGAGTCCAAAACTTTTCGAATAGGAAATTTTCTCCGTTTTGGAATATTTGAAAAAATAAAAAAGTTGGAAGTAGTCCGGAAAGTGCGCGAGGAGGCGACAAGCCTGCACGGCGCGGGCCCACCCCCTGGCCGCGCCGTGAGGGCTTGTGGCCACCTCGTGCGCCTCCCGGACTCCGTTTTCGTGCACGGGAGTCCTTCTGGTCTGGAAAAAATCATTATATATACTTTCGTTTGGTCTGACCCCATATCACGCAGATTTCCGTTGTTTTTCATTTCGAGCCTGTTTTCAGCCGCAGATCTAGATCAAGATGTCTTCTCAGGATTCACAGGGGGAGAGCTATGTGGCAGATTACCTTGCTAACCCCAAGGTCTACGGGGACTTGGAACCATATGGCTAGACCACTGATGAGGAAGAAGACTATGATCCCAAGGGGAAGGAACAAATGAGTTCCGATGAAGAGGAGGCTCCTCTACCTCAACCTGGACGCACTTATGTGGAGTTAAAGAAGTCAAGCCTCCCTGACTCAAGGAAGAAGCCTAAGACCTTGTTTATCCCTTCGCGTTTCTTGCAGGAGAGTAAACATGAACTTTGCCATAGAGTGTTGAAGCTTAAGGAGGAAAATGATGATCTGAGGGAGCAAAACTTTATGCTCAAGTGGAAATTAGACAAGCTCAAGACTGCTTCAACAACTCCACCACCATCACCAGCAAAGGAAGACAACTGAGCATTGGTATGGGAAATCCCCTTGGCTTGTGCCAAGCTTGGGGGAGTTGCCCTGGTATCGTATCACCATCACATCTTTTGCCTTTACCTTTGTTTTAGTTTTCCTTTTCAGTTTTCTTTTCCTCTAGTAGTTTAAAAGTCTTAGTGTTTTAGTCTTGAGTTTTGCTTTGTGTCACCTCTGATGTATTCTTGCTCGTGAGCCTTATAATAAAGAGTGTCTTAGTTGAAGGGCTTTGCCTCTTGCCATGATCAAAAGAGTGAGAATAGAACAAAAGCATGAAATATCATGTAGTGATCTTATGGGAAGTGATGGCTTCACATATAAAAAGAATGAGGATTGAAACTTGTTGAGGGTAGGCAAACGTAGACCTTGGTCATTGTTGCAATTAATAGGAAGCGATAAAGAACGGGAGGTTCACATATAAATATATCATCTCTGACACCATCTATGATTGTGAACACTCACTAAACTATTGCATGCCTAGAAGTAGATGTTGGACAAGGAAGACAACGTAATGGATTGTGTTTGCTTGGCTCTGAACATTGCTATATGATTAGAGATCCCTTAGCATGTGACGATTGCTTCCACCTCACATTAGCGTAAACTCCCGCACCAAGTAGAGATACAACTTGTGCATCCATAAACCTTCAAACCAATTTTGCCATGAGTGTCTACCATACCTACCTATGGATTGAATAAGATCCCTCAAGTAAGTTGTCACCGGTGCAAGCAATAAAAATTGCTCTATAATATGTATGATCTATTAGTGTGTGGAAAATAAGCTTTATACGAACCTATGATGAGGAAGACATAAAAGCGACAGACTGCATAATAATGTTCTTTATCACATGGGGCAATATAAAGTGACGTTCCTCCGCACTAAGAGGACACGCATCCAAACCTCAAAAGCGCATCACAACCTCTGCTTCCCTCTGCGAAGGGCCTTTCTTTTACCTTTACTTTTTGCCCTTGAAAGAGTCATGGTGATCTTCACCAATTCCTTGTTTTGCCTTTGTCTTGGCTACCGTCACATGCTTGGGAAAGATCTATATTCCTATGTCAACTTGGAGGTAGGCATTGATGAATTATTATTGTTGACATTACCCTTGAGGTAAGTGATACGTCTCAAACGTATGTATAATTTTTTATGGTTTCATGCTGTTATCTTGTCAACTTTGGATGTTTTATATACCTTCTATATCTTTTTTGGGACTAAATTATTAATTCACTGCCAACTGCGTGTTCCTGTTTTTTCTGTGTTTTTGAATCTTTTCAGATCTGATTTTGGAACGGAGTCCAAACGGAATAAAATCCCTCAAATAATTTTTTCTAGAACAGAAGAAGATCGGGGGACTTGAGGGCCAAGGCAGGAGGCCCAGAGGGAGCCCACAAGCCCTGACGCCGCGGCTAGGGGGGCCGCGGCCACCAGCCTTGTGGCCTCCCTGGAGCTCCCCTGCCCTAGCTCTTTGGCCTATATATTCCCTAAAATCCCAGAAAAAAGCAAGGCGTCCACGAAACCACTTTTCCGCCGCCGCAAGCTTCCGTTTCCGCGAGATCTCATCTGGAGACCCTTCCCAGTGCCCTGTCAGAGGGGACTTTGGAGCTGGAGGGCTTCTACATCAACATCATCGCCTCTCCAATGACTCGTGAGTAGTCTACTTCAGACCTACGGGTCCGTAGTTAGTAGCTAGATGGCTTCTTTTCTCTCTTGGATCTTCAATACAAAGTTCTCCATGATCTTCATGGAGATCTATCCGATGTAATCCTCTTTGGCCGTGTGTTTGTCGAGATCCGATGAATTGTGGATTTGTGATCAGATTATCTATGAATTATATTTGAGTCTTTGCTGATTTCTTATATGCATGATTTGATATCCTTGTAAGTCTCTCCGAGTCTTGGGTTTTGTTTGGCCAACTAGATCTATGATTCTTGCAATGGGAGAAGTGCTTGGTTTTGGGTTCATACCGTGTAGTGACCTTTCCCAGTGACAGAAGGGGCAGCAAGGCACGCATCGTGTTGTTGCCATCAAGGGTAACAAGATGGGCTTTCATCATAGATTTGAGATTGTCCATCTACATCATGTCATCTTGCTTAAGGCGTTACTCTGTTCTTATGAACTCAATATACTAGATGCATGCTGGATAGCGGCCGACGTGTGGAGTAATAGTAGTAGATGCAGAAAGTATCGGTCTACTTGTTTTGGACGTGATGCCTATAAATATGATCATTGCCATAGATAACGTCATGACTTTGCGCGGTTCTATCAATTGCTCGACAGTAATTCGTTCACCCACCATCTACCTGCTTTCATGAGAGAAGCCACTAGTGAACACTACGGCCCCCGGGTCTATTCACAACTATCGTCTCCACTTTTACTTTTACTTTGCTTTGTTTACTTTTTGCTTTCAGTTCTCACTTTGCAAACAATCTATAAGGGATTGACAACCCCTTCATAGCGTTGGGTGCAAGCTCTTTGTGTTTGTGCAGGTACTTGTGACTTAACGCGATCCTCCTACTGGATTGATACCTTGGTTCTCAAACTGAGGGAAATACTTACCGTCGCTGTGCTACATCACCCTTTCCTCTTCAAGGGAACACCAACGCAAGGCTCCAAGGCCGCGGGGGAATCCTTTGCATATTTGACGAGGAAGTCCCTATAGGCGTAGCCCGTAGCAGAAGGATTCCTGGCGCCGTTGCCAGGGAAGGTCTTTTGTTGCCGTAGCAGAAGTATTTCTGGCGCCGTTGCCGGGGAGAGATCAACTCAAGAACTCATCCAATTAGGTGTCGCAAACTCATCTCTTGCATTTACTTTGTTTGCCAGTTGCCTCTCGTTTTCCTCTCACCCACTTCACCAATTTTCCTTTTTCGTTTGCCTTTTTTCGTTTGCATTTTTCGTTCGCCCTTTTCTCTCGCTTGCTTTTAGTTCGCTTGTGTGCCATGTGCCTTCAATATGCTTGCATGTTTGCTTGCTGAAAATCTAGTGATATGGATCCTCATCCAGTTGCTAATCTCTTTAAGAGATCCAATTATGTTGATCCAATTGCTAGTGATTTGAGTGCACTTGACTATCTTTATGGAGTTTTGCTTGAGATGTGTGAATCTGAAAATTGTGTGGAAGAAATTTATGAAGTGATTCACGAGGGCTCCTTGGATGAAAAGCATCATTGCAATGGTTTCACTATAAATTCTATTAGTGACAATCATGCTAAAAATATGAAAACCCTAAGCTTGGGGATGCTAGTTTTGCTATGGCCACTATTTGTTGCAATGATCATGAGTGGGGCGATGATTTTTCTTATGATCTTGAAATTTTGTTTAAGCCTCATGATGAATATGATATTTGCAATATTATTGAAAGTGGGTTTGGAGAAGTCATGACTTTAGTTGATGATAATCCCACTATTTTTGAAGAGCGTCAACTTTGCATGCATGTGGATCATGAAAAGAATATCCTATGTGATAGTTACATTATTGAATTCGAATATGATCCCACATGTAATTATTATGAGAGAGGAAAATATGGTGGTAGAAACTTTCATATCACTAAACCACCTCTCGTTATGTTGAGATTGCTATTGTCTCTTTCTTCTTACTTGCATTTGGTAACTATTGGTTGTCTTGACAATATGTTTTCCTATAAAATGCCTATGCATAGGAAGTATGTTAGACTTAGATGTGATTTTCACATGCTTTATGATGCTCTCGTTGTGCTTCAATTCTTGTCTTTTGTGTGAGCATCATTGAATTATCAATGCCTAGCTAAGGGTGTTAAACAATAGCGCTTGTTGGGAGGCAACCCAACGAATCTATCCTTTTTCTTTCTGTTTTGTGTTTTCCACACTTTCATAATTCTGTTATGATTGTGTTTTTTGCGTTTCTTTTGCGTTTGTGCCAAGTAAAACCGTTATGATTAGTCTTGGCGATGATCGTTTGGTCATGCTGGAAAAGACAGAACCTTTCTGCTCACGAAAAGAATTTTCATTTTTTTCTGTGAGAGCTTTTGAGTTGATTCTTTTTTCTGCTAATTTCTACGCAAATTCTTCAGACTATCGTAATTGTTCGGAATTTTTGAAGTGCCGTAAGTATACAAAGTATACAGATTGCTACAGACTGGTCTGCTGTTAACAGATTATGTTTTTGTTGAGTTGGTTGCTTATTTTGATGAAACTATGGATAGTATCGGGGGGTATTAGACATGGAAGATTGAAAATACAGTAACCCAACATCAACGTAAGTAGAATTTAAGCTTGCTACAGTACCTAAGGAAGTTGTGATTTGCTTTCTTATACTAATGATATCACGAGTTTCTGTTTAAGTTTCGTGTTGTGAAGTTTTCAAGTTTTGGGTGAAGTTCTTATGGACAAAGAGATAAAGAGTAGCAAGAGCTCAAGCTTCGGGATGCCCAAGGCACCCCAAGTTGATTCAAGGATGCCAAAAAAGCCTAAGCTTGGGGATGCCCCGGGAAGGCATCCCCTCTTTCGTCTTAAATCCATCGGTAACATTACTTGGGGCTATATTTTTATTCACCACATGTTATGTGTTTTGCTTGGAGCGTCTTGTATCGTGGGAGTCTTTTATTTTTGTTGTGTCACAATCTTCCTTGCTGCACACCTATAGAGAGAGACATGCACTCACCATGATTTTGTCGAGCTTCACTTATATCCTTTGGTTAGACAATTCAGCTCACATGTGTTTCACTTATATCTCTTGAGCTAGTTGATTTTGCTCTATGTGCTTCACTTCTATCTTTTAGAGCACAGAAGTGTGTGGCGTGGTAGTTGATCTATGCTATGAAAGTAGTCTCAAAAGGGGTAGTTATCCAAAGGGATATGAAAACTTCCACCTTCATGTGTATTGAGTAATTAGAGAAGTTTGATTCATCTCAATTAGTTTTGAGTTGTGGTTGTGACAATATTGAATTTATACTAGTAAGGTGTTGTGGATCTAGAAATGCTTGTGTTGAAGTTAGTGATTCCCGTAGCATGCACGTATGGTGAACCGCTATGTGATGAAGTCTGAGCATGATTAGTTTATTGATTGTCATCCTTTGTGTGGCGGTCGGGATCGCGCGATGGTTTATACCTACCAACCCTTCCCCTAGGAGTATGCGTTGAATGCTTTGTTTTGATTACTTCCAAAACTTTTGCAACAAGTATATGAGTTCTTCATGACTAATGTTGAGTCCATGGTTTAGATGCACTTTCACCTTCCACCATCATTATCTTCTTTAGTGTCGTGCAACTTTCGCCGGTGCACAAAACCCACCATTAGCCTCCCTCAAAATAGCCACCATACCTACCTACTATGGCTTTTTCAAAGCCATTCCGAGATATATTGCCATGCAACTACCACCATGACATGTGCCACCACTTCTACATTGCCATTTCATGATCATGATATAGCTAGCATGATGTTTCCATTGATGTCTATGCCATGCTAGATCATTGTCACGGTACACTACCGAAGGCATTCCATATAGAGTCATCATTGCTCTAAGTTTTGAGTTGTAAGTGTGATGATCATCATTGATGGAGCATTGTCCCATGTGAGGAAATAAGAGAGGCCAGCGAAGCCCATTTACAAAAACAGGCCAAAGATGCCCACCAAAAAAAAGAGGCCAAAGAGCCCACCAAAAAAATGAGAGAAAAAGAGAGAAGGGACAATGCTACTATCTTTCCACACTTGTGCTTATTAAGCACCATGATCTTCATGATTGAGAGTCTCTCGTTTTGTCACCACCATATAGCTAGTGGGAAATTTTCATTATATAACTTGTCTTGTATATTCCAATGATAGGCTTCCTCAAAATTGCCTTAGGTCTTCGTGATCAAGCAAGTTGGATGCACACCCACTACTTTTCTTTAAGAGCATTCACATACTCTTAGCTCTAGTGCATCATTTGTATGGCAATCCCTACTCATTCACATTGATATCTATTGATGAGCATCTCCATAGCTCATTGATATGCCTAGTCAATGTGACCATCTTCTCCTTGTTTGCCTTGCAACCTCCACCACACTCCATTCCACTTATGTATTGCGTGAGAGTTGAAAAAGTTTGAGAAAGTAAAGGTGTGAAAACAATTACTTGGCCAATACCGAGGTTGTGCATGATTTAAATTCGTTGTGCAAGGATGATAGAGCATAGCGAGACTATATGATTTTGTAGGGATAACTTTCTTTTGGCCTTGTTATTTTGAAAGTTCATGATTACCTTGCTAGTTTTCCTGAAGTATTATTGTCTCCACGTCAATAGCAAACTATTGTTTTGAATCTAATGGATCAGAACATTCATGTCACATAAGAGGAGTTACAAAGGACATCTATGCTAGGTAGCATGAAAAGCATCAAAAATTCATTATTTAGCACTTCCCTACTCGAGGACGAGCAGGAGTTAAGCTTGGGGATGCTTGATACGTCTCAAACGTATCTATAATTTTTTATGGTTTCATGTTGTTATCTTGTCAACTTTGGATGGTTTATATACCTATTATATCTTTTTTGGGACTAACTTATTAATTCAGTGCCAAGTGCCAGTTCCAGTTTTTTATGTGTTTTTGACTCTTTTCAGATCTGATTTTGGAACGGAGTCCAAACAGAATAAAATCCTCGAAATAATTTTTCCAGAACAGAAGAAGATCGGGGGACTTGAGGGCCAAGGCAGGAGGCCCACAGGGAGCCCACAAGCCCTGACGGCGTGGCCAGGGGGGGCATCCACCAGGCTTGTGGCCTCCCTGGAGCTCCCCTGGCCTAGCTGTTTGGCCTATATATTCCCTAAAATCCCAGAAAAAATCAGGGCGTCCACGAAACCACTTTTCCGCCGCCGCAAGCTTCCGTTTCCGTGAGATCTCATCTGGAGACCCTTCCCGGTGCCCTGCTGGAGGGGACTTTGGAGCTGGAGGGCTTCTACATCAACATCATCGCCTCTCCAATGACTCATGAGTAGTCTACTTCAGACCTACATGTCCGTAGTTAGTAGCTAGATTACTTCTTTTCTCTCTTGGATCTTGAATACAAAGTTCTCCATGATCTTCATGGAGATCTATCCAATGTAATCCTCTTTGGCCGTGTGTTTGTCGAGATCCGATAAATTGTGGATCTGTGATCAGATTATCTATGAAATATATTTGAGTCTTTGCTGATTTCTTATATGCATGATTTGATATCCTTGTAAGTCTCTTCTAGTCTTGGGTTTTGTTTGGCCAACTAGATCTATGATTCTTGCAATGGGAGAAGTGCTTGGTTTTGGGTTCATACCGTGCGGTGACCTTTCCCAGTGACAGAAGGGGCAGCAAGGCACGCATCGTGTTGTTGCCATCAAGGGTAACAAGATGGGTTTTCATCATAGATTTGAGATTGTCCATCTACATCATGTCATCTTGCTTAAGGCGTTACTCTGTTCTTATGAACTCAATACATTAGAAGCATGTTGGATAGCGGTCAACGTGTGGAGTAATAGTAGTAGATGCAAAAAAGTATCGGTCTACTTGTTTTGGACGTGATGCCTATAAATATGATCATTGCCATAGATAATGTCATGACTTTGCGTGGTTCTATCAATTGCTCGACAATAAATCGTTCACCCACCGTCTAATTGCTTTCATGAGAGAAGCCACTAGTGAACACTACGGCCCCCGGGTCTATTCACAACTATCGTCTCCACTTTTACTTTTACTTTGCTTTGTTTACTTTTTGCTTTCAGTTCTCACTTTGCAAACAATCTATAAGGATTGACAACCCCTTCATATCGTTGGTTGCAAGCTCTTTGTGTTTGTGCAGGTACTTGTGACTTGACGCGATCCTCCTACTGGATTGATACCTCGGTTCTCAAACTAAGGGAAATACTTACCGCCGCTGTGCTACATCACCCTTTCCTCTTCAAGGGAACACCAACGCAAGGCTCCAAGGCCGCGGGGGAATCCTTTGCATATTTGACAAGGAAGTCCCTATAGGCGTAGCCCATAGCAGAAGGATTCCTGGCGCTGTTGCCATGGAAGGTCTTTTGTTGCCGTAGCAGTAAGCAGTTGGGAGGGAAAACTATAAGCCCCTATCCTTCTCTGTGTCCAGCTGAAACTTTGATCTCATGAGTACCACGTGAGTTGTAGCAATTGTAGAGAACGAAAGAATGATTGAGTATGTGGATTTGCTTTACAAGCTCTTATTTGACTCTTTCTGATGTTGTGATAAATTGCAATTCCTTCGATGACTAAAGGCTATCGGTTGTTACTTCTGGGTAAGGTTCTTGATCCATGCTTTACTTTGTGAAGGAATTATCACTTTAGCATGAGAGATTATATGTTGGTATTGCTGTTCTGATCTTGATCATGATGCATGCATGTTGGTATCTTGTTTTGTTGACACCTCTCTCCCTAAACATGTGGACATATTTAGTGAACTAGGCTTTCGCTTAAGGACAAGCGAGGTCTAAGCTTGGGGGAGTTGATACGTCCATTTTGCATCATGTTTTCACGTTGATATTTATCGCTTCTTGGGCTGTTATTTCACTTCACGGAACTATTCTTATGGCTTTTCTCTCTTATTTTGCAAGGTTTACATGAATAGGGAGAATATCAGCAACTGGAATTCTGGCCTGAAAGTGGAGCAAAGTTGAGATACCTATTCTGCGCAACTCCAAACGCCGTGAAAATCAACGGAGATTTTTTCCCAATATATAAAAAATACTGGGCC
The DNA here is from genome assembly GCF_904849725.1 of Hordeum vulgare subsp. vulgare. Taxonomy (NCBI): domain Eukaryota; kingdom Viridiplantae; phylum Streptophyta; class Magnoliopsida; order Poales; family Poaceae; genus Hordeum; species Hordeum vulgare. The sequence goes on from NC_058519.1 coordinate 549,725,736, forward strand.
GAAGAAGTACTGGAGGAAGGCCAGCGAGTGGCCACAAGCCTGCACGGCGCGACCACCCCCCAGGCCGCGCCATGGGGGCTTGTGGGCTCCCTGTTGGCCCACTTGCCCCCCTCTTTTTCTATATAGAGGGTTTCGTCCAGAAAAAATTCAGAAGGGAGCTTTTTCGTGGTTTCGCCGCCGCCACGAGGCGGAACTTGAGCAGAACCAATCTAGAGCTCGGGCAGGACTATCCTGCCGGGGAAACTTCCCTCCCGGAGGGGGAAATCGTCGCCATCGTCATCACCAACACTCCTCTCATCGGAGGGGACTCATCACCATCAACATCTTCATCAGCACCATCTCATCTCCAAACCCCAGTTCATCACTTGTAACCAATCTCCGTCTCGCAACTCCGATTGGTACTTGTAAGGTTGCTAGTAGTGTTGATTACTATTTGTAGTTGATGCTAGTTGGATTATTGGTGGAAGAGATTATGTTCAGATCCTTGATGCTACTCATTACACCTCTGATCATGATTATGATTATGCTTTGTGAGTAGTTACTTTTGTTCCTGAGGACATGGGATAAGTCATGCTAGTCATGTGAATTTGGTATTCATTCGGTATTTTGATATGTTGTATGTTGTTTTTCCTCTAGTGGTGTTATGTGAACGTCAACTACATAACACTTCACCATTATTTGGGCCTAGAGGAAGGCATTGGGAAGTAGTAAGTAGATGATGGGTTGCTAGAGTGACAGAAGCTTAAACCCTAGTTTATGCGTTACTTCGTAAGGGGCTGATATGGATCCACTAGTTTAATTCTATGGTTAGACTTTGTCTTAATTCTTCTTTCGTTGTTGCGGATGCTTGCGAGAGGAGTTAATCGTAAGTGGGATGCTTGTCCAAGTAAGGGCAGTACCCAAGCGCCAGTCCACCCACATATCAAACTATCAAAGTAACAAACGCAAATCATATGAACATGATGAAACTAGCATGATAGAAATTCCCGGGTGTCCTTGGGAGCGTTTTTCCTCTTATAAGACTTTTTCCAGGCTTGTCCCTTGCTACAAAAGGGATTGGACCACTTTGCTGCACCATTGCTACTTTTGTTACTTGTTGCTTGCTACGAATCATCTCACCACACAATCACTTGTTACCGACAATTTCAGTGCTTGCAGATATTTCCTTGCTGAAAACCACTTGTCAGATCCTTCAGCTCCTCGTTGGGTTCGACACTCTTACTTATCGAAAGGACTACGATTGATCCCCTATACTTGTGGGTCATCACTCATCTCCAAAGGAGCTACGGTTAAATAACTACAACCTAAACCATTTTTAACACGTCGACACACAAACCGATGCAAACAGCACAGCTAAGAGCCTTAAATATGCATGAGAGTTGAAAATTATTATTCTATAAAAATTCTAGCCAAGTTACATATCTAACTCGTCGCGATCCGATGCACGAATTTAAAACTACGACGGTTTGAAAGTATGCCAATTTTCTAAAATTAAATAAATTCGCAAAACTAAAAAAAACTAACGGGCTGAGACTGGATCTAGCCCAAAATATGATATGGGCGACATTAAGCAAAAACGAGCGTGTGGGCGAGGGATAGGCGAGGGGGGATCACCTGAGTGGGCCTCGGCCCAGGCGGTGAATAGGGGCTTGGGGTAGAGGCGATGCTGGACCGGCTCGCGGCCCACGCGGTTACGGGGCAAGCTAGCTGGCGTGGCTCGGGCCTGGCTGGCCAGTTGGGCTTCGCTCGGACCGCGGGAGGCACTGGCACAGGCTGTGCCAGGAGGCTGGCTCGAGCAGGACGATGCGGGAGGCTCCCGATCTGGATCCCGATTAGATCGGCGATGGGGAGCGGAGGGCTCGACGACGAGGTGCGGAGAACTGCGGTGGCCTACGACAGGTGACGGGATCGACCTTGCGCCAGCGGCCTTACGCCGGCGGTGGGGCACGACGGTGGCGGCGGCGCAAGCGGGATCCGCAGGAGCTGCAGCCTGGAGCGGTGGCTGGCGAAGGGGCTCTGGATCGGGGCTCCTCCCTGATCTGGAGCTCGGGCACGAGGGGCACGGATGCGGTGGCGGCTTTGGGCCCGGGCGGGCCTCGCGCGGGCTGGAGCGGCCCGGTGGTGTTGGTGGGAGGCCAGGCGACTGGGTTGGTGGGGCGCGGATTTCGAGGAAGTTGCTAGGGATTCCAGATTTGGCAAGGGAGGGGTCTATTTATAACAATGGGGGCTAAGGTTAGCTGTTTTCACCCTGATTTCGACCATAGGATCGGAATCGGATGGTCCCAGTCACGGGGGCGACTAGGTGGACTGTGTAGAGTGGCTAGGTGGAGATGAGAGGGAATGTGCTGCCCGACACGATATTTTTAAAACACCGAAAAACATCCGCCGATAAACCGATGACGGTGTCGCTAGGGTCGATCGTTCGGCTATCAAATGGACTCCGATTGCGACCAAAATTGGCAGGCGGCCTACCTACATAAAATTAAGACCGCAAACCAAGTTCCGACCCAATCCGAGACTATTTTCCAGACACCTTTAAAATAAAATATTTAACTGATGCCGTGGGCGCGTGCGAGTGTGGTCGGACTCATAATGGTCAACGACAAAAACGGGGAGAACCGGCAACTACAAGGGGATGTTGTTATGAAAACTGGCGGCAACGGAGTGCCGATGCAATGCAGATGATGCGAATGATGCGATGATGAGTGCAACTACCAAATAAATCACACGAGGGCAACGGGATAAAAGGGGAATCTTCTGGAGCGTCGGTCTCGGGTTGTCATAACTCTCCTACACTACAAGAGGATCTCGACCTGAGATCCAAGAATGAAAGGGGAAGAGAAAGAGCAAGAGAAATAGGTAAACTTAGTTGCTTCTTTGACAAATGAGTGAAACCAACGATCCTTGAAGGTTGCAAAGAGATGAAGAATGATATGAGAAACAAGCAAGAATTCACACAAAATTTCAGCAGCACTTCGGTAGGAAATTGAGGGCAAAATTGGATAAGATGGAAAGATCTTGGCAAGATTCACAACAAACTAACTAAATTGAACAAAGGAGAGAACATGATCTTGATAGAATAAGATGATAGATTGAAGATAACAACATCACCACAACTCCCGAACAAGAGAGTAGAAACTAGATCTTTGAGAAGAATAGAATGAAGAAGAAAATGACAACTACTACCACAATTGAATTTGACAAGCAACCTTGCAAGAAGAATCGAGCGAGTTGTTGGCAGACCAACAACGGAAAGAATAAGCTTGTTGTGGGCTTATGGAAAACATCTCAAATAATGAGTTGCCAACCCAGCCGCTAAAAGAAACAGGGATTGATTGGGAGCAGTAAGATATGCACAACTTCTTCCACCAAAAGTGTACACAGAGGACTTGGATCAATGAAAATCACCATAATAGCAACAATCTCTAGGAAAAGTTTTTGGTGAAATCTAATCCAAGATAGCTCAATGAAGAACCATGGGTTAAAATATCTCATGATCAAAGAATTGGTGGGTTTAAATATCTCATTCTTCAAACAACTTCTCTTAGAGACTCCTCACTAACAAGAATGCTATGACACAATCTCAAAGGATAAAGGAGTAGACGAATTTCACTTGGAAATGCACAGAAAGAATACTTGAGGTACTACTAGAAGAATCTTGAAGAACACCTTGAAAATGAATTGAACCTAGATGAATCACCATGAGGAACCACTGGAGGAACTCCGGAATGAAGGATGATAAAAGAAATGAAGGATGAAAAGAATAAGAGTGAAGCCTTGAAAGACTTAGATGAAGCTTCACGAAGAGGTACTTGAGAAAAACTTGGAACTCCGGAAAAAAAGATGAAGCACTTGTGATACAGAATTTGGTATCATGAGACACTCTGGAAGAAGAATTGAAATCACCTTGATGAACAAGAATAAGAATTATCTTATGCTCATCCTTCATCAAGTTAAATTGATGACAAGAAACGATTTAGCATACCACTTATTCTTCTTGAAAAATATTGGGGAGAGAGAGATGGACCACAAACTGAAGAAATCTTGAACGAACCACCGGCAAGAGTTGCAAATGAATGGGGATACCAAGAATGAATGGAGATATGAGAATGAAGACATCATGATCCACCTGAGAGAAAACTTGAACAAGGCACTAGAATAATTGAGAGACGAATGAAGAGACAATAATTGAGAAGAATTTGAGGATGGAAATTGAAAGCTGAGAATGAAGAAATCTTCTGAAATGATGGCCTTTGGAGGATCGAGAAAAGAAAACAACTCTAAAATGCCCTGGATAGATATGAGAAGAATTCTCGTGATTGGGAACAATAGAGAAGATCATACGAAGCTGAGATGACAATGTTCGAAGAATGGAAAAAGACTTGACAAAACACCACTTCGGTCTTCCAAGCTGAAAATTATGAGAAGGGTCACCACCAAAATAACCGAGACATTCCGGAATAAGAATATGAAAAGTTGAGTCAACGAAGGAAACTAATACATATCAATCTTGGAGAAGGGATATGACTGATGAAATTCATACTTACGTCATAGTTGAAAAGAATTAGAGATCTCCGAGAAAGATTAGAAGAGTCAGATAAGATCCTGGGGAAGAACATGTGGGCTATGGTCCCAGTCAAAAGAACCCACTGTTGAGATAATTGATTGGAAAGAGAGATATTGCACCGGTATAAAGAAAACTTGATGAGGTTGGGAACCTCGAAATAATTGAGAGGACTGAAAAAATGAAACTTCTGAGAATCTTGAACACTCCGAATAGAATTGAGAGAGATGAAAAACAAAAAAAAGACTTGATAAGAATTTCCAACATGGGAAAAAATTTAAAGGGTGAAAAGAATATGATGAACACAGATAGCTTGAATTGAATCCAACGGAGAAGAAAACAAGAATGAAGAATGATGAAACCGAAACTCCTGAGAATCTTCACAAAGAATCACCGGATACAAAACGAAAGAGAAGATAGCGGAAGCAACACTGAAAAGGATGGCACTAGGATGATAATTTAATCACTGAAGAAAAGGGTGGGAGGGCAGGAAAAACAAAAACAACTTGGGACAGATGAGACAAACTCCGGAAAGAAATGAGAGATTGATATTGCAAAATTGGAGAGGATAGAATTCACTTAAAGAGAAACACACCGGTTGAGAAGAATGACATGACGGCTCCGGTTGAAAAGAATTGAAAAGACAATTTGATTGAGAAAAAGAATTAGCATTCCCATACAAATATGAGTACACCTCTTAGGAAAAATATATGAAATCACCATTTGACTTTGAAGCAAATCTACTTACCATACTCCCACAAAACAAAGGATGAGGCCTACGAAACAAGCAGGAACAAATTCATGACAGAGATTTTATCCGATATTTTCATGGATAGGATCGCACGGGCTCGATCCTAGAGAAGCCATCATGTACAAGGCAGCGCACACGACATACGAAGCGTCCCCGAGTCATAGCAAGCTACAAGGACTCTTTAAGACACAACAAGAACAGATGTAAAACGAACGTGAACAAACGAATCCACTAGATGTCGAACCCCAACCTCACATCATGCATCTGCTGGAAGACTGTCCTATAAGTATGTACTTGAATTCCCACCTAAGAACTCCCGAAATTTCTGGTCATGCAATCGGGTCCACGGATACAAGGAGTAAAATCCATCACTCAACTCTTAGCAACAACACTACCTGTCCAGTGTATCACATCCGTCAACACATAACCAGAGATCTTGGAAACTCATCTATCTCGGATCCTCGTAATCACAACGATACTAACTATAAAAGTACCCCCGAACTCTGTGAACTACTACCGGGGATGCCGGGGTTATCTCGCCACTTCCAGTATTGAAGCAATTTCGAACATCCTCTGCCTGAGATACTAAGAAATATGAATGATAACGATGTGCTCAAGAATCCCCTGGAGCCCAACTCCCTGTAATAAAATCAACACAGCAGGAGGCACCAAGTCAGAACTCCATCACATCGGCATCATATAGATTCCAAAAATATCCGCGTGATCCTAAAAAAAATTGAGTAAGAAGAGGAGTAGAATTAAAAATATTATGTCAAGATTCCTCACCAGATCATAGAAGAGGAGAAAAAGAATCCTACTCTCCGATATATAACTAGACTCAAAGCAGTTTCTCACTAGACTCGACTCGGCCAAGTTCGATCAATCAAGGGGGCTCCTAGTTTGGTACTGCTCTGGTACCAACTTGCAACGCCCAAGATGCGGTCCAATCCTTATTTTGGTGCGAGGGCCTCGACAAGGATAGAAACGCATCTCATCGTTTCGCAAGAATGGATATCGTTACAAGTACATGTACTGAAAAGATGAGTATAAGGAGTTGGCTTACACTCACTACAAGCTACATCAGAGTCGCATCAGTACAATACATATAATCATCATGAAGAAGAGCAGGGTCCGACTATGGACGAAATCAAACGATAAAATAACGACGTCCATCCTTGCTATCCCAGGCTGCAGGCCCGGAACCCATCCTAGATCGACGAAGAAGAAGAAGAAACTCCAAATGAACAACCATCGCGCTCACGTCACTTTACATGTACCTGCAACTGGTGTTGTAGTAATATGTGAGCCACAAGGGACTCAACAATATCATTTCCAAAGGTATCAAGACTAGCAAAGCTTAATGGGTGAGGTATGGTTAAGTGGTGAGGCTGCAGCAAGTGACTAAGCATTTATTTGGTGGCTAACTTATGAGTACAAGAATTAGAGGGAGATGATCTACGCATAGAGGACGTGGACTAATGATGATCAAATGAATAATCCTGAACACCTACTTACGTCACACATAACCCCATCATGTCCTCGATCAGAGAAAGATCTCACAAAAGAGACAGTCACGATTACGCACTCAGTTGGCATACTTTAGTTAAGCTTACTTCAAGTTATCAAGAACCGGATGTTAAACAGAGTTTCCACATTGTCACATAACTGCGTGTCGTGGTTTTGTCATGGCAGATGTCGTCGTGAAAGGACTTAGTGTTGGAGCCATCGGACCTTGGTGGCGACTCAAAGGGGTTGAACGGGAGCGAGAGAGATTTACCCAGGTTCGGCCCCTCGAGAGGAGGTAAAAGCCTACATCCTGCTTTGTGTTGTATTGATGGTGTTTTGATTACAACGAGGGCGTAACTCGCCTGACCTAGCACTCGATGATTTCTAACCTGCCGGATCCTTCCCCGGGACTCGCCTTTATATACAGGTCAAGCCCTTAGGGTTTACAAGAGTCCTTACCATCGTGCAAGTCATGATTCTTTCTATCTCTAAGTCGTCGTGCTTTCCAAGACTTAAAGGTCTTCCCAATGACAGATTCTCCACGAGGATCCCGACCGCCGTCTAGCTCCTGGGCACACGGGTCGAAGCTTGTATTGCGAAAGGATGAGTCGCCCGCTTGGTGACCTGGCCCAACTAGGGCAGGTCACACAACAGATAATATCCCCAACATTAGGCCCCAGATCGACCTAAACCTGTTCATGTCAATTCTCACCTAGCCAGGGGCGACTCACTCCGCTCTTTTTACGCATCATACACTTTGTCCGCCACCCTATCGTGGATATACCCAAGTTGCCGAACCACTTCTTGTTGGCATCATCTTATCCCTTTAATCTCAGAAGAAATGATGATGCAATCCCCAATGGATCCTTCAACACAGATATCCCGAAAATTTTGGGCGCCATTATAGCGAATCCTTATCCCTTCGTCTGTTCCCGCGCGAGGCGCCTTGATTCCAGCGCCCGACCCAATAAATAGGCTGGGGGAAGGGGCAGGAAACATTTCCACCTACCCATCTCGTCGACCCCTTCTTCCTCGCGACCGCACCAAGAACTCCATCGCCGCCCGAGGATCTCCGTCTCCGGCCGCCGCATCCGACGCATCCCCAGGCCGACCAAGCGAGCAACACTCGCCGCGGATCTTCCTCGGTTGCCTCCGATCGCCGTCATCAGGTTAGTCCTCCGCCATTAGAGGTAGATCTTAGCTCCTCGAGGTTCATTGCTTGCCGGTTCTTTAGAACACCTCGAATGCCCCCATAATCGTTGATTAGTTCACGACGATAATAGTAGGTTCAGTAGCATCGACCATATCCTCAGTTGATTAGCTCCTGTTTGAGGATCTAAAAAGGCTTCTGCCAGATCAGCTTTACTTTTCTTACCCTAGCCTTAGGCTGTTTTACCTTATCCAGGCCTTTTTTCATTCATTTTCGCCTGCTCCGTAGATCTATGTGTTACTGCCTGCTGTATAAAACTTGTTTGTAGATCCATACTTCACCATTTGAACGAACATCTCTGAAGCCCCGAGTCGTCTCTCTTAAGCTGTAGGAAATTCCTAAATCGCCCTTGTATTCTGACTCGGCCCCTTGTTGGCGAGTCATCAGACTCCCTTAGTCACCTGACAAATGTTCGGCAAGTTAGTTGATCTTTTAACCACTCAGCAAGCGCTCGGCGAGTAAATTTACCCGTAATCTTTTCCTTTGTAGCCATGTGTACCGTTTTCAAAGCCGATTGGCTCCTGACCAAAGTTGATGAAGCTTTTCTCAACGACTGTGTGAAGACGGGAAATCTCGACCCGAAAGAGGTTATCGGATGGCGTTCCGGGTTTGGAGAAGAGATTCCCAACCCGAAGGAAGGGGAAATAGTTGTCTTTGCTGAGCACCTCGAACGGGGGTTTAAGCCGCCAGGGTCAAAATTCCTCACAGATGCCATGACTTTCATGAACGTCCGCCTCCAAGACTTAGGGGCTAACTCGATTAGCAACTTATGTCAGTTCTAAGTGTTCTGCGAAGCCTACTTGCGGATGGAACCTTCAGTTCCTTTGTTCTGGTATTTCTTTAATTTGAATCGCCAGACCGAATTTTCCAACGGCCCTAGCGTGGAACTTGGAGGCGTCAACGTTCAATGTCGTAGGGACAGCCCATTCCCATCACTCGCCATGCCAAGCCATCCCAAAGGCTGGGGTGAGTCTTGGTTTTATTGCCAAGAAACTTCTCCTGAGGGTAAAAACAAGCTCCTTGGCTATAGGGAGGAACGCCTTCCTACGAACTTTAAACTTCCAGACAAGCTTACTGAAGAAGAGGAGTCAGATTTCATCCCGGTGCTATCCGAGTTACGATCTCTGACAAACAATGGTCTTACCGGGATTGACTTGATCCGCTGCTGGGTTGAATGGCGCATCCTCCCCTTAAGTCGCTGAGACAGTTTAATGTGTGAGTTTGATGGCACCTTGGACCATCCCCAGTGCTACTTCCGTACAACACTGACAGAGAATGACATTGTGTCCATCATCAATAAGCTGACCGGCGAGCCCTTGGCCAAGTGTGGCCAAATAGGTCTTAAGCCATTCTGCAAGATCAACCCGACACCTAAGGTAAATAACTTAACCTGCCTTTACTTTATTCCTTCCGAGTTACTTGGATTATGATTCTCATAATAAAATGCCACTTCAGAAAGGTGAAAAATTCTGGTCCAAGAGGCCAAAAAAGATGGCCCTGAAGCAAGCCAGGCCGCCCCCAAAGAAGAAAACCAAGGGCAAAGGCAAAGCCGCCGTTACTGAACCGTCTGATGCGGACGAATCCCAAGTCGGCGATGTACTTTCAGAGGTAAAAATTCTATCTTCTTTGTCTTGCCATTCATTGCTATAGTTTTGTGTTTACACCTCTGTATCTCTTGTGTAGAATGAGGACAACGAAAGCCAGGAAGACTCCGTAGAGGTAGTTTATGTTTCCTCTGACTCATCTTCTCCTCCGCCTACGCCGGCCAGGAGGATTTGTGGGAAGGTTCCCATGTCTCACCCAAATGCTTGTTTGGATCCTAATTTCCTTTTGAAGAAAACGCAATATGCTTCCAATCGGAAAACTCGGAGTCATTCTGGAGACTTGGTGTCCGGGTTACCAACGAAAACTAAGAAGAGGCAGAATGAGGTATCCTTTTAACAGCGTCCCCTTTCGTTTCCTTTTGGATCATACTTATAACTTGTTTATATCTTGAGGTATTAATTTTGCAGAATTCTCCCCCTTCCTCAGGCGACTCAGTGATGCCAGCCCTTCCGCCGATGATCCGCGTTCCAGGGTAAATTCTTATAATACTTACATTGTCCTGATGATATGATGTCTATTTTTAAGCACACCCCCTTCCTTTTTAGGGCACAATCTAAGAAAAGGAAAACTGGCGGGTCAACTTCCATCACAGCTCCAGAGCCTATTGAAAGACCAGCGCCGACTCAGGATAATCCGGCAAAGGATAAATCTGATGACCAAGCGGATCTCCCGATTTCTCCCAAGGAAGGCACGAAAATGCCCAATCCACCGAGTCCTTTGAAAACGGCAGAGGATCCAGATGTTGTAATCATCACTGGTACCGGCTTTTCTAAGCCGGCTCCAGCAGTCTTGTCGAAGCACGTATCAACATCAACCCGACCTTCTATTGAACATGAAATTTCCAAGGCCAAGCTTTCTCAATACAAGAATCTTGAATTTAAAGAACTCTGTTCCGGCTTTGCAAGTCGCGTGGAGGCGAGTTATGAAATGGAGAAGAGTCTACTCCTTATGATGAAGAATAGACATGAGGTACGCCTTAATGTATACCATCCTCATTAACCCCAAGAGCCGGGTCATCTGTTAAAAGATGAGCCAGGTCTTGATATATGAAAAAATCTTTCAACCTGTAACCCCCAAGGGCCGGGTCATCTGTTGAAAGATGAGCTTGGTCTTGATATGAAAAAAATCTTGTGACCTGTAACCCCCAAGGGCCGGGTCATCTATTGAAAGATGAGCCGGTCTTGATATGAAAAAATCTTGCGACGTGTAACCCCCAAGGGTCGGGTCATCTATTGAAAGATGAGGCAGGTCTTGATTTATGAAAAAAAATCTTTCGACCTATAACCCCCAAGGGCCGGGTCATCTGTTGAAAGATGAGCTGGGTCTTGATATGAAAAAAATCTTTCGACGTGTAACCCCCAAGGGCCGGGTCATCTGTTGAAAGATGAGCCGGGTCTTGATATGAAAAAAGCTTTCGACCTGTAACCCCCAAGGGCCGGGTCATCTATTGGAAGATGAGCCGGGTCTTGATATGAAAAAATCTTTCGACCTGTAACCCCCAAGGGCCGGGTCATCTGTTGAAAGATGAGCCGGGTCTTGATATGAAAAAATATTTCGACCAGTAACCCCCAAGGGCCGGGTCATCTGTTGAAAGATGAGCCGAGTCTTGATACTGTATAATTTTGTCTAAAAAATTATACATTAGCCCCCAAGTGTCAGAGATGTTGTTTGCAATAATTCTGAGACTTGCCCCTTGATAATATATTTTGACAGGAATCTCTTGCCCAAGCTGAGTCAGCATTTGGCGACTTAAAGAAAAGTTTAGCCGACCAGCAAGATGCGCGGGCAAAATTGGAAGAAAAATATAAAATAATCTTATCTGAGATGGAGAAGCTGAAGGCCACCCATAAGAAGTCTCAAGCTGATCAAGACGCTGTGGTAAAGCGAGCGGAAAAAGCTGAAGCAAAATTGGAAACCGTGCAACAAGAGCTGGCTGGCTTAAAGCAACATATCTCCAACATGGCACATGCTATCTTTGGTAAGAAGCAAAACCCTGATCTTGCGCTTTGTAAAAATAAATTAGTATGAAAAAGTTACTGACCATCATTATCCCTTATATAGGTCCGAGAGCCGCCAACCTTCAGAATGATTGTGTCCTGATGCTGAAGGCGATTTACACATTAACAGAGCAACTGTATACCGGAAGCATGCTGGCCGTGAAGGCAGTGATGGGTGCCAAGGAGCCCATAACATCAATCAAAAAGATGCTTGGCTGCTTATCTGCCCTTCCGCCTCAGATCGGTGAGCTAACCCGGTCAGCTGCCCGAAAAGGGGTACTCACTACGTTGTGTTGGTGCTTAACGTACGCTCCAGAGTTAAAACCCGAAGAAGTAGCAGCATGCTTTCCCTAGCTCAAGGACGACGGGTCAGAATTTTCTCAAGAGGATTACCAGCGCGTTGTCAAAGAATCCCGCTTGGCGGCGACTCAGCTTGCAGCAAGCTTGGATTTATCAAAGTATCAAGCTGATTATGATGACAAGAATAAGAAAGTAAATCCGCCAACCTTTGTGACAACCAGCTTGACTCCGCATCGACCCAAGAATCCTTTTGATTTGGAGGCGGATCTCTCATCATTTCTGAACAATGAAGATGAATTTGCCACCTTATCCAAGTGTAATTGGGTATTGGGCGACTTGCAAATTGAAGTCGGTCAGACCTCAAAGCAGGCTGACCCGGGGACATCAGCGGAGTAGTTCTTCATGGATTTGGCCATCAGAGCCATGTAATAAGTCATTCGTAGAAAACAACCTTGTTCTGTGATTTCTTTAAAAACCCTTGTGTCGCCCTCAGGGCGTCTTATGATGCTTGACCCGCCATGGCAATAGTGATTTTGATCATCAACCTGTTAGGCTTCAAAACATACATCAAACCACCTCAGTGAGTAATGGATGATAATAAATAATAACCGACTCAAGATGTTAGGGTGAGTCGAATTTTTTTGAAAAACCTTGTGGCAGTGCCAGGAAGGTGAAAAATAAGAATTTCGTCGGCTCATTCAAGCCGCGACAGGATAGGACGAGTTATATAAACTCAAGTGATACCCGAGGGAGACTTTTTGTATAAAAAAGCTCAAGTATTTAGACCGGCTGATCAGGCACGAGTCAAGGTTCATTGAAGCAGGTTCAGTGAACCAATGGTTTCTCTATTTTCCATGTGGGGTGCTAGCCGGTTCCAGACATGTTTTAACCAAGGCAAGTTCAGGGTCCATAAAGCGGAGTAACTCGCCAAGAGTTCATGGGTCCATATGGCGATTCGGCCAACACACAGTCTGGTATAACCATTTGTAATGCGGCAATTTTTCGCAGGCCAAATGTGTAGTAAGGCTGATCTCACTGAGAGGAAGCCCCCAAGTGACCTATGATTAGGGGAAAGACCGGTCATAGGATTGTAGAAGCGTATACGCTATTACCACAAAACGACTTGGGAACAAATAGCCCCCAAGTAAGCCGGCCTAATCCACAGAATCATATAAGGCGCCTATGTTTGAATCACACGCTTGTAGTGACTTGATCCTCTTTGGCTTATCGATACCCAGTGTTGTAATAAGTACAACATGGCGACTTATGCTATCTGGTATGGATAGCGTCCATGCTTGGGCGACTTGTTTAAAGAGCAAAATAAAAGATCCATACTTTCAATAAGACTTACAATTTTTCAAGAGAAGAAAAAGCAGAGCCAATAGCTCAAGTGTAATAAGGCCGCAAGTGGGCTATGTTCCAGGGGCGAGTTGACTCAGCATCCGTGGTTGGCCGATCAGGCCGAAGATCCACCAGATAGTATGACCCGTTGCAAAGGCTTTTGCTGACGACGAACGGTCCTTCCCATGGTGGTGATAACTTATGCATGCCAGTGCGATCTTGGATCAATCGAAGCACTAAGTCGCCCTCCTGAAAGGTTCGGCTCTTGACCCGGTGGCTGTGGTAATGCCGCAAGTCCTGCTGATAAATGGCCGATCGGGCGGCAGCCAAGTCGCATGCTTCCTCCAAGGCGTCCAAAGAATCTTGACGCGCCAACTCGTTGTCCTGTTCCACATAAGCAGCAACTCTGGGGGAGTCATGCCTAATGTCAGTGGGAAGAACTGCTTCTGCTCTGTATACGAGGAAAAAGGGAGTAAAACCCGTAGAACATTTTGGGGTGGTCCGGATGCTCCACAGTACTGAAGGCAACTCCTCAACCGAACACCCTGGGGTGCGTTCCAGGGGAACCATAAGTCGGGGTTTGATTCCTCGCAATACTTCCTGATTCGCCCGTACCGCCTGCCCATTAGATTGCGGATGAGGAACTTCACAGACATCAAGCCGGATGTGCTCCCGGTGGCAAAACTCCTGCGTCGCTCCTTGTGATAGATCAGTGCCATTATCAGTAATAATGTTGTGTGGATATCCGAACCGGAAAATCAGTTTTTTCAAGAACTTGACCGCTGTCTCCGGATCACAAGCACCAACAGGTTCTGCTTCGACCCACGTGGTAAATTTATCAACCGCCACCAGCAGATGAGTTTTTTTGTTGGACGACATCTTAAAGGGGCCAACCATGTCTAGCCCCCAGACCGCGCAAGGCCAAGTAATATGTATCATCCTTAGTTCTTGAGCCGACACATGAGTCTGTCGTCCGTAACGTTGGCAACCATCACATCGACGAACTATCTCTTCTGCATCTGCATGAGCCGTCAACCAAAAGAATCCGTGACGGAACGCCTTTGCGACCAGGGAGCGTGACCCAGCATGATGCCCACAATCTCCGGCATGGATGTCGTTTAGAATCACGCATCCTTCTTCGGAAGAAACGCGTCGTTGGAATACCCCAGAAGTGCTTCTCTTATACAATTCGCCATTGATGATGACCATGGATTTGCTCCGACGGACAATTTGGCGAGCCAACACCTCATCCGAAGGTAACTCGCCTCGTGCCAGATATGCCAAATACGGAAGAACCCAATCCGGCGTAACACGGAGAGCCGCCACAAACTGGGACTCAGGGTCTGGTATTGCCAACTCCTCTTCTGAGGGCAAACTTACGGAAGGATTATGCAAAATATCCAAAAAGACATTGGGAGGAACCGGCTTACGTTTTGAACCGAGACGTGAAAGGGCGTCAGCTGCTTCATTAAGGCGCCGGTCGATATGGTCGACTTGATAGCCATGGAAATGACCCGCCACATCGGACACATCCCTTCTGTAAGCCGCCATCAGGGGTTCCCGGGAGTCCCAAGTACCTGAAACTTGCTGAGCCACCAGATCAGAATCGCCGAGACATCTGACACGCGTGAGGTTCATCTCCTTGGCGAGTCGCAAACCATGAAGCAAGGCTTCGTACTCCGTAGCATTGTTGGTGCATGGAACATGAGTCGGAGAACATAAATTTTTTTGTCTCCCTGGGGCGAAATCAACCCCACGCCAGCCCCCGAGCCTTCCAATTGCCTAGACCCGTCAAAGTAAATAGTCCAGTATGTGAGGTCGGGCCTGTCTTCCGGAATCTGTAATTCGGTCCAATCATTGACGAAGTCAACTAAGGCCCAAGACTTGATAGCCGTGCGAGGGGTGTATCGCACGTGGTGCGGCCCAAGTTCGATCACCCATTTGGCGATTCGCCATGTCGCTTCTCGGTTTTGGATGATGTCCCCGAGAGGAGCAGAGCTAACCACCGTAATGGGATGCTCTTGGAAATAGTGCTTGAGCTTTCGAATCGCCATAAAGACCCCATAGACCAGCTTCTACCAGTGCGGGTATCATTGCTTGGAGAGAGTTAGCACCTCACTAATGAAATACACCGGGCGTTGCACCAAATATTCCTCCCCTTCTTCCTTCCTCTCGATTGCCACTGCCACGCTCACCGCCTTGGAGTTTGCCGCAATGTACAGAAGCATAGGCTCTTTTTCAGTCGGGGCGGCCAAAACCGGCGGGTTGACCAGCTGCTGCTTCAAGGCTTCAAAAGCTTCATTGCCTCGTCTGTCCAAACAAAACGGTCAGATTTATTAAGCAACTGATAAAGGGGAATAGCTTTTTCTCCGTGGCGGCTTATGAAGCGACTTAAAGCCGCGATACGACCCGCCATCCGTTGAACTTGATTGATATTCGCTGGTTTCCCAAGCGAAGTGATCACCTCGATTTTGTCCGGGTTGGCCTCAATGCCGCGCTTAGACACCAGGAAACCCAACAACTTTCCTGCGGGAACGCCAAAGACACACTTGGTGGGATTAAGCTTCATCTGGTATACCCGCAGATTGTAAAAAGTTACCCTTAAATCTTCCAAGAGCATCTCCTTCCTATGAGTTTTAACCACAATGTCATCAACGTAAGTGTGGACGTTGCGTCCGATTTGGCCAAGGAGACAATTTTGGATGCAACGCTGGTAAGTCACCCCAGCGGTTTTGAGCCCAAACGGCATGGACACATAACAAAAAGCGCTGAAGGGGGTTATGAAAGCCGTCTGCTCCTGATCTTCCACAGCCATCTTGATTTGGTGATATCCGGAATAAGCGTCCAGGAAACACAAACGCTCGCATCCCGTCACTGAATCAATGATTTGATCGATGTGGGGAAGGGCGAAAGGGTCCTTTGGATAGGCTCTGTTAAGATCGGTGTAATCAATGCACATGCGGAAGGTGCCGTTCTTCTTGAGCACCAGGACCGGGTTAGCCAACCATTTGGGGTGGAAGAATTCTACGATGAATCCGGCGGCCAAAAGACGGGCGACTTCTTCCCCGATTGCCTTGCGTCGTTCCTCATTAAACCTGCGAAGATATTGCTGAATCGGCTTTGCTTTTGGGTCAACATTAAGATGGTGCTCAGCGAATTCTCTCAGTACACCAGGCATGTCAGAAGTTTCCATGCGAAGATGTCCCGATTCTCCCAGATGAATTCTATGAGCGCGCTTTCCTATTTGGGGTCCAGACCCGCCCCGATAGTAAACTGCTTGGTTGAGTCGCTAGGGACGAAATCCACTATCTTAGTGTCATCCGTTGGTTTGAACTTGAGGGGCGGCTCAGCATCTGTTGTTGGCTTCTTTAGAGGCGACATATCTGCTGGATCAACATTGGTCTGGTGATATTTGAGCTCTTCTCCAGCGCAGGCGACTTCTGCGTAAGCCGCATCCCCTTCCTCACACTCTTTTGCTATCCTCCTGTCACCATCAACCGTGATGGGCCCCTTAGGACCGAGCATCTTGAGTTTAAGGTAAACATAGCAGGGGCGAGCCATGAAACGGGCGTAAGCCGATCGCCCAAACAACGCATGATAAGGGCTCTTTAACTTGACCACCTCAAAAATAAGCGACTCACTCCTGTAATTGGACGTTGTTCCAAACGCAACTATGAGTTTGACCCGGTCTATGGGGTATGCCGATTTACCTGGGACAATTCCATGGAATACCGTGGTTGACGGCATTAAATCTTTCTCCAGCAGGTTCATCCTTCGAAAAGTGTCGAAGTATAATATGTTGATGCTGCTACCACCATCCATCAGTACCTTCGATAAGGTATATCCCCTGACTTGAGGAGCCAAGACCAATGCTAAGTCACCGGGGTTGTCAACTCTGGGCGGGTGATCCTCCCTACTCCACGATATAATCTGCTCGGACCAGTGGAGGTACCTAGGGATTCTCGGCTCAGATACACTGTACGCTCGGTGATTCACCTTTTTATCACGCTTGCAGGCATTGGTGGTGAAGACGTGGTATTGCCCATTGCTTAATTGTTTGGGATTGTTGCGGAACCCGCCATGATCATCTTGCCCCTGTGGGGGTGGCTGCTGAAAAACCCCGGGGGGGTTATACAGCTGTTGGTTATGCACTGGACACTGGCCGCTGCTTGGCTGCGAGCCGCCCTGAGCACTAGGTTCGGGGAAGCCGCCGAACGGGTTCTGGCGTTGATTAGGTGCACCGAACTGTTCCCGCCGTTGGACCGGGTCACCGTTTTGGCCCTTTTTGATTGCCTCCACCCGAAATTCCCGCATCACATAACAGTCCTCCCAGGAGTGAGTCGCCGGTCCGTCCGCCATGACGTGGTGCGGGCAGGGTCCCTTGAGTATCTCATTATAATTGCGCGGCTTCTTGCCACTGTAACCCCTCTTCTTCTGGCGCTGGTTGCCGTTGTTGGCATTGGTGTTGGTGACGAAGTCCGTGGATCCTTCCTGCTGCCTTCTCTTGCCGTTCCCCCCATGATTATGGTGGGCGCGTCCCTGAAGCCGGGTATGATTTTTGGATGACTCGCCTTTCCTCAGCGAGTTGGCCTTGCCTCCATCTTCTCCTGGATCTTCGGTATCGTCCGCCTCGGCGTACCTACTGAGGGTGTCCATTAGTTCCCCCATATCCTGGACCTTTCGCTTGAGTCGCCCCAACTTCTATACCAATGGCTCATAGTGGCAGTTTTGCTCCAAGATCAGCACAGCCTGAGCCGCCGTGATGCCGTCCGACGAGTGAATGATTTCCGCGACCCGCCGCGTCCAGTGGTGAGCCGACTCGTCAGGGCGCTGAACGCAGTGCTGTAAATCGACTATTGTCATTGGGCGCTTGCAAGTTCCCCGGAAGTTTTTGATGAAACGCTCTTTCAATTCAGCCCAAGTTTGGATGGTGTTGGGGGGCAGGTTTTTCAACCAAGTACGCGTTGTTCCTTCGAGCATCATTGTGAAGTACCTGGCGCAGATTGCTTCATTTACATCGAGCATGTCCATGGCGATTTCGTAACTCTCAACCCATGATGCTGGCTCAAGGTCCGGGGTGTAGTTAGGCACCTTTCTTGGTCCCTTAAAATCCTTCAGCATTCGCTCATTGCGGAGGGTGGGGGCCAAGCATGGCACCCCCACCTGCCTGCCGCCTCCAACAAGCGGTGCTGGGCCGGTTTGGATGTCCGAGTGATCCCGACCCGGCGGGTCCCGATGGTCACGCGAGTTAACTTGGGGAAGGGGTCGCGGTCCGCTGGTTATGGCGGGCTGGTCCTCTGGCCGGCTCCTGGTGCGGCTTGCTTGGGGGGTGGGGTGCAGCCGATCGAGGCTGTGTGAGAACTGGGCATTTTGAACCACCGCCGTCTTCAACATCTCAATCGCGTTCCTTGCTTCTATTTCGGCCGGGGTGTTGCCATGAATCGGAAGGGACTCTAAATGGCGAGTTGCGGCGAGCACGTTGTCCACAGGGTTGCAAAAGTGACCCCGAGGTGCCTGGAATCGAGGGACGCGATCAACCGCTGGCTGAAGCGGCGGGTTTGGCGGCTGGCCCGGCCCTCCTCCCGGAGCGTCTCCTGCCCGAGGAGTGCGTGGAGTGTCGAATAGACGGGTAGGGTTGAGATCAGGGGGTAAACGCCCCTGGTGCCTCCACTGATGGACAGCGTCAGATGCGCGCAGATGCCTCTCGAGCCGCCAGTTTTCGGTGTTCAAGCGGGCTGTCTCAGCGGTGATTTGAGCTTGCCGGGTCTCGATCCTGGCGGCTTCTATGTCAGCGCCTCGCTGAGCCTTTGGCACCCCATATCTTAGCTTTGTCAACTCGGCATTTATTGTGTCATGATTTTCTGCTGTTACAGGGGTTGCCATGAGCCTTGTTATCTCTGCTGCCAAATCCACCAAGATCGCAGCTGGGCTTCTGGATGTTTCACCAGTCCCGTCGTTGCCTATCGGGTTTTGTGGGGGCTGAGTCGCCCCTGCCATGTAAACGGTGATCTGACGGCGGGTCCGGTCGAGAACCTCGGGGTCCATCGCCAATGACAGACCTCCGAGGCAGCCCCCATGTAGAGACTGAATTGAATCTGAGTCGCCCATGGATGATTCGTCATCAGTGTTGACCGGCGTGGTCTCCTGAGTCGTCGATCGTTCTGGTTCCTCAGATCCCTGTGTGAAATCAACAAAGACCGGGCGGGTTAGATTTGGCGTCGCGACAGGGCGGACATACCTGGCCGGCTCGATGATGTCGGTGAAGATGTCCGGCTCAAGAATAGGCGATCCAACCATGCCGACAAAGATGTTGATCTTGCCGAAGGGGATTCTGTAGCCGGATTCAATTGAGTCGGCCTCGGGTCCACACAACAAGTTATTGATGTAGTACTTCCCGCGGCGGCTCCGAGCCATGAGGCCCGCTGCGTAGCTCCCTGACCATGGTAGGGCTCCCTTTGAGAACTCAACTCCACCATGCGCAGGCCCCACGGTGGGCGCCAACTGTCGTGATTTTGTCACGGCAGATGTCCTTGTGAAAGGACTTACTGTTGGAGCCATCGCACCTTGGTGGCGACTCAAATGGGTTGAATGGGAGCGAGAGAGATTTACCCAGGTTCGGCCCCTCGAGAGGAGGTAAAAGCCTACGTCCTGCTTTGTGTTGTATTGATGGTGTTTTGATTACAAGGAGGGCGTAACTCGCCTGACCTAGCACTCGATGATTTCTAACCTGCCGGATCCTTCCCTGGGACTCGCCTTTATACACAGGTCAAGCCCTTAGGGTTTACAAGAGTCCTTACCATCATGCAAGTCAGGATTCTTTCTATCTCTAAGTCGCCGTGCTTTTCCAAGACATAAAGGTCTTCCCAATGATGGATTCTCCACGAGGATCCTGGACCGCCGTCTAGCTCCTAGGCTCACGGGCTGAAGCTTGAATCGCCAAAGGATGAGTCGCCCGCTTGGTGACCCGGCCCAACTAGGGCGGGTCACACAACAGATAATATCCCCAACACCGTGGGCACAACTTTCCGAAAGATTTAACCCTACATGGATGCTCCAACTGGTCCATCACAAATTACCACAAGACGCATGGAAATCCTCGATCACGAAACTCGCGATCTCATCAAACTCCTTAATTGGAAAAACCTCAACTCTGAGATTACCCAAAGCATCACTAGAATCCCGATGTACAAGACATTCGTCAAAGGTAAAACTAATCCAGCAAGGCTGCCCAATGTGTCAACGATCCCGATAGGAGCCGCGTATCTCGTTCTCAGGACACAATGGATGAGCTAGACGTTGGGTTGACTAAACCCTGGGTGACCAGGGGGTGCCAGATGTCGCTCAGTTTGGACCAACACTCATGCGGAGCACTGACCCGGGTGTTGATTAATTACTCCACGGGTGCCGACGGGTCCCTATGCATTTTTATTAGTTATTAGGCAAATGTAGTACCAAAGTTGGGCCTTGCGAGAGCATTTTTAATCTAAGACAAATTATCAAGGGGATCCCCATAACAACACCGATCGTGTTAGGAGCTCTCAATTATGGAATATAACACTGGTAGCCAAAACTAAGGCAACAAAGGTGGAACAAAACACCAGGCTAGAAAGGTCGAGCCTTCCACCTTTTACCAAGTATATAGGTGCATTAAATTAAATAGCATTTCATATGGTGATATAACAAGAAACCCATGTTATCACATGGAAGCAACTGCACCTGCAACTAGCAACGCTAACACATGGTTAAGCAAGCGGTAACATATCCAAACAGCGGTTTGGTAGGTTGTGAACGGTTGAAGGTTTTCATGGCAATGTTGAGGGGCTGACATTCAAGTGGTAGGCAGCAAATACATATCGAAAGAAACGAGACAACTAGCATGGCAATGATAGTAATCGTATCCAGGGAAATGATCATCTTGCCTGAGATCCTGCTTGGAAGAAGAACGACTCCGTGAAGCAGACGAACCGACGTAGTCGAACGGATCCTCACATTCCGACACGCTTGCGGAACTCTATCGAGACGAAGAAACCCGGAAACAAGAATAGACACACAATATCCACCATGTCACATGCAAAATATGATGCACAACCTAATATGATGCATGATCAGTTCTAAATATGCAAGGTATGGCATGGCAATTCACAACAACCAAACACTACACGTTAAGTGAAGCTCAATATGCAACGAGTTGCATATTGACGAAACTTCATGTTTAATTATTTATTTCTCTCCCATTTATTAACATGACAATATTAAAATGTTGTTAACATGGCAAGGGGTGAAGCACAAATGAAACTACCTATCTAGACATTTTAAATGAAACCGGAAACGACATATAGCATCTCCGAAATGACCCGAGGCGTTAAATTCTAAATCTGTCCAGATTTGTCCTAATCACTTTTTATGTTTGTTAAACAGCAAAACAAATTGGTTCACGTGGAACTACACATCATTCTGGTCCATTTACGTATATGGCTAATCTCCAACGGAGCTACGGTTAAATAACTACGACCTAAACCGTTTTTAACACGTCGACACGCAAACTGATGCAAACAGCACAACTAATAGCCTTAAACATGCATGAGAGTTGAAAATTATTAATCTACACAAAATTCTAGCCATGTTACGTATCTAACTCGTAGCGATTCGATGCATGGATTTAAAACTACGGCCGTTTGAAAATATGCCGATTTTCTGAAATTAAATAAATTCGCAAAACTAAAAAAAACACTAACGGGCCGAGACTCGATCTGGCCCAACACAGGAGATGGGCGACATTAAGCAAAAACACGCCCCCTGAGCGAGGGATAGGCGAGGGGGGCTCACCTGAGTGGGCCTCAGCCCAGGCGGTGGAGAGGGGCCCGGGGCAGAGGCGGGGCTGGGCCGGCTCTCGACCCACGCGACAACAGGGCAGGCCGGTTTGGGCGGCTTGGGTCTGGCTCGGCCAGCTAGGCTTCGCTCGGGCCGTGGAAGGCGCTGGCGCAGGCTAGGCCAGAAGGCCGGCTCGAGACCCACGCGCTGGCTAGAGCAGGCCAATGCGGCAGGCTCCCGATATGGATCCCAATCGGTTCAGCGACGGGGAGAGGAGGGCTCGGCGATCACGCGCAGGGAACTGCGGGGGCCTCCGGCAGTCGGCGGGATTGGCTGACGGCGGGGCACCACGGCGGCGATGGCGCAAGCGGGATCCGTAGGAGCTGCGGCCTGGAGCGGGGGCTGGCGAAGGGGCTGTAGATTGGGGCTCCTCCCCGATCTGGAGCTCAGGCACGAGGGGCACGGATGCGGCGGCGACTTCGGGCCTAGGCGGGCCTGCGCGGGCTAGAGCGGGTCGGCGGTGCTGGTGGGAGGCGGGGTCACCAGGTGGCGATGGCTGGGTTGGTGGGGCGCAGTTTTCGAGGGAGTTGCCAGGGTTTCCAGATTTGGCAAGGGAGGGGTCTATTTATAACAATGGGGGCTAGGGTTAGCTGTTTTCGACCTGATTTCGACCGTAGGATCGGAATCGGACGGCCCCGGTCGCGGGTATGGCTAGGTGGGCTGTGTAGAGTGGGTAGGCGAGATGAGTGGGAATGTGCGGCCCGACACGATATTTTTAAAACGTCGAAAAACATCCACCGATTAAACGTCATAATGGTCAACGAGGAAAAGGGGGAGAACCGACAACTACTATAGGTTGTGGTATTGAAAACTGGCGGCAACGGAGTGCCAATGCAATGCAGATGATGCGAATGATGCGATGATGAGTGTAACTACCAAATAAATCAGACGACGACAATGGGATAAAAGGGGAATCTTCTGGAGCGTTGGTCTCGGGCTGTCACAGTTTAGAACACTACTTTAGTTGTCTAAACGTTTTTATATTTCTTTATGTGGGAGTATTAATTATATTTTCCAAAAAATATATCTTGAAGATTTGTTGTCAAATGAAGTGTATAACCATATAATGTTTGTGTCATATTGGACATGTTTTATTAGTCAAACCGGAGACCTAAAAAATCATCTATGATGAGGGGCTTAACTCTAGAGGAGGATGATGGAAATGGAGGAAATTAGCAACAGAGAATACGAAATGGGGATGATGGAAAAGAGGACAAGAACTGGTGTCCGGTTGAATGTGAGTATTTGCCATAATTCTGCTACACTTTCGGGATAATTGGAAATGATGATAGAGCCAGTGAGATAAAACTGAAGATGGGTGAAAGCACACAGTTTGGGCCATGTCTATGTCCGTTTATGCCAAACCCTAGGAGTGCACATGGATGGGGGCGTCGGACTAAGGGTTGTTTTAACTCTAGGGGTCGCAATAGTGGGTACACATCATGGGTATGTGGAAAATGAAAAAGGATAGTGCAGCAATGCCCCGTCTTGGTACAAGTAGAGCACACACACATGTTCTGGTGGTAAAAGTCTAGGAAAGAAACATGACAAGGAAGTAACGTGTCCTCTAGAAAATAACCCACTTTTTGCCCACGAGGGTACTGCCAAGGAGCTCACATTTACCAAAACAATTGCAAAGGAGAAAGGAGGCATAATAGATGTGTAAAATAAGAGAGGGCAAGGAGATGCTAGTGGTGGCACGGGGCACCAAGGCCATGCAGAAAGCCATAAAATCGATGTAAGGAATGAGAACATCGAGAAGGGTGGGGGCAAGATGGACCGTAATAAAATAAAGGAGGTGGATAAAACATAAATGCACTCGTACATATAAGAAGGGGAAGGGGGGAAGGTGGAGAGACTGATGGAGAAAGGATGGGTTGAGATGTGATTTGGGTGGTAAGTGGAGAGTGAAATCGATGGATATTGATGTGGAGGAGGAGGATAGTGCGCAGAACAACGAGTGTCAAAAGAAGTGAGGTCCGAGGACGTGCACAAAAGCGAGACTGTTGGGTCGCAGGGATAGCCTGGAGCAACCCAACGATGATTATTGCATGGTGGGATTTGGGGCCTAGTTCGACAGTTCATGGTCTTCTAAAGCTTCAGAAGAAGGAGGACTTTGGTATCCTTTTCCTGTCGAAGAAAAAACTTGATAAGGCAAGGATGAAAAAGTTTGATAGTATGTTGGGTTTGCAACATATGTTAGTGCAAAATAATAATGGCAAGAGTGGTGGCTTACTATTGTTCTGGAGGAGGGAAGTAATTGTGACTCTGAGATGGGCAGGGAGAGTGCATATTGATGTGATTGTGCAAGAGGGCGATGGTTTAAAATGGAGCCTAATGGGAATTTAAGGTGAAGCTCACCCTAAACATAAGATGAAGACTTGGCTATGCGCACCCTGAACCACCAAATAAATATGTCATGCGTGTGTATGGGTAATTTGAACGGGATTTGTTTTATCGTGAATAGCAAGGCGGTGTTCCTAGGGGCCATACTTCCATACAAAATTTTCGGGATGCCCTAGAACATAGTAATATAAATGATCTAGGCTTTGATGGTGATGTGTTCACCTAAAGGAATAATGATTAACGCATTGAAAGCTATATCCATGAACATCTTGATAGGGTTGTTGCTTCACCTCTGTGGTGTGCTCGATTTCTGCATTATAAAGTTGTAAATGGTAACCATATACAATCTGGTCATAGGCCTGTCATTTTATTGGTGGACGGTATTTGGATGCAGTATGGAGGACAGGGGTGAGTAGGCTAGGAGTTTTGAAGCTCGGTAGCTGTTTTAGGAGGGTTGCGATGAGATGGTTCATACAGGTTGGGAGCGAATCTATGGTGCTTCTATTGCTTGCAGACTTGCGGTTGTCAACCAAGCGCTACACGCATTGCCTCAGGATGTGCCGGGGGATCTCTAGAAATTTTCAAGGAAAATAAAGGAGGATCTAGAGATGATATGGCCGGAACCACTATCTCAGGACTAGATTGGGGGGGGAGTTACAATGAAGTATAAACTAGATAAGTGGAACAACAACAAGACCTGATTTTCAGGCAGCAGGGCACATGTTGACTCATTGATATCTGGTGATCACAACACAAAATATTTTAAGCGTTTACATTTGAAAGGAAGAAGAGAAACACCATTGTCAAGTTGAACTGGGAGGATGAGGTTGAGGTGTCAAGAGAGGAGGGCTTAAATGATCTCATTACTAAATATTTCTCCAGTTTGTTTACCCCCATGACAGGTGCAGACGTAGATGAAATTCTAAACCACATCACCCCAGATGTAACACCTAGATGAATGAGTTGATGATGGTTGATTTTACTATGGAAGAAGTGAAGGTGTCTCTAGATACTATTGGTGGTCTTAAAGCACCAGTTGTTGACGTTCCGTCGATGATATTTTATAAACATTAATCGGAGATGATTGGTGACGATGTGGTATGTGAGCTTTCACACGTGTTATAAGGCGGTAGTATACCCAAAGGATGGAATAATATACTTACGGTTCTTAACCCAAAGGTTCCAAGTCCGTAAATATTAAAGGATATTCTCCATATTAGCTTATCTAACATGGTGTTTAAGCTCGTGCCCAAATTCCTAGCCAACTGGCTTAAGGGCATCCTTCGAGACATTATCTCGCTGAACAAAGTGTGTTTGTTTTGGGCAGGTCGATTTTTGACAATACTATTCTGGCGTATGAGATGACACACTTCCTAAAGAGGCAAATATCGGGGAGCATGAGTTATGTTGCACTCAAACTTTTGTACGAGCAAGGTGTATGACCGTTTGGAATAGTCTTTTCTTGAGAAGATTGTGGTCCAGTTGGGCTTTTCGTGAGCTTTTGTTGAGAAGATCAGCAAGTGTATGACACACACTAGGGTTTAGATTTATGATAAATGGTTCGTGTAATGTCTTTGTGATACCTCAGCGTGGGCTCCGTCAGGGCGATCCAATAATGACGTACCTCCTGATTTGTATCGAGGTCCTCTCAACTCTCCTTAATCATGTTGAATCAATGGGACAAATCAAAGGTATCCAGGTAGCTCCCGATGCACCACCGGTGACATACCTGCTCTTTTCCAATGACTCACTTCTCCTAATGAAGTTCACGGAATAAAGTGCGATGACGGTCAATGATAACGTGGAGGTATATGAGCGGAGATCTGGAGAAACAACTAACAATGGAAAGTATGTGATCCTCTTTAGCAAGAACACGCCACTCCAAGGAAAGGATCTCATGCTATATTTACTTGGTTGTATTGTGAAGGGCATCAAGGAAAGTACATCGTGTTGTCGTGCTATGTAGGTAGGTCGAGGCAGATTTATTTTGATTACATCTTTGATATAATATGGGAGCTGCTGCAGAGATGTAAAGTGAAGTTGTTGCCAATTAAGGGAAAATAAATCTCTATTAAGACATTGGATCAGGCCATCCCTATGTACACCATGACTTGTTTTGATCTTACTAAGTCTGTGTGCGAGAGCATTAACTAGAGGATTTTCACTTTTGGTGGTCAAATATGGATGATGAT
The DNA here is from genome assembly GCF_904849725.1 of Hordeum vulgare subsp. vulgare. Taxonomy (NCBI): domain Eukaryota; kingdom Viridiplantae; phylum Streptophyta; class Magnoliopsida; order Poales; family Poaceae; genus Hordeum; species Hordeum vulgare. Next base: position 549,752,419 of record NC_058519.1, read on the forward strand.
GCACGACACCATTGGTGGATGGGATAGTATGAAGCTTGCCAAGGGACAAGGTGGACAACCGTGCAAAGAACTTGACTCCTTTAACATGACAATGCTTGCCCGACGGCTGTGACGTCTGATCCAAGCCCCTCACTAATGAGTGATATTTTTGCAATCCTCTACCCTTTGTATAAGCTGTGATATTTCATTACAAATAGATATTCACTCTCATATTGTCACAAATAACCGATGAATTCATAGGATTCCGCAAATGCTCTCTTTATTGTGTTTCTATAGGAAATGTGATAAATATGGGCAAAATCAAGTGAGAACATGGAAAGGAGTGAAAGAGGAGATAGAGGAAATCAGGAGGAGATGCACTAGAAGAAACAACACCAAAGACGACGTTTCGTGCAACCGCTGTCACTCGCATAAGCGATCGTATGTCGTGAAAACCGAGTCCTCTTGTCCACCTCAAGAAGTTTATCAATGGGTTGAGGTCAAAATGTCAACAGAACATCGGCAACAAGAACTAGAACATAGTCATCCTCATCCATATCCATCAACACTCTATTGGAAATATTCCCTAGAGTGAATAATAAATTAGTTATTATTATATTTCCTTGTTCATGATAATCGCTCATTATCCATGCTACAATTGTATTGATTGGGAACTCAAATGCATATGTGGATACATAGTTAACACAATGTCCCTAGTGAGCCTCTAAAGAAGTAGCTCGTTCATCAAATATGGTCAAGGTTTCCTGGCCATAGACATGAGTTGTAATTTGATACGGGGTCACATCATTGGGAGAATGATGTGATGGAAAAGACCCAAACTATGAACGTATCATATGATCGTGTCAGGTTACTGCTACTGTTTTCTGCATGTCAAGTATGTGTTCCTATGACCATGAGATCATGCAACTCCCGGACACAGTACGAATACCTTGTGTGTATCAAATGTCACAGTGTAACTGGGTCACTATAAAGGTGCTCTACAGGTATCTCCGAGGGTGTCTGTTGGGTTGGTGTGAATTGAGACTGTGATTTGTCACTCCGTATGACGGAGAGGTATCTTTGGGACCACTCGGTAATACAACATCACAATAAGCTTGCAAGGAATGTGACTAAGGGGTTAGTCAGGTGATCTTGTATTACGGAATGAGTAAAGAGACCTGTCGGTAACGAGATTGAACTAGGTATAGAGATACCGACGATCGAATCTGGGGCAAGTAACATACCGATAGACAAAAGGAAGAACATACGGGATTGATTGAACCCTTGACATCGTGGTTCGACCAATAAAGATATTCGTAGAATATGTAGGAGCCAATATGGGAAGCTAGGTCCTGTTATTGGTTATTTACCAGAGAGTGTCTCAGTCATGTCTGCATAGTTCTCGAACCCGCAGGGTCTACACACTTAAGGTTCCTATATATCAGTCTTTACCTCCAGCACCCCTCCCCGCACTCCCGTACACTACCGATGAGCCCGAAACTTTTTCGGTGATCAAAACAGGACTTCCTATATATCAATCTTTACCTCCGGACCATTCCGGAGCTCCCCGTGATGTCCGGGACCTCATCTGGGACTCCAAACAACCTTCGGTCCCTACACATATAACTCAACTATACCGAAACATCACCGAACCTTAAGTGTGCAGACCCTGCGGGTTCGAGAACTATGCAGACATGACCTGAGACACTCTCCGGTCAATAACCAATAGCGGGACCTAGATGTCCAAATTGGCTCCTACATATTCTACGAAGATCTCTATTGGTTGAACCTCTATGTCAAGGATTCACTTAATCCCGTATGTGTTCCCTTTGTCCTTCGATATGTTACTTGCCCGAGATTCGATCGTCGGTATCTCCATACCTTGTTCAATATCGTTACCGGCAAGTGTCTTTACTCGTTCCGTAATACAAGATCCCGTGACTAACTCCTTAGTCACATTGCTTGCAAGGCTTATTGTGATGTTGTACTACCGAGTGGGCCCCGAAATACCTCTCCGTCACACGGAGTGACAAATCCCAGTCTTGATCCATGCCAACCCAACAAACACCTTCGGATATACCTGTAGAGCACCTTTATAGTGTTATGTTGCAATGAATCTAACACCCATACAGTTCTGGGGTTCGATCATGTCTTGCTTGTGAGAGATGTTTTAGTCAACGAGTCTGAACCTTTCAGATCCTTGTGTGCTTTACAAATCTCTATTTCATCCTATATATGCTGTTACCATGCGCCATTTCGAACTATTCCAAATGACTGCTTCACTATACGAATCCGGTTTACTACTCAGATGTCAGGACCCCGATCCTAAGCCATAGGAATCCAGCCTGTAACACATTGCATCCCTTTGCGGTCTCACGCACGGTTATCCCCACGGCTGCCACCTTACCTTGGCCGGGACCGTTTGCGCTTTTTGACTCACGTATGCATTAGTGTCGCTAGCATTCCAATGTCAAAGAACCCGGGTCGACATATCTAGTCATAAACTCAAGTGGCTCGACTGTACAGAGACAGGCATACATAACCCAACAAAGCAAGTGTCGGTCAACAACGAGTGTAGACGAGTCGTAGCAAGCTACAAGGACTCCATTACACCGCGTGACATTTCCCCGAAGGGACAGACACAACAGCTAAGAAGGATACATGCCGGTCAACCAATGTGTCCAGAGCAGTAGCGAACTACCAAGGCTCGGTGGAATCACAAAGGGGCATTTATCTGTATAGAGAGCTACTAAGGCATACGACTAGGTGTCGAATCCCATACATATCACAGTGCATCACACGTACGCATGCCATACTAGATATGTATAGATACAACAATGGCATCACAACATAACTATACAACATCACGACATTTATTTAAAAGACTCGGAAGAGTCTTGCTTAATATGTTCATACAAGCAGGGTCACACGACCCGACACTCAAAGTCATACAATCAAAGTCATACAAACCAACGAAAGCATAAAAGTTGTCTGAGTACAGACAGATGAAAGGATAAGGCATAAAGCCTGACTATCTACATATCCCTTCTAAAATGGGCCAGATCGTAGCTGGGACACCAGCTACTCGTCATCATCGATGTCTAGAAAGAACCCACCTGTTAGCTCTTGGGTTTCCTCTGCAACAATTATTAAGCAAACATGCGTACAAAAGTACTCAGCAAGACTTTAGAACAGATCTATCTACTCATGCTCAGATATGAATAAAGGGGGTTGTGGTGTTTCATGCAGCAAGCCAACTTTGACTCTTGGCTAGACAAAGCTACATTTTTAAATAGTTTTGACAACTTTGTTTTCTCGCACACGAGTCCACTAACTCCACAACAATACACCATCATGGAATCATTCCCGTCTTCCTACGGAAATGCCATCCATGACACTCACACTTATCTTGATACTTTATGAGTAGCCATTAAAGTTATCTATGAATAACATATGTCTCCAAGTAGCCCATATCTGTGGACACGGCTATTCCAATAAATCGTAACCCTATAGGGGTGTACTTCTTAACACACGCTCTCGCCACTTATCGCTATGTGCACGTCATGCACCTCGGCAACCTTCAAGCGGAAGCCCAGCGAGGGAGTCGATCACGACCGTTAACCATGCTAATACCTAGTCCAGGTTTATCGCCTATTTGAGAGTAACCCACACAGAAGTCCGGCCGAGGTTTCTACCACGGCCCCAAACGATGTGGGCAGGGTTTCCAAGCCCACCATCCAGGTTCCACTTGGTACACCGTGCCACTGCCTACCGCATCATAGCCCACCTCTAAGGTCAACACTATGCATGGCCTTCAGCATGACTAGAAACACCAGAAACTACTTGCAACTCCTGGACTGGGTACTAGGCAATTAATAAGTCGAGAGGGTCAATTAAGTATCCCAACGTATGGTAGTATCTAGTCTTGGATTACATACACGGAACTCAGTTCCTATGGACGGTTCCAATGAAACAACCCGCCATGTACTCCTACATAGCCTTCAATCGGTACCTTTACCAAATCAGGTTCCACACTTAAACTTTGTCACTAGAACACATTTATCCATTCCTGTTCATCACCTAGATGAAACAGACCTGACACAACTTCTAGGCATAGCAAGCATAGCAGGAATAACACATCACAGGTCAAGCATCTACCAGGTATGCTAGGTTGCATGGTTTGGCTATTTACCGTGACAATGACACGTCATGCAAAGGAATAGGATCACCTACCGAAGTATAGCATTTGAAATAGTTTGTCCTAATGCAATAAGTGGGAGCAGGATCAAGAACATGGGATGATATCGGGATGATCAAAAGGGTGCTTGCCTTGTTGCTCAGCAGAGGGGTAATATCCGTCAGTCGGATATTCAGTCGTATCCGGAGGGGCTAGGCCTACCGAACTAACAACTTACAACTAATAGCAATCATATGCAACAATCATGATGCATGAACATGGCATGAAAAGAGGAGTGATATGATTCAATGTGGTTGGTGAAACCTTAGTTTGCATCTCGTTTGAAACCCAAATTCAAATATTATTTGAAATGGCATATTTATCTTAATCATTTAATTGATTTGACCTGATGCTTTTTCATAACTTTGTTTTTCATGCATGAAAGTAGCACCATTGTGTTCATTAAATTTTTCTGATCAATTTGCATATATTATTTGTGTGATTTGGAGTTATAATCAAATTTCTATGAATTTACAAAGTTTTGCAATTATTCTGGGATTATTTTAAAACCAGAATTGATTTTATTGCATCAGCATGGCATCAGCAGGTCAGCTGGCCGTTGAAAGTGAAACCTGACCAGTGGGACCCACTTGTCAGTGACTCTAGCCAGAAATTAGTTAAGTTTAAACTTAATTAGATATTTAACAGGGCCGGACCCACATGTCAGTGTGTGTTTAACTTGTAATATAATTATTATTTTTATTTTTGACTAAACTCAATTAGTCAGGGGGCTGGCTCCACTTGCGAGGGACTCACAGGAGTCAACCCCACCGGCGATGGCGTCAAACCCACCGGCGACGAGGCTCCAGCGGCCACCAGAACGGCGGAGGGCCTCGTGTTTGCTATTCCGGTGACCAAACGCAAGGCGGAAGGCACCAGAGGAACGGTTGGTCGATCGCGGTTCCATTTTTGCAAAGAACATGGGCTAAGATGGCCGGAGATGACGTCGACGACGAGCTCAGCCGCTGCTGGAGTTCGGGCTATGACGAGGGCATCGAATCCGAGTGCAAAATCGTGCGGGGTTGGGCTCCTAGAGTATCTATGCGATGCACTGAAGCTGCTGGTGGCCTCAGAACAACCAGCCGATCACTGGAGAGCTACCGGCGATGAGCTCCGCGGCGGATCTCGTCGGCTCCGGTGGAATCGGGCGATGGAGGAAAGAATCGAGGGGGAAAACATGGGGGAAATCTTCCTGGGCTCACTGGGATTGCAGAAGCGTCAAGATCAGCCTCGAAGAAGGACCGAGGAAGAAGAACGACGGCAGCGAGCTCCAGGGATCCGAGGTTGAAGACGATGGCGTTCCGGCGTCTCAGGGCTCGAGGGCTCGCGTGGCTCGCTGGGAAGCTTCAGGGGGTCGAGGCGGGTCTTCTGCGCAGCTCAGGTGAGGGGGAGAGAGGCTGGAGCAACAGCGAGCTCGAGCTCGGCTCGGGCTCTAATGGCGGTCGAGATGGGAGAGAGCGGGGGGCCGAATGTGGGAAGGATGAGCTCAGGAGGAGGTCGCGGGAGGCTATCCCCTCCTTGCGAGCGCGAAGCGGCGGCCAGGCAGGCACGCAGGCACGTGGCCGCAACGGAGGGAGCGACGGCCAGCTCCTGCTGCGGACTGGAGGAGGTAGATGACAGGAGGGGGAGCTCGGCCGGGCCAGGTGAGCGAGAGGTATCCTTTTTTCATTTTTCTTTCTTTCCAGTTTCTGTTTTATCATTTCTGATTTAGTTTATTTTATTTTTGGCTCCAAACTATTTCAAAAATAGTTTGAATGATACTCGGCTGTTATTTGGAATATTTCCAAATATATATAAAAGTTTCAACATTTTAAGAGAATTTGAAATATTTGAAATCAAATATATAATTGATTTCAGTGGCTTTTATACTTAAAATAAAATCCCAAAAGCATTTTGAAAATATATTTCACCCTTGATATTTTGTTTTCAAGAATTATCAGAAAAGATGAACTTTTATGATGGCCATTTTGGGTTCATTGTTTTCCCACCAAATTTGAATTGTTTTTGAAAATAGAGTTGCTATGGTTTGCTTGTGTTTTCATTTGTTTGCTTCTGATTTCCTTTCATTTTCTTGGATGCAATGGAAAAGGGATAAGCACAACCTTGCTATACTCTATTAGGGATTCAGGGATGTGACAACTCACCCCCACTCAAAAGAATCTCGTCCCGAGATTTGGAAGTCGTCGGGAATAGCGCGGGATACTCAATTCGAAGACGATCCTCTCTTTCCCATGTTGCCTCTTTTTGAGAATGATTTGACCATTGAACTATAAGAAACTTGAGGTTTCGACATCAAGTGGTACGCTCAGCTTGATCAAGAATACGAACAGGGTATTCTCGGTATGAGAGGTTATCTTGGAGATCAAGCATTTCGTGGTCCACTTCACGGATAGGATCCGAAAAGCAATGCGTGAGTTGCGAGACGTGGAATACATCATGAACCTTGGAAAGATGCGGAGGTAGTTCCAACTGGTAGGAAACTTCTCCTCGTTTGGCAAGAACGCGAAAAGGACCGATGTAACGAGGGGCCAACTTGCCCTTGATACCGAAACAATGGGTACCCTTCAGAGGTGTAACCCGAAGGTAAGCCTTCTCGTCAACTTCAAGGTCACAGCCTTATGATGGCGATCATATTGGCTCTTTTGACGAGACTGGGCTGTTTTCAATTTTTCACGAATAATGCGAACTTGCTCTTCTGCTTCCTGGATCATATCCGGACCAAAGAGTTGCCTCTCTCCGGTTTCTGACCAATTAAGAGGTATTCGACATCTTCGTCCATAGAGAACTTCAAAAGGATCTTTGCCCAAGCTTGATTGATAACTATTGTTAGAAGCAAATTCAGCGAATGGAAGGCACTTCTCCAATTCATGCTGAACGATATAACACAAGCTCGGAGCATATATTCTAGGATTTGATTCACTCTTTCTACTTGACCACTTGATTGAGGATGGAAAGCAGTGCTAAAAGATAGGTGAGTTCCCATGGCATTCTGAAAACTTTCCCATAAGCGAGAAGTAATAATACTTCCACGGTCTGAGTTAATCTCCAGAGGAACACCATGAAGAGACACTATTCGAGAGATGTATAACTCTGCTAGCTGGCTAGCTGTTATACGCTCACGAACTGGAAGAAAACGAGCTACTTTGGAAAGACGGTCAATGACCACAAAGATAGGATTATTTCCTTTCTTGGTCTTGGGAAATCCAGTGATGAAATCCATACTGACTTTATCCCATTTCCATTCAGGAATAGCTAAAGGTTGAAGGGTGCCAGCAGGCCTTTGATGTTCTGCCTTAACTCGACGACAAATGTCGCAGTTAGCAACGAACTCAGCAATTTCTCTCTTCATCCTAGTCCACCAAAACCTCTGGTGTAGGTCCTGATACATCTTAGTACTACCAGGATGAATGGTGAGAGGAGAATCATGAGCCTCCTTGAGGATCAACTACTGCAGACGTTTGCTCTTAGTAACCACTAGACGGTTCTGAAAGAACACGACACCTTGCTCATTGATAGAGAAATCCCTAGCGTTTCCGCTAGCAATATTCTCCTTGATCCGGGATATACCCTTATCATATGTCTGCACAGCTATGATTTGATCCCCAAGAGTAGGTTTCGCCACCTGGTTAGAAAGGAATCCTTGAGGAACAATGTGAAGATTTAACTTCCAAAATTCCTCATAGAGATGTGGTTGACCTCGTTGTAGCATCAGATTGTTACAATAAGACTTACGACTTAGTGCATCAGCCATACCATTGGCCTTCCCCGTGGTGTAAGTTATCCCTAAGTCATAATCTGTGATCAACTCAACCCACTGTCTTTGCCTGAGATTTAAATCCGGCTGGGTGAAGATATATTTCAGACTTTGGTGATCAGTGAATATTTCGCAACGATTACCAAGAAGGTAATGTCGCCAGGCTTTAAGTGCATGGACTACAGCTGCCAGCTCAAGATCATGTGTGGGATAATTATCCTCATGTGGATGCAACTGTCGAGATGCTATGCAATCACATGACGATCCTGCATGAGAATGCAACCTAATCCTTGTCGCGAGGCGTCGCAATAGATGACAAAGTCCTTAGAAAAATCTGGTGCTAGCAACACAAGTGCGGAAGTCAGGCGTCTTTTCAGTTCCTGAAAACTAATGCTCACACTGTGGTGTCTACTCGAACTTTTTATCTTTCTTGAGGAGTTCAGTTACAGGCTTTGCAACCTTGGGTAAATTCTCGACAAAGCGGCGACAATAGCTCGCTAGACCAAGAAAACTCCTAACTTGCTTAACCGATTCAGGTTGAGTCCAATCAAGGACGACTTGAACTCTCTAGGGATTGACAACAATACCCTTACCAGAGATTACGTGGCCTAGATAGGTCACTTCTAGTAACCAAAATTCACATTTTGAAAACTTGGCATAAAGGCGATGCTCTCGAAGTTTCATCAATACCAGCCTTAGATGCTCGGCATGTTCTTGTTCATTCTTCGAGTAGATGAGAATATCATCACGGTATACCACGACGAATTTATCCAAATACTCCATGAAGATTGAATTCAACAAGAAAGAGAAGGTGGCTGGGGCATTGGTTAAACCGAAGGACGTGACGGTGTACTCGTATTGGCCATAACGAGTGACAAAAACCGTTTTTGGAATGTCCCCGTTTTTGATCTTGATTTGATGGTAACCCAACCTCGGATCCATTATGGAGAAGAATAAGGATCCAGCGAGCTGATCATACAGATCGTTGATCCTAGGGAGCGGATACTTGTTCTTTATGGTGACCAGGTTAACTGGTCGATAATCTACAACCATATGATCCGTTCCATCTTTCTTCTTGACGAAGAGGACGGTACAAGCCAAAGGAGAAGAGCTAGGACGAATGAAACCTTTATTCAAGGCATCATCTAGTTGCTTCTTAAATTCGGATAGCTCCAGGGGTGCCATCTTATAGGGTCTTCTGGCTATTGGAACAGTTCCCAGAACAAGGTCTATCACAAACTCTACATCTCTGTCAGGTGGAATTCCTGGCAGTCTTCTGGAAAAACATCCGGGAAGTGATGGACTACCCGAATGTCTTCAAGTTCTGGGAGAGGGTTGGCATTGAGGGAATAGAGTTTGCATTTGGCAACTCGAGTAGAGACATTAACTATCTCACCCAAGGGATGGGTAAGCTGAACATTTCTAGAATTAGTATCAATCTTAGCATAATGAGCTGACATCCAGTCCATACCCAAGATGATATTGCTATCCTAAGATTTCAGGGCTATCAAAGATGCTAGAAAAACTTGCCTGACTACTAGGATTTCATTGTCATAGATTATTCTGGAGGTTTGCCACTTACTACCAGGGGTTTGGACAACCAATGGGATTGGCATATCACAAAAGGACATGTTATGCAACTGTGCATAACTTTCTGAAATGAAGGAAGGAGATGACCCAGTGTCAAAAAGGACAAACGATGGGTGATGATTAACAAGGAGCGTACCCAGTATGACGTCGAGATCTTCTGCAACTTCTTCTACTAAAACATAATTCACGAGGCGACGTGCAGGAGTTGGCTTCACATAGTAAGCTTTGCCCGACTTGCCTTGCCCAACGGACTTTCCAGGTTGCTTGGCACCTATATTCTGATGACACTCTCGTGAGTAGTGCTCTGGTTCTCCACACTTGTAACAGATCACCTGATTGGCACGTGGTGCAGCATTGCTAGCTGGACCACCATAGATCTTTGCTGGAGGGTTGTTCTGATTCGCCTGAGGCGCCACTTAGGATGGCCTCGGGGTATATCTTAGCGGAAAAGAGCTATTCGAAACCCACAACCTGTGTTTTGGGAACGCGGAACCAGATGAGGAGCCAGAGTCACGGGAGGGCTTCTTAGTAGCTTCATAGTCGGTATGACCAGTATCGGCACTGATCGCCTTGTTGACAAGAGCTTGAAAGCTTGTACATTCGTGGAGGCGCAGGTCACGACGCAGTTCAGGGCTCAGACCCTTGCAGGATCTTGCTTGCTTCTTGGCATCAGTTGACACTTCTTCAATTGCATAGCGAGCGAGATTACCGAACTTGCGGCTATAAGCATCCACGATCAACTTTCCCTGGGTCAAGGCACAAAATTCCTCTCTCTTACGGTCCATCAGACCTTCTGGGATGTGGTGCAGACGGAAGGCTGCACTGAAGTCTGCTCATGTGGCTGCTGGTCTGGCAGGACGCATAGCTTCAAAATTCTCCCACCACAGATTGGCGGGTACTTCCAGAAAGTACGCCGCAAAGGTCACCTTGTTGGCCTGAGAAACATTTGCAGAGCGAATCTTGCGTGATATACTGCACAACCAGTCATCAACATCGAGAGGATCGATGAGGTGATGGAACTTCGGGGGATTCAGCTTCACGAAGTCATTGAGGGACACTGCATCATTCCTTGGCTGACGAGCCGTATTTTGCTCAATACGCTCTAGTACACGGTTGGTCTCTCTTTTGTTTCTTTCCGCCTCAAGCATAACTTCCGCCACAGAAGGCGGGTGAGGCAATTCCTCCTGCGATGCCTGACTACCTTCTCCCTGCTCATGGGCAGGGGCATGGTTCAACCTGGTGAACACCATCCTGACAAACAAACTCACAGCTTAGACCAATATCAACATCAATACTAGCTATGGATTAAGAATGCACTGAAAACATGGAATGCGGAAATGAACATATGAACAACATGGTAACAAGCAACTGCTATATATACACCATGGTTCATACACACCATTACATAGTTCAGTACAACCTCAACCGAAGAGCAAACTACTGAAAAGATGATACTACTCATCAGAGGCTTTCGAAGCTTCCTATACACTATTTAGCTATGCCTCCCGAACTCATCTTACGACATAAGCATACTCCACAAGACACACAGGATTGTGGAAGTACAGCTACTACCATACTACTCCTCCACTCATGGTCCAGGCATCCACATAAAACATCTCATAAAGGTTGCCTCCATGGCCTGGGAGCTCAACCTGCGGATCAGGAAAAACTCGAGCCTGAGACCCCTGAGAACTGTAAGGACACGGGTGTGGCCTTGGTCCCTTGAGTGGTGGTAGTAGAGGTCCCCGAAGAGGGGTGACTCCTCCTATAGCAGGCTAGTTAACATGAGCTAGAAGATGGGTCCTAACAGGGTTCAACATCTCCATCTCTCCATACCCTGTCTGGACTACAGGTGCCAGCTGTGTCAAAGCCGTCCATAGACGGACACGTGTAGCATAGAGTTCTATACAAAGGGCACTAGCATCCCTGTCTCTATTCTCTAACATCTCAGCAGTGGATGATACGTATCCGTCGTATCTACTTTTCCAAACTATTTTGCCCTTGTTTTGGACTCTAATTTGCATGATTTGAATGGAACTAACCCGGACTAACGCTGTTTTTCAGCAGAATTGCCATGGTGTTGTTTTTGCGCAGAAATAAAAGTTCTCGGAATGACCTGAAAATTTACAGAGAATTTTTGTGGAATATATAAAAAATACAGGCGCAAGAATCAACGGAGGAAGTGGAGCTATGAGCCAACAAGCCCACCAGGCACGGGCCCCCCTGGCCATGCCTGGCAGGCTTGTGGGGCCCACAAAGCTCCATTGCCTCCAATCTCAGCTCTATTTAGCCTCTTTCGTCCGAAAAAAAATCAAGAAGAAGAGTTCATCGCATTTTACGATACGGAGGTGCCACCACCTCCTGTTCTTCATCTGGAGGGCAGATCTGGAGTCTGTTCTGGACTCCGGAGAGGGGAAATCATCGCCATCGTCATCATCAACCTTCCTTAATCGCCAATTCCATGATGCTCTTCGCCGTTCGTGAGTAATCTCATCGTAGGCTTGCTGGACGGTGATGGGTTGGATCAGATCTATCATGTAATCGAGTTAGTTTTGATGGGGATTGATCCCTAGTATCCACTATGTTCTGAGATTGATGTTGCTACTACTTTGCCATGCTTAATGCTTGTCACTAGGGCCCGAGTGCCATGATTTCAGATCTGAACCTATTATGTTGTCGCCAATATATGTGTGTTCTTGATCCTATCTTGCAAGTTGTAGTCACCTACTATGTGTTATGACCCGACAACCCCGGAGTGACAATAGCCGGAACCACTCACGAAGATGACCATATTATGAGGAGTTCATGTATTCACTAAGTGTTAATGCGTTGGTCCGGTTCTTTATTAAAAGGAGAACCTTAATATCCCGTAGTTTCCATTAGGACCCCGCTGCCACGGGAGGGATGGACAATAGATGTCATGCAAGTTCTTTTCCCTAAGCACGTATGACTACATACGGAATACATGCCAACATTAGATTGACGAACTGGAGCTAGTTACATATCTCTCCGTGTTATAATTGTTGCATGATGAATAGCATCCGGAATAATCATCCATCACCGATCCAATGCCTATGAGTTTTTCCTACTGTTGTCACTACTGCTACTGTTACTCTGTTTCTACTGCTGTTACTCTGCTGCTACTGTTGTTACTTTGCTGCTAGTGGTTACTGTTGCTACTGCTGCTATCATACTACCTTGCTACTAATACTTTGCTGCAGATACTAAATCTTTCACGTGTGGTTGAATTGACAACTCAACTGCTAATACTTGAGAATATTCTTTGGCTTCCCCTTGAGTCGAATCAATAAATTTGGGTTGAATACTCTACCCTCAAAAACTGTTACGATCCCCTATACTTGTGGGTTATCAGTGGACTGCAGCAGCGGATCCTCCATACAGGAATCAAAGTAGACCCCACTGAGGTATCCTTCTTCTCCTGGCTGAGAGGCGGGAACATAGCAGAATTCTGAGTTTTGCAGCAGTGCATGTCTGGCTCTCATGATGGTCAACATTGAATAGGCAGCATCTTGTTCCGCCATGTCGACAGTAACCCCCAATCCGTAAGACCAATGGATCGGCTCCTCGGCTCCAAGGTAATCTGGGAATACCCTAACAGTGCACAGGTACTGACTCTGGTTAAAATCCCCGTACTGCTCCTCCACTGTATACTCTGGGTACCAGCGGTAACCGGCTACTGATGTCATCCTGACCAGTATGTCCGTGTGACCCGGCACATCAATGCACCTGGTCAGACGGACCACCTCACGAGAAGGACGGCCAGGCATCTGAAAATAGAGAGTAATGCAAAGGCATTAGAGCTCTGGAGATAAAATTGGGCAGCATAACGGTTGTAAATGCTCAAAAACAATTTTGAGACAACCCACAAAAGATAGGATAGCATAACCACTCAACTATCAAGTTCAATTCCATGGCCATCAACACTTACTTTCTTTTCCTTGGAATAAAAGAAACTTGGAGTAACTCTCGACTCGTTGCCCTATAATCTACCAATTAGTAATACACGATCCTGAGAGAAAGATAAGTAACCTAGTTCTTAATCCCCGCAGAAAAGACGAGGATGACCAGAATAGAATGACTTGAGAAGAGAAGCAAGAATCTTACGTTCCCTTCCATAAACAATTCCCTTATATATAACTAAAGCAATTTCTAGACTCAACTTCGACCAGTTTGGCTTGGTAATCCTACAGTCAGTCAGGCTCTGATACCAACACTGTCGGGACCCCGATCCTAAGCCATAGGAATCCAGCCTGTAACACATTGCATCCCTTTGCAGTCTCATGCACGGTTATCCCCACGGCTGCCACCTTACCTTGGCTGGGACCGTTTGCGCCTTTTGACTCACGTATGCATTAGTGTCGCTAGCATTCCAATGTCAAAGAACCCGGGTCGACATATCTAGTCATAAACTCAAGTGGCTTGACTGTACAGAGATAGGCATACATAACCCAGCAAAGCAGGTGTCGGTCAACAGCGAGTGTAGACGAGTCGTTGCAAGCTACAAGGACTCCATTACACCGCGTGACATTTCCCCGAAGGGACAGACACAACAACTAAGAAGGATACATGTCGGTCAACCAATGTGTCCGGAGCAGTAGCGAACTACCAAGGCTCGGTGGAATCACAAAGGTGCATTTCTCTATATAGAGAGCTACTAAGGCATACGACTAGATGTCGGATACCATACATATCACAGTGCATCACACGTACGCATGACATACTAGATATGTATAGATACAAAAATGGCATCACAACATAACCATACAACATCATGACATTTATTTAGAAGACTCGGAAGAGTCTTGCTTAATATGTTCATACAAGCTGGGTCACACGACCCGACACTCAAAGTCATACAATCAAAGTCATACAAACCAACGGAAGAATAAAAGTTATCTGAGTAAAGACAGATGAAAGGATATGGCATAAAGCCTGACTATCTACAGATCCCTTCTAAAAGGGGCCAGATCGTAGCTGGGACACCAGCTACTCATCATCATCGATGTCTAGAAAGAACCCACATGTTGGCTTGTGGGTTTCCTCTTCAACAATTATTAAGCAAGCATCAGTACAAAAGTACTCAGCAATACTTTGGAACAGATCTATCTACTCATGCTCAGGTATCAATAAAGGGGGTTGTGGTGTTTCATGCAGCAAGCCACCTTTGACTCTTGGCTAGACAAAGCTACATTTTTAAATAGTTTTGACAACTTTGTTTTCTCGCACACGAGTCCACTAACTCAACAACAATACACCATCATGGAATCATTCCTGTCTACCTACGGAGATGCCATCCATGACACTCACACTTATCTTGATACTTTTATGAGTAGCCATTAAAGTTATCTATGAACAACATATGTCTCCATGTAGTCCATATCCGCGGATGCGGCTATTCAAATAGATCATAACCCTGCAGGGGTGTACTTCTTCACACATGCTCTCGCCACTTATCGCTATGTGCACATCATGCACCTCGGCAACCTTCAAGCGGAAGCCCAGCGAGGGAGTCGACCACGACTATTAACCACACTAATACCTAGTCCAGGTTTATCGCCTATTTGAGAGTAACCCGCACGGAAGTCCGGCCGAGGTTTCCGCCACGGACCCAAACAATGTGCGTAGGGTTCCCAAGCCCACCATCCGGGTGCCACTTGGTATACCGTGCCACTGCATACCACATCATAACCCTCCTCTAAGGTCAGCACTATGCACGGCCTCCAGCATGACTACAAACACCAGAAACTACTTGCAACTCCTGGACTGGGTACTAGGAGATTAATAAGTCGAGAGGGTCAATTAAGTATCTCAACATGTGGTAGTATCTAGTCTTAGATTACATACACAGAACTCATTTCCTAAGGACGGTTCCAATGAAACAACCCGCCATGTACTCCTACATAGCCTTTCATCAGTACCTTTACCAAATCAGGTTCCACACTTAAACTTTGTCACTAGAACACATTTATCCATTCATGTTCATCACCCAGATGAAACAGAACTGACACAACTTCTCGGCATAGCAAGCATAGCAGGAATAACACATCACAGGTCAAGCATCTACCAGGTATGCTAGGTTGCATGTTTTGTCTATTTACTATGACAATGAGAGGTCATGCAAAGGAATAGGATCAGCTACCGAAGTAAAGCATTTGAAATAGTTTGTCCTAATGCAATAAGTGGGAGGAGGTGCAAGAACATGGGATGATATCGGGATGATCAAAAGGGTGCTTGCCTTGTTGCTCAGCAGAGTGGTAATATCCGTCAGTCAGATATTCAATCGTATCCGGAGGGGCGGGCCCTACCGAAATAACAACTTACAATTAGTAGCAATCATAAGCAACAATCATGATGCATGAACATGGCATGAAAAGAGGAGTGATATGATTCAATGTGGTTGGTGAAACCTTAGTTTGCATCTGGTTTGAAACCCAAATTCAAATATTATTTGAAATGGCATATTATCTTAATCATTTAATTGATTTTACCTGATGTTGTTTCATAACTTCTTTTTTCATGCATAAAAGTAGCACCATTGTGTTCATTGAATTTTTGTGACCAATTTGCATATATTATTTGTTTGATTTGGAGTTATAATCAAATTTCTATGAAATTCCAGAGTTTTGCAATTATTCCGGGATTATTTTAAAACCATAATTGAATTTATTGCATCAACATGACATCAGCAGGTCAGCTTGCCGTTGAAAGTCAAACCTGACCAGTGGGACCCACTGGTGAGTGACTCTGGTCAGAAATTAGTTAAGTTTAAACTTAATTAGATATTTAACAGGGCTGGACCCACATGTCAATGTCTGTTTAACTTTTTATATAATTATTATTTTTATTTTTGACTAAACTTAATTAGTCATGGGGCTGGCCCAACTTGCCAGGGACTTAGGGGAGTCAACCCCACCGGCGATGGGGTCAAACCCACCCGCGATGAGGCTCCGGCGACCACCAAAACGACGGAGGGCCTTGGGTTTGCTATTCTGGCGACCAAACGCAAGGCGGAAGGCACCAGAGGAACGGTTGGTCGATCGCGGTTCAATTTTTGCAAAGAACAGGGAGTAAGATGGCCGAAGATGACGTCGGCGACGAGCTCAGCGGCTGCCGGAGTTCGGGCTATGACAAGGTCATCGAATCCGAATGCAAAAACGTGCGGGCTTGGGCTCCTAGAGCATCTACGCGATGCACTGAAGCTGTTGGTGGCCTCAGAATAACCAGCCTATCACCGGAGAGCTACCGGTGACGAGCTCCCACGGCGGATCTCGTCGGCTCCGGTGGAATCGGGTGCTAGAGGAAGGAATCGAGGGGGAAAACGTGAGGGAAATCTTCTTGGGCTCACTGGGATTGTAGAGGCATCGAGATCAGCCTCGGAGAAGGACTGGGGAGGAAGAATGACGACGGCGAGTTCCGGGGTTCCGAGGTTGAAGATGATGGCGTCCGGGCGTCTCAGGGTTCGAGGGCTTGCGTGGCTCGCTGGGAAGCTTCAGGGGGTCGAGGCGGTTCTTCTGCGTGGCTCAGGTGAGGGGGAGAGAGGCTGGAGCGACGGCGAGCTCGAGCTCAGCTCGGGCTCTAATGGCGGCCGAGAGGGGAGAGAGCCGGGGGCCAAATGGGGGAAGGATGAGCTCGGGAGGAGGTTGCGGGACGTTATCCCCTCCTTGCCAGCGTGAAGCGGCGGCCAGGCAGGCACGTAGGTGCATGGCCGCGTCACGGGAGCGGCGGCCAGCTCCTGCTGCCGACTGGCAGGAGGTAGACGACAGGAGGGGGAGCTGGGCCGGGTCAGGTGAGCGACAGGTAACCTTTTTTCATTTTTCTTTCTTTCCAGTTTTTGTTTTATCATTTCAGATTTAGTTTATTTTATGTTTGGCTCCAAACTATTTCAAAAATAGTTTGAATGATACTGGGGTGTTATTTAGAATATTTACAAACATATATAAAAGTTTCAACATTTTAAGAGAATTTGAAATATTTGAAATCAAATATATAATTGATTTCAGTGGCTTTCATATTTAAAATAAAATGCCAAAAGCATTTTGAAAATATATTTCACCCTTGATATTTTGTTTTCAAGAATTATCAAAAAAGATGAACTTCTATGATGGCCATTTTGTGTTCATTGATTTGCCACAAAATTTGAATTGTTTTTGAAAATAGAGTTGCTATGGTTTGCTTTTGTTTCCATTTATTTGCTTCTGATTTCCTTTCATTTTCTTGGATGCAATGGAAAAGACATAAGCACAACCTTGCTATACTCTATTAGGGAGTCAGGGATGTGACATCAGAGTTATCCGGATTAGTGTCAAAGCTTGCATCGACATAACCCTTTACGATGAATTTTTAATCACCTCCATAATTGAGAAAAATTCCTTAGTCCACTAGTTACTAAGGATAACTTTGACCGTTGTTCAGTGACTAAATCCTGGATCACTCTTTGTACCCCTTGACAGACTCATGGCAAGGCACACATCAGGTGCCGTACACAACATGGCATACTTTAAAGCCTACAGCTAAGGCATAGGGCACGACCTTCATCCTTTCTCTTTCTCCTGCCGTGGTCGGTCTTTGAGTCTTACTCAAACTCACACCTTACAACACAGCCAAGAACTCCTTCTTTACTGATCTATTTTGAACTCCTTCAAAAACTTGTCATGGCATGCATTTCATTGGAAGTTCTATTTAGCATTTTGATCTATCTCTATAGATCTTGATGCTCAATGTTCAAGTAGATATATCCAGGTTTTCCTTTGAAAAACTCCGTTCTAACAACCCTTTATGCTTTCCAGAAATTCCACATTACTTTCGAGCAACAATATGTCAACCACATATACTTATAAAAAATTCGATAGTGCTCCCACTCACTTCTTTGGAAGTACAAGTTTCTCATAAACCTTGTATAAACCCAAAAGCTTTGATCATCTCATCAAAGCGTATATTCCAACTCCGAGATGCTTGCACTAGTCCATAGAAGGATCGCTGACGCTTGCATACTTGTTAGCATCCTTAGGATCGACAAAACCTTCTGGTTGTATCACATACAACCTTTCCTCAAGGAAACCGTCGAGGAAACAATGTTTTGACATCCTATGTGCAATATTTCATAAATAATGCAGCAACTGCTAACATAATTCCAACAGACTTTTAGCATCGCTACGAGTGAGAAAGTCTCATCATAGTCAACTCTTTGAACTTGTCGGAAACATCTCTGCGACAAGTCGAGCTTTTCTAAATGGTGACTTTTCACCATCATCGTGTGTCTTCTTTTTAAAGATCCATCTGTACTTAATAGTCTTACGACCATCAAGTAGTTCTTCCAAAGTATACACTTTGTCGAGGATATACCCCATGGTATGACCCCACAGACGGTTATGACTGGGCAGACAGTTATGACTCGGCACACAGTTATGACCCGCCAGAGAGTCAAGTTCCAGAGACGAGTCCCTGAAGATGAGTCTTGAAGGGAAGCCCGGTCGTAAGCTGCCCGGGACTCAGCAATCCGTTTGCTAAGTCGCGCGGGACTCAGCAATCCATTTGTAAGTCACCCGGGACTCAGCAATCTGGACGTAAGTCGCCCGGGACTCAGCAATCCGGTCGTAAGCTGTCCAGGACTCAGTAATCCGTTTGCTAAGTCGCTCGGGACTCACCAATCCATTTGTAAGTCGCCCAGGACTCAGAAATTCATTTGTAAGTCGCCTGGGACTCAGCAATATGGTCGTAAGTCGCCCGGGACTCAGCAATCTGGTCGTAAGTTGTCCGGGACTCAGCAATCCGTTTGTAAGTCACCCGGGACTCACCAATCCATTTGTAAGTCGCCCGGGACTCAGCAATCCGTTCGTAAGTCGCCCGGGACTCAGCAATCCGTTCGTAAGTCGTCCGAGACTCAGCAATCCGGTCGTAAGCCGCCCGAGACTCAGAAGCCCACGAAGAGAAGCCCGTGGTGGAGAGTCATAATAGGTTAAGCCTAAATCCAACTTGGACTCTATATGTAACCCGCCCCTTCAGCTTATATAAGGAGGGGCGAGACACCTTGAGGGGGTGAGGTTTTTTAGACGTCTGAATAGACAAGATTCACACCTTAGGTCTAGACAAGACAAATCATGAGATAGACAGATTAGACACCCACGAGATTAGAGGTGCCGAGTCTGCACCCTTGTAATCGAGATCATCATCTTCATCAATGAAACACAAGCAGGACGTAGGCTTTTACCTCCATCCGAGGGGCCGAACCTGGGTAAACTCGCGTCTCTCGATTCCGACCAGCCCCTTCAAGCCGCCATATGGTTGCGATGGCCTCACATCTAGGTCTTTGTACGAGGACATCTGCCGTGACAAAACCACGACAGTTGACACCCACCGTGGGGCTGATCGCATGGTGGTATTGCGTTTTTGGAGGGAACTCTCCCAGGAGTCTAAGAGATCGCGATTGACTGGATGATGCAGAGCCGGGAAAGAATAGTTGCACATGATAACCCGGCGAGGGCTAACCTTGGGCAGAGTTTGCAAAGTCATCGTTTTGTGATCAAGATCCTGATTAAGCTTTGAAGGTCGCAGTACGAGGTTTGAATTAAGTTTTCCTGCCTAGGACAGCCGCCGTCACCGCTAGTGCGATCCATCAAATTAATTCTGTCAAAGGTTGATATGAGTTTTCTCCGTCGAAACAACGTACAAGCAGGAGTCTATCAAAGTCATCAGATTTTCTATTGCAGATTCAGTGGACGAATACGATTGCTGATGTGTTAATCAGCTGACCGATCTGCCGCGTTTGAGTCGGCCATTGCCACATCACGTCCAAGCCGGCCACTGCCACATCGCGTCCGAGTCGCCTCACCTTGAGTCGCCTCGCCTTGAGTGGCCGCGCCATGAGACGGACTCGCCTCGCCTATCAGTCGAATCCGACCGAAAATCAAATTCCACTGTTGCGCTACTGCAGAATCGGGTCAAAGATGTGTGTGAGACTGACATCAAGTTGGAGCTGTATTTCTTACCAACACTCATGAGGCGCGATCATCTTTCGTACCCAGCGCGCAGCGCTTCTGCCGTTCGTCATGACGGTTTTGTAAAAAAGCCCCTGATGTTTTGTGTATTCAACTCGCACTTCCTTTTCAAGTGGGAAAAACAAAAAACGGTTCGTTACGCCTGGTATATATAAAGTACCACCTGTGTTTCAACACAATCATGTGCCTAGCCCGGTGGTCGACGCATTGCTAGCTTGCTGGAGAGACTTGGGTTCGACTCCAGCGTCGGCCTGTTATTCCTTTCCTATTGCTTCATTTTTTGTGTAAATTCAAATGCTTTTAAAACATTCATATCTTTTAAATCCTTACTCCAATTCTAACATGTTATATATGAAAATCGCTCAGAAAAAAGTAAAGATTTCAAATATGCTATTATTTTACATGTTACTTTCCTATTTTTCCTTTCCTATTGCTTCATTTTTTTGTGTAAATTCAAATACTTTTAAAACATTCATATCTTTTAAATCCTACCTCCAAATCTAACATGTTATATATGAAAATCGCTCAGAAAAAATTAAAATTGGTCACGTAATTTTCAAAATTTATATTTAAAAACCTATGTCCCCGGCCGTTTTAGCATATTAGTAGCCCAAATGGCTATAACTCAACCCTTTTACCCCATAATCCTCGATTCAATCCCACATAAGCTTATTTTGTTATTTTTTCTATTGAGCATGTATTTTTTATATTAATAAAACAAAGAACTGTGGGGGCGCTTTTAAGGGCTGTTGTTTCACGCACAAATTTAAATATATGGCACACAAATTTTAAAACGGAGTGAGTACTTAAAATGAAAATATATGGAACACTGGTGAGCATAATAAAAGGTGTTGATAACCTATCGAGGTATTTAACGTGCTTCATAAATAAAGCTGGTCTTTGTTTCCTCTCCGAAGAGCATATACGAAAACTGTAGGAGTCTAAAGATTTTTTATTCAGTTGTAACACATGTACGTGTGACAAACTGAGACGAGAAAGAATGGAAATAGCTATAGTAATAAGCTAACTTGGGGGCTAATGTCGGGGATATACCCCGCGGTATGACCCGGCAGACGGTTATGACTGGGCAGACAGTTATGACTTGGCAGATAGTTATAACCCGCCAGACAGTCAAGTTCCGGAGACGAGTCCCTGAAGATGAGTCTTGAAGAGATGCCCGGTCGTAAGCCGCCCGGGACTCAGCAATCCGTTTGCTAAGTCGCCCGGGACTCAGCAATCCATTTGTAAGTCGCCCGGGACTCAGCAATCCGGTCGTAAGCTCTCCAGGACTCAACAATCCGGTTGCTAAGTCGCGTGGGACTCAACAATCCATTTGTAAGTCGCTCGGGACTCAGCAATTTGGTCGTAAGTTGTCAGGACCCCGGTCCTAAGCCATAGAATCCAGCATGTAACACATCACATCCCTTTGCGGCCTCACGCACGGTTATCCCCACGGCTGCAACCTTACCTTAGCCGGGACCGTTTGCGCCTTTTGACTCGCGTATGCAATTGTGTCGCTAGCATTCCAATGTCAAAGAACCCGGATCGACATGTCTAGTCATAAACTCAAGAAGCAGTTCCGTACGGGGACACACATACATGACCCAGCAAAGCAGGTGTCGGTCATCTGCGAGTGTAGACGAGTCGTGGGAAGCTACAAGGACTCCATTACACCGCGTGACATTTCCCCAAAGGGACAGACACATCAGCTAAGAAGGAGACATGCCGGTCAACCAATGTGTCCGGAGAAGTAGCGAACTACCATGGCTCGGTGGAAACACAAAGGGCATTTCCCCGTAAGGAGTGCTACTAAGGCATACGACTAGGTATTCGAACCCCATACATATCAAGTACAACACACGTACGCATGGCATACCCGATATGCATAGATACATCGATGGCATCACAACATAACCATAACATACAAACTTTATTTAGAAGGCTCGGAAGAGCCTCACACATAATATTACACAGGTAGGGGTCTCACGACCCATCATCATGAGTCATCCAAATAAGTCTTACAAGCCAGCGGAAGATTAAAACTATCTGAGTATAGACAGATGGAAAGGTAAAAGACACATGGCCTGACTATCTACAGACCCAACCTAGGGCCAAAAATCGTAGCTGGGACACCAGCTACTCGTCGTTGTTAACTTCTAGATAGAACCCACCATTAGGGTCATTAACAACCTCTGCAACAAATTATTAAGCAAACGTGAGTACAAAGGTACTCAGCAAGACTTTAGGTTAATCTATCTACTCATGCAATGTATCAACAAGGAGTTGTGGGGTCTCATGCAAAAAGCCAGCTTTTGACTCTTGGCTAGACAAAGCAACATTTTTAAATAATTTCGACAACTTTGTTTTCTCGCACACGAGTCCACTAACTCCACAACAATACTCCATCATGGAATCATTCCGTCACCCAACGGAAATGCCATCCACGACACTCACACTTATCTTGACATTTTTATGAGTAGCCATTATAGTTATCTATGAACAACATATGTTTCCAAGTAGTCCATATCCGCGGACGCGGCTATTCGAATAGATCATAACCCTGCAGGGGTGTACTTCTTCACACATGCTCTCGCCACTTATCTCTATGTGCATGTCATGCACCTCGATAACCTTCAAGCAAAAGCCCAGCGAGGGAGTCGGCCACGACCGTTAACCACTCTAATATCTAGTCCAGGTTTATCACCTATCTGAGGGTAACCCGCACGGAAGTGTGACTGAGGTTTCTGCCACGGACCCAAACGATATGCGCAAGGTTCCCAAGCCCACCATCCGGGTGCCAATTGGTACACCGTGCCACTGCCTACCACATCATAGCCCATCTCTAAGGTCAGCACTATGCACGGCCTCCAGCATGACTATCAACACCAGAAACTACTTGCAACTCCTGGACCGAGTACTAAGCGATTAATAAGTCGAGCGGGGTCATATTTCAGGGCCCATAATGTGGTAGTATCTTGTCTTGAATTACATACACAGAACTCAATTCCTAAGGACGGCTCCAATGAAACAATCCGCCATGTACTCCTACATAGCCTTTCACCGGTACCTTTACCAAGTTAGGTGCAACACACAACCTTTATTAACTGAACACATTCTCACGATCCTATTCATCACCCATATGACAGACCATACACAAATCTAAGCATAGCATGCATAGCAGGATGTGGCACATCAAGGCTCAAGCATCTACCAGGTATGCTAGGTTGCAAGGTTCAGCTATTTACTGTGACAAGGACAGGTCATGCAAAGGAAGTGGGTTCAACTAACGTGGTCAAAGCATTGAAAGCATTTTGACCTAATGCAATAAGTAAGAGCAGGAGCGAGAACATGGGATTTATCGGGATGATAAAAATGGTTGCTTACCTTGTTGCTCAGCAGAGGGGTGATATCCGTCGGTCGGATATTCAGTCGTACCCGAAGGGGCGGGGCCTACCGAATAACAACATAAAATCAATATTAATCATATGCAACAATCATGATGCATGAACATGGCATGAAAAGAAGGGTGATATGTTTCAATGTGGTTGGTGAAACCTTCGTTTCCATCTGGTGTGAAAACCAAATTCAAATATTATTTGAAATGGCATATTTATTATAATCATTTAATTGATTTGACCTGATGCTGTTTCATAACTTTATTTTTCATGCACGAAAGTAGCACCATTGTGTTCATTGAATTTTTTGGATCAATTTGCATATATTATTTGTCTGATTTTAAGTTATATTCAATTTTCTATGAATTTCCAAAGTTTTGCAATTATTCTGGAATTATATTAAATCCAGAATTATATTTATTGCATCAGCATGACATCAGCAGGTTAGCTGGCCGTTGAAAGTCAAACCTGACCAGTGGGACCCACTGGTCAGTGACTCTGGCCAGTTTTAGATTAAGTTTAAACATAATTAGCTAATTAATAGAGCTGGACCCACATGTCAGTGACTGGTTAATGATTACTTAATTATTTATTTTTATTAGGTTAAACTTAACTACTCAAGGGCTGACCCCACCTGTCATAGGGTCAGGGGGGTTGAACCCACCGGCGACGAGGTCAATCTCGCCGGCGGTGAGCCTTCGGCAGCACCAGAGACGGCGGAGGGCGTCGGAAATGCGTCTCCGATGACCAAACGCACGGCAGAGGCCACACGGAGAACGGCCATTCGACGGCGCGCACGATGGAGCAAACCCCAGGTGCTGGGGTGGTCGGAATCCACGCCGGCGACGAGCTTGGCGGCGGCCAAATCTCGGGCCTCGTCGAGGTCACTGCTACGGTGCTCAAAACGCGCGGGGCTGGGCTCCTACGGCACCTACACGGCGAGCTGGAGCCGATGGTGGCCTCGGAATGACCAGCCGGTCACCGTAGAGTCACCTGAGATGAGCTACAGCGGCGGTCCTCATCGGGCTCCGATGGAATCGGGGCTTAGATCTCGGGAACGAAGGGGGAAAGCATGGGAATGGATCCCTAAGCTCACAGAGAGGGCAGAGGCGACGAAAGATGGCTCGGGGACGGCCTGGGGACGATTAATCGACGACGGCGAGTGATACGTCTCAAACGTATCTATAGTTTTTGTTGGTTTCACGTTGTTATCTTGTCATCTTTGGATGTTTTATGTACCTTTCTATTGTTTCCACGTCAATAGCAAACTATTGTTTTGAATCTAATTGATCTGAACATTCACGTCACATAAGAGGAGTTACAAAGGACATCTATGCTAGGTAGCATGAAAGCATCAAAAATTCATTCTTTATCACTTCCCTACTCGAGGATGAGCAGGAGTTAAGCTTGGGGATGCTTGATACGTCTCAAACGTATCTATAATTTTTGATGGTTTCACGTTGTCATCTTGTCATCTTTGGATGTTTTATGTACCTGTTTGTCTTTTTTTGGGACTAACTTATTAATTCAGTGTCAAGTGCCAGTTCCTATTTTTCTGTGTTTTTGGATCTTTTCAGATCTGATTTTGGAACAGAGTCCAAACGGAATAAAATCCCCGAAATGATTTTTTCCCGAACGAAAGAAGATCAGGGGGCTTGTGGGCCAAGCCAGGAGGGCTACAGGGATCCCACAAGCCCCCACTCCGCCACCAAGGGGCGGCGGTGGACAGGCTTGTGGCCTCCCTCGAGCCCCCCCTGACCTAGATCTTGCGCCTATATATTCCCTAAAAATCAGAAAAAAAAAATCAAGGGATCCACGAAATACTTTTCCGCCGCTGCAAGCTTCCGTTTCCGTGAGATCTCATCTGGAGACCCTTCCCGTGCCTTGCCGGAGGGGACTTTGGAGTTGGAGAGCTTCTTCATCATCATCATCGCCCCTCCAATGACTCGTGAGTTGTTCACTTCAGACCTACGGGTCTGTAGTTAGTAGCTAGATGGCTTCTTCTCTCTCTTGGATCTTCGATACAAAGTTCTCCATGATCTTCATGGAGATCTATCCGTTGTAATCTTCTTTGCTGGTGTGTTTGTTGAGATCCGATGAATTGTGGATTTGTGATCAGATTATCTATGATATATATTTGAGTCTTTGCTGATTTCTTATATACATGATTTGATATCCTTGTAAGTCTCTCCGAGTCTTGGGTTTTGTTTGGCCAACTAGATCTATGATTCTTGCAATGGGAGAAGTGCTTGGTTTTGGGTTCTTACCGTGTGGTGACCTTTCCCAGTGACAGTAGGGGCAGCAAGGCACACATTGTGTAGTTGCCATCAAGGGTAACAAGGTGGGCTCTGTCGTAGATATGAGATTGTCCATCTACATCATGTCATCTTGCTTAAGGTGTTACTCTGTTCTTTTGGACTTAATACACTAGATGCATCCTGGATAGCGGTCGACGTGTGGAGTAATAGTAGTAGATGCAGAAAGTATCGGTCTACTTGTTTTGGACGTGATGCCTATAGATATAATCATTGCCATAGATATCGTCACGACTTTGCGCGGTTCTATCAATTGCTCGACAGTAATTTGTTCACCCCCCGTCTACTTGCTTTCATGAGAGAAGCCACTAGTAAACACTACGGCCCCCGGGTCTATTCACACCTATCGTTTCCACTTTTGCTTTTACTTTGCTTTGTTACTTTGTTGCTTTCAGTTCTCACTTGGCAAACAATCTATAAGGGATTGACAACCCCTTCATAGCGTTGGGAGCAAGCTTTTTGTGTTTGTGCAGGCTCTTGTGATACTCCTTCACTGGATCGATACCTTGGTTCTCAAACTGAGGGAAATACTTACCACCGCTGCGCTACATCACCCTTTCCTCTTTGAGGGAACACCAACGCAAGGCTCCAAGGCCACGGGGGAATCCTTTGCATATTTGCCTAGGAAGTCCCTTAAGGCGTAGCCGTAGCAGAAGGATTCCTGGTGCCGTCGACACACCTATTTCTGGCGCCGTTGGAAGGTCTTTTGTTGCAGTAGCAGCGAGCTTGGCGGCCGACGGTTGAAGATGACGGTGATCCGGTGATTCAGGGACTCTCAGCATCGTGTGGCTAGATGGGAAGCTTCAGGACGTCTTGGTGGAGCTTCTGCACGGCTCGAAGGCGAGGAAGGACGGTCGGAGCAACGGCCACCTCGAGCTTGAGCTCGGCTCTAATGGCGGCGGCCGAGAGAAGGGGCGCCGGAGAGCGAATGGAGAGGGGGAGAGCATGGGAGGAGGTTGCGGGAGGCTTATCCCTTCCTCGCCAGCATGAAGCGGTGGCCAGGCAGGCACGCAGGTGCGTGGACGCGCCGGAGGAGGCGGCGGCCACCTCCTGCTGCCGACTGGCACAAGGTAGACGACAGGGGAGGCTGGACCTGGGCCAAGGTAAGCGTTAGATAGGTATTTTCTTTTATCTTTCCTTTCCAGTTTCTGTTAATTCCTTTCTGTCTTTGTTTTATTTTATTTTTGGCTACAAACTATTTCTAAAATAGTTTGAAACATGCTGAAATGTTATTTGGAATATTTCCAAACATATATAAAAGTTTCAGCATGTTTGAAAACTTTGAATTATTTGAAACCAATTATATAGTTGATTTCAGTAGTTTTTAACTTAAATTTAAAATGCCAAAAGCACTGTCAAAATATATATCACCCGTGATATTTTGTTTTCAACATTTATCAGAAATGATGAACTTTTCTATTGGCCATTTTGGAATTTCTAATTTGCCACCAAAATTGAAAAGCTTCTGAATATAGAGTTGCTAGGTTTTGCTTTGGTTTTCTTTGCTTTTCTTTTGGATTTCATTTGATTTTCTTGTATGCAAAGAAAAAGACATGAGCACAACTTGCTAGAATCTAATAGGGATCAGGGATGTGACAACTCACCCCCACTCAAAAGAATCTTGTCCTGAGATTTGGAAGTCGTCGGGAATAGTGCGGGATACTCAAGTCGAAGACGATCCTCTCTTTCCCATGTTGCCTCTTTTTCAGAATGATTTGACCATTGAATTTTAAGAAACTTGAGGTTTCGACATCGAGTGGTATGCTCAGCTTGATCAAGAATACGAACAGGGTTTTCTCGGTATGAAATGTTATCTTGGAGATCAAGCGTTTCGTGGTCCACTTCATGGATAGGATCCGAAAAGCAACGCCTGAGTTGCGAAACGTGGAATACATCATGAACCTTGGATAGATGCGAAGGAAGTTCCAATTGGTAGGCAACTTCTCCCCGTTTGGGAAGAATGTGAAAAGGACCTATATAACGAGGAGCCAACTTGCCCTTGATACCGAAACGATGGGTACCCTTCAGAGGTGTAACCCGAAGGTAAGCCTTCTCGTCAACTTCAAAGGTCACAGCTTTATGATGACGATCATATTGGATCTTTTGACGAGACTGGGCTGTTTTCAACTTTTCACGAATAATGCGAACTTGCTCTTCTGCATCCTGGATCATATCCGGACCAAAGAGTTGCCTCTCTCTGGTTTCTGACCAATTAAGAGGTGTTCGACATCTTCATCCATAGAGAACTTCAAAAGGAGCTTTGCCCAAGCTTGATTGATAACTATCGTTATAAGCGAATTTAGCAAATGGAAGGCACTTCTCCCAATTCATACCGAACGATATAACACAAGCTCGGAGCATATCTTCTAGGATTTGATTCACTCTTTCTACTTGACCACTTGATTGAGGATGGAAAGCAGTGCTAAAAGATAAGTGAGTCCCCATGGCATTCTGAAACTTTCCCAGAAGCGAGAAGTAAATATACTTCCACGGTCTAAGTTAATCTCCATAGGAACACCATAAAGAGACACTATTCAAGAGAAATATAACTCTGCTAGCTGGCTAGCTGTTATACTCTCACGACCTCGAAGAAAATGAGCTACTTTGGAAAGACGGTCAATGACCACAAAGATAGCATTATTTCCTTTCTTGGTCTTGGGAAATCCAGTGATGAAATCCATACTGACTTTATCCCATTTCCATTCAGGAATAGCTAAAGGTTGAAGGGTGCCAGCAGGCCTTTGATGTTCAGCCTTAACTCGACGTCTAACGTCGCAGTTAGCAACGAACTCAGCAATTTCTCTCTTCATCCTAGTCCACCAAAACTTATGGCGTAGGTCTTGATACATCTTAGTACTACCAGGATGAATGGTGAGAGGAGAATCATGAGCCTCCTTAAGGATCATTTGCCTTAAATGTGGATTCTTAGGAACCACTAGACGATTCTGGAAGAACACAACATCTTGATCATTCATGGAGAATTCTTTAGCGTTCCCGCTAATGATATTCTCCTTGATCCGTGATATACCCTTATCACGCTTCTGGCCATCTATGATTTGATCCTTAAGGGTAGGCTTCGCCACCAGCTTAGAAAGGAATCCTTGAGGAACAATGTGAAGATTTAACTTCCGAAATTCTTCATAGAGATTTGGTCGACCTCGTTGTAGCATCAGGTTGTTACAATAAGACATACGACTTAGTGCATCAGCCATAACATTGGCCTTCCCCGGGGTGTAAGTTATCCCTAAGTCGTAATCTATGATCAACTCAACCCATCGTCTTTGCCTGAGATTCAAATCCGGCTTGGTGAAGATATATTTCAGGCTTTGGTGATCAGTGAATATTTCGCAACGATTACCAAGAAGGTAATGTCGCCAGGTTTTAAGTTCATGGACTATAGCTGCAAGCTCAAGATCATGCGTGGGATAGTTATCTTCATGTGGACGCAACTGTCGAGATGCGCATGCAATCACATGACGATCCTGCATAAGAATGCAACCTAATCCTTTTCTTGAGGCGTCGCAATAGATGACAAAGTCCTTAGAAAAATCTGGTGGTAGCAACACAGGTGCGGAAGTCAGGCGTCTTTTCAGTTCCTGAAAACTATGCTCACACTGTGGTGTCCACACGAACTTTTTATCTTTCTTGAGGAGTTCAGTTAGAGGATTTGCAACCTTGGAGAAATTCTCGACAAATCGGCGACAATAGCTCGCTAGACCAAGAAAACTCCTAACTTGCTTAACCTATTCAGGTTGAGTCCAATCAAGGACGGCTTGAACTCTCTCGGGATTGACAACAATACCCTTACCAGAGATTACATGGCCTAGATAGGTCACTTGTGGTAACCAAAATTCACATTTTGAAAATTTGGCATAAAGCCGATGCTCTCGAAGTTTCAATAATACCAGCCTTAGATGCTCGACATGTTCTTGTTTGTTCTTCGAGTAGATGAGAATATCGTCGAGGTATACCACGACGAATTTATCCAAATACTCCATGAAGATTGAGTTCATCAAGCGAGAGAAGGTGGCTGGAGCATTGGTTAAACTGAAGGACATGACGGTGTACTCGTATTGGCCATAACGAGTGACAAAAGCCATTTTTGGAATGTCCCCGTTCTTGATCTTGATTTGATGGTAACCCAACCTTAAATCCATTTTGGAGAAGATTGAGGATCCAGCGAGCTGATCATACAAGTCGTTGATCCTTGGGAGCGGATACTTGTTCTTTATGGTGACGAGGTTAACTGGTCGATAATCTACAACCATCCAATCTGTTCCGTCTTTCTTCTTGACGAAGAGGACGGGACAAGCCCAAGGAGAAGAGCTAGGACGAATGAAACCTTTATTCAAGGCCTCATCTAGTTGCTTCTTAAGTTCGGCTAGCTCCAGGGGTGCCATCTTATAAGGTCTTCTGGCTATTGGAACGGTTCTCGGAACAAGGTCTATCACAAACTCTACATCCTTGTCAGGTGGAATTCCTGGCAGTTCTTCTGGAAAAACATCCGGAAAGTCACGGACTACTGGAATGTTTTCAAGTTGTGGAAGAGGGTTGGCATTGAGGGAATAGAGTTGGCATTTGGCAACTCGAGTAGAGACATTGACTATCTCACCAGAGGGATGGGTAAGCTGAACATTTCTAGAATGAGTTTTAATCTTGGCATAATGGGCTGACATCCAGTCCATACCCAAGATGATATTGATATTCGAAGATTTCAGGGCTATCAAAGATGCTAGAAAAACTAGCCTGTCTACTAGGATTTCATTGTCATAGTTTATCCTGGAGGTTTGCCACTTACTACCAGGGATTTGGACAACCAATGGGATTGGCATATCACAAAAGGACATGTTATGCAACTTTGCATAACTTTCTGAAATGAAGGAATGGGATGACCCAGTGTCAAAAAAACAGACGCTGGGTGATGATTTACAAGGAGCATACCCAATATGACGTCGGGATCCTCTGCAGCTTCTTCTGTTGAAACATAGTTCACACGGCCACGTGCAGGAGTTGGCTTCACATAGTAAGCTTTGCCCGACTTGCCTTGCCCAACAGACTTCCCAGGTTGCTTGTCACCCATATTCTGAGGACACTCTCATGAGTAGTGCCCTAGTTCTCCACACTTATAGCAGATCACCTGATTATCACGGGGTGCAGCATTGCTAGCTGGACCACCATAGGTTTTTTGCTGAAGGGTTGGTCTGATTCGCCTAAGGCGCCACATAGGATGGCCTCGGGGTGTATCTTGGCAGCAGAGAACAATTTGGAACCCACAGCCTGTGTTTTGGGAATGCGGAGCCAGATGATGAGCCAGAGTCACGGGAGTGCTTCTTCGTGGCTTCATAGTCGGTATGACCAGTCTCGGCACTGATCGCCTTGTTGACAAGAGCTTGAAAGCTTGTACATTCATGGAGGTGCAGATCACGACGAAGCTCAGGTCTCAGACCCTTGCGGAATCTTTCTTGCTTCTTGGCATCAGTTGACACCTCTTTAGTTGCATAGCGGGCGAGGTTACCGAACTCGCGACTATAAGCATCCACGGTCAATTTTCCCTGGGTGAATGCACAGAACTCCTCTCTCTTTCTATCCATCACACCCTCTGGAATATGGTGCAGATGGAAGGCTGCACTAAAGTCTGCCCATATGGCTGCTGGTCCGGCAGGACGTATAGCTTCAAAGTTCTCCCACCACAGATTGGCGGGTCCTTCCAGAAAGTACGCCGCAAAGGTCACCTTGTCGGCCTGAGAAACATTTACAGAGCGAATCTTGCGCGATATACTGCACAACCAGTCGTCAGCGTTGAGAGGGTCGGTGGAGTGATGGAACTTCGGAGGATTTAGCTTCACAAAGTCATTGAGGGACACTGCATTATTCCTCGGCTGACGAGCCATATTTTGCTCAATACGCTCTAGCAGACGGTTGGTCTCCCTTTTGTTTCTTCCCGCCTCAAGCATAACTTCCGCCAGAGAAGGCGGGTGAGGCAATTCCTCGTGCAGTGCTTGACTACCCTCTCCCTGGTCATGGGCAGGGGCACGGTTCAACCTGGTGAACACCATCCTGACAAACAAACTCACAGCTTAGACCAATATCAACATCAATACCAGCTATGGATTAGGAATGGACTGAACACATGGAATGCGGAAATGAACATCCGAACAACATGGTAACAAGCAACTGCTATATATACACCATGGTTCATACACACCATTACATAGCTCAGTACAATCTTAACCGAAGAGCAAACTACTGAAAAGATGATACTACTCATCAGAGGCTTTCAAAGCTTCCTATACATTATTTATCCATGCCTCCGAAATTCGTCTCACGACACAAGCATACTCCACAAGACACACAAGACTATGGAAGTACAACTACTACCATACTACTCTTCCACTCACGGGTTCAGGCATCCGCATAGAACATCTCATAAAGATTGCCTCCATGGCCTGGGAGCTCAACCTGTGGATCAGGAAATACTCAAGCCTGAGAACCCTGGGAACCCTAAGGACATGGGTGTGGCCTTGGTCCCCTGACTGGTGGTAGTAGAGGTCCCCGAAGAGGGGTGACTCCTCCTATAGCAGGCCAGTGAACATGAGCCGGAAGATGGGTCCTAACAGGGTTTAGCATCTCCATATCTCCATACCCTGTCTGGACTACAGGTGCCAGCTGTGTCAAAGCCATCCACAGGCGGGCACGTGTAGCATAGAGCTCCATACGTAGGGCACGAGCATCTCTGTCTCTATTCTCTAGCATCTCAGCGGTGGACTGCAGCACCAGATCCTCCATAGAGGAATCAAAGTAGACCCCACTGAGGTATCCTTCTTCTCCTGGCTGAGAGGCAAGAACATAGCAGAACTCCGAATTCTGCAGCGGCGCATGTCTGGCCCTCATAATGGTCAACATTGAATAGGCAACATCTTGTACTGCCATGTCAACAGTAACCCCCAATCCTTAAGACCAATGGATCGACTGCTCAGGTCCAGGGTAATTTGGGAATACCCTAACAGTGCACAGATACTGACTCTGATTAAAATCCCGGTACTGCTCCTCCACTGTATACTCGGGGTACCGGCGGTAACCGGCTACTGACATCATCCTTACTAGCAAAGCCGTATGACCCGGCACATCAATGCACCTAGTCAGACGGACCACCTGACGAGAAGGACGGCCAAGCATTTGAAAATAGAGAGTAATGCAAAGGCATTAGAGCTCTAGAGAAAAAATTGGGCGGCATAACGGCTGTAAATGCTCAAAAACAATTTTGAGACAACCCACAAGGATAGGATAGCATAACCACTCAACTATCAAGTTCAATCCCATGGTCATCAAAACTTACTTTCTTTCCCTTGGAATAAAAGGAACCCGGAGTAACTCTCGACTCGTTGTCCTATAATCTACCGATCAGTAATACACGAACCTGAGAGAAAGATAAGTAACCTAGTTCTTAATCCCCGCAGAAAAGACGAGGATGACCAGAATAGAATAAGTTGAGAAGAGAAGCAAGAGTCTTACGTTCCCTTGCACACACAATTCCCTTATATATAACTAAAGCAATTCTAGACTCAACTTCGACCAGTTTGGCTTAGTAATCCTACAATCACTCAGGCTCTGATACCAACGCTGTCAGGACCCTGGTCCTAAGCCCTAGGAATCCATCCTGTAACACATCACATTCCTTTGCGGCCTCACGCACGGTTATCCCGACGGCTGCATCCTTACCTTAGTCGGGACCGTTTGTGCCTTTTGACTCGCGTATGCAATTGTGTCGCTAGCATTCCAATGTCAAAGAACCCGGATCGACATGTCTAGTCATAAACTCAAGCGGCAGTTCCGTACAAGGACAAACATACATGACCCATCAAAGCAGGTGTCGGTCATCAGCGAGTGTAGACGAGTCGTAGAAAACTACAAGGACTCCATTACACCGCATGACATTTCGCCAAAGGGACAAACACAGCAGCTAAGAAGGACACATGCCTGTCAACCAATGTGTCCGAAGCAGTAGCGAACTACCATGGCTCGATGGAAACACAAAGGGGCATTTCCACATAAGGAGTGCTACTAAGGCATACGACTTGGTATTCGAACCCCATACATATCAAGTACAACACACGTACGCATGGCATACCCGATATGCATAGTTACATCAATGGCATCACAACATAACCATAACATACAAACTTTATTTAGAAGGCTCGGAAGAGCCTCACACATAATATTACACAGATAGGGGTCTCACGACCCATCATCATGAGTCATTCAAACAAGTCTTACAAGCCAGCGGAAGATTAAAACTGTCTGAGTAAAGACAGATGGAAAGGTAAAAGACACACGGCCTGACTATCTACAGACCCAACCTAGGGCCAGATCGTAGCTGGGACACCAGCTACTCATCGTCTTCAACGTCTAGATAGAACCAACCATTAGGGTCATTAACAACCTATGCAACAAATTATTAAGCAAACGTGAGTACAAAGGTACTCAGCAAGACTTTAGGATAATCTATCTACTAATGCAATGT
Source organism: Hordeum vulgare subsp. vulgare (assembly GCF_904849725.1). Classification (NCBI taxonomy): domain Eukaryota; kingdom Viridiplantae; phylum Streptophyta; class Magnoliopsida; order Poales; family Poaceae; genus Hordeum; species Hordeum vulgare. Next base: position 549,787,225 of record NC_058519.1, read on the forward strand.
ATCAACAAGGAGTTCTGGGGTCTCATGCAGAAAGCCAGCTTTTGACTCTTGGCTAGACAAAGCTACATTTTTAAATAATTTCGACAACTTTGTTTTCTCGCACACGAGTCCACTAACTCCACAACAATACTCCATCATGGAATCATTCCGTCACCCTATGGAAATGCCATCCACGACACTCACACTTATCTTGACATTTTTATGAGTAGCTATTATAGTTATCTATGAACAACATATATTTCCAAGTAGTCCATATCCGCGGACGCGACTATTCGAATAGATCATAACCCTGCAGGGGTGTACTTCTTTACACATGCTCTCACCACTTATCGCTATGTGCACATCATGCACCTCGGCAACCTTCAAGCGGAAGCCCAGCAAGGGAGTCGGCCACGACCGTTAACCACTCTAATATCTAGTCCAGGTTTATCGCCTATTTGAGGGTAACCCGCATGGAAGTCCGGCCAAGGTTTCCGCCACGGCCCCAAACGATGTGCGCAGGGTTCCCAAGCCCACCATCCGGGTGCCACTTGGTACACCGTGCCACTGCCTACCGCATCATAGCCCACCTCTAAGGTCAACACCATGCAAGGCCTCCAGCATGACTATAAACACCAGAAACTACTTGCAACTCCTGGACCGAGTACTAAGCGATTAATAAGTCGAGCAGGGTCATATGTCAGGGTCCAGCATGTGGTAGTATCTTGTCTTGGATTACATACATGGAACTCAGTTCCTAAGGACGGCTCCAATGAAACAACCGGCCATGTACTCCTACATAGCCTTTCACCGGTATCTTTACCAAGTCAGGTTCAACACACAACCTTTATTAACTGAACACATTCTCATGATCATGTTCATCACCCAGATGACAGACTATACACAACTCTAAGCATAGCATGCATAACAGGATATGGCACATCAAGGCTCAAGCATCTACCAGGTATGCTAGGTTGCAAGGTTCGGCTATTTAGTGTGACAAGGACAAGTCATGCAAAGGAAGTGGGTTCAACTAACGTGGTAAAAGCATTGAAAGCATTTTGACCTAATGCAATAAGTAAGAGTAGGAGCGAGAACATGGGATTTATCGGGATGATCAAAAATGGTTGCTTGCCTTGTTGCTCAGCAGAGGGGTGATATCCGTCGGTTGGATAATCAGTCGTATCCGAAGGGGCAGGGCCTACCGAATAACAACATACAATCAATATCAATCATATGCAACAATCATGATGCACGAACATGGCATGAAAAGAAGGGTGATATGTTTCAATGTGGTTGGTGAAACCTTAGTTTGCATGTGGTTTGAAAACCAAATTCAAATATTATTTGAAATGGCATATTTATTATAATCATTTAATTGGTTTGACCTGATGCTGTTTCATAACTTTATTTTTCATGCATGAAAGTAGCACCATTGTGTTCATTGAATTTTTCTGATCAATTTGCATATATTATTTGTCTGATTTGGAGTTATATTCAATTTTCTATGAATTTCCAAAGTTTTGCAATTATTCTGGAATTACATTAAATCCAAAATTAGATTTATTGCATCAGCATGACATCAGCAGGTCAGCTGGCCGTTGAAAGTCAAACCTGACTAGTGGGACCCACTAGTCAGTGACTCTGGCCAGTTTTAGATTAAGTTTAAACTTAATTAGCTAATTAACAGAGCTGGACCCACATGTGAGTGACTGGTTAATGATTTAATTATTTATTTATTTTTATTAAGTTAAACTTAACTACTCAGGGGCTGGCCCCACCTGTCGTAGGGTCAGGGGGGTTTAACCCATCGGCGACGAGGTCGATCTCGCCGGTGGTGAGCCTCCAGCAGCACCAGAGACGACGGAGGGCGTCCGAAACGCGTCTCCGATGACCAACCGCACGGCAGAGGCCATATGGAGAATGGCGATTCGACGGCGCGCATGATGGAGCAAACCCTAGGGGCTGGGGTGGCCAGAATCGACGCCGGCGATGAGCTTGGCGGCGGTCGAAGCTTGGGCCTCGTCGAGGTCACTGCTACGGGGCTCAAAACTCATGGGGCTGGGCTCCTACGACACCTACGCGGCGAGCTGGAGCCGATGGTGGCCTCCGAATGACCAATCGGTCACCGTAGAGTCACCGGCGATGAGCTACAGCGTCGGTCCTCGTCGGGCTCCGGTGGAATCGGGGCTTAGAGCTCCAGAACGAAGGGGGAAAGCATGGGAATGGATCCCTAAGCTCACAGAGAGGGCAGAGGCGACGAAAGCTAGCTTGGGGACGGCCTGGGGACGATGAATCGACAGCGGCGAGCTTGGCGGCCGAAGGTTGAAGATGACGGTGATCCGGTGATTCAGGGACTCTCGGCGTCGTGCGGCTAGATGGGAAGCTTCACGACGTCTTGGCGGAGCTTTTGCGCGGCTCGGAGGCGAGGAAGGACGGTCGGAGCGACGGCCAGCTCGAGCGAATGAAGAGGGGGAGAGCACGGCAGGAGGTCGCGGCAGGATTATCCCTTCCTCGCGAGCGCGAAGCGGCAGCCAGGCGGGCACGCAGGTGCGTGGCCACGCCGGAGGAGGCGGTGGCCACCTCCTGCTGCCGACTGGCAGAAGGTAGACGACAGGGGAGGCTTGGCCTGGGCCAAGGTAAGCGTTAGATAGGTATTTTCTATTTTCTTTCCTTTCCACTTTCTGTTAATTCCTTTCTTTCTTTGTTTTATTTTATTTTTGGCTTCAAACTATTTCTAAATTTTTTTGAAACATGCTAAAATGTTATTTGGAATATTTCCAAATATATATAAAATTTTCAACATTTTTGAAAACTTTGAATTATTTGAAATCAGTTATATATTTGATTTCAGTAGCTTTTAACTTAAATTTAAAATGCCAAAAGCACTTTGAAAATATGTATCACCCCTGATATTTTGTTTTCAACATTTATCAGAAATGAGGAACTTTTCTATTGGCCGTTTTGGAATTTCAAGTTTGCCACCAAAATTGAAAAGCTTTTGAATATAGAGTTGGTAGGTTTTGCTTTGGTTTTCTTTGCTTAGCTTTTGGATTTCATTTCATTTTCTTGGATGCAAATAAGAAGACATGAGCACAACTTGCTAGACTCTAATAGGGATCAGGGATGTGACATAAGTCGCCCGGGACTCATCAATCCGGTCGTAAGCTATCCGAGACTCAGCAATCCTTTTGTAAGTCACCCGGGACTCACCAATCCATTTGTAAGTCGCCCGGGACTCAGCAATCCGTTCGTAAGTCGCCCGGGACTCAGCAATCCGTTCGTAAGTCGCCCGGGACATAGCAATCCGCTCGTAAGCCGCCCGGGACTCAGAAGCCCACGAAGAGAATCCCGAGGTGGAGAATCATAATAGGTTAAGCCTAAATCCGACTTGGACTCTATATGTAACCCACCCCTTCAACTTATATAAGGAGGGGCGAGACACCCCAAGGGGGTGAGGTTTTTTAGACGTCTCAATAGACAAGATTCACAGCTTAGGTCTAGACAAGACAAATCATGAGATAGACAGATTAGACACCCACAAGATTAGAGGTGCCGATTCTGCACCCTTGTAATCGAGATCATCATCTTCATCAATGAAACACAAGCAGGACGTAGGCTTTTACCTCCATCGCAGGGGCCAAACCTGGGTAAACTCGCGTCTCTCGATTCCGACCAACCCCTTCAAGCCGCCACATGGTTGCGATGGCCTCACACCTAGGTCCTTGTACGAGGACATCTGCCATGAAAAAACCACGACATATCCTCTCTCGGATTTCATGGCTTCCAGCCATTTGCCGGAATTCGGGCCCACCAACGCTTCTCCATAGCTCGTAGGTTCATTGTTGTTCAACAATATGACCTCCAAGACAGGGTTACCGTACCACTCTATAGCAGTATGCGATCTTGTCGACCTACGAGGTTTTTAGTGACTTGATCCGAAGCTTAATGATCACTATCCTCAGTTTCCACATCAATTGGCGTAGGCGCCACAGGAACAACATCGTGCGCCTTGCTACACACTGGTTGAAGTGATGGTTCAGTAACCTCATCAAGTTCCACCACCCTCCCACTCAATTCTTTCGAGAGAAACTTTTCCTCGAGAAAGGACCCATTTCTAGAAACAAACACTTTGCTTCCGGATCTGATATAGGAGGTATACCTAACTGTTTTGGGTGTCCTATGAAGATGCATTTATCCACTTTGGGTTCGAGCATATCATGTTGAAACTTTTCCACATAAGCATCGTAGCCCCAAACTTTTAAGAAACGACAGCTTAGGTTTCTCCAAACCATAATCCATACGGTGTCTTCTCAATGGAAATACGTGGTGCCCTATTTAAAGTGAATGCGGTTGTCTCTAATGCATAACCCATAAACGATAGTGGTAGTTCGATAAGAGACATCATAGTATGCATCATATAAAATAGGGCGCGGCTATGACGCTCGGACACACCATCACACTATGGTGTTCTAGGTGGCATGAGATGTGAAACAATTTTCACATTTGTCTTAATTGTGTACCAAACTCGCAACTCAGATATTCATCTCTATGATCATATCGTAGACATGTTACCCTCTTGTCACGACGAACTTCAACTTCACTCAGAAACTACTTGAACCTTTCAATAATTCAGACGTGTGTTTCATCAAGCAAATACAGTAGTAACTACTGATACGTCCATTTTGCATCATGTTTTCATGTTGATATTTATCGCTTCTTTGGCTATTATTTCACTTCAGGGTACTATTCTTATGCCTTTTCTCTCTTATTTTGAAGGTTTACATGAAGAGGGAGAATACCGGCAACTGGAATTCTGGCCTGAAAGTGGAGCAAAGTTGAGATACCTATTCTGCGCAACTCCAAACATTGTGAAAATCAACGGGGATTTTTTCCCGATTTATCAAAAATACTGGGCCCAAGAAGTGCCACAGGGGCACCAGGGGGTTTCCACAAGCCTGCACGGCGCGGCCACCCCCAGGCCGCGCCATGGGGGCTTGTGGGCAGCCCACTGGCCCCCCTCTTTTGCTATATGGAGGGTTTCATCCAGAAAAAAATCAGAGAAGAGCTTTTTCGTGGTTTCGCCGCCGCCATGAGGCAGAACTTGAGCAGAACCAATCTAGAGCTCCGGCAGGGCGATCCTACCGGGGAAACTTCCCTCCCGGAGGGGGAAATCGTCGCCATCGTCATCACCAACACTCCTCTCATCTGAGGGGACTCGTCACGATCAACATCTGCATCAGCACCATCTCATCTCCAAACCCTAGTTCATCACTTGTAACCAATCTCCGTCTCGCGACTCTGATTGGTACTTGTAAGGTTGCTAGTAGTGTTGATTACTCTTTGTAGTTGATGCTAGTTGGATTATTTGGTGGAAGAGTTTATGATCAGATCCTTGATGCTACTAATTACCTCTCTGATCATGAATATGATTATGCTTTGTGAGTAGTTACTTTTGTTCCCGAGGACATGGGATAAGTCATGCTAATAGTAGTCATGTGAATTTGGTATTCGTTCGGTAATTTGATATGTTGTATGTTGTTTTTCCTCTAGTGGTGTTATGTGAACGTCGACTACATAACACTTCAGCGTTATTTGGGCCTAGAGGAAGGCATTGGGAAGTACTAAGTAGATGATGGGTTGCTAGAGTGACAGAAGCTTAAACCCTAGTTTATGCGTTACTTCGTAACGGGCTGATTTGGATCCACTAGTTTAATGCTATGGTTAGACTTTGTCTTAATTCTTCTTTCGTAGTTGCGGATGCTTGCAAGAGGGGTTAATCATAAGTTGGATGCTTGTCCAATTAAGGGCAGTACCCAAGCACCGGTCCACACACATATCAAACTATCAAAGTAACGAACGCGAACCATATGAACATGATGAAACTAGCATGACAGAAATTCCCGTGTGTCCTCTGGAGCGTTTTTCCTCCTATAAGACTTTGTCCAGGCTTGTCCCTTGCTACAAAAGGGATTGGGCCACTTTTCTGCACCGTTGCTAATTTTGTTACTTGTTGCTTGCTACGAATCATCTCACCACACAATCACTTGCTACCGACAATTTCAGTACCTGCAGATTTTTCCTTGCTGAAAACCACTTGTCAGATCCTTCTGCTCCTCGTTGGGTTCGACACTCTTACTTATGGAAAGGACTACGCTTGATCCCCTATACTTGTGGGTCATCAAGACGATTTTCTGGCACCGTTGTCGGGGAGTGAAGCGCCATTGGTAAGTGGAACTTGGTAAGGAAACATTCATATAGTGTGCTGAAATTTCTTGTCACTTGTCACTATGGATACTAATCCTTTGAGGGGCTTGTTCGGGGTATCTTCACCTCGAACGGATGCACAAAGAGTTGCTCCTCAACCTGCTACACCTATTTAAAATATTTTCTTTGAGTTTCCTTTGGGTATGCTTGAGAAACTGCTGGCTAATCCTTTTACAGGAGATGGAACATCACATCCAGACTTGCATCTAATCTATGTAGATGAGGTTTGTGGTTTATTTAAGCTTGCAGGTGTGCTCGAGGATGAGGTCAAGAAGAAGGTCTTTCCTTTATCTTTGAAGGATAAGGCGTTGACATGTTATAGGCTATGTGATGATACTGGATCATGGAACTACAATCAGTTGAAATTGGAATTTCATCAAAAGTTTTATCCTATGCATCTAGTACATCGTGATCGGAATTATATTTATAATTTTTGGCCTCGTGATAGAGAAAGCATCGCTCAAGCTTGGGGGAGGATTAAATCAATGTTACATTCATGCCCCAATCATGAGCTCTCGAGAGAAATTATCATTCAGAACTTCTATGCTCGGCTTTCTCATGATGATCGCACCATGCTTGACACTTCTTGTACCGGTTCTTTTATGAAGAGAGATATTGACTTCAAATGGAATTTATTGGAGAGAATTAAACGCAAGTCTGAAGATTGGGAGATTGAAGAATGTAAGGAGTCAGGTATGAATTTCACGTTTGATTGCGTTAAATCCTTTGTTGAGACAAATACCTTTAGTGATTTTAGCGCTAAGTATGGACTTGACTCTGAGATAGTAGCTTCTTTGTGTGAATCTTTTGCTGCTCATATTGATCTCCCCAAAGAGAAGTGGTTCAAATATCATCCTCCTTTAGAAGTCAATGTAGTTAAACCCACTCCAGTTGAAGAGGAAGTCATTGCCTATAATGATCATGTGGTTCCCAGTGCTTACATTGAGAAACCACCTTTCCCTGTTAGGATAAATGATCATTCTAAAGCTTCAACCATGATACATAGAGGCTATATTAGAACACCTACACCCCCTAAGCAAATTAGAGTTGAACCTAGCGTTGCTATCATCAAAGATCTTCTGTCTGAAGAAGTTGAGGGACATAATATTCACTTTTGTGAAGATGCTGCTAGAATTGCTAAACCTCACGCTAGAGACAAACATAGGCATGTTGTTGGCATGCCTGTGGTTTCTGTTAAGATAGGAGATCATTGTTATCATGGTTTATGTGACGTGGGTGCTAGTGTTAGTGCAATACCTCAATCCTTATACGATGAAATCAAAGATGAGATTGCACCTGTTGATATAGAACCTATAGATGTCACTATTCAGCTTGCCAATAGAGATACTATCTGCCCTGTGGGAATTGTTAGGGATGTTGAAGTCTTGTGTGGTAAAACTAAGTATCCTCCTGATTTCCTCGTTCTTGCTACCGCTCAAGATAGCTTCTGTCCCATCATATTTGGTAGACCTTTTCTCAATACCGTCAATGCTCATATTGATTGTGAGAAGCAAACTGTCACTGTTGGCTTTGAAGGTGTGCCACATGAGTTCAATTTCTCTAAGTTTGGTAGAAAACCTCATGAAAAGGAGTTGCCTAGTAAGGATGAAACTATTGCCTTAGCTTCTATTGTCGTCCCTCCTACTGATCCCTTAGAGCAATACTTGCTTGAGCATGAAAATGATATGCATATGGATGAAAGGGATGAAATAGATAGAGTTGTCTTAGAACAATATCCTATCCTTAAGAATAACTTGCATGTTGAACTGCTTGGGGATCCACCTCCACCAAAGGGTGATCCTGTGTTCGAGCTTAAACAGTTGCCTGATACTCTTAAGTATGCCTATCTCGATGAAAAGGAGATATATCCTGTTATAATTAGTGCTAGCCTCTCAGAGCATGAATAAAAGAAGTTACTAAAAACTCTGAGGAAGCATCGTGCTGCTATTGGATATACTCTTGATGATCTTAAGGGCATTAGTCCCACTCTATGCCAGCACAAGATCAAAACTGATCCTAATTTCAAACCAGTTGGTGATCATCAAACGAGATTGAATCCTAAGATGAAAGAGGTAGTAAGAAAAGAAATACTAAAGCTCCTGGAAGCGGGTATCATCTATCCTGTTGCACATAGCGATTGGGTGAGTCCGATGCATTGCGTCCCTAAGAAGGGAGGCATTACCGTTGTCCCTAATGATAAGGATGAATTGATCCCACAGAGAATTATTACTGGCCATAGGATGGTGATTGATTTTAGGAAATTGAATAAAGCCACTAGGAAAGATCATTACCCTCTGCCTTTTATCGACCAAATGCTAGAAAGGCTGTCCAAACACACACACTTCTGTTTTCTAGACGGTTATTCTAGTTTCTCCCAAATACCAGTGGCACAATCTGATCAGGAGAAAACCACTTTCACCTGCCTTTCGGTACCTTTTCTTATAGACGTATGCCTTTTGGCTTATTTAATGCACCTGCCACCTTTCAAAGATGTATGATGGCTATATTCTCTGACTTTTGTGAAAAGATTGTCAAGGTTTTCATGGATGACTTTTCTGTTTATGGGTCTTCCTTTGATGATTGCCTCGGCAACCTTGATCGAGTCTTACAGAGATGTAAAGACACCAATCTTGTCTTGAATTGGGAGAATTGCCACTTTATGGTTAATGAAGGCATCGTCTTAGGACATACAATTTCTGAAAGAGGTATTGAAGTCGATAAGGCTAAGGTTGATGCAATCGAGAAAATGCCATACCCAAAGATATCAAAGGTATAAGAAGTTTCCTTGGTCATGCTGGTTTCTATAGAAGGTTCATCAAAGACTTCTCTAAGATTTCTAGGCCTCTTACCAATCTCTTGCAAAAGGATATTCCTTTTGTCTTTGACGATGATTGTGAGGAAGCCTTCAAAATACTTAAGAGGGCTTTGATAACTGCACCTATTGTTCAACCACCTGATTGGAACTTACCTTTGAGATCATGTGTGACGCTAGTGATTATGTTATTGGTGCTGTTCTAGGGCACAGAGTTGATAAGAAGTTGAATGTTATTCACTACGCTAGTAAAACTCTAGACAGTGCCCAGAGAAACTATGCTACTACGGAGAAGGAATTTTTAGCAGTCGTGTTTGCATGTGAAAAGTTCAGGTCTTACATAGTTGATTCCAAAGTCATTATTCACACTAATCACGCTGCTATTAAGTACCTCATGGAGAAGAAGAATGCTAAACCTAGACTTATCAGATGGGTTCTCTTGCTACAAGAATTTGATTTGCACGTTGTCGACAGAAAGGGTGCTAATAACTCAGTAGCAGATAACTTGTCTAGGTTGGAGAACGTTCTTGATGACCTACAACCTATTGATGATAGCTTTCCCGATGAGCAATTGAATGTCATCAATGCTTCACGTAGTGCACCATGGTATGCTGATTATGCGAATTATATCGTTGCCAAATACTTACCACCTAGGTTCACGTACTAGCAAAAGAAGAAATTCTTCTTTGACTCGAGACATTACTTTTGGGATGATCCTCACCTTTATAAGGAAGGAATAGATGGTGTTATTAGACATTGTGTACCTGAACATGAACAGGGACAGATCCTACAGAAGTGTCACTCTGAGGCCTACGGAGGACACCATGCGGGAGATAGAACTGCACACAAGGTATTGCAATCAGGTTTCTATTGGTCCACTCTCTTCAAGGATGCCCGTAAGTTTGTCTTGTCTTGTGACGAATATCAAAGAATAGGTAATATTAGCAAACGTCAGGAAATGCCTATGAACTATTCACTTGTCATTGAACCATTTGATGTTTGGGGCTTTGATTATATGGGACCTTTTCCAAAATCCAATGGGTATACTCACATCTTAGTTGCTGTTGATTACGTCACTAAGTGGGTAGAAGCTATCCCCACTAGTAGTGCTGATCACAACACCTCTATCAAGATGCTGAAAGAAGTTATCTTCCCTAGATTTGGAGTCCCTAGATATCTAATGGCCGACGGTGGTTCACACTTCATTCATGATGCTTTCCGTAAAACGCTTGCTAAGTACGATGTCAACCATAGAATTGAGTCTCCCTATCACCCTCAGTCCAGTGGTCAAGTAGAGCTAAGTAACAGAGAGATTAAACTAATTCTTCAAAAGACTGTCAACAGGTCTAGAAAGAATTGGTCTAAGAAGCTCGATGATGCACTGTGGGCTTATAGAACTGCCTATAAGAATCCCATGGGCATGTCTTTGTACAAAATGGTGTACGGTAAAGCATGTCATCTACCTCTTGAGCTAGAGCATAAAGCTTATTGGGCAATCAAATAGCTCAACTTTGATTTCAAACTTGCCGGTGAGAAGAGGTTGTTTGACATTAGCTTGCCTGATGAATGGAGAACTCAGGCATATGACAATGCCAAGCTGTTCAAAGAGAAGGTTAAGAGGTGGCATGATAAGAGGATACAAAAGCGTGAGTTCAATGTAGGTGATTATGTCTTGCTATATAACTCTCGTTTAAGATTCTTTGCACGTAAGCTTCTCTCTAAATGGGAAGGTCCCTATGTTGTTGAGGAAGTATATCGTTCCGGTGCTATCAAGATCAACAACACGGAAGGTAATTGTCCGAGAGTTGTAAATGGGCAGAGAATCAAGCATTATATCTCAGGTACTCCCATAAATGTTGAAAGCAATATCATCAATACCATAACTCCGGAAGAATACCTAAGGGATATTTATCAGCCTGTTTCACACTCCGAAAATGAACAGGTATGTGATTCGGTAAGAAAAGAGAGTCGAAAACTTTTGCAGTAGGAAATTTTCTCCGTTTTGGAATATTTGAAAAAAAAACAAAAATTGGACGAAGTCCGGAAAGTGCGCAAGGAGGCGACAAGCCTGCACGGCACGGGCCCACCCCCTGGCCGCGCTGTGAGGTCTTGTGGCCACCTCGTGCGCCTCCCGGACTCCGTTTTTTTGCAGGGAGTCCTTCTGGTCTGGAAAAAATCATTATATATACTTCCGTTTGGTCTGACCTCTGCATCATGCAGATTTCCTCTGTTTTTATTTTCGAGCCGGTTTCTGTTGCAGATCTAGATCGCCATGACTTCCCCAAAAGCTCCGAAGGACAAGATCTTCGAGAAGGTCATCAACCCCTACCTCACGGGACTGCTGCAACACCCTGAATCTATCGAGATGCGTGAGGGGATGTTGCACATCCGTGATGTTGAGGGGCCTAAGAAGACCGGAAGCATGGAGACGAGGCTCGAAGCAATGGAGCAACAAGTCTTCAAGTGCCAAGGGATGGTGGAGCGTGGACTCAACGCCAACCACATGATGATCACGGAGTTCACCAACAAGCACAGGATTGATGCCAATGACATTGGGAAGCATCTCTCCAGGCTCTATGACAAGATTGATCAACTCCAGGGCCAGATCTATGACCTGCAGAACCAAAACTGTGAGTATGAGTATAGATTTAAATCAATACGGTTGGGTGCAGATTTGAGGATTCCGGAGACTCGTTCATGTTTCCATGATGGAGCACCTATGCCTTGGAAGACGGAGGATCAAACTCATGTTTCAATAGCTCCACCACCTTCACCACCAAAGGAAGACAACTGAGCACTGGTATGGACAATCCCCTTGGCTTGTGCCAAGCTTGGGGGAGTTGCCCCGGTATCGTATCACCATCACATCTTTTGCCTTTACCTCTGTTTTAGTTTTCCTTTTCATTTTCTCTTTCCCTTTTAGTTTCAAAGTCTTAGTGTTTTAGTCTTGAGTTTTGCTTTGTGTCACCCCCGATGTATTCTTGCTCGTGAGCCTTATAATAAAGAGTGTCTTAGTTGAAGGGCTTTGCCTCTTGCCATGATCAAAAGAGTGAGAATAGAACAAAAGCATGAAAGATCATGTAATGATCTTATGGGAAGTGATGGCTTCATATATAAAAAGAATGAGGATTGAAACTTGTTGAGGGTAGGAAAACGTAGACCTTGGTCATTGTTCTAATTAATAGGAAGTGATAAAGAAGGAGAGGTTCACATATAAATATATCATCTCTTACACCATCTATGATTGTGAACACTCACTAAACTATTACATGCCTAGAAGTAGATGTTGGACAAGCAAGACAACGTAATGAATTGTGTTTGCTTGGCTCTGAACAATGTTATATGATTAGAGATCCCTTAGCATGTGACGATTGCTTCCACCTCATATTAGCCAAAACTCCCGCACCAAGTAGAGATACTACTTGTGCATCCATAAACCTTCAACCCCAGTATTGCCATGAGTGTCCACCATACCTACCTATGGATTGAATAAGATCCCTGAAGTAAGTTGTCATCAGTGCAAGCAATAAAAATTGCTCTCTAATATGTATGATCTAGTAGTGTGTGGAAAATAAGCTTTATACAAACCTATGACGAGGAAGACATAAAAGCGACAGAATGCATAATAAAGTTCTTTATCACAGGGAGCAATATAAAGTGATGTTCCTCCGCACTAGGAGGACACGCATCCAAACCTCAAAAGCGCATGATAACCTCTGCTTCCCTCTGCGAAGGGCCTATCTTGTACCTTTACTTTTTGCCCTTAAAGAGTCATGGTGATCTTCACCAATTCCTTATTCCGCCTTTGTCTTGGCTAACGTCATATGCTTGGGAAAGATCTATATTCATATGTCGACTTGGGGGTAAGCATTCATGAATTATTATTGTTGACATTATCCTTGAGGTGAGTAGTTGGGAGGCGAAACTATAAGCCCCTATCTTTCTCTGTGTCCAGCTGAAACTTTGATCTCATGAGTACCACGTGAGTTGTAGCAATTGTAGAGAACGAAAGAATGATTGAGTATGTGGATTTGCTTTACAAGCTCTTATTTGACTCTTTGTGATGTTGTGATAAATTGCAATTGCTTCAATGACTAAAGGCTATCGATTGTTACTTCTCTGTAAGGTTCTTGATCCATGCTTTACTTTGTGAAGGAATTATCACTTTAGCATGAGAGATTATATGTTGGTATTGTTGTTCTCATCTTGATCTTGATGCATGCATGTTCGTATCTTGTTTTGTCGACACCTTGCTCCCTAAACATGTGGACATATTTATTGAGCTAGGCTTTCGCTTGAGGAAAAGCGAGGTCTAAGTTTGGGGAGTTGATACGTCCATTTTGCATCATTTTTTCATGTTGATGTTTATCGCTTCTTTGGCTGTTATTTCACTTCACGGTACTATTCTTATGCCTTTTCTCTCTTATTTTGCAAGGTTTACATGAAGAGGGAGAATACCGGCAACTGGAATTCTGGCCTGAAAGTGGAGCAAAGTTGAGATACCTATTCTGCGCAACTCCAAACGCCGTGAAAATCAACGGGGACTTTTTTCCCGATTTATCAAAAATACTGGGCTGAAGAAGTGCGAGAGGGGCACCAGGGGGTGCCCACAAGCCTGCACGGCGCGGCCACCCCCCAGGCCGCGCCATGGGGGCTTGTGGGAGGCCCACTGGCCCACTGGCCCCCCTCTTTTGCTATATGGAGGGTTTCGTCCAGAAAAAAATCACAGAGGAGCTTTTTCGTGGTTTGCCGCCGCCACGAGGCAGAACTTGAGCAAAACCAATCTAGAGCTCCGACAGGGCGATCCTGCCGGGGAAACTTCCCTCTCGGAGGGGGAAATCATCGCCATCGTCATCACCAACACTCCTCTCATCGGAGGGGACTCGTCACTATCAACATTTTCATCAGCACCATCTCATCTCCAAACACTAGTTCATCACTTGTAACGAATCTCCGTCTCGCGACTCCGATTGGTACTTGTAAGGTTGCTAGTAGTGTTGATTACTCTTTGTAGTTGATGCTAGTTGGATTATTTGGTGGAAGAGTTTCGGTTCAGATCCTTGATGCTACTCATTACCTCTCTAATCATGAATATTATTATGCTTTGTGAGTAGTTACTTTTGTTCCAAAGGACATGGGATAAGTCATGCTAATAGTAGTCATGTGAATTTGGTATTCGTTCGGTAATTTGATATGTCGTATGTTGTTTTTCCTCTAGTGGTGTTATGTGAACGTCGACTACATAACACTTCACCATTATTTGGGCCTAGAGGAAGGCATTGGGAAGTAGTAAGTAGATGATGGGTTGCTAGAGTGACAGAAGCTTAAACCCTAGTTTATGTGTTACTTCGTAAGGGGCTGATTTGGATCCACTTGTTTAATGATATGGTTAGACTTTGTCTTAATTCTTCTTTCGTAGTTGCGGATGCTTGCGAGAGGGGTTAATCATAAGTGGGATGCTTGTCCAAGTAAGGACTGTACCCAAGCGCCGGTCCACCCACATATCAAACTATCAAAGTAACGAACGCGCATCATATGAACATGATGAAACTAGCATGGCAGAAATTCCCATGTGTCCTCGGGAGCGTTTTTCCTCCTATAAGACTTTGTCCAAGCTTGTCCCTTGCTACAAAAGGGATTGGGCCACTTTGCTGCACCGTTTCTACTTTTGTTACTTGTTGCTAGCTACGAATCATCTCACCACACAATCACTTCTTACCGACAATTTTAGTGCCTGCAGATTTTTCCTTGTTGAAAACCACTTGCCAGATCCTTCTGCTCCTCGTTGGGTTCGACACTCTTACTTATCGAAAGGACTACGATTGATCCCCTATAATTGTGGGTCATCAACTAATCAAATCATTTGTGAAGTTAGAACATAACGATATCCACTGCGTGCCTCGGCACTCATTGGACTGCATACATCCAAATGTATTACTTCCAATAAGTTACTTTCTAGTTCCATCTCACTGGAAAACGAGGCCTTCAGTTATCTTGCCCATGTGGTACGATTTGCATGTCTCAAGTGATTCAAAATCAAGTGAGTCCAAATGATCCATCTGGATGGAGTTTCTTCATGCGTTTATACCAAGATGACTCAAGCGGCAGTGCCACAAGTAAGTGGTAGTATCATTACTACTTTGTATCTTTTGGTATCAATATTATGAACATGTGTAGCACTACAATCGAGATTCAATAAACCATGGAAGGTATTTATTCAAGAAAATAGAATAACCATTATTCTCTTTAAATGAATAATCGTATTGCAATAAAGACGATCTAATCATGTTCATGCTGAGCGCAAACACCAAATAACAATTATTTAGGTTTAACACTAATCCCGATGGTAGAGGGAGCGTGCGATGTTTGATCACATCAACCTTGGAAACACTTCCAACACATATCGTCACCTCGCCTTTAGCTAGTCTCCATTTATTCTGCAACTTTTATTTCGAGTTAGTAACACTTAGCAACCGAACCGGTATCTAATACCCTCGTGCTACTAGGAGTACTAGTAAAGTACACATCAATATCATGTATATCAAATATACTTCTGGCGACTTTGCCATTCTTCTCATCTACCAAGTATCTAGGGTGGCTCCTCTTCAGTGGTTGTTCCCCTCATTACAGAAGAACTTAGTCTCGGGCTTGGGTTCAACCTTGGGTCTCTTCACTAGAGAAACGACTGGTTTGTCGTTCCATGAACTATCCCTTCTTTCCCTTGCCCTTCTTGAAACTAGTGGTTCTGCTAACCATCAACAATTGATGCTCCTTTTTCGATTTCTACTTTCGCGGTGTCAAACATCGCGAATAGCTCAAGGATCATCATATCTATCCCTGACATGTTATAGCTCATCATGAAGCTCTAGTAGCTTGGTGGCAGTGACTTTGGAGAACCATCACTATCTCATCTGGAAGATTAACTCCCACTCGATTCAAGTGATTTTAGCACTCAGACAATCTGAGCACATGCTCAACGATTGAGCTTTTCTCCTTTACTTTGTAGACAAAGAATCTTGTCGGAGGTCTCATACATCTCAACAAGGGCACGAGCATGAAATCCCAATTTCATCTCTTAGAACATCTCATATGTTCCGTGATGTTCAAAACGTCTTTGGCGCCTCAATTCTAAGCCGTTAAGTATTACGCACTGAACTATCAGGTAGTCATAAAAGACATGTGTGTCAGATGTTCGCAACATCCACAGACGACGCTCGAGGTTCAGCACGCCGAGCGGTGCATTAAGGACATAATCCTCCTGTGCAGCAATGAGGACAATCCTAAGTTTACGGACCTAGTCCGCATAATTGCTACTAACAACTTTGAACGAAAATTTTCTCTTGGAACATATCTATAATAGTAGAGCTACAACATAATTTGCAAATTCATTTTCACTATGTTCATGATAATTAGTTCAACTAATCATATTACTTAAGAACTCACACTCAAATAGACATCCCTCTAGTCATTCGAGTGGCACATGATCCAAATCCACTAACTCAAGTCTGATCATCACGTGAGTTGAGTATAGTTTCAGTGGTGAACATCTCCATGTTGATCATATCAACTATATGATTCGTGCTCGACCTTTCGGTCTCTTGTGTTTCGACGCCATGTCTGTACATGCTAGGCTCATCAAGTATAACCCGAGTGTTCCGCGTGTGCAAATTATTTGCACCCGGTGTATGTGAACGTTGAGTCTATCACACCCGATCATCACGTGGTGTCCCGAAACGACGAACTGTCGCAAGAGTGCACAGTCGGGGAGAACACAATTTTATCTTGAAATTTTAGTGAGGGATCACCTTATAATGCTACCGTCGTTCTAAGAAAAATAAGGTGCATAAAAGGATTAACATCACATGCAGATCATAAGTGACATGATATGGCCATGATATTGTGCTTCTTGATCTCCATCACCAAAGCACCGGCAGGATCTTCATCGTCACCGGCGCCACACCATGATCTAGATTGTTGTTCTATCTATGCTATTACTACTAAAGCTACTACCTAGTCATATAGTAAACGCATCTGCAAGCACAAACGTTAGTTTAAAGACAACCCTATGGCTCCTGCCGGTTGCCGTAGCATTAACGTGCAAGTCGATATTTAACTATTACAACATGATCATCTCATACATCCAATATATCATATCATGTCTTTGGCCATATCACATCACATGCATGCCCTGCAAAAACAAGTTAGATGTCCTCTACTTTGTTGTTGCATGTTTTACGTGGCTGCTATGGGTATCTAGTATGATCGCATCTTACTTACGCAAAGCCACACCAGTGATATGGAAATTGCTATTTAACCTTCTCCAAGGACCGCCTGTGTCAAATCCGATTGAAGTAAAGCTGAAGAAACAGACACCCGCCAGTCATCTTTATGCAACAAGTTGCATGTGAGTCGATGAAACCGTTCTCTCGTAAGATTACGAGTAAAGTTGGTTCGGGCCGCTTCAATCCAACAATACCGCCGAATCAAGACAAGACTAAGGATGGCAGCAAATTGAACATCAACGCCCACAAACTCTTTTGTGTTCTACTCAAGATATCATCTACGCATGAAACTAGCTCATGATGCCACTGTTGGGGAACATCGCATGGGAAACAAAAAAATTCCTACGCACACGCAATACCTATCCATGGTGATGATCATCTACGAGAGGTGAGAGTGAATATACATACCCTTGTACATCGCTAATCGGAAGCGTATATAATCCGGTTGATGTAGTGGAACATCTTCGCGATCCAAATCGTAGCCCGTCCCGCGATCTCATCACGATCCATCTCGCGATCCCATCACGATCCTTCCCGCGATCCCATCATGATCCTTCCCGATCTAATGCCGAACGGACGACACCTCTGCGGTCAGCACATGTACAGCTCGATGACGATCTCCACCCTTTTTGATCCAACAAGAGGGGGCGGAGAGGTAGATGATGGTGGTAGTGCTATTCCAGCAGGGCTTCGCCTAAGCACCGTTGAAACTAGAGGAGAAACAGATCTAGAGAGAGAGGGAAGCACGTGGCTGTTTTCTGTGTATCTAAAACCCTCAAAACCCTTAGTACATATAGGAGGAGAGGAGGGAGAGGGTTGCTCCCTAGGGCAGCCCTTTCTTCCCTTGCGCAAGGAGGAGTCCTCCTCCAATCCTATTTGGAGTAGGATTCCTCCTTCCCACTTGGTAACTCTTTCCACCTTGTGTTTTTTCCTTCTCAAACCTTATGGGCCTTAGTGGGAACTTATTCCAGCCCACTAGGTGCTACTTTATCTCTTCCCACAGCCCATGAGGCCCCTTGGGGAGTGACATCCCTCCCGATGGTCCCCGGCACCCCTCCCGGCACTCCGGGTACACTACCGATGAGCCCAAAACTTTTCCGATGACCAAAACAGGACTTCCTATATATCAATCTTTACCTATGGACCATTTCAGAGCTCCTCGTGACGTCCGAGATCTCATCCGGGACTCCGAACAACCTTCGGTCACCAACACCTATAACTCAACTATACTGAAACGTCACTGAACCTTAAGTGTGCAGACCCTGCGAGTTCGAGAACTATGCAGACATCACCTGAGACACTCTCCGGTCAATAACCAATAGTGGGATCTGGATGTCCATATTGGCCCCTACATATTCTACAAAGATCTCTATCGGTTAAACCTCTATGTTAAGATTCAGCTAATCTCGCATGTGTTCCCTTTGTCCTTCGGTATGTTACTTGCCTGAGATTCGATCGTCGGTATCTCCATACCTAGTTCAATCTCGTTACCGACAAGTCTCTTTACTCATTCCATAATAGAAGATCCCGTGACTAACTCCTTAGTCACATTGCTTGCAAGGCTTATTGTGATGTTGTATTAACGAGTGGGCCCCGAGATACCTCTCCATCACACGGAGTGACAAATCCTAGTCTTGATCCATGCCAACCCAACAGACACCTTCGGATATACCTGTAGGGCACCTTTATAGTCACCCAGTTACGTTGCGACATTTGATACACACAAGGTATTCCTCCGGTGTCCAGGAGTTGCATGATCTCATGGTCATAGGAACAGACACATTGACATGCAGAAAACAGTAGCAATAAATTGACACGACCATATGCTACGTTCATATTTTGGGTCTTCTCCATCACATAATTCCCCTAATGATGTGATCCCATTATCAAGTGACAACACTTGTCTCTGGCCAGGAAACCTTGACCATCTTTGATCAACGAGCTAGTCAACTAGAGGCTCACTAGGGACAGTGTGTTGTCTATGTATGCACACATGTATTTGAGTTTCCAATCAATACAATTCTAGCATGGATAATAAACGATTATCATGAACAAGAAAATATAATAATAACCAATTTATTATTGCCTCTAGGGCATATTTCCAACAGTTTCGGAGGCCCCGTCAATTGTTGGGGGCCTCATGGGCCACTTAAAGGGGGGAACCGCAACCCACCAGGCGGCTAGGCGCACCCCCTCACCCCTACCCACTTCGACTGAAGGGGAGGAGGCCTCCTCCTAGGGCGCCGCCAGCCCAACTTGGGTGGCAAGGAACCCAAGTGGGAGGGGCCACCCAACCCTAGCCGCCGCCCCCCTCCTGGCCGTCGGCCCCTAGGGGAAATCCTAGGGTGCCCTCCCCTCTCCCTTTCCCCTATATATAGAGAGGTAGAGAGAGGGAAGCCACATGACAACCTGCCACGGCGCTGCTCCTCTCCCTCGTAGTTCCTCTCCTCTAAATACCGCACGATGAAGACCTGCTGAGCCGTCACCACCAACACCTCACCATGTCGTCGTGTTGTCGGAGGACTCGGGCTGCTACTTCACCATCACTCGATGGATCGAGGAGGCGAAGGCGCCACTAAGTTGTACGTGTGTTAAAAACGGAGGTGCCGTTGGTTCGGCACTTGATCGGGAGTTCGCGGGAAGGTTCATGATTGGATCGTGAAGATGTACCACTACATAAACCACGTTCTTGGACACTTGCGCTTAGCAATCTGCAAGGGTATGTCGATTCAATCTCTCCTCTCGTAGATGTGAATCTCCTAGATTGATCTTGGTGAGCGTAGGAATTTTTTTTGTTTCTCATGCAACGTTCCCCAACAGTGGCCTCTTGAGCTAGGTCTATGTGTAGATGACATCACGAGTAGAACACAAAGGAGTTTGTAGGCGTTGATATTTAGATTGCTTCCCTCCTTAGTATTTTCTTGATTTAGCGGTACTGTGGGATGAAACATCCCGGACCAACTTTACTGATCCATGTACGAGAGACCGGTTCCATCAACTAACATGTAACTCGTTGCATAAAGATGGCTGGCGGGTCTATGTCTCTCCAACTTTAGTTGAATCAGATTCGACGAAGGCAGTCCTTGTAGAAGGTTAAATAGCAAGTTGCATATCACCATTGTGGTTTTTGCGTAGGCAAGAAACATTCTTACTAGATACCCATAACAACCACGTAAAACATGCAACAACAAATTAGAGGACGTCTAACTTGTTTTTGCAGGGTATGTTGTGATACGATATGGACAAAGACATGATGATATATATTTTGATGTATGAGATGATCATGTTGTAAAAGTTAATATCGACTTGCATGTCGATGCTACGGCAACCGGCAGGAGCCATAGGGTTGTCTTAAATTATTGTATGACCCACATGTCAATTCATTAAGCGCTATGTGATGCTTTACTTTATCGCTAAATGGTAGCAATAGTAGTACAACCATGGTTGGCGCAACAACCTTGATAGCAACACAATGATGGAGGTCATGGTGTTGTGTCGGTGACGATGGAGATCATGCCGGTGCTTTGGATATGGAGATCAAAAGCACAAGTTCATGGCCATATCATGTCACTTATGATTTGCATGTGATGTTAATCCTTTTATGCACCTTGCTTTGCTTAGGACGACAGTAGCATTATAAGGTGATCCCTCACTAAAATTTCAAGATAAAATTGTGTTCTCCCCGAGTGTGCACCTTTGCGACAGTTCGTCGTTTCGAGACACCACGTAATGATCGGGTGTGATAGACTCTACGTTCACATACAGACATGGCCTCGAAACACAAGATAGTTTTGCACACGCGGAACACGCGGGTGCAAGACGGTTTTGCACACGCGAAACATTTGGGTTAAACTTGATGAGCCTAGCATGTACAGACATGGCCTCGGATTACAAGAGACTTGAAGGTCGAACATGATTCATATAGTAGATATGATCAACATGGATATGTTCACCATTGAAAGCACCTCATCTCACGTGATGATCGGACATGGGTTTGTGGATTTGGATCATGCACTCGAATGACCAGAGGGATGTCAATTTGAGTGGGAGTTGTTTAGTAATATGATTAACTAAACGCATTATCTTGAACTATAGTCTAAGTAATCTTTTCAAATTTTATGTTGTAGATCAATGGCTCGCGCAGTACCACCCCTGAATTTTAATGCGTTCCTAGAGAAAGCCAAGCTAAAATATGGTGGGAGCAACTTTGTAGACTGGCCTCGTAATCTGAGGCTTGTCCTCATGGTTTCCAAAAAGAGTCATGTCCTTGATACATCGCTTGATGATGCCCCCCCTTCCCAACGGCTGAAGACGTTATGTACGTCTCGCAGTCACGTGTGGATGACTACTCAGTAGTCCAGTGTGCAATTTTGTATGGCTTAGAACCGGGACTTCAAGACGTTTTGAACATCATGGAGCATATGATATGTTCGAGGAATTAAAGTTTATCTTTGAGAAGAATGCCCGGATCGAGAGGTATGAGACCTCGGATAAGTTCTATGCTTGCAAGATGGAGGAGAACGGGTGTGTCAGTGAGCACACTCAGAATGTCTGGGTATTCCAACCATCTCGCTGAGTTGGGAATTTTTCTCCCGCCAGAGGCAATCACTAACAGAGTTCTTCAATCATTGCCACCTAGCTACAAAAGCTTTGTGATGAACTATAACATGCAAGGGATGAATAAATCAGTCGCCAAGCTATTTGCGATGCTGAAAGTCGCTGAGTCAGAAATTCAGAAGGAACATTAAGTGTAGATAGTCAATAAAACCACCAGTTTCAAGAAAAATGGAAAGGGCAAGAAAGGTAACTTCAAGAAGAGTGGCAAACTGTTGCCCCTCCGATGAAGAAACCTAAGGATGGACCCAAGCCAGAAACTGAGTGCTATCTTTGTAAGGGGTCTGTCCACTGGAAGCGGAACTGACACAAGTATCTGGCCAACAAGAATACGGCCAACACCAAACAAGGTATATATGATATACATGTTATTGATGTGTACCTTACCAACTCTCATTGTAGTGCTTGGGTATTTGATACCGGTTCGGTTGCTCACATTTGCAAGTCAAAACATGAACTACGGAATAGATAGAGGTTGGAAAAGGACGAAGTGACGATGCACGTGGGAAATGGTTCCAAGGTTGATGCGATCGTCGTCGGCACGATCTCACTTCAATTACCATCAGGATTAGTGATGAACCGGAATAATTGTTATTTAGTGCGTGTGTTAAGCGTGAACATTATATATGGATCTTGTTTATTGCGAGATGGTTACTCATTTAAATCAGAGAATAATGGTTGTTCTATTTATATGAGTAATATCTTTTATGATCATGCACCCAATGTGAGGGGTTTATTCTTATTGAATCTCGATAGTAATGACACACATGTTCGTAACATTGATGCCAAAAGATGTAGAGTTGATAATGATAGTACCACTTTCTTGTGGCACTTCTACTTAGGCCATATTGGTGTAAAATGCATGAAGAAACTCCATGCTGATGGACTTTTGGCGTCACTTGATTTTGAGTCACTTGATACATCTGAACCATGCCTCATGGGCAAGATGACCAAAACTCAGTTCTCCAGAACAATGGATCGAGCAAGTGACTTATTGGAAATATACATACTGATGTGTGCGGTCCGATGAGCATTAAGGCGCGCGGTGGATATCGTTATTTTCTCACCTTCACCGCTGACTTAAGTAGATATGGTTATTTTTACTTAATGAAACACAAGTATGAAATGTTTGAAAAGTTCAAGTAATTTCAAAGTGAAGTGGAGAATCATCGTAACAAGAAGGTCAAATTCTTACGATCTGATCGAGGAGGAGAATATTTGAGTTATGAGATTGGCACTCACCTAAGAGAATGTGGAATTGTTTCAAAGTTGACACCACCTTGAATACCACAGCGTAATGTTGTGTCAGAACATCGTAATCATACTTTATTAGATGTGGTGTGTTCTATGATGTCTCTTGCCGATTTGCCGTTATCATTTTTGGGTTATGCATTAGAGACAACATCATTCACTTTAAATAGGGCACCATCAACATCCGTTGAGACGATGTCGGATGAACGGTGGTTTGGCAAGAAACCAAAGTTGTCGTTTCTTAAAGTTTGGGGATGTGATGCTTATGTCAAAAAGCTTCAGCCAGAAAAACTGGAACCCAAAGCGGAGAAATGCGTCTTCATAGGATACCCCAAAGAGACAGTTGGGTATACCTTCTATCTCAGATCTGAAGGCAAAGTGTTTGTCACAAAAAACAGAATATTTCTTGAGAAAGAGTTTCTCTCGAAATAATTGAGTGGGAGGAATATAGAACTTGATGAGGTTGAGGAATATTTACTTAAACCATAGAGTAGCGCAGCGCAAAAATATGTTTTTGTCGAGCATACACCAGTTGAAGAGGAAGCCAATCATGATGATCATAAAGCTTCAGATGAAGTTGTTGTCGAACCTCGTAGGTCGACAAGGGCATGCACCGCTCCTGAGTGATACGGTAACCCTGTCTTAAACATCATGTTGTTGGACAACGATGAACCTACAAACTATGGAGAAGCGATGGTGGGCCTGAATTCTAATAAATGGTTAGAGGCCATGAAATCCGAGATAGGATCCATGTATGAAAACAAAGTGTGGACTTTGGAAGTATTACCAGAAGGGCGAAAGGCTATTCAGAATAAATGGAGCTTTAATAAGAAAACGAACGCACACGGTAATATCACCATCTATAAAGCTGAACTTCTCGCAAGGAGTTTTTCACAAGTTCAAGGAGTTTACTACGATGAGCATTTTTCACAGGTAGAGATGCTTAAGTCTGTCGGAATCATGTTAGCAATAGCTGCATTTTTCTATTATGAAATTTGGCACATGGATGTCAAAACAACATTCCTTAACGGTTTCCTTAAGGAAGAGTTGTATATGATGCAACCGGAAGGTTTTGTCGATCCGGAGAATGTTAAAAAAGTGTGCAAGATCCAGCAATCCATTTATGGACTGATGCAAGCGTCTCGGAGTTGGACTCAACATTTTGATGAGGTGATCAAGGCGTTTGGGTTTATACAAGTTTATGGAGAAGCTTGTATTTACAATAAAGTGAGTGGGAGCTCTATAGAGTTTCTAATATTATATATGAATGACATATTGCTGATTGGAAGCAATATAGAATTTTTGGGAAGCGTAAAGTATTATTTGAATAAGGTTTTTCAATGAAGGGCCTAGGAGAAGCTCCTTACATATTTGCCATCAAGATCTATAGAGATAGATCGAGACACTTAATAGGACTTTTGCAGTGCACATACCTTGACAAAGTTTTGAAGAAGATCAAAATGGAATAGTCCAAGAAAGGGTTCTTGCCTGTATTGCAAGGTGTGAAGTTGAGTAAGACTCAATGCCGAGTGACTGCAGAAGATAGAGAAAAGATGAGTGTCGTCCCCTATGCTTCAGCCATAGGCTCCATCATATATGCAAGCTGTGCACAAGACCCGGTGTTATCCTTGCCATAAGTATGGCGGGAAGGTTTCAAAGTGATCCAGGAATGGAACACTCAACAGCAGTCAAGAATATTCTGAAGTACCTGAAAAGGACTAAGTAAATGTTTCTCATGTATGCACGTGATCAAGAGCTCGTCGTAAAGGGTTATGTCGATACAAGCTTTGACACTGATCCGGATGACTCTAAGTCGCAAATCGGATAAGTATATATTCCTAATGGGGGTGTGATAAGATGGTGCAGTTCCAAGCAAATGGTGGTAGCTGATTCTACATGTGAAGCGTAGTACATAGCTGCCTCGCAGGCGGCTAAGAAGGTGTGTGGATGAAGGAGTTCATGACGGATCTTGGAGTTGTGCCCAGTGCGCTAGATCCAATGACTCTGTTCTATGACAACACTGGTGCCATTGCTCTAGCCTAGGAACCAAGGTTTCACAAAAGGACCAGACACATAAAGCAACGCTTCAATTCCATCTGCGATTACATCAAGGAGGAGGACATAAATATTTGCAAAGTGCACAAGGATCTGAATGTTGCAGACCCATGGACTAAACCTCTTCCACATACAAAGAATGATCAACACCATAACTGTATGGGTGTTAGATTTATTACGATATAAATCACATAATGATGTATGGGTGTTAGATTTATTACGATGTAAATCATGAATGACTCTAGTTCAAGTGGGATACTGTTGGAAATATGCCCTAGAGGCAATAATAAATTAGTTATTATTATATTTCCTTGTTCATGTTAAATCGTTTAATATCCAAGCTAGAATTGTATTGATTGCAAACTCAACTGCGGGTGTGGATACATAGTTAACACACTGTCCCTGAGCCTCTAAAGGACTAGCTCGTTGATAAAAGATGGTCAAGGTTTCCTGGCCATAGACATGAGTTGTCATTTGATAATGGGATCACATCATTGGGAGAATGATGTGATGGACAAGACCCAAACTATGAACGTAGCATATGACTGTGTCAGTTTACTGTTACTATTTTCTGCATGTCAAGTATGTGTTTCTATGACCATGAGATAATGCAACTCCCGGACACCAGAGGAATACCTTGTGTGTATCAAATGTCACAACGTAACTGGGTGACTATAAAGGTGCTCTACACGTATCTCCGAGGGTGTCTCTTAGGTTGGTGTGAATCGAGACTCGGATTTGTCACTCTGTATGACGGGGAGGTATCTCCGGGCCCACTCGGTAATACAACATCACAATAAGCTTGAAAGCAATGTGACTAAGGAGTTAGTCACGTGATCTTGTATTATGGAACGAGTAAAGAGACCTTCCAGTAACGAGATTGAACTAGGTATAGAGATACCGACGATCGAATCTCGAGCAAGTAACATACCGGTAGACAAAAGGAACAATATACGGGATTTATTGAATCCTTGACATCGTGGTTTGACCGATAAAGATCTTCGTAGAATATGTAGGAGCCAATATGGACATCTAGGTCCCGCTATTGGTTATTGACCAGAGAGTGTCTCGGTCATGTCTGCATAGCTCCCGAACCCGCAGGGTCTACACACTTAAGGTTCAGTGACGATATAAGCATAATTGAGTCATTGTGTTGGTGACCGAAGGTTGCTTGGAGTCCCGGATGAGATCGCCGACGTGACGAGGAACTACGGAATGGTCTGGAGGTGAAAATTGATATATAGGATGAAGGTCATCGGAGTCCGGAAATGTTTCTGGCGCACCGAGGGAATGTTGGAATACCGAAAGGGGTTTCGGAGGCCTCGACAATTGTTTTGGGCCTCATGGGCCAAGGAGAGGGGGAACCACATCCTACCAAGGGGTTGGGTGCAGCCAATCTTCCCTGCCCACTTCGGCCGAAGGGGAGGAGGCCTCCTCCTAGGGCGCCGCTACCCCAACTTGTGTGGAAAGGCACCCATGTGGGAGGGGCCACCCAACCCTAGCCGCCGCACCCCTCTGGGCCGTCGGCCCCTAGGGGAAACCCTAGAGAGCCCTTCTCTCTCCCTCCCCCATATATATAGATAGGTAGAGAGAGGGCGGCCACATGACAACTTGTCGCGATGCTGCTCCTCCTGTCCCTCGTAGTTCCTCTCCTCTGAATACCGCATGACGAAACCGTGCTGAGCCGTCACCACCAACACCTCACCATGCCATCGTGCTGTCGGAGGACTCGGGCTACTACTTCACCATCGCTCGCTGGATCGAGGAGGTGAATGCGTCACCAAGTTGTACGTGTGTTGAACGCAGAGGTGTCATCTGTTTTGACTTGATCGGGAGTTCGGGGACGGTTCGTGATTGGACCGTGAAGACGTACCACTACATCAACAACGTTCTTTAATGCTTCTTCTTAGCGATCTACAAGGGTATGTAGATTCAATCTCTCCTCTCATAGATGTGCATCTCCTAGATTGATCTTGGTGAGCGTAGGAATTTTTCTTGTTTCCCATGCAACGTTCCCCAACGTCCTCGTCGCCGCCATTTCCATCTCCATAGCCATCATCACCATGATCGTTCTTCCTCCACCAGGTCATACTAGTAATCGTGTATCACACACGGCATCCATTGTAAGACATATTATCAGTCAATCCACCTTTGCGATTTGTTCTATGATGTGTTATTCATGTGATCTGATCTCCATGTATGAGTAGTTTGGTAAGGTATGGGTTGAGGCAAGAGCCTTGTAACCCAATATATTTGTGGTGGGGTCAATGGAAGGGCTTTCAGTAACGTCCCGTATATGTGAAATAAAAATGTCCCATAGGCGTCTCTTGTATCGGTTGCGTTCTTCATCCGTGCGGGTACTCATGATCATGGAGATCAAACCATAGAGAGTCTAAGAGTAGGGAGGCATTGAAGTGTTATTTGGAGCATTACTGACATAAATGTTTAGTATGGTAACACAGATCCTATCTGTGGAGATTCAAGAGGTGTAGTCATTGAACGCTTAAAACTCTTGACTAGTTATTGCAATATTAATTATTCACACAACCTGTGAGACAAAAAGGGTCTTCGGTTTGACAACTGACTCTTGATGCAGGACGCATGCCGTTCAAGACGTAATTTGGAAACATCCCCTACTTTGGTTTGTAACAAAACAAATACATCTCGACGGATGGCTTCCAGCGCACAAATTAAGATCATATTTGGTTCCGACACAAATACATGGTTGTAAGGAAAGACCTCATACACATGCCTATTTTTATTATAAGTGTCCCCTTCAGTTTTTTTAGTTTTATCCAGTCAAAAGCTAGGACCGTTCTCTTTAACAAAATCTTGCTTGAAACCCTAGATTCAAGGGATCCTTCCTCCCGTGAGTTCAATCACTTTGGGTCATCTCCAGGGAAATAGACGAGAATCCTTTCTGCTACATTTCCGGATCACTACACGATGTAGTCACTCACTCACGTTGCCCTCGTATCCTATGGGCCAAATATTATTTGGATTGTGGCATTCACTCTGCTACAGCTACTCGTAGCATCAACTATGTTTTGCGAAGCATCCTTTAGGGAGTGGACTTCATTAAGTAGGGGAGGGTGTGTCGAATTAGCAGTGGTGACAACATAAGAGAAAATCCAACCAGGCGACCCAAACGGACGACTAGTGTGTCCATGTATTGTCCATTTTGGTCAGTATGTGTGCCCCCTTTTCGTTTGCGTTGGCCATGCGCCCAATGTGCCGACCCATTTTTCATCCGTGCAACAGGCTTGTGGCCATTTTTTATATCTTTTTGTTACATATGTTCAAATAAAATACAAATAAACATTACATTGTCTCAAATACATTTAAAATTTCAATAAAAATACAAATATTCCTTAATTCAAGAACCACATAAAATATCTCATAGTTTACAAGCCAAGTAAACTTTAAATTGTCTCAAATACATTTAAACGGAATGTTTGTTGATACATCTATTGGTTGCCGACATGAATCCACGTATGCTTAACCAAATCATTTTGCAGTTGCATGTGAGTTTCCCAATCACACATCTTATGATGAAACTCGACGAACTGTGCAAATGTTGCCCCTTCAACATGCTCACGGATAACAGTTCTCCCTAAAACTAAAACTCACATAGACGTTGTGGGTGCTCATCCTCTACGATCATGTTGTGCATGATCAGACAATCTGTCATCCCCTCCACAACATTTTGGTGCTCCAAGTTCTAGAGAGATACCAAACGATGCCCCATCGAGATTGAAGAATGGAAAAAAGCACGCTCTACATCCTTCTGAACACTCTCTTGCTCTTGGGAAAATCTATTTCTCTTCTCTCCTACAAGGTTGGAAATTGTCTTCACAAGAGTAGACCACTACGGATAGATACCGCTAGCTAGCTAGTATCCATTGATGTTTTCGTGGCCATTCATCTCAACATTGACCTCCGGGCAATTGCCTTCTGCCATCCTAGAAAATACTGAAGAGCGCTGTTGCACATTGATATCATTGTGAGATCCGGCCATGCCGAAGAAAGAGTGCCAAATGAGAGATCTTAGGAAGCCACGGCCTCAAGTATGACAGTGCAAGCTTATACATGGCCCTTATACTATCCCTGCCAAGCATAAGGGTAGTTTTTTCACTTACACTACATATAGTCTATGCTACAAAGCATCCCCGGGAACCCCTGCTCGCATTCATCGCCAGTAACCATGTTGTATCAGCAGCAGTTGGATCTCTCAAGTACTTCGGCCCAAGCAAAGCTATGACAGCTTTGCGAAACCTATCTATACATGGACTGAAGGCATGTGGACTCACTCAATTAGACGTACTGATCAATGAGATCATCGGGAACTCTGTATGCGAGCATCCAAATGGCAGGAGTGCATTTCTAATAAGAGGGTAAGCCAATCTTTCCAAGGGCATCCCTCCTGCACTCAAAATAGTTATCATACCCGACCACCTCCTACCGAATACGTGTGAACACATGTCTGGCCACACGAAAACAATGTTGAAACATGTGATGTTTGAAGTGCGGGTTTGGGGTCTCTAAGTAGTCCTTCTAGAGTAGGAAATGGCCACTCTATCGGTTGCAATTCAGTGTCCACATGTACCATGTCATGGAGCCCCTAAACTGTGGCCGCTCCATACTAAGGTGGTCATGGACGCCCAATGCATTTTCCATGATCTCCTCATCGTCGGATGAAGAATCATCCAAATCACAAATAACATTGTAGAGAAAAAAAACTCATTGTCCGAGTCCATTTGTACCTTGTGGCAAAGCGTCAAACAACTTGCATGCATCCTGGAAGAATCCGGCCGGTTTGGAGCCTCGCGCCCCACCGAGACGAAGAGTGGAGTTGGGTGGTGGCGGGAGATGAAGCTGCCGGGAGGGTGAGTCTACGGGCGGTTGGCTGGCGGTGACGGCAAAAGTCAGTGGTAGGACTGGGATACGGGTCGGGCGGGAGCGTTCAAGGGGAAGGGGAAGAGGAGAACGATGTGCATGCCACCAACTGTTGGGCCAGAGGAGAGAGAAGGGCGGGCGACGCGGGTGTCCGTCTCGTGTCCATGCCAACGCAAATCCGACCCAAATGTGAGCCTGGAATGGATCATGGGCGGACAAAAAAGTATCCACATTTGTTTGGGTCGACGTGTTGGGCCCTTCTTTTTGTCGGCGGAGACCCAAACGAACACGCACAGACGAAATGGGTAGGCCAGTTGGAGATTCTCTAACGATGTGGTAGGACCCATGGCTACCATCTCCAGAGGTCTCATTTCTTAGATAAAGGAGGGTAAACAACCTGTTGACAAGGGTAGCGGAGTTGATTGATCTGTATAAATACTCTTGGGTGCTTAGTTGGTGAACCAAACTTATTGCCATGAGGATGCATATGTGATCTTGTCGATTCCCATCTTTGAACATCACGGGGATTTCCTAGCATGGTATCTTGACAACAAGAGGCTTTTATATGTCCCCTCAAGATATAGGATACACGTCAACCTTCTTGAGCGCAAGAGAAAGCGACATTATGATCAAAGATCATTGATGTGGGATAAGGACAATAAAGATGTGGAGGACATGTGGGTTGGAGGGTGTGCAAGGGAGCCTCCTTGAATGCCAAACACCTCACCGGTTGTTGGAGGAACTCCTTCGATTACCTGAGGATGATAAGCTCAAAGCGCTATACTTCCCATGGTTGTGGTGTACGTACACTACTGGAATCCAGTAATTTGCCATCAGCCAGTTCTTTGCCGTCTGCTGGCTGATGACGAAGAACCACTTTGTCGTCAGCTGACTTCAAGCAGACGGTAAAGGGCTGACAGATGCCAAACCGAATATTTGGCATTGGTCAGTCCTTTGTCGTCTGCCAGCGGACGGCAAAGATACCTAGGGCTCACAGCAAAGAAGACAAATGGGTCCCACTGGACCTTGGGCCTGGCCTGGTCCAACGGACAGGTTCTTTGCCGTCCGCCGTGGGGCTCTTTGTCGTCCGGGGCAGACGGCAAAGGGGACGTGCCTATGACGGCCGTTCCCTCGGCCCCTTGCTCCAATACCCCACTCCCCCACTGTCTCTCTCTCCACCCGCGTGTGCGCCTCGCTCCAGCACCACCGGCGGCCGGCCACCCCTCCACCGCCCCCGGTGCCGCCCCTTGCGCCGCCCCCTCCCCTCATCCACCCCCGGTGCCGCCGCCTTCCCTCACCGGCCCCCGGCACCGCCCCTCCCCTTACTGGCTGCGGGCGCCGCCGCTCCTCTCACTGGCTGCGGGCACCGCCCCCTCCCCTCACCCGCCCCGACGCCGCCCCTCGCCTCACCGGCCCCCGACGCCACCCCTCCTCTTACCGGCTGCGGGCGCCGCCCCCTCCCCTCACCGGATCCCGTCGATGCCCCCTCCCCTCACCGGCTTCGGGCGACACCCCTCCCCTCACCAGCTCCCGGTGACGCCCCTCCCCTCACCGGCCGTCCCCAACTCAGGTGAGTGCCTCCAGTACCCCTATTTTTTTAATTATTTTTCTTTTAAATTAGATAGTTAATTTAGATAGTTAGTTTATTTTCTGTTTTTTCTGTTAAATTAGATAGTTAGTTTATTTTCTGTTTTTCTTTTAAATTAGATAGTCATTTTTTCTGTTTTTTCTATTAAATTAGATAGTTAGTTTATTAGGTAGAAAAAAGTAGATAGAAAACAAAAAAATAGATAGAAAAGAAAAAACTTAGAAGAAAATAAGAGAAGAAAAAAAACTAGAAGAAAAAAGAACAAGAACAAGAACAAGAAGAAGAACAAGAAGAAGAAGAAAGAGGAGAGGAGGAGAAAGAGAAAAGAAAGAAGAAGAAGAGGAGGAGGAGGAGGAGAAAAAGGAATAATAATAATAATAAGAAGAAGATGATGATGAAGAAGAAGAAGAATAAGAAGAAGAAAAAGAAGAGAGAGCAGAAGAAGAAAGAAGAGGAAAAAGGAACCCCGACACCTCGGCACTTACCCTCGACCCCCGACCCTCGACGCCCGACGCCACTGACCCTCGACCCTCGACCCCCGACGCCATTGACCATCGACCCCCGACCCTCGACCCCCGATGCCACTCACCCCCGACCCCCGATGCCCGACGCCATTGACCCTCGACCCCCGACCCCGACACCTCTTCGGCCTCTCGTTGACCGAAAAGACCCCAACCCCGACGCCAGTGACCCTCGACCCCCGACGAAACTCACCCCCGACCACCGACGCAACTAACCCCCGACCCCCGACGCCACCGACACCCGACACCACCGACCCTCGACGCCACTAAGCCCCGACCTCCGACACCTCTTCTACCTACTGTTGAACGAGAAGGTGCTTTTCGACCTTCTAGAGGCCGATGGGGTCATAGTTTTGTAAATTATGAGTTAGGTCATGTATTTTCCGATTATGTTAATTATAAAACATCATATTTGTGTTGATCGGGTGAATTTCAATGTGCAGTTGTTCGACGACCTCCACGTGTGTTGGACCAGCTCCGCCCCTGCGTTTGTTGGTGAGCACAAATGACTTCTCCTCCTACCCCCTTAATTTGCTTTGTTCCCGTCTTCGTACCGATGAAACTTGCTAGCTATAGGTTTCTTCAATCATGAATATGTGTGACCAGTATGCGTCTCCCGTTCGAAAGGGCGACATCTATAAATATGCATGTCTTTGCATATTTATAACTGCCATCCTTTCGAATTGTCCAACGTTATCCATGGACAGCCCGAGTATGTGTATATTGGGTTCGTTTTCCCGTATGCTGTGCTCCGGATCCGATGCGGAATTTCGTCAATGCCTCTCTGTTGTTCTCCGGGTACACATCCTCTCTGCTTATTGCTGAGACGTGTATCAGGAGAACAGCGGAGAGGTGCTGCCGAAATTCTGCATCGCAACTGGAGTAGAGCATGGGAAAACAAACCCAATCTACACATACTCGAGTGGGATTAGGAACTATCTTTACCTATTAGCGTGTAGGTTGCATGGGCGTAATAAAACTGACAAACTTGATTAGCGGATGAATATAGATGATGATTTATATATTTATTTCTTGGGCGCCCATAGGTAGCTAGGCAACATGAGTGATCGTGCTTGGATGTACACTGGTCAACCTAGTCAGAAAGACATGATCCATGAATGGTTAACAAAAACCAGGGGGTTTGTGAGAGCCGCATTTGCAAATGGCCAGCAAAAAACATGGTGCCCCTGTCCCAACTGCGACAACTGGAAAAAGCAAACAGAGTTTGAAATGGGTAAACACCTGCAGAACTGGGGTTTTATGCCTAATTATACGGT
Organism: Hordeum vulgare subsp. vulgare; assembly: GCF_904849725.1. NCBI lineage: Eukaryota > Viridiplantae > Streptophyta > Magnoliopsida > Poales > Poaceae > Hordeum > Hordeum vulgare. Next base: position 549,820,767 of record NC_058519.1, read on the forward strand.
GTGGACTTTTCATGGTGAGTCTGACCAACGTGCCAGAGCTAAGGTGATTCGTTCTTGCACCGACGAGCATGGTACCACGATCGAAGACATGGTGCAAGGCTTTGATGATGCTCGGGATTCGGACAATGAGATGGAAGAATCTGCAAAGGCCTTCTATAAAATGTTGGAGTCTTCAAAACGTCCTCTCCATGAGCAGACTGAGCTTTTTCAACTGGATGCCATCACGCAAGTAATGGCTCTGAAGGCTCAATTCAACATAGACAGAGAATTCTACGACTCGATGATGACGATATTTGGACGATTTCTACCCAACAGCCATTACTGCCTGCAAACTTGTACCAGTCAGAGAAATTCCTCTATGTACTTAAGATGCCCTATGAGAAGATACATGCCTGTGAGAATGGATGTGCCTTATTTAGGCTTGAGTATGCGGCCTTGAACTATTGCCCTTTTGCAATTCTTCCAGGTATATTGTGTTAGACAAGGGTATGGGTGAGAATAATCAGACCAAAATCCCCATTAGTGTTCTTTGGTATCTGCCAATCGTAACAAGACTTCAACGTGTTTTCATGGTCGAAGAGACGGCCAGACAGATGGCATGGCACAAATTGGCAAAAGAACCGAACTAGATGCGGATGGGAACAAGATGTTGGTACACACTTCAGATGGTTTTGTGTGGAGGCACTTCGACGCATTACATAAGGATAGATCGGAAGATCCAAGGCATCCTAGAGTTTCCATCAGCACGGATGGGTTCAATGTGTATGGTATGACAGCAGTACAATACAGTTGTTGTCCTGTATTTGTCATTCCACTCAATCTCCCACCCGGAGAGATTATGAAAAGAAAGAATATATTCATGACATTGATAATTCCAGGGCCCAACTATTCGGGGAAGAATATGAATGTGTACATCCAGTCGCTTAAGGATGAGTTACAAGAAGCCTGGGATAATGGCATCAAGACCTACGACGCCGCTACCAAAACAAAATTCTAAATGCATGTGTGGTACATGTACTCGACGCATGATTATCCGGCGTTTGCGCTATTCGCTGGCTGGTGTGTGCATGGAAGGTTCCTATGCACCACATGCAAGGCAGCTCTTCAGTTCCGTTGGCTGCAGGCTGGTCGCAAGTTTTCTTGCTTCGACATGCATAAAAAGTTCCTGGATCCTGACCATAAGTTCAAAAAGGACAAGAAGAATTTCATCAAACGTAGTGTTGTCAAAAACACTGCACCAGCTGCGTTGACAGGCCAACAGACCCTTGATCAGTAAAATGCTCTCGAGCCTGATCCTTTGCGTCCAGGGTACTTCAAAGGGTATAATACGGAACACGCCTGGACTCACAAGTCATGCTTATGGGATCTGCCTTACTTCAAAGACCTCCTTTGCCCACACAACATCGACGTGATGCACACTGAAAAGAATATTGCAGAGGCCATTTTTGGTACATTGTTCAGCATAGAGGGGAAGTCAAAAGATAATCCTAAGGCTAGAATCGACCTGGAGGCTCTATGTGATAGACCGTTACAAAACTTGCGACAACGGAAAGGAAAGCAAAGCATAGCGAAGCCAAAGGCATGGTTCAATCTTGAAAGGCCAACTCTGAGAGAAATGCTATTGTGGGTGAAAATGCGGTTGATGTTCCCCGATGGGTATGATGCAAATCTAAAGAGGGGAGCGGGTCTTGAGAAATTGAAAATATTTGGTCTCAAGAGTCATGATTGTCACATATGGATTGAGAGGGTAATGTCGGTGATGTTGCGTAGCTTTATCCCTAAGGATTAATGGCTAGGACTGGCAGAGCTGAGCTATTTCTTCCGTTCTCTTTGTGCGAAAGATCTATCGCCTGGCGTGCTAGATGAAATGGAAGAGTTGGCAGCGGAGTTGATCTGCAAATTAGAAAAGATTTTTCCACCGGGCTTCTTTAATCCAATGCAGCATTTGATTTTGCATCTCCGAACCGAGGCAAGATTGGGAGGCCATTCAAACTCGATGGTGCTACTCAACTGAGAGGATGCAGAAGACGCTTTGAGCTAAGTGTAAAAATAAACGTAGAGTTGATGCATCGATGGCCGAGGCATTCATTACTGGGGAAGCGGCAAACTTCGTGACAACACACTACAAAGCCAAAAATCATCATTTGCATAACCCGAAGCCTTGGTACAATGATGGCGATCCAAAAAAAGGTCGATCCAACCTCAGCCTATTCAAAGGGAAGCTCGCACCATCCGGTGCTTCAAATGGGAAATCGTTGGATGTCGAAGAATGGCGGACCATTTCATTGTATATCTTCACCAACCTAACAGAAGTGTAGCCGTACATCGAGTAAGTTCTCGGTAAATTATTGTTCCGCAACTTCTAATTCCTTTGAACTACTCTTATTCCCGGATATTTGATATAGTCGATACGTTGCTGAATTCTCGGATGGAGCGGTCATCGAAAAGGATTCCGTCAAAGAGTATGAGCTTCTCGCAAAGCATGGAGGCGACTATCCTGGTTTCATCTCTTGGTTCAAACAAAGGGTAATTAATTACCATTAATGGGCCATTTGATTTCTTGGTCTAATTTGCGGCTAATGCATCCATTCTTTCGTATTAAACTTGTAGGCTGAATGCAGAGTCTATGGACGCCGAGTTGAGACAAGTCGCTAATGGTTTTGACTATAAGGTCCGTTCATTTGACAAATATAACATCAATGGGTATCACTTTCGTACCTTTGGCAAAGAGCTATCTATGCCCGACCTAAAGACTGCAAATTTTTCTGTCTCTGCTATCAGCGAAGGAGGCACCGTGTACCCAACAAACTAATTGTTCGTTTATCAAAAAAAAGAGCTAATTTCTCCCTTCCATAAAGACATCACGTAATTAAGTTTTCTCTTACAAAAATCACCACCTACAAAATAACAATGCATGTACGCATGCATACAATACCAATCATGTCCATAAATCAAACTAGATCGTGAATGGCGCGCGTTGCGGCGCCCGTTTATTAGGAATCTTGAATAAAAAGGGTTGCAATGTTAAAAACATGTAGTTGGTATTATTTCTTGACATAATAAAAGTTACATTGTTTCAGTTTGGCTGGCATGGGTCTTTTTGTGTGCCCTGCACATGCAACCAGCCCAATCGAAAGGAGTGCTTCAAATTGAATAAATTCGTTCTGGACAAGTGAATTGATAAACCCTTTATCTACAGGTAAATTTCAGTACACGAATTATTTGTTGATTCCTTTTGCACTATCCCTCAGTTTGCCTACACGTACTACTTGGCTATAGACCAATTATAAATTTAAATCTTTGACGAACATCTATACTGAATCTGTCCACATGATTGATTTTCCGTTAATCCGATGACTTTATTTTATCTGCCCTATTGACATGGACGTTGCACACATAGATAGAACACTTGTCATGGCCAGCTGATGCATGAAACAAAAATGATAAAATAGTAAGAGAGTGTAGGTTGAAGATCCTAACATGTGCACCTCGGTACATACACAATTCAATTAGGGATTCAAATTTACATTATGTCGGAGAACAAGAAAGAAAGCACAGTTACATTTAGAATACACATGGCCCGATAAAAGTAAAAAAAAGGAAAAGGTAGCTAGGTAAGACAAATGATCATCCTGAGTACCACATTACATGCACGAGCCTTTTTGTTGGATGAAGAAACTTGGATTTTTTTTCTACACCTGAAGCAAGTGAAATATGCATAAAGTTAGTGAGAAAATAATTTTTAAGCAATGTTGGTGAATGCTTACATAATTCCTAATCAAATGAAAGTAATAAAATGAAACACACTCACACACACACACACAAAGTTAGAGAGCTTGCCTTCAAACTCACATATATAGTCATTGATCCAACAAAAGGAAATCATGATGTGCTTTGGACACATAACAACGTTACTGACAAATAGGAACCAAAGTTGTGATCCAGCAAAGCATGGTGTGAACCACACATAGACGATAGTATAAAATTTAACTAACTAAATCCATTCACGCACTGAGAGATCTTGAAGTAGGAAGATGACATATTGAAGTGGATACATACTAACCTGGTTCGACAACCATTGCAATTCCCCGAATCAATCCACCTGAATCAGGCTCCAACACCATAGATGAGGTCTGTGGATTACAATGAACATGAACAAAGAGCAAATGGTGTTGTACAAGTTTACCAACATAAATACCATTAACAAGTGCTTGGCTCCATATTTTTTCTATTCCCTTGTTTTGACCGCTGGTCTTATCCTTTAGTTCTGATGAGTAATTCAATTTTAAAAATCACTCTACAAGCAATCCAAATACATGCACCAAATGAGAACTAAGTTCAAATAACTTTGCATCCATAGAAAGTGAGGCGTGGCGAAATACAGAGTGGACTTGAAAATTACAGGAAAAATAAGAGTATATCTATGTATAAGAAGTACCTTCAAATAGAAGAAGCTGATATGCACAGTCCTCATGTCATTTATTTAGAATAGAAAAGCTGAATAGAACATGGTTACTCAAAGTCAACTATGCACTGTGTGAAAGAATATTGGACCCGAACAAAAACTCTCATACTGTAACAAGTAGCACTATGAGAAATTGGAAGATGTTGTGTTTAAGCATATTAATCTCAGGCAAGAAATCATTGAATACGAAAGCAGGGACTCACCTTGCAATGCAGCAGAATCAGCCAACCTGTTGGAACCGAGGTCTGATTGACCAAGAAAGAGAACCTGCATTTATTTGACAGCACAAAGAACAATATCCATAAAAAACCTATAACTCGATGCAAAATTGCGGGAATCGTGGAGAGACCATTGGCAGAAGAGGAAAGACGAATCAACAACCAGAGTGAACTGTCCACCATGGTTGTCGTATAAATTATTTTGCGGGAGCGAGGAGGGGAATGTGGAAGGAAAGCAAAGACGGTGGAGATTATATGGATGCGAGATTAAAGGAACAACGTGAATCGACAGCGTAACTGACCCAAATACATCGATTTCCATTAACTGGCCTCTTGTAACCGTGATTCAATTACTGAATCGACGGAATCGAATCGACAATGGACGGTCTGCTAACCTGGGCTCTAAATCGAGACCCTCTCGGCTAGATCTGGAAGATCGAGCAACGACTTTCTCCACCATCATCCTGCGCCTCCATTGATCCCCCTCGTGCAACTCGGACGGCTGGGCCCGGAACCTGCTCCTCCGGCCAATCCCCTTCACTGAACCGAATGGGCGCCTTGCCTCGATCCCGCACCTCCTTCGGTCGATCCAATCGACCTCCTCGCAGCGGGACTGGATAGATGAATGCTCACGGTCGCTCCTCTCTATCCCTCCCTTGTCGATGGATAGAGAACCGCACCACTTGACCTCATTCACCGAACCGCATGTCTGGAATGGGTTGTCTTACGGCCCAGTTAACCATAGGGGACCGTTTCGGGCCCTGGAGCAGCAGCCCACAGGACAGACGAGCTAAATAAAAAAAGACTGCACGGATCAGCTTCAGGAAGGACGTAATCCAACGGCCAGAAACTCCTAATTAGCGGAATTGAACGGTCAAAAATGTCTAATCGCTGAAAGGGGAGGGATTAGGTGCAGTTTTACTATCCTTAATTCAAAAATAACAATGCATGTACACATGCATTCACGGTTTTGTTAAAATATAAATAAACTAGTGTGAAAGCATATTCTGAATTTGAGTGGAAAATATATTTAATAACCAAATATGAGATTTTAAAATAGTTTAAATTACTAAACGGATGCAAGTGCGTCATAAAACCGTCAAATTTATAAGTTAAGTTGTGCACTTTAAGTTCAATAACTAAGATATTAATTAATATGCACATAACAATAGGAGAGTGTGTAATCTCAAAAAATGTAAGTTCATATTAACCAGTAGAAGGGGTGTTCTCATGTCCAGATAAATTTATGACACTTGTGTCGCCAGATAAATCTATTAATCATAGGCTAGAGTACCAGCTAAACATATTCTGAACAAAAATACATTTTCAATAATATTAGCAAATGTTACACCTCTAGAAAGTTTAAGAGGTTTCAGTAGTCCAAGAATTTTCTTTCCATAAATTGCAAGTCTGCTTAACAGAATATATAACCCGTGTTTGAACAGTTATTTCAATTTCCAGAAATGTACAAACTAACATTTAAAATCTAACACATAGGTGCTTCCAGTAATATAGTGGAAATTTTAGAAAAGACATGTTCGAGCTTCCAAAGATTCAGTACAAACTAACTTCTAATAATTCAACTAAAAATTCAAAATTTTAGAAATATAACAATGGCATCTCGAACTTTTTCCCAAGTAAAAAAAAGGTTCATCCGATACTTACCAGGGTTCAAAGCCCGTTTGAACCTAATTTCAGATATGTCACCCGGTGGTCTATGTGTTCATAAATTTCATGTGACTCCAACCTAATGAATTTAATTTTTTGTCAGAAGAGAAATATTTTTTCACAAGTTAAAAAAACTTCAAAAAGTTCAACGATCTTCTAAACATTCTAAAAATACAAGGATAAGGTTGAATCAATTGTGGGTCGCTGCCTATTGTGGGGCACATGACCTACTCGCATATAGTACTGACTAACACGTGACCTGTAGGGCGGTGATGAGTTTGAGTTAAGATAGATGCGTTAATGTAAAATAGACATACATAGACACATAATGCGAGTGAGATGATAAGTGTGAGAGAGACAGTGTGACTTGATAGAGAGCGCGGGACAAAACATGTGGATTTAGCTAAGAGTAGCCGACTTTTGTTGTACAACATCCCAATACAATAGTATCACCAAAAAATGTTGTGCCACAAAGCTCAATAAAAATATATTATATTAATATCAAACTGACCAAGACGACATGACCCACTATTTCAGGGTATATCCATATCAAACAGGAATTGCAATCACAGGAATTCATATGTACTATGCACTAGACCGTGCGGATGCACGGGTTCATGACTAGTGGCCTATAATTAGCTTAGCTAGCTCCAAAATGGCTTAATAAGCATAGTTAGCTCCGAATTGACCTATTTTACCCAAGTTAGCTCCGGAATGACCTATAGTTAGCTAGGCTTCCACCGAAGTGACATAATTAGCTTAGTTAGCTCCAAAATGTTCTATTTAATAAAAAATACCTATACTTAGTTAATTATCCTCCAAAATGACATAATTAGCTCCAAAAAGGTATAGCTAGCTAATTTAGCTCGAAGAAGAGGACAAGAGGAGAAGAAATAGGAAAAATGAAACGAAGGAATAAGAAGAAGAAAAGAAGAAGAAGAAGAGAAGAAGAAGGAGAAGGAGAAGGAGGAGAAGAAGGAGAAGGAGCCCTCCTTCTTCTTCTCTCCTCCTTCTCGTTCTTCTTCTCCTTCTTATTTTCTTCTTCTACTACACTTCCTTCTCCTTCTCCTTCTCCCTCTCCTCCTCCTCCTCCTTCTTATTTCTCTTCTCCTTCTTCTTCTCTTCTTGCTTCTTCTCTTTCTTCTTCTACATAGCTTATTTTCCCCCAACAAAGACATACTTAGATAATTATCCTCCAAAATGACATAATTAGCTTAGTTAGGTAAAAACATCATAAGAACCTTGGTTAGCTCATTAAAATGACTAATTTAGCTCCAAAATGACATAATAAGCTCAAAATGTCATAAGAGCCTTGGTTAGCTCATGACTATTATATACTTAGCTTGTTTACCTCTAAAATGACATAATTAGCCTATTTAGCTCCAAAAGGACATACTTAGCTAATAATCAGCTATTAAATAGCCTATAATTAGCTTAGCTAGCTCCAAAATGCCTTCATAATCATAGTTGGCTCCAAAATGACATATTTTACCCAAGTTAGCTCTAGAATGGCCAATACTTAGCTTGGCTTCCACCTAAATGACATAATTAGCTTAGTTAGCTCCAAAATGGCCTATTTAATAAAAAAATGACATATACTTACCTAAGTTCTCTTCTAAATGACATAATAAGCTCCAAAAAGGCATAGTTAGCTAATTTAGCTCGAAGAAGAGGACAAGAGGAGAAGAAAGAGGAAAAATGAAAAGAAGGAAGGAGGAGAAGAAGAGAAGAAGAAGAAGAAGAAGAAGGATAAGGAGGAGAAGAAGGAGAAGGAGCCCTCCTTCTTCTTCTCTCCTCCTTCTCCTCCTTCTTCTTCTCTTCTTCTTTTCTTCTTCTTCTCCTCGTCCTTCTCCTTCTCCTTCTCCTCCTCCTCCTTCTTCTTTTTCTTCTCCTTCTTCTTCTCTTCTTACTTCTTATCTTTCTTCTTCTATGTAGCTTATTTTCCCCAACAAAGACATACTTAGCCAATTATCCTCCAAAATGACATAATTATCTTAGTTAGGTAAAAAAATCATAAGAACCTTGGTTAGCTCATTAAAATGACTAATTTAGCTCCAAAATGACATAATAATCTCAAAATGGCATAAGAACCTTGGTTAGCTCATGAATATTATATACTTAGCTTGTGTTCCTCTAAAGTGACATAATTAGCCCATTTAGCTCCAAAAAGACATACTTAGCTAATAGTCAGCTATGAAATAGCCTATAATTAGCTTAGCTAGCTCCAAAATGCCTTAATAATCATAGTTGGCTCGAAAATGACATATTTTACCCAAGTTAGCTCTAGAATGGCCTATACTTAGCTTGGCTTCCACCTAAATGACATAATTAGCTTAGTTAGCTCCAAAATGGCCTATTTAATAAAAAATAACCAATACTTACCTAAGTTCTCTTCTAAATGACATAATTAGCTCCAAAAAGGCATAATTAGCTAATTTAGCTCGAAGAAGAGGACAAGAGGAGAAGAAAGAAGAAAAATGAAAAGAAGGAAGGAGAAGAAGAAGAGAAGAAGAAGAGAAGAAGAAGGAGAAGAAGAAGTTGAAGAAGGAGGAGAGAAGAAGAAGGAGCCCTCCTTCTTCTCTCCTCCTTCTTCTCCTTCTTCTTCTCCTCCTCCTTGTTCTTCTTTTTCTTCTCCTTCTTGTTCTCTTCTTGCTTCTTCTCTTTCTTCTTCTACATAGCTTATTTTCCCCAACAAAGATATACTTAGCTAATTATCCTCCAAAATGACATAATTAGCTTAGTTAGGTAAAAACATCATAAGAACCTTGGTTAGCTCATTAAAATGACTAATTTAGCTCCAAAATGACATAATAAGCTCAAAATGGCATAAGAACTTTGGTTAGCTCATGCATATTATATACTTAGCTTGTTTTCCTCTAAAATGACATAATTAGCCCATTTAGCTCCAAAAGGACATACTTAGCTAATAACCAGCTATTAAATGGTCTATAATTAGCTTAGCTAGCTCTAAAATGCCTTAATAATCATAGTTGGCTCCAAAATGGCATATTTTACCCAAGTTAGCTATAGAATGGCCTATACTTAGCTTGGCTTCCACCTAAATGACATAATTAGCTTAGTTAGCTCCAAAATGGCCTATTTAATAAAAAATGACCTATAATTACCTAAGTTCTCTTCTAAATGACATAATAAGGCTATGTAGCTACAAGATGACCTATTACACCTAAATTAGCTATTAAATGGCCTATAATTAGCTTAGCTAGCTCCAAAATGGCTTAATAATCATTGTTGGCTCCAAAATGACATATTTTATCCAAGTTAGATCTAGAATGGCCTATACTTAGCTAAGTTCTCTCCTAAATGACATAATAAGGCTATGTAGCTCCAAGATGACCTATTCCACCTAACTTAGCTATTAAATGGCCTATAATTAGCTAAGTTCTCTCCGAAATGACCTATACTTCTCTTCTTCATCTAGTCGTCTTCTTCTCACTTTCTTATTTGCCATTTTGCAGATTACATTCACTTCACGGGAAACTTGGATTATATTGATGGAGTGCTTGAATAAGGTTTCTTCTACCATGGCTTCACGGAAGCTTGGATTGAAACTATTGTAGTATATTGATATATATGAAACTTTGTATGCATGGATGAAACTAGTGTAATATATGGTTTGGTACGGATGCAACTTGCATAATATGTATGTATTATGGATGAAAGTTATTTTAATATGGTTATGAGTATGGAAACAAAATTATTTCTGTCAAATATATATATATATCCTGATTATTGTGAAAATTATTCCTGATTTGTGTGAAAATTGCTGGATATTATAGAAAATAAAATAAATAGGGGATGTTTTGAGCCTTTGCCGTCCGCCCACCGACGGCAAAGGGCTTGGAGCACACGGCAAAGGCTCCAGAGCCTGGGCTGGAACACACTGGGGGTGCCTCCTTTTGCCGTCCGCCTCAGACATGGCTGACGGCAAAGGGTGGAGGGCAGACGGCAAAAGAGCTAGGGGCAGATGGCAAAGGTGGAGGGAGAGAGGGGTTGGGTGCCCCCTTTGTCGTCTGCCTCAAACATGGCTGACGACAAAGGGGGATAGGGTAGACGGCAAAGGGAGGGGGGTAGGGCAGACGGCAAAGGACAGGTGGGCCCAGCAGGCTGCCGTTAGCACTTAACGGGAGTGATTGCGGATCTGCCGTCCCATTTTCTTTGCCGTCAGCCCCCCATGGCAAAGATTCTTTGTCGTCCGCCTTCTAAAGGCAGACGGCAAAGAACCTCTTCACCGGATAAATCTTTATCGTCTAGTTTGCCGTCCGCTGACGGACGACAAAGGCTTTGCCGTCCGGGGTGCCCCCTTTGCCATCCGCCATGGCAGACAGCAAAGTCTCAGATTCCTCTAGTGGTAGTAGAGTCTATACTACTAATAAAATAGCAAACATTATCTTCTTTAAGCGCACCCGTCAAATATACATGGACTCATTACCACTGCATGATTAGACCCACTAAACTAATTTGACTGTTAACCTTAATCTAATTTATTTTATGGTGTGCATTTGTTAATTTGAGTTGACTCAACATACTCCACCTCAAAGGATAACACAAGACGTCCGATGTTCGTTATGCCGACTATTATGCAAATGCAAAAAGGAAATGGATTGCAATTGAATCCCTCAATTTTTTCATGACCCAAGCGGCCCGCCTGTGTCGTCGGATGCATCTATTACCTAGAGGGTCTCCACCCCACACCACATGCGACGCCGTGTGATCCTCCGCCACCACTATCGCAGGCATTGCGTGTATTCCCGACGTCGACGTTGATCCGCCTTTGTTTCTGTGTGATCACTAGAAGGGATGTATAGAGGGGGGGTGAATAGACTACTTGACAAATTAAAACCTAGCATTTTCTTAATTTTAATTGTTGGCAGATTTTTACCATTTAGAGCAAGTCATACACACCCTACACATGCAAGTCTACGAGTATAGCAGCGGAAAGTAAAAAACATGCACATGCAAAGTAAGGAGTAGAGTTTAGGAAGATCAAACGCAAAGATGGACACGGTGATTTTTGGCATGGTTCCGATAGGTGGTGCTATCATACGTCCACGTTGATGGAGACTTCAACCCACGGAGGGTAAAAGTCGTGGAAGTCCACGGAGGGCTCAACCCACGAAGTGTCCACGGAGAAGAAACCTTGTCTATTCCATCATGGCTTACGTCTACGAAGGACTAGCCTCACTCGAGGTAGATCTTCATGAAGTAGGCGATCTGCTTGCCTATACAAACTTCTTGGTTCAACTCCATAACACGAAGTAGGAGGCTCTGAAGCGACACCTAACCAATTTAGGATTCACCACCCTCCAGAAGGTAATAGATGCGATAGTACGATGAACTCCTTGCTCTTGTGTTTCAAAAGATAATCCCCTCAACACTCAATCACTCTCTCACAGATTTGGCATGGGTAGAATAGATTGATTGGGTGGAAAGCAACTTGGGGAGCTAGAGATCAAATGGGTAGATTGGAATATCTTGATCTCAACACGTGAGTAGGTGGCTCTCTCTCTAGAAAATGGATATGGAAAATGTGTGTGTGTGTTCTGGGTGCTTCCTGTACGAATGAGAGGTTGTGGATGGGTATATATAGGCATCTCCAAAAATCCAACCGTCACAACATTATAGCCCAATTCGGTAAACCAAAGTGAAACTCGGTGTCTTCGACTTGTAAAAAATGTGAAAAGTTGTGTATTCTTGGTGAGACTGATATAGGAATCCCGGTGGTACCAATGTGGGTGACCTAGGGAAGTTTCCAAATCTCGGTGGGAACAATTCCAAAACTTGGAATTTCTCATTCCTGAAAATGACATACCACAAACTTGGTCACTGATTTCGGTGACACTGAGGTGCTAGGGTTTGGCATAGGTTCTGTGTGGTGGAAAATCGGTATGGACGAATGGGAATTCTTGGTGGCACCGATATTGATGTTTAGGCTTTGGACAGAGAATTTGGTGGGAGAATGGATGAGTATTTTTGGTGGCTATCTCTAAGCACTTGAGCAACCAATTCATCATAGATACCTCATCCCCTTTTAAAAGTATTGGATTTCCTATGGACTCTAATGTGATTTCTCATAAATATAAAATGTAGAGTATTGAGGCTTGAAGTTTGGACAAACCTATTTATTTCCTCCTATTCTTCTTCTTATTTTTTAAATTCTACTCACAATCCTTTGCCAACACTCTCTCTGGACTGTATCTAAAATATATAAGATAAAAGTATTAGTCCAAGAGACAATGTATGTTGTCATGAATTATCAAAGCCACCGAGGGAGCACATGTGCTTTCAATCTCCCTCTTTTTGGTAATTCATGACAACATACAATCAAAGCTTCAAATAGATATAAGCATAAGAATATGACAGCTTTGAATGATACATGACTAATACAAGCTCCCCCTAAATGTGTGAAATCTCCTTTTATAGATGTTTGCCTACATGGGAACACATTTAGTAGAAGGGACAAGGCAAGTCATGTAAATATTGTCTATATACATTTAGTAGAAGGGTTTCCATGTTCAAGACTCACTCTTGTAAACAATATGTGCAAGGACAAGAGATCATCCTGAACAAGGATATGATGCATATACTTACCTTGAGGTTCTTGAGCATCTTAGTAGTAGGAATATACTTGAGAAATCAATTGTTAGATAACACAAGAGTATTTTATTTAAAGGATGCAAATAGCTTCAAAAGTACCAAGACATGGAAGACATATTGAAAATAGGATTTGATGATAGATATGTCTCCAAGAATATTTAGAACTTTCTCCCCTAAGTATGAATATGTAGGATTTACTCTCCCCCTAAATCAAAGCATGTAGATATTGGGAGTAGGTAGGGTGAGACAGGGTCAATAAAAAGTAGGCAATATAGAATGGAGATAAAACTTTCTCTCCCTTAGGGTAAGCATAAGCTTAGATAACTCTTTGATATCTCTTCCCCTCGGTATTTCTCCTCTATTTTCATCTCTCCCCCTTAACGATATCCATCCCCTTGTATGTGTAAGCTTTGATACATCTCCCCATTTGGTAGAGACTTTTAGAAGCTTTGATATATCTCCCACTTTGGCATTAATTTCCAAAAAGGTCACATGGTAAGGGGTTCATTGAGATTAAGGGATTGTGGATTTTTCTTCTTGTTAAGGGTCCCTTCATTCTTCTCCCCCTTCAGTATAGATAAAGGTTCCTTGATATTTCTCCCCCTTTCTTTTAGATAAGGGTTCCTTGAAATTTCTCCCCCTTTATTTTACATAAGGGTTCCTTGAAATTTCTCCCCTTTCGATAGGGATTCAAGATGATTCTCCCTCTTATAGTGTGGGATCATTTGAAGTTTTTCCCCTTTGAAGTCATGTTCCCATTGTAAAATTGAGGGATCACAAGAATATGTCCCCATTTGGCATAAATCCAGTAAAATCACTAAGAACGCATGTAGCATTAGTTTGGAGTCTCCGAGGCAAAGTAGTTTCGTAGAACCGAGAATGAATATTGGGCCTCTCGAAGAAATTGATAGGTCCAATTTTCCCCACTCAGAGAGACCGAGTCACAAGTGAAAGCTTTGCTACAAGAAAATATGGGATACCAATTGTGAAATGACTACAAAAACTCAGATAAATCCTTTCTGGACATTTTAAAAATAGGTCCTTAGATATTTGACCAAAGCTCTTAGAGAAGGTTCAAATGATTTTCAAGGAGTTTTCAAAAGATTTGCAATAAATTCTTACAACTAGATGAAAATCAAACGATTCCATGAAAGCATGCAATGAGAATATGAACCATACAAGAAACCTCATCTAGATGTTGGGCGGTGACTAGCTCACCTATATTAGAGTATATTGACTTGAGGAGCCAAGCAAGAATGCTTAATCATAGGTCGTACTCATCGTCAAGCATGAAATGGGGTTACCATTTTTCGTTAAGCATTTTAATGTCTTCATATCACTTAAGTTGCTTTACCTCATGAATTCGTGTAAAGCTTTACCAAGTATATGACTACATACGTCGACTGATGTTGATGACATGGCGTGTAGGTGAACTTGTTGTGGATGCTCAATGTTAATGCTGATCATCTTAAGTTGGGAGCTATCCTTGTTGTTTTGGTTCACTTTGCACCTACATAGGTTTTTCATGCAAGGAAGAACATAATATACCCAAATGACAAGAGTGAATTTATTCATAAAATAGTTGCCATAGATATGATTTTGTTGTCTTCTTCCTTCATCTCCAAGAAAGGATTGTTGATATTTTGCCTTGACAAGATTTCTTTTGATGTGAGTTGATGGCAATCTTGTCGAGTGTAGTTCTTCCAAGTATCTACAAAAGGTTAGATGCAATACAAGGGATCATAGTTTTCCAAGATATACGATAGTGTCATATAAATAGCATCAAGGAATAATGAAGTAAGCTCATGCCCTTGCATGCATCCGAGTGAGTCTAACTAAAGTTTGAAGCATCAATGATGTTCAACTAACTCCTCAAGGGATAAAACACTTTCTCATCAAGTGGCTTGGTAAAGATATCAACCAATTGTTTGTCGGTATGAACATGCTTGAGATCAATATCTCCTTTACCAACATGATCACGAATGAAATGATGTCGAACTTGAATATGTTTTGTTTGAGAATATCGCACAAGATTATAGGAAATTTTAATAACACTTTCATTGTCACACAACAATGGAACATGTTTCACATGAATGCCATAATCCTTAAGAGTTTCTGTCATCCATAGCAATTGCGCACAACATGATCCGACGACAATGTATTCCGCTTCGGATGTAGACAAAGATATCAAGTTTTGTTTCTTGGATGACCAAGACACAAGAGATCTCCCAACAAATTGACATGTACTCGAGGTGGATTTTCTATCAACCTTGTGTCCGGCATAGTCCGAGTCGGAATAGCTAATAAGATTAAAAGAAGGTCCCTTGGGATACTATATGCCAAAGTTTGGTGTATGTATCAAGTATCTCACAATTCTTTTCACAGACTTTAGATGACACTCCTTAGGCGCTGATTGATATTGGGAACACATGAAAACACTCAACATGATATAGGGACGGGAGGCATATAGATATAGCAATGAATCAATCATTGATCGACAAACCTTTTGATCAACCGGGTTGTCCTCCTTGGTGATATCAAAATGTCCACTCGTAGGAATGGAAGTTTTCATACCTTTGCACTCTT
This sequence comes from Hordeum vulgare subsp. vulgare, assembly GCF_904849725.1. Lineage (NCBI taxonomy): Eukaryota > Viridiplantae > Streptophyta > Magnoliopsida > Poales > Poaceae > Hordeum > Hordeum vulgare. The sequence goes on from NC_058519.1 coordinate 549,836,319, forward strand.
GCATGTTGAACTTCTTGATTAAGTCCTTGGTGTACTTGGTTTGAGAGATAAACGTACCTTCTCTCATTTGTTTGATTTGCAAACCAAGGAAGAATTTCAGCTCACACATCATGAACATCTCATACTTCTCAAACGTCAAACTTCCAAACTTCTCACTAAAATGTGGGTTAGTAGATCCGAAGATAATATCATCCACAAAAATATGGCACACAAATAGTTCGCCTTTAACTCTTTTAGTGAATGAGGTTGCATCAATTTTACCAATCTAAAAACCATTTTCAATGATAAACTTTGTTAGACATTTGTACCAAGCTAGAGGGGCTTGTTTAAGACCATACAGAGCTTTATAGAGTTCATAAACATGATTAGGTTTCATACGGTTCACAAAGCTGGGAGGTTGTTTGACATAAACTTCCTCCTCAATTTCACCATTTAGAAAAGCACTTTCGAAATCCATTTGATAAAGAGTAATATAATGGTGATTGGCATAAGCGAGAAGAATATGAATGGCTTCAAGTCTAGCAATAGGGGCATAGGTCTCACCGTAGTCCATACCTTTGACTTGCGTGTAACCTCGAGCTACGAGACATGCCTTGTTGCGTAGCACTTGTCCATCTTCATCTTGCTTGTTTCGGAACACACATTTTGTACCAATGATGTTGTGCTCATCCTTGGGTTTCTCCACGAGTGTTCAAACTTCATTCCACTCAAAGTTGTGTAGCTCTTCGTGCATGGCATTTATCCAATCTAGGTCTGGAAGTGCCTCTTCTGACTTCATAGGCTTAATGCTAGAGATGAATGATTAATGCTCACAAAAGTGAGCTAAATGAGTTTTAGAGCGAGTGATTCTCCTGGTTTATATGTCACCAAAGTTTTATTTAGTGGATAATTCTTGTCCACGTGTGCTCAAACTCATGACAACTTTTTCCTATTGGATGGTGGAGCTTCCTCATCATCATCATCTTCTTTGCTATCATTGAAGGTATCATCTCCTTGAGGTGGTGGTGAAGACTGTTGACGTGGATCATCAGGATGTACTTCTTCCTCCTCTTCATCATGTCGTGTACGACTTGTGGATGCCTCCATGTCGTTGTGTGGTTCACCTTGACGCGAAGTAGGAGCTTCCACCTGTGTTAATGAAGTACTTTCCTTCACCTCCATGGGATGAATCTTGCCGATGGACAAGTCTTAAATGGCTTCTGAATGTTCCTTATCTCCTACATCATTTGGCAATTATTCGACTTGCGAACCATTAAATTCATCAACTTCACATCTACTGTCTCTTCAACTTTTCGAGTGAAGTTGTTGTAGACAAGGTAAGTGTGAGAGTTTGATCCATAACCTAGTAGGAAACCTTCATGAGATTTAGGAACAAATTTAGAACGACGATTCTTATCAAGAATGTAGCACTTTGAGCCGAATACCCAAAAGTATCCAACTTGGGGTTTGTTACGGGTAAGTAGCTCGTATGCTATTTTACTGAGCAGCTTGTGTAAGTAGAGTCGGTTTGTGGCATGACAAGCTGTTCCCACAACTTCTGCCCAAATGTGTCTTGGCGTCGTGTATTCATCAAGCATCGTTCTAGCTATCTCTATGGGAGTTCAGTTCTTCCTCTGAACAACTCCATTTTGTTGGGGTGTGTATGTCGCCGAGAACACATGTGAGATACCCTCTTCATCAAGAGAAGTATCCACATTTGTGTTCTTGAACTCTGATCTGTTGTTGCTCCGAACATTCTTAATCTTTACTTCAAACTAATTTTGGGATTTCAGATCAAAGTTCTTGAAGATCTTTTGTATCTGTGACTTGTCATCAAGAAAGAATACCCACGTAAATCTGGAAAAATCATCAACAATAACTAGACCAAAAAAATTCCATCGAGGATCTTGTAAGCATTGGGACCAAAGAGATCCATGTGAAGCAGCTCGAGTGGTCTTCTAGTAGTCAAGATGTTCTTCACGAGATGACTTCCACCAACTTGTTTTCCTGCTTGACAAGCACTACAAAGTTTATCTTTGTCGAAGATAACATCTTTAATATCAATAATATGATCAACTTTGACAAGCCTGTCAAGATTATGCATACCGACATGTCCTAGCCTTGTATGCCATAACCGACCTTTAGAATATTTTTCAATAAGATATGTAGAGATTTAGTGCGCTCGACACAACTCCAAGATCCGTCATGAACTGCTTCATCCAGACACTCTCCTTTACTGCCTCCGAGGCAGCCATGTACTCCGCTTCACATGTAGAATCTTCTACGACGCTTTGCTTGGAACTGCACCATCTTACCGCACCCCTATTAAGAATAAATGCATATATGGTTTGCGACTTAGAGTCATCCGGATCGGTGTCAAAGCTTGCATCGACGTAACCCTTTACGACGAGCTCTTCGTCACCTCCATAAACGAGAAACATTTCCTTAGTCCTTTTCAGGTACTTCAGAATATTCTTGACCGCCGTCCAGTGATCCACTCCTGGATTACTCTAAAACCTGCCTGCCATGCTTATGGCCAAGTTGACGTCTCGTCTAGTGCACAACATTGCATACATGATAGAACCTATGGCTGAAGCATAGGGGACGAAACTCATATATTCTCTATCTTCTGCAGTTGCTGGGCACTGAGTCTTACTCAATTCTATACCTTGTAACACTGGAAAGAACCCTTTCTTGTACTGTTACATTTTAAACTTCTTCAAAACTTTATCAAGGTATGTGCTTTGTGAAAGTCCTATCAGGCGTCTCGATCTATCCCTATAGATCTTAATGCCTAGAATGTAAGTAGCTTCTCGTAGATCCTTCATAGAGAAACTTTTATTCAAGTCATCCTTTACGCTCTCCAAAAACTCCACGTTGTTTACAATCAGCAATATGTCATCCACATATAATATTAGAAATGCCATAGAGCTCCCACTCACTTTCTTGTAAATACAAGATTCTCCAACCACTTGTATAAACCCACATGCTTTGATCACCTCATCAAAGCGCTTATTCCAACTCCGATATGCTTGCACCGGTCCATAAATGGATTGCTGGAGCTTGCACACTTTGTTAGCATTCTTTGGATCGACAAAACCTTCGGGTTGCATCATATACAACTCTTCCTTAAGAAAAGCGTTAAGGAACGCCGTTTTGACATCCATCTGCCAGATTTCATAATCCAAAAATGCAGCTATTGCTAACATGATTCGGACGGACTTAAGCATCGCTACCTGTGAGAACGTCTCATCATAGTCAACTCCTTGAACTTGTGAAAAACCCTTTGCCACAAGTCGAGCTTTATAAACGGTCACATTATCGTCTGCGTTCGTATTCTTCTTAAAGATCCATTTTTACTGAATAGCCTTGCGACCTTCAGGTAATACTTCCAAAGTCCACACTTCGTTTTCATACATAGATCCTATCTCGGACTTCATGGCCTCCAGCCATTTGTTGGAATACGGGGCCACCATTTCTTCTTCATAATTCGCATGTTCATTGTTGTCTAACAACATGATTGATAAGACAGGAATACCGTAGCACTCTGGAGTAGTACATGATCTTGTCGACCTACGAGGTCCGATAGGAACTTGATCCGAAGTTTCATGATCATCATCATTAACGTCCTCCTCAACCGGCGTCGCTTCGACAGGGTTTTCCCCTTGCCCTACGCCACCATCTAGAGGGACTAGAGGTTCGACAACCTCATCAAGTTCCACCTTCCTCCCACTTAATTCTTTCGAGAGAAACTCCTTCTCAAGAAAAGCTCCGTTTTTAGCAACAAACACTTTGCCCTAGGATTTGAGATAGAAGGTGTACCCAACCGTCTCCTTTGGGTAACCTATATGAAGACGCACTTTTCCGCTTTGGGTTCCAGGTTTTCAGGCTGAAGCTTTTTGACATAAGCATCACATCCCCAAACTTTAAGAAACGACAACTTCGGTCTTTTGCCATAGCACAGTTCGTATGGTGTCGTCTCAATGGATTTTGATGGTGCCTTATTTAAAGTGAATGCAGTTGTCTCTAATGCATGACCCCAAAATGATAATGGCAAATCGGTAAGAGACATCATAGAACACACCATTTCTAACAAAGTACAATTACGACGTTCGGACACACCATTACGTTGTGGTGTTCCACGCGGTGTCAACTGTGAAACAATTCCACATTGTCTTAAGTGAGCACCAAACTCGAAACTCAGATATTCACCCCCACGATCAGACCATAGGAACTTGATCTTATTATTATGATGATTTTCAACTTCACTCTGAAATTGCTTGAACTTATCAAACGTTTCAGACTTGTGCTTCATCAAGTAGATATATCCATACCCACTCAAATCTTCGGTGAAGGTGAGAAAATAACGATATCCGCCGCGTGCCTCCACACTCATCGGACCGCACACATCGATATGTATGATTTGCAACAAGTCACTTGCACGCTCCATTGTTCTGGAGAACGGAGTCTTAGTCATCTTGCCCATGAGGCATGGTTCGCACGTGTCAAGTGATTCAAAGTCAAGTGACTCCAAAAGTCCATCGGAATGGAGTTTCTTCATGCGCTTTACACCAATATGACCTAAGCGGCAGTGCCAAAAATATGGCGCTATCATTGTTAACTCTACATCTTTTGGTCTCAATGTTATGTATATGTGTATCATCGCTATCAAGATTCAATATGAACAATCCTCTCACATTGGGTGCATGACCATAAAATATATTACTCATAGAAATAGAACAACCATTATTCTCTAACTTAAATGAGTAACCGTCTCGTAATAAACAAGATCCAGATATAATGTTCATGCTTAACGTAGGCACTAAATAACAATTATTGAAGTTCATAACTAATCCTGATGGTAACTGAAGTGAAACTTTGCCGACGGCGATTGCATCGACCTTGGAACCATTTCCCACGCGCATCGTTACTTCATCCTTCGCCAGCCTTCGTTTATTCCGCAGTTCCTGTTTTGAGTTGCAAATATGAGCAACAGAACCGGTATCGAATAACCATGCACTACTATGAGAGTTGGTTAAGTACACATCAATAACATGTATATCGAATATACCTGATTTTTCCTTGGCCGCCTTCTTATCAGCCAAATACTTGGGGCAATTGCGCTTCCAGCGACCCAGTCCCTTGCAATAATAACACTCTGTTTCAGGCTTAGTCCCAGCCTTGGGTTTCTTCGTCGGATTGGCAATAGGATTGCCGCTCTTCTTGGAGTTACCCTTCTTGCCTTTGCCATTTCTCTTGAAACTAGTGGTCTTATTGACCATCAACACTTGATGCTCTTTCCGAAGTTCTGACTCTGCAACTTTCAGCATCGCGAATAACTCGCCGGGTGACTTGTTCATCCCTTGCATGTTATAGTTCAACACAAAGCTCTTGTAGCTTGGTGGCAGTGATTGAAGAATTCTGTCAGTGATAGCTTCTTGCGGGAGTTCAATCCCTAGCTCAGCTAGACGGTTTGAGTACCCAGAGATTTTGAGCACATGTTCACTCACAGACGAATTCTCCTCCATCTCGCAAGCATAAAACTTATCGGAGGTCTCATACCTCTCGATTCGGGCGTTCTTCTGAAAGATAATCTTCAACTCCTAGAACATCTCATATGCTCCATGACGCTCAAAGCGACGTTCAAGTCCCGGCTCTAAGCCATACAAGACTGCACATTGAACTACCGAGTAGTACTCCTTACGTGTTAACCAAGCGTTCTTAACATCTTGGTCAGCCGTAGCGGGTGGTTCATCTCCTAGCGCATCATTAAGGACATAATCCTTCTTCCCAGCTTGCAGGAGCCACTTAAGATTACGAGCCCAGTCTACAAAGTTGCTTCCATCATCTTTCAACTTAGCTTTCTCTAGGAACGTATTAAAATTCAGGGTGACTCTCGTGTGAGCCATTGATCTACAACACAAATTTTGCAAAGTGGACTTATACTATGTTTAAGATAATTAGAGTTTAACTAATCAAATTACTGATAAACTCCCACTCAAAAAGTACATCTCTCTAGTCATTTGAGTGGTACCTGATCCAAATTCACAAACTCAAGTACGATCATCACGTGAGTTGAGAATAATTTCGGTGGTAAGCATCTCTATGCTAATCATATCAACTATACGATTCATGCTCGACCTTTCGGTCTCATGTGTTCCGAGGCCATGTCTGCGGCTCGTCAAGTTTAACCCAAGTGTTCCACGTGTGAAACTGTTTTGCACCCGTTGTATGTGAACGTTGAGTCTATCACACGCGATCTTCACGTGGTGTCTCGAGACGACAAACTGTTGCAACGGTGCACAGTCGGGGACAACACAATTCATAACTGACATGATATGGCCATCATCTTGTGCTTCTTGATCTCCATCACTTAAGCACCGGCATGATCTTCTTGTCACCGGCGCCATACCATGATTGTTGGAATTATGCCCTAGAGGCAATAATAAATATAGTTATTATTATAATTCCTGTATCAAGAAAAATCGTTTATTATCCATGCTATAATTGTATTGAATGAAGACTTATATACATGTGTGGATACATAGACAAAACACTGTCCCTAGCAAGCCTCTAGTTGGCTAGCCAGTTGATCAAAGATAGTCACGGTCTTCTGATTATGTACAAGGTGTTGTTGTTTGATAACCGGATCACGTCATTAGGAGAATCACGTGATGGACTAGACCCAAACTAATAGACGTAGCATGTTGATCGTGTCATTTTGTTGCTACTATTTTCTGCGTGTCAAGTATTTGTTCCTATGACCATGAGATCATATAACTCACTGACACCGGAGGAATGCTTTGTGTGTATCAAACGTCGCAACGTAACTGGGTGACTATAAAGATGCTCTACAGGTATATCCGAAGGTGTTCGTTGAGTTAGTATGGATCGAGACTGGGATTTGTCACTCCGTGTGACGGAGAGGTATCTCGGGGCCAACTCGGTAATACAACATCACACACAAGCCTTGCAAGCAATGTGACTTAGTGTAAGTTGCGGGATCTTGTATTACGGAACGAGTAAAGAGACTTGCCGGTAAACGAGATTGAAATAGGTATGCAGATACTGACGATCGAATCTCGCGCAAGTAACATACCGAAGGACAAAGGGAATGACATACGGGATTATATGAATCCTTGGCACTGAGATTCAAACGATAAGATCTTCGTAGAATATGTGGGATCCAATATGGGCATCCAGGTCCCGCTATTGGATATTGACCGAGGAGTCACTCGGGTCATGTCTGCATAGTTCTCGAACCCGCAGGGTCCGCACACTTAAGGTTCGATGTTGTTTTATGCGTATTTGAGTTATATGGTTGGTTACGGAATGTTGTTCGGAGTCCCGGATAAGATCACGGTCGTCATGAGGGTTTCCAGAATGGTCCGGAAACGAAGATTGATATATAGGATGACCTCATTTGATTGCCGGAAGGTTTTCGAAGTTACCGGGAATGTGCCGGGAATGACGAATGGGTTCCGGGTGTTCACCGGGGGGGGGGGGGGGAACCCACCCCGGGGAAGCCCATAGGTCTTGGGGGTGGCGCACCAGCCCTTGGTGTGCTGGTGGGACAGCCCAAGAAGGCCCTATGCGCCAAAGCATAAGAAATCAAAGAGAAAGAAAAAAAGGGGAGGTGGGAAAGGAGAGAAGGACTCAACCTTCCAATCCAAGTTGGATTCGGTTTGGAAGGGGAGGACTTCCCCCCTTTTTGTTCGGCCGACCCCCTTGGGGCTCCTTGAGCCTCAAGGCAAGTCCCCTCCCCTCCCACCTATATATACAAAGGTATTAGGGCTGATTTGAGACAACTTTTGCCACGGCAGCCCGACCACATACCTCCACGGTTTTTCCTCTAGATCGCGTTTCTGCGGAGCTCGGGCGGAGCCCTGCCGAGATCAGATCACCACCAACCTCTGGAGAACTCATCTACCTCTCCGTCTCTCTTGCTGGATCAAGAAGGCCGAGATCATCGTCGAGTTGTACGTGTGCTGAACGCGGAGGTGCCGTCCGTTCGGCACTAGATCGTGGGGCGGTTCGCGGGACGGTTCGCGGGGCGGATCGAGGGACGTGAGGACGTTCCACTACATCAACCGCGTTCACTAACGCTTCTGCTGTGCGATCTACAAGGGTACGTAGATCGGAAATCCCCTCTCGTAGATGGACATCACCATGATAGGTCTTCGTGCACGTAGGAAAACTTTTGTTTCCCATGCGACGTTCTCCAACAGTGGCATCATGAGCTAGGTTCATGCGTAGATGTCTTCTCGAGTAGAACACAAAAGTTTTTGTGGGTGATGATGTGCGTTTTGCTGCCCTCCTTAGTCTTTTCTTGATTCCGCGGTATTGTTGGATTGAAGCGGCTTGGACCGACATTACTCGTACGCTTACGAGAGACTGGTTTCATCGCTACGAGTAACCCCGTTGCTCAAAGATGACTGGCAAGTGTCGGTTTCTCCAACTTTAGTTGAATCGGATTTGACCGAGGAGGTCCTTGTATAAGGTTAAATAGAAATTCATATATCTCCGTTGTGGTGTTTGCGTAAGTACGATGCGATCATACTAGATACCCATGGTCACCACGTAAAACATGCAACAACAAAATTAGAGGACGTCTAACTTGTTTTTGCAGGGTATGCTTGTGATGTGATATGGCCAACGATGTGATGTGATATTGGATGTATGAGATGATCATGTTGTAATAGATAATATCGACTTGCACGTTGATGGTACAGCAACCGGCAGGAGCCATAGGGTTGTATTAAAACTAACGTTTGTGCTTGGAGATGCGTTTACTATTTTGCTAGGATGTAGCTTTAGTAGTAATAGCATGAGTAGCACGACAACCCCGATGGCGACACGTTGATGGAGATCATGGTGTGGCACCGGTGACAACAAGGTCATGCCGGTGCTTTGGTGATGGAGATCAAGGAGCACGTGATGATGGCCATATCATGTCACTTATGAATTGCATGTGATGTTAATCCTTTTATGCACCTTATTTTGCTTAGAACGGCGGTAGTATTATGAGGTGATCTCTCACTAAAATTTCAAGACGAAATTGTGTTCTCCCCGACTGTGCACCGTTGCTACAGTTCGTCGTTTCGAGACACCACGTGATGATCGGGTGTGATAGACTCAACGTTCACATACAACGGGTGCAAAACAGTTGCACACGCGGAACACTCGGGTTAAGCTTGACGAGCCTAGCATGTGCGGACATGGCCTCAGAACACATGAGACCGAAAGGTCGATCATGAATCATATAGATGATATGATTAGCATAGGGATGCTTACCACCGAAACTATACTCAACTCACGTGATGATCGGACTTGAGCTAGTGTAAGTGGGTCATGAACCACTCAAATGACTAGAGAGATGTACTTTTTGAGTGGGAGTTTAGCAAGTAATTTGATTAAGTTAAACTCTAATTATCTTGAACATAGTCTAAGTCCACTTTGAATATATTTGTGTTGTAGATCATGGCTCACGCGAGACTCACCCTGAATTTTAATATGTTCCTAGGGAAAGCTAAGTTGAAAGATGATGGAAGCAACTTTGTAGACTGGGCTCGTAATCTTAAGTTAATCCTACAAGCTCGGAAGAAGGATTATGTCCTTAATACTGCGCTAGGAGATGAACCACCCGCTACGGCTGACCAGGATGCTAAGAACGCTTGGTTAACACGTAAGGAGGACTACTCAGTAGTTCAATGTGCAGTCTTGTATGGCTTAGAACCGGGACTTCAACGTCGCTTTGAGCGTCATGGAGCATATGAGATGTTCAAGGAGTTGAAGTTTATCTTTCAGAAGAACGCCCGGATCGAGAGGTATGAGACCTCCGATAAATTCTATGCTTGCAAGATGGAGGAGAATTCATCTGTCAGTGAACATGTGCTCAAAATGTATGGGTACTCGAACCGTCTAGCTGAGCTGGGGATTGAACTCCCGCAAGAGGCTATCACTGACAGAATTCTTCAATCACTGCCGCCAAGCTATAAGGGCTTTGTGTTGAACTACAACATGCAAGGGATGAACAAGTCACCCGGCGAGTTGTTTGCGATGCTGAAAGTCGCAGAGTCTAAACTCCGTAAAGAACATCAAGTGTTGATGGTGAATAAGACCACTGGTTTCAAGAGAAACGGCAAAGGCAAGAAGGGTAATTCAAAGAAGAGCGGCAAGCCTGTTGCCAATCCAACGAAGAAACCCAAAGCTAGACCTAAGCCTGAAAAAAAGTGCTACTATTGCAAGGGTATGGGTCACTGGAAGTGCAACTGCCCCAAGTATCTGGCTGATAAGAAGGCGGCCAAAGAAAAATCAGGTATATTTGATATACATGTTATTGATGTGTACTTAACCAGCTCTCATAGTAGTGCCTGGGTATTCGGTACCGGTTCTGTTGCTCATATTTGCAACTCGAAACAGGAACTGCGGAATAGGCGAAGGCTGGCGAAAGATGAAGTGACGATGCGCGTAGGAAATGGTTCCAAGGTTGATGCAATCGCCGTCGGCACAGTTTCACTTCAGTTACCACCAAGATTAGTTATGAACTTGAATAATTGTTATTTAGTGCCTGCGTTGAGCATGAACATTATATCTGGATCTTGTTTATTGCGAGACGGTTACTCTTTTAAGTCAGAGAATAATGGTTGTTCTATTTCTATGAGTAACATCTTTTATGGTCATGCACCCAATGTGAAGGATTGTTCATATTGAATCTTGATAGTGATAATACACATATACATAACATTGAGACCAAAAGAGTTAGAGTTAACAATGATAGCGCCATATTTTTGTGGCACTGCCGCTTAGGTCATATTGGTGTAAAGCGCATGAAGAAACTCCATGTCGATGGACTTTTGGAGTTACTTGACTTTGATTCACTTGACACGTGCGAACCATGCCTCATGGGCAAGATGACTAAAACTCCGTTCTCCGGAACAATGGAGCGTGCCAGTGACTTGTTGGAAATCATACATACCGATGTGTGCGGTCTGATGAGCGTAGAGGCACGCGGCGGATATCGTTATTTTCTCACCTTCACTGACGATTTAAGTAGATATGGTTATGTCTACTTAATGAAGCACAAGTCTGAAACATTTGAAAAGTTCAAGAAATTTCAGAGTGAAGTTGAAAATCATCGTAACCAGAAGATCAAGTTCCTACGGTCTGATCGTGGGGGTGAATATCTGAGTTTCGAGTTTGGTGCTCACTTAAGACAATGTGGAATTGTTTCATAGTTGACACCGCCTAGAACACCACAACGTAATGGTGTGTTCGAACGTCGTAATCGTACTCTATTAGAGATGGTGCGATCTATGATGTCTCTTACCGATTTGCCGTTATCGTTTTGGGGTTATGCATTAGACACAGCTGCATTCACTTTAAATAGGGCACCATCAAAATCCGTTGAGACGACCCCATAGGAACTGTGGTATGGCAAACGGCCAAAGTTGTCGCTTCTTAAAGTTTGGGGATGTGATGCTTATGTCAAGAAGCTTCAGCCTGAAAAGCTGGAACCCAAAGCGGAAAAGTGCATCTTCATAGGTTACCCAAAAGAGACAGTTGGGTACACCTTCTATCTCAAATCCGAGGGCAAAGTGTTTGTTGCTAAAAACGGAGCTTTTCTCGAGAAGGAGTTTCTCTCGAGAGAATTGAGTGGGAGGAAGATAGAACTTGATGAGGTTGTCGAACCTCTCATCCCTCTGGATGGTGGCGCAGGGCAAGGGGAAACCCCTGTCATTGCGACGCCGGTTGAGGAGGAAGTTAATGATGATGATCATGAAACTCCGGTTCAAGTTCCTATCAAACCACGCAGGTCGACGAGACCACGTGCTGCTCCAGAGTGGTACGGTAATCCCGTTTTGTCAATCATGTTGTTAGACAACAATGAACCTGCAAATTATGAAGAAGCAATGGTGGGCCCAGATTCCAACAAATGGCTAGAGGCCATGAAGTCCGAGATAGGATCCATGTATGAAAACAAAGTGTGGACTTTGGAAGTACTACCTGAGGGCCGCAAGGCTATTCAGAACAAATGGATCTTTAAGAAGAAGACGGACGCTGACGGCAATGTGACCGTTTATAAAGCTCGACTTGTGGCAAAGGGTTTTTCACAAGTTCAAGGAGTTGACTACGATGAGACATTCTCACCCGTAGCGATGCTTAAGTCCGTCAGAATCATGTTAGCAATAGCTGCATTTTTCGATTATGAAATCTGGCAGATGGATGTCAAAACAGCGTTCCTTAACGGTTTCCTTAAGGAAGAGCTGTATATGATGCAACCCGAAGGTTTTGTCGATCCTAAGAATGCTAACAAGGTGTGCAAGCTCCAGCGATCCATTTATGGACTGGTGCAAGCATCTCGGAGTTGGAGCAAACGCTTTGATGATGTGATCAAAGCATTTGGGTTTATACAAGTGGTTGGAGAATCTTGTATTTACAAGAAAGTGAGTGGGAGCTCTGTGGCATTTCTAATATTATATGTGGATGACATATTGCTGATTGGAAACAACGTAGAGTTTTTGGAGAGCATAAAGGATTACTTGAATAAAAGTTTCTCTATGAAGGACCTAGGAGAAGCTGCTTACATTCTAGGCATTAAGATCTACAGGGATAGATCAAAACGCCTGATAGGACTTTCAAAAAGCACATGCCTTGATAAAGTTTTGAAGAGGTTCAAAATGGAAAATTCCAAGAAAGGGTTCTTGCTAGTTTTACAAGGTACGAGATTGAGTAAGACTCAGTGCCCAGCAACTGATAAGGATAGAGAGCATATGAGCACCGTCCCCTATGCTTCAGCCATAGGTTCGATCATGTATGCAATGTTGTGCACTAGACCGGACGTTAGCCTGGCCATAAGTATGGCAGGCAGGTTCCAGAGTAATCCAGGAGTGGATCACTGGACGGCGATCAAGAATATCCTGAAGTACCTGAAAAGGACTAAGGAGATGTTTCTCATGTATGGAGGTGACGAAGAGCTTGCCGTAAAGGGTTACGTCGATGCAAGCTTTGACACAGATCCGGACGACTCTAAGTCGCAGACCGGATACGTATTTATTCTTAATGGGGGTGCGGTAAGCTGGTGCATTTCCAAGCAAAGCGTCGTAGCAGATTCTACATGTGAAGCGGAGTACATGACTGCCTCGGAGGCAGCTAAAGAGGGTGTCTCGATGAAGCAATTCATGACGGATCTTGGAGTGGTGCCAAGCACACGGAATCCAATAACCTTGTTCTGTGACAACACGGGAGCCATTGCCTTAGCAAAGGAACCACGGTTTCACAAGAAGACGAGACACATCAAATGACGCTTCAACCTCATCCGCGACTACGTCGAAGGGGAGGACGTAAATATATGCAAAGTGCACCCAGATCTGAATGTAGCAAACCCGCTGACTAAACCTCTTCCACGGGCAAAGCATGATCAACACCAGAACTGTATGGGTGTTAGATTTATTACAATGTAATTCGCATGATGATGTGAGGGCTAGATTATTGACTCTAGTGCAAGTGGAAGACTGTTGGAATTATGCCCTAGAGGCAATAATAAATATAGTTATTATTATAATTCCTGTATCAAGATAATCGTTTATTATCCATGCTATAATTGTATTGAATGAAGACTTATATACATCTGTGGATACATAGACAAAACACTGTCCCTAGCAAGCCTCTAGTTGGCTAGCCAGTTGATCAAAGATAGTCAGGGTCTTCTGATTATGTACAAGGTGTTGTTGCTTGATAACTGGATCACGTCATTAGGAGAATCACATGATGGACTAGACCCAAACTAATAGACGTAGCATGTTGATCGTGTCATTTTGTTGCTACTGTTTTCTACGTGTCAAGTATTTGTTCCTATGACCATGAGATCATATAACTCACTGACACCGGAGGAATGCTTTGTGTGTATCAAGCTTCGCAACGTAACTGGGTGACTATAAAGATGCTCCACAGGTATATCCGAAGGTGTTCGTTGAGTTAGTATGGATCGAGACTGGGATTTGTCACTCCTTGTGACGGAGAGGTATCTCGGGGCCCACTCGGTAATACAACATCACACACAAGCCTTGCAAGCAATGTGACTTAGCGTATGTTGCGGGATCTTGTATTACGGAACGAGTAAAGAGACTTGCCGGTAAACGAGATTGAAATAGGTATGCAGATACTGACGATCGAATCTCGGGCAAGTAACATACCGAAGGACAAAGGGAATGACATACGGGATTATATGAACCCTTGGCACTGAGGTTCAAACGATAAGATCTTCGTAGAATATGTGGGATCCAATATGGGCATCCAGGTCCCGCTATTGGATATATAGGATGACCTCATTTGATTGCCGGAAGGTTTTCGGAGTTACCGGGAATGTGCCGGGAATGACGAATGGGTTACGGGTGTTCACCGGGGGGGGGGCAACCCACCTCGAGGAAGCCCATAGGCCTTGGGGATGGCGCACCAGCGCTTGGTGTGCTGGTGGGACAGCCCAAGAAGGCCCTATGCGCCAAAGGATAAGAAATCAAAGAGAAAGAAAAAAAAGGGGAGGTGGGAAAGGAGAGAAGGACTCCACCTTCCAATCCAAGTTGGATTTGGTTTGGAAGGGGAGGACTTCCCCCTTTTTGTTCCGCCGACCCCCTGGAGGCTCCTTGAGCCTCAAGGCAAGGCCCCTCCCCTCCCACCTATATATACAGAGGTATTAGGGCTGATTTGAGACAACTTTTGCCACGGCAGCCCGACCACGTACCTCCACGGTTTTTCCTCTAGATCGCGTTTCTGCGGAGCTCGGGCGGAGCCCTGCCGAGATCAGATCACCACCAACCTCTGGAGGGCCGTCACGCTGCCGGAGAACTCATCTACCTCTCCGTCTCTCTTGCTGGATCAAGAAGGCCGAGATCATCGTCGAGCTGTACGTGTGCTGAACGCGGAGGTGCCGTCCGTTCGGCACTAGATCGTGGGACGGATCGCGGGACGGTTCGCGGGGCGGATCGAGGGACGTGAGGACGTTCCACTACATCAACCGCATTCACTAACGCTTCTGCTGTGCGATCTACAAGGGTACGTAGATCGGAAATCCCCTCTCGTAGATGGACATCACCATGATAGGTCTTCGTGCGTGTAGGAAAATTTTTGTTTCCCATGCGACGTTCCCCAACAATGATCTCCATCATCATGATCTCCATCAACGTGTCGCCATCGAGGTTGTCGTGCTATCTATGCTATTACTACTAAAGCTACGACCTAGGAATATAGTAAACGCATCTGCAAATACAAACGTTAGTTTAAAGACAACCCTATGGCTCCTGCCGGTTGCCGTAGCATCGACATGCAAGTCGATATTAACTATTACAACATGATCATCTCATACATCCAATATATCACATCACATCATCGGCCATATCATATCACAAGCATACCCTGCAAAAACAAGTTAGACGTCCTCCAAAAACAAATTCGGTGTGGTATCTAGTATGATCACATCTTACTTATGCAAAAACCACAACGAAGATGTGCAAATTGCTATTTAACCTCTCCAAGGACCGCCTCGGTCAAAACCAATTCAACTAGAGTTGAAGAAACCGACACCCGTCAGTCATCTTTATGCAACGAGGTTGCATGTCAATCGATGAAACCAATCTCTCGTAAACGTATGAGTTATGTCGGTCCGGGCCGCTTCAATCCAAAAATACCGCCGAATCGAGAAAAGACTAGGGAGGGCAGCAAATCGAACATCACTGTCCACAAAACCTTTTGTGTTCTACTCGAGATAACATCTACGCATGACCCCAGCTCATGATGCCACTGTTAGGGAACGTTGCATGGGAAACAGAAAAATTCCTACGCACACGAAGACCTATGATGGTGATATCCATCTACGAGAGGAGATTAGATCTACGTACCCTTGTAGATCGCTCAGAGGGAAGCATTAAGAAACGTGGTTGATGTAGTGGTATAGTTTCGTGATACAAATCACCGTCGTCCCACGATCCCTCCCACGAACGGTTTCGATCTAGTGCCGAACGGACGGCACCTCCGCATTCAGAACACGTACAGCTCGACGACGATCTCGGCCTTCTTGATCCAGCAAGAAAGACAGATAAGTAGACGAGTTCTCCGGTAGC
This sequence comes from Hordeum vulgare subsp. vulgare, assembly GCF_904849725.1. Lineage (NCBI taxonomy): Eukaryota > Viridiplantae > Streptophyta > Magnoliopsida > Poales > Poaceae > Hordeum > Hordeum vulgare. The sequence goes on from NC_058519.1 coordinate 549,852,413, forward strand.
GTGACGACGCTCCGGTGGTGGTGATGATCTACTCCTGCAGGGCTCCGCCCGAGCTCCGCAGAAATCCGATCTAGAGGTAAAACTATGTGGAATGGGCTAGAGTTGCACGTGGCAAAGTTGTGTCTCAAAAAGCCCTAAACCACCAATATATATATGAGGAGGGGAGGGGCTAGCCTTGGGGCACAAGGGCCCCAAGGGTGCGACGGCCGCCAGGGAGGAGGAGGACTCCTCCTCCAATTTGGTTTGGAAAGGAGGAGTCCTCCTCTTCCTTCCCACCTCCTTCTTTTCCTTTGGTATTTTTACATGTGGCACCATAGCCCTCTTGGGATGACTCCACCAGCCCACTAAGGACTTGGTGCGCCACCCTAGGGCCTTTGGCTCACTCCCGGGTGGGTGGGCCCCTCCCGGTAAACACCTGGAACCCATTCCTCACTCCCGGTACACGGTCGGTAATGCTCGGAACTTTCCGGTGACCAAATGAAACCATCCTATATATCAATCTTCATCTCCGGACCATTCCGGAAAACCTTGTGACGTCCGTGATCTCATCCGGGACTCCGAACAATATACGGTAACCACACATATAACTCAACTATACTAAAAATCATCGAACCTTAAGTGTGCACATCCTGCAGGTTCGAGAACTATGTGGACATGACCCGAGACACTCCTCGGTCAATATCCAATAGCGGGACCTAGATGCCCATATTGGATCCTACATATTCTCTGGAGATCTTATCGGTTGAACCTCAGTGCCAAGGATTCATATAATCACGTATGTCATTCCCTTTGTCCTTTGGTATGTTACTTGCCCGAGATTCAATCATCGGTATCCTCATACCTATTTCAATCTCGTTACTCGCAAGTCTCTTTACTTGTTCCGTAATACAAGATCTCATGACTTACACTTAGTCACATTGCCTGCAAGGCTTGTGTGTGATGTTGTATTACCGAGTGGGCCCCGGGATACCTCTCCGTCACACGGAGTGACAAATCCCAGTCTTTATCCATACTAAATCAACGGACACCTTCAGAGATACATGTCGAGCACCTTTATAGTCACCCAGTTACGTTGCGACGTTTGATACGCGCAAGGTATTCCTCCGGTGCCAGTGAGTTATATGATCTCATGGTCACAGGAATAAATACTTGACACGCAGAAAACAATAGCAATAAAATTACATGATCAATATGCTACGTTCATAGTTTGGGGCTAGTCCATCACATGATTCTCCTAATGATGTGATCCAGTTATCAAGTGACAACACTTGCACATAGCCAGCAAACCTTGACTATCCTTGATCAACTGGCTAGCCAAGTAGAGGCTTGCTAGGGACATTGTTTTGTCTATGTATCCACACATGTATCTATGTTTTCATTCAATACAATTATAGCATGGATAATAAACGATTATCTTGTAATAGGAAATATAATAATAACTATTTATCATTACCTCTAGGGCATATTTCCAACAGGAGGATCCATAACAATATAACTTCTATACAAATATATACCCAAACATAACTCATTATGTTGTCTTCCTTGTCCAATTTCAACCAATTTTCTCAAGTTTCAAAATAATTAATGGGTATTCACAATCATAGAAGATGTCCAAGATAGTATATTTATATATGGAATCTCTCTTCCTTCAATATTCTTTCATGAATTGTTCAAGTGACCAATGCGGTGTTTGCTAATTTTCAATAAATTTTACCACATATACTTATTATGTGTGAAGTCATTACTCCCCATGGGATAAGTATATGAAGCATATTTAATTTCAGATTTATTCAATTCATTCAACCATTTACTCATAGGATATAAGTGAAGCACGAAAGTAAATGACAAAACTACTCCAAAACATATAAGTGAAGATCAATGAGTAGTCAATTAAAATAGTCATGTGAGGACTCTCTCTTTTATTCAGATTTTCATATCCAAGGCTTTTATTCAAACAGCAAAACAAAATAAAAGTGCCACTCCAAGAATAGCACGCATCATGCGAATGAATAAGAATTTAGGCTCAGCATAGGCTAACCGATAATTGTTGATGAAGAGAGATGGGATGCGTATCATCCCCAAGCTTAGATGCTTGAGAGTTCTTGAAATATTTAATTGCGGTGCTTTGGGATCCCCAAGCTTGAGCTTTTGTATCTTGTTCAATCCTCTCGTATCCCGGTTCCGCCTATTTTCAAAACTTCATCCACACAAAACATGAAAAGAACTCATGAGATAGGTTAGTGCACATAATAATAACTCAACTATTTAGTACTACCAAGACAAGTTGCATAATAATTAAAAACATCATATACGGTTTACTATCATTTCAACAATTTATATCTATCAATATAGGCTATGGAAACTATAGGATAAGTAGATAACAAAACTATCACAACAATCTGTCCAAACAGAACAGTTTGTAGCAATTTATGAAACAAGTGAACTTATGTAACTCAAACAATTATGAATATTTAGGACATGCTATTAAATTTATGTGACAACACTATGTAAAAATAAAGAAAATTTTCACGTTCGAGTAAAATATGAAAACTCAAACACTACAACAAAAGTTTTTGTTTTTACACAACACACATCAAACATGCAATGCACGCATCCTAAAGGCAATTCTTGGAAAAAAATTGAAAAACAAGATTATAAACAACACCTAACAGAGAACAACAGAATAAAATGACACTCCAAGAAAAAATCATATTATGTGACGAATAAAAATATAGCTCCAAGTAAGATATATCGATAATGTTGAAGACGAAAGAGGGGATGCCTTCCGGGGCATCCCCAAGCTTAGGCGCTTGAGTATTACTTGGATATTACCTTGGGGGTTCCTTGGGAATCCCCAATCTTAGGTTCTTGTCACTCCTTATTCTCCTCATATCAGTATCTCACCCAAAAGTTGAAAACTTCAATCACACAAAACTTAACGGAACTTCGTGAGAAGGGTTAGTGTAATAAAGATAGATCATTCACTTAGGTACTGTCAACACAAGATTCATAATTGTTCCCAAATGATACCTACTGTATTCTATCATTCCCATAATTTATATTACTGAATATAAGCTATGGGGAAACTAAAATAAGCAAACTATGCATGCAAAACAAAATCTATGAAAAACAGAACAATCTGTGAATATCTGTAGTATAGACATACTTACCTACCTATAAAAATTCTGAAAATTTAGGAAAACCAGAATAATTTATATATCAAGACTGTGTAAAAATTTCAGATCATTATCACTCTCGAGTTAAAAATGCAAATCCCTGTACCATAGTCAAAAGTTTCTGTTTTGGTTCAGCATCAATTCTACTCATCTTGTGAGTCATCCCAAAGGCTTTACTTGGCACTTTATTGAAATAAAAGACACAAAACATGAATAATACGGTATCTTAATCATGTGAGCTCATAAAAACATAATGTAAAAGTGTTGGGTTGTCTCCCAACAAGCGCTTTTCTTTAATGCCTTTTAGCTAGGCATGGTTATTTCAATCATACTCTTGTAAGCCTAATTTCGATGATGATTTTATGCATACTCTAAAAGATATAAGTTAAGTTCAAAAAGAATTCTACCATTAATATAGATCAACCAATATACAAGCTCAAAATATGTAAGTGAAGCACACAAAGTATTCAATAAGGCCATACTCAGAAGATTTAAGTGAAGCACAAAGAGCATTCTACAAATCCATACTCAAAAGATTTAAGTGAAGCACAAAGAGCATTCTACATACTCAAAAGATTTAAGTGAAGCACATGAAGAATTCTATAAACCAATGAAGGACTACCTCATACTAGAAGGGTGCATAAAAGTGAAGAAAAAACACTATCATGTGAACAAAACAAAAAACCGAGGTATACCGATAGTTGTTGGTTGTTGAGGAATAAAGATGGGATGCCTTCCGGGGCATCCCCAAGCTTAGTTTCTTGAGTCTCCTTGAAATATTTACTTGTTGTGCCTTGGGAATACCCAAGCTTTAACTCTTGTATCTCCGTATTCTTCTTATATCGATACCTCCTCGATCTTCGAACACTTCATTCACACAAAGCTTAACAAAACCCTCGTGAGATCCGTTAGTATAATAAAGCAAAATACTACTTTAAGTAATGTTTTAAACTCATTACAAATTCATATAAGCATTATATATACTGTATTACAACTTCACCATGGTTCATACCCCCCGGTACTACCCAAAGATTCATCAAAATAAGAGCACAATGCATAGAAAACCGAATTTGTCAAAAACAGGACAGTTTGTAGAAATCTGGAATCTTCGCATACTTATGTATCTAAAAATTTCTGAAAATTTAGGATAAGTTAAAAAAATTGTATGGAATTACTGTGTAAAAATTTAAGACACTTTTGACGTTCCAATAAAATATGAATATTCATGCACTATAGTGAAAGTTTGTGTTTTTGCACCGCACAAAGCAAACAAGCTATCTAATCGTCCTAAACCCAAATCTTGGCACATTATTTTTACAATACAGTGGATATATACAAAGGGATAATTATATTTGAAAAAATTGCATGAATAATTCTAGATTTTTTACATGAGCATGAACACAAGTGTTCAAGGTCGACCCTCACTTCTCCAATGCACAACCTTCCAATCACTTCTCTTTTTGAAAAACTTTTTAGGCATAAGAGGCAAGTAATTCTTTTTGTAATTTTCATTGTTTATTTATTTTTGTTTCACCCACAACTACCGAAATCAAAAAGGGAAAATAAAATATACTTATTTAAGAAAGCTAACAAGCACACACGAGTATACCAACCCCACGCAATTGCTCCCCAGCAACGGCGCCAGAGAAGAGCTTGATAATCCCCAAGTGCAAGGAATCATCATAGCAATTTCCAAAGGTGGAAAGGATTAGTATGGAGTGTCGAACCCACAAGGAGCTAAAGGTAAGATCAATATTCTCTCAAGTCCTATCTACCAATGATACGACTCTACATAAGCCGGGCGTTTGCTTCCAACTAGAAACGAGAAATAAAACTACATTGCGGGTATGAAGAGAATAGCTTAGCATGATAATGGAGAACTAGAATATAAAAAAGGTGATGTTATCATAAAATTAGAATAAATTACTATATATTACAAACTGCGAGTGTGGAATAATGATGAGTCAGTGTGCGGAATTTTCCTAGGTAATCGATAACTAGACCGGTAATCATTATTGCAATTTTATATGAGGGAGAGGCATAAGCTAACATACTTTCTTTACTTGGATCATATCCACTTATGATTGGGACTCTAGCAAGCATCCGCAACTACTAAAGATCATTAAGGTAAAACCCAACCATAGCATTATAACGTATCAAGTCAACAACCTACTTACTCGAGTATGTGCTTCCGTCACTCGCGCCACCCACCATAAGCGAATCATAAACATATTGAAAACCCTACAGCAGGGATCCCTCATGCTTTCATGACATGGAGAGCACCATAGGACAACACCAATAATAAAACATGCAACTCACACCAATCATGGTCATCAATCAACCCATAAGACAAAACGGATCTACTAAAACATCATAGGATAGCCATACATCATTGGGAAATAATATATAGTGTTGAGAACCATGTTTAAGTAGAGATTACAGCGGGGATAAGGGGTGTTACACCGCTGCATAGATGGGGAGAGAGTTGGTAATGATGGCAGCGAAGTTTTTGGTGTAGATCGCTGTCACGATGATGGCCCCGGCGGTGTTCTGGTGCCACCGGGAGAGAGGGGGAGAGAGCCCCCTCCTTCTTCTTCTTACTTGTCCTCCCCCTTGATGGGAGAAAGGTTTCCCCTCTGGTCACTGGCCTCCATGGAGGCGGAGGGGCGAGAGCCGCTCCGAGATTGGATCTCCCTCTCTCTCTCTCTATTTCTTTGTGTTTTTGCCTTACAGATTCTGGTCTTTCACCGTTTCTTATATTCCTGGAGATCCGTAACTCCGATTGGGCTGAAATTTTAACACTATTTTTGTCCGGATATTAGCTTCCTTGCGGCGAAAGACAGCCTGGCGCGCCGTACCCCCAGGGCACGCCCCCTGTCTTGTGAGCCCCTCAGGCACCCCCTTGTGTTGATTCCACTTCCCAAATTTACAAATATTCCAAAAAAATCTCCGTAAGTTTTTATCCCATTTGGACTTCGTTTGATATGGATTTTCTGCAAAACAAGAATATTCAACAAACAAGAACTCGCACTGGGCACTGGATCAATATGTTAATCCCAAAAATAGTATAAAAAGTTGCCAAAAGTATATGAAAGTTATAGAATATTGGCCTAAAACAATGAAAAATTATAGATACGACGGAGACGTATGAGCATCCCAAAGCTCAATTCTTGCTCGTCCTCGAGTAGGTAAATGACAAAAAATATAATTTTTTACCTGGAGTGCTACCTAGCATAATCTTGATCATATAATCTAATCATGGCATGAATATTAAGACATGGGTGATTCAAAGCAATAGTCTATCATTTGACATTATGACAATAATACTTCAAGCATACTAATAAAGCAATCATGCTTTCTCAAAATATCATGGATAAAAGAAAGTTATGCCTACAAAATCATATAGTGTGGTTGTGCTCCATCTTCATCACACAAAGTATTAAATCATGCACAACCCCGGTTTTAGCCAAGCAATTGTTTCATACTTTAGTATTCACAAACTTTTTCAACTTTCACGCAATACATGAGCGTGAGCGATGGGTATAGCACTATAGGTGGAATAGAATATGGTGGAGGTTTTGCTGAAGACAAAAAGAAGGAGATAGTCACACATCAACTAGGCATATCAACGGGCTATGAATATGCCCATCAATAGATATCAATGTGAGTGAGTAGGGATTACCATACAACAGATGCACTAGAGTTATAAGTGTATGAAAGCTCAAAAAGAAACTAAGTGGGTGTGCATTCAACTCGCTTGCTCACGAAGACCTTGGACAATTTCAGGAAGCCCATCATTGGAATATACAAGCCAAGTTCTATAATGAAAAATTCCCACTAGTATACGAAAGTGACAATATAGGATACTCTCTATCATGATTATCATGGTGCTACTTTGAAGCACAAGTGTGGAAAAGGGAATAGTAGCATTGCCCCTTCTCTCTTTTCTCTCATTCTTTTGTGTGTGTTTTTCGTTTTTTAATTTTCTATTTTTTGGTGAACTTATTTGGCCCCTTTTATTTTTCATAAAGTCCAAAGACTCATCCCAACTTGTGAGGGAATCATAGCTTCCATCATCCTTTCCTCACATGGGACAATGCTCTAATAATGATGATCATCACACTTTTATTTACTTACAACTCAAGAATTACAACTCGATACTAGAATAAAATATGACTCTATATGAATGGCTCTGGTGGTGTACTGGGATTTGCAATGATCTAGCATAGCAATGACATCAAAAAATGGAAAAGCCATGAAAACATCATGCTAGCTATCTTACGATCATGCAAAGCAATATGACAATGATGGTGCGTGTCATAATAAATGGAACGGCGGAAGTTGCATGGCTATATATTTCGGAATGTCTATGGAAATGACATAATAGGTAGGTACGGTGGTTGTTTCGAGGAAGGATATATGGTGGGTGTTATGCACCGACGAAAGTTGCGCGGTACTAGAGAGGCTAGCAATGGTGGAAGGATGAGAGTGTGTATAATCCATGGACTCAACATTAGTCATAAAGAACTCACATACTGATTGAAAAAAATTATTAGCTATCGAAAAAATTATTAGACGCATGCTCCTAGGGGAAAGGTTGGTAGGAGTTAACCATCGTGCGATCCCGACCTCCACACAAAGGATGACAATCAATAAATAAATCTTGCTCCGACTTCTTCACATAACGGTTCACCATACGTGCCTGCTATGGGAATCACAAACTTAACACATATATTTCTACCAATCTAAAATTACTCACTAGCATGACTCTAGTATCATCATCTTCATATCGCAAAACTATTGCAAGGAATCAAACATATCATATTCAGTGATCTACAAGTTTTATGTAGGATTTTATGACTAACCATGTGAATGACCAACTCCTGTTGACTATCTAAATAGATATAAGTGAAGCATGAGAGTTTAATTCATTCTACAAAATATATGCCCATGCTCTAACAAATATAAGTGAAGCAAAAGAGCATTCTACAAATGGCGGTTTTATATGTCTAGAGAAATAGGCAATCCAAACTTCAAATGATATAAGTGAAGCACATGAAGCATTCTATAAAGCCATACTCAAAAGATATAAGTGAGGTGCAAAGAGCCTTCTATAAATCAACCAAGGAATTTCTCATACCAGAATGGTGCATTATTAAAATAAAAATAAAAAAGCACACGACGCTCCAAAATTTACGCATATCATGTGACTAATAAAAATATAGCTCCAAGTAAAATTACCGATGGTTGTCAGAAGAAAGAGGGGATACTTTCCGGGGCATCCCCAAGATTAGTTGCTCAGGAGTCCTTGAATATTACCTTGGGGTGCCTCGGGCATTCCCAATATTAGGCTCTTGGCACTCGTTATTCCTTCATCCATCGTGATCTCACCCAAAACTTGAAAACTTCAATCACACAAAACTTAACAAAACCCTCGTGAGATCCATTAGTAATAATAAAGCAAACTACAACTTTAAGTACTGTTGCCAACCAATTTATATTTTGTTTTCGCATTCTATCGACTGTATTATAACTTTTCCATGGCTTATACCACCGATACAATCGATAGTTTCATCAAAACGAGCAAAACAATGCATCAAAAACAGAATCTGTCAAAAACAGGACATTCTGTAGTAATCTGTACATTCACCATACTTATCTAACTCTAAAAATTATGAAGAAATAAAAACAATTCATAGGAGTGTTGCGTAAAAATTTCAGAAACTTTTGACATTCCAGTAAAAAATGTAAATTCACGCACTACAGCCAAAGTTTCTGTTTTTTGCACTGCACACACCAAACAAGCAATCTAATCATCCTAAAGGAAAATATTGGCACATTATTTTTATAATACAATGGATTTATACAAGGGAATAATTATTTTTGTTGAAAAGTTTCTGTAATTAAGATTCACAAGGTTTCCATGGGCATGAACAAAGTTCAAGGCATGCTCCCATTTTCACAATGCTTGTCTCTCTCACTTTCACTTTTCTTTTTGGAAAAAATTTAGGTTCCCCTCTTTATTTTTTTGTTTTTTTAAATATATAAAAGAACACAACAGAATAAAATGACTCTCTAAAACTTCTGGGTTGTCTCCCTAGCAGCGCTTTCTTTAAAGCAATTAAGCTAAGCATAAAGTGCTCAAGTAATTGATCCACCCGGATCCCAAGGTATATCAAAGCCAATTTTAATTAACAATGATTTGTAATTTAGTAGTGAGCACAAAGTAACATATATCATGCAAGAACAAAGTCTAACTCTCTTCCTATGCATCGGCATGTCATAAAAGAACAATCCATGCACACAAAGTAAAGGCCAATGCATAGTATAAACATTTTCTTGCAATTTCATTGTATCAGAAACATGGAGAGGTGAAGATGTAGTTCCTCTCTCATAATAATAATTGCAAGTAGGAGCAGCAAGCACATGGATATTATATTCATTAAAATCATCATATGCAATAGGAAAAGTCAACCCATCTATATAGTCCTTAATAAGTGCAAACTTCTCCGATGTAGTGTGGCTCGGAGAACTCAAAAAGATAACATGACTATCACGTGTGGGTGCAATAGCAACAATTTCACGTTTAACATAAGGAACTATAGCAAGTTCATCTCCATACGCATCATTCATATTGGCATCATGGCCACAAGCATAGCAAGCATCAAGTTCATCAAAAAGGGATATTTCAGACGAATCCAAGGGATCATAGCAATTATCATAGCACTCATACTTCGGTAAGGACGAAGGCAAATTAAACAATGTATGAGTCGAAGAGTTATTCTCATTAGAAGGTGGGAACGGGTAGCTAATCCGCTCTTCCTCCTTTTGTTCTTCGCTCTCCTCCTCATCTTTTTTATCCAATGAGCTCACAGTGTCATCAATTTCTTCTTCCAGAGATTCCTGCAAATATTAGTCTCTTCTTGGATAGCGGAGACTTTCTCAATAAATCAATCAATATGGGCATTATATTCATAATTGGCATAATAATAACGAAGCATAGCCAAATTTTGAGATCGTTAAACAACATCATCATAACCTTCATACTTTTCAAACAAAGCTTCAATTTCATAAGCACCCATAAAAGCAACAAACTCTTCTATTTGTTCCACATCAGAGTAATCATATATACCATTAGCATAAGAATCCAAGATTTCATTATCATTAAATTAACATGAAAAGGGAAGGTGTTTAGCCTTCATCCTAGAGAAACAAGTGATATCATATCTCAAGCATAGATTCCAAACATACCATTTCAACATATGAATTTGATCCCATAACAGTTTCCCTTTTTAAGTCAAGCGATAATCCCTAAAGTATTCACATTGATCCAACGTGTCTCCCATTATATAATTGAATGGGGTTTTCTCAAACATCATAGGATAGCCATACATCATTGGGAAATAATATATAGCGTTGAGCACAATGTTTAAGTAGATATTACAGCGGGGAGAAGGGGTGTTACACCGCTTCATAGAGGGGGAGGGAGTTGGTGATGACGGCGGTGAAGTTGTTGGTGTAGATCATCGTCACGATGATGGTCCCGGCGGTGTTCCGATGCCATTGGGTGAGAGGGGGAGAGAGCCCCCCTCCTTATTCTTCTTCCTTGTCCTTCCTCGTAGATAGGAGAAAGGTTTCCCCTCTGGTCCATGGCCTCCATGGTGGCGTAGGGGCGAGAGCACCTCCGAGATTGGATCTCTCTCTCTGTTTCTTTTTGTTTCTGCCTTCCAGATTCTGTCCTTTCACCGTTTCTTATATTCCCAGAGATCGATAACTCCGATTGGGATGAAATTTTAACATGATTTTTATTCGTATATTAGCTTTCTTACAGAGGAAGAGGGACACAAACTGCCTTACGGGGTGGCCATAAGACAGCCTGGCGTGCACTACCCCCAGGGCGCACCCCCTGTCTTGTGGGCCCCTCGGGCACCGCCTTCTGTTGATTCCACTTCCCAAAATTCACAAATATTCCAAAACAATCTCCATAAGTTTTTATCCCGTTTGGACTTTGTTTGATATGGATTTTCTGTGAAACAAAAAACATGCAACAAACAGGAACTGACACTGGGCACTGGATCAATATGTTAGTCCCAAAAATAGTATAAAAAGTTGCCAAAAGTATATGAAAGTTGTAGAATATTGGCATGAAATAATCAAAAATTATAGATACGACAGAGACGTATCAGTATTTTAGTAGCTTATAAAAGGAAAACCGCCACCACATCCTCCTTACGCATTCCAGATCTCACATCGTTGTTGCCATTCCCAACCCTCAAAGCTCCAGCCTTCAAGCTCTCCTCTTCCCCCAATCTCCTTGAACCTCTTTCCCTATTCGTCCATGGCCAACTCGGACTTGAAAGGCAAGTGGGAGGTCTCCTGTTTCACTGAGGAGGACATCCTGGAGTTCAAGAGAACCTGCTATTTTTTAGCAAACATCGTCCACCACACTTCACAGAAGGGCTAGATCATCCATACGTCTAGAGAAGGCGAGAGGGTGGTTTTTATCCCTCCATTTTCTTCGGGGTCTTTGCTTCCCTCTCCACCCGTTTGTGCGGGGCGTAATGTTTTATTACGGGGTAGATTTTCATGATCTCCCCCAAATTCATTTTTGCATATCTCGGCCTTCATCGTAGTTTGTGAGGCCTTTTTGCGGGTCTAGCCTCACTTAGGCTTATGGTTGAAAGTCCGCAATGTCAAGCCGAAAGTAGTAAATGGCGAGCAGTTAGACTGAGGGGAGCAATGATTAGCAAGCTCCCCCTGGTTCAATGGCCAAAAGGTACCTTCATAGACACCATCAAGGCATGGCAAAAGGATTGGTTCTATATCACCGAGCCACGCGACGCAGAAGGGGGAGCACCTCTTTTATTCAGATTCGGTCCTCCCATCCGACTAGTGTCCTTGACAAAGAAGTTCATGGATTGGGGGAGGCTCCATAGGTGAAGGCATTGAAGAAATGCATCTCCATCCTACTGGAAAAGAAAATCGAGCTGACCAATGTAGTTCAAGTCATGTTGCATCTCCGCCTCCTCCCGTGTCAACATCGGGCTACTCCGATGTGGTCTTACAATCCGGGCGATCTGGTCACAATGTTTTCGAAGATGCAGAAGACTTGGTCGGATGAAGAAGAGGACATCGGCATCTATATTAATAACCCTCCTAGACTAGCGAGATTTTATTATGTGTTTGATTTTTTCCCTTTTAACAAGGCTCGTATCTCCCTTTTCCTCCACATTCATAGATCTGGCTGAAAAAGTCCTAGGAGATCAACTGTCTGGCGCCCTTGCTCGAGGACCACGGGACAACCTTATTGGCAGCCATGCTAGTCAAGAAGTCGTACATGGCTTCGCATGAGAAGGAAGAAAAGAAGACGGAGAAGAAAAAGGCCCGAGAGGGTCTTCGGTCGAAAGGACCTCCATACACGAGGTCCAAGGACACGCTTGCTCCCTCTCATGTCGAGGGATAAGAGGAAGAAAACGGGGAGGAGAGTGGTTGCTCCCACACAAAGAAGAGAGCGGTGTCCCAGGACGTCGAGGGAGATCGAGCTCCCTCTACCCCGAACAGGCAATGCAGGGCCCCGATGGCCGTGTTCGATAATGTTCCGAATTCTGACGAGGAATCCAGGGAATTTTAAAGCATACTTCGAGGGACCCTTTCAAAGGTATGGATCCGAAAACCAAAAAATCATGTATTGTAGAGATTCTGTTATTAATGGTTAGGCCTTCTTTCTGTATTATAGCCCACCGCATGATTTCCCCACCGATCCCATTTTTGAGGGAGACTCTTTGTCGGCCAACCTGGAGGAAAGCGGGACCGCATCACACAACACGCCTCCCCCAGCCATCGAGGTTATCGGGGAGGTAGTGTCTTGAAAGAATCCCCCAGAACTGGAAACCAGGGCCAGGGGTGATGACATCATGGCCAAGGCTAACACCTTGGCTGCCGAGGACCAGGAGGATGAATCCCTCCTCATAAGCAAACAAGGATAGCCCGGACAATTCGGGTCTTCTCTGAATACAATTCCGGAGAAGTCTTAACCTCGGAACCATCTGCACCAGCTTCTCCACAAGGAGAACTTGCAACATGATACGTCTCCAATGTATCTACTGTTTTGGACTATAATTTGCATGATTTGAATGGAACTATAATTTGCATGATTTGAATGGAACTAACCTGGACTCACGCTGTGCAGAAATCAAAGTTCTCTAAACATCCTGAAAATTTACGGGGAGCAGTTTAGGAAAATATCAAAAATATGTGCACCAAGTTCCACCTCAGGGGGTGGGCCAGTAGGCCACAAGCCCCTGCTCCGCCACCACCCCCCTGGTGGCGGTGGGCAAGCTTGTGGGGCCCACAGGCACCTGCCGCCCCCAACTCCAGCTCTATAAGTTCTCTTTCGTCCCAGAAAAATAAAAAGAGAAGTTTTCATCGCGTTTTCGATACGGAGGCGCCGCCACCACCTGTTCTTCATCTGGAGGGCAGATCTAGAGTCCGTCTTGGGCTCCAGAGAGGGGAAATCGTCGCCATCGTCATCATAAACCTTCTTCCCTCTCCAATTCCATGAAGCTCTTCATCGTTTGTGAGTAATCTATTCTTAGGCTCGCTGGGCGGTGATGAGTAGGATGAGATCTATCATGTAATCGAGTTAGTTTTGATGAGGATTGATCCCCGTCAAGAACTAACTCGATTACATGATAGATCTCATCCAACTCATCGTCGTCCAGCAAGCCTACGATGAGATTACTCACGAACGATGAAGAGCATCATGGAATTGTCGATGGAGAAAGGTTGATGATGACGATGGCGACGATTTCCCCTCTCCGAAGCCCAAAACGGACTCCAGATCTGCCCTCCAGATGAAGAACAGGATGTCGCGGCGCCTCCGTATCGCAAAATGCGATGAAACCTTCTCTCTGATTTTTTTCCAGGCGAAACGGAAGATATAGAGCTGAGATTCGGGGCGGTGGTGCCACGTGGGCCACACAATCCTGCATGGCGCGGCCCTAGGGGGTGGCCGCAGCCTGTGGGCTTGTGGCCCACTGGCACGCCCCCTCCGGTGGATCTTTGCGCAGGTATTTTTCTTTTATTCCAGAAAAAATCTCCGTAACTTTTCAGGACGTTCCGAGAACTTTCATTTCTGCACAAAAACAACACCATGGCAATTCTGCTGAAAACAACGTCAGTCCGGGTTAGTTCCATTCAAATCATGCAGATTAGAGTCCAAAACAAGGGCAAAAGAGTTCGGAAAAGTAGATATGACGGAGACGTATCAACTCCCCCAAGCTTAAAGCCTTGCTTGTCCTCAAGAAACTCAGTTGAGAAACTGAGAGAGACAAAAGAAAAACTTTGACGAACTCTGTTTGATCTTGTTGTTGCAACTATGTCTAACTCACAACCAGAATTTCAGCAACATCACAAGCAAACCACATAAGCAATTGACATCTAGGTCTCATGGTAAACTCATATCAATGGCATAATCAACTAGCGAGCAAATAATAATAAGCCTCAAACGTCAACACTTCAATCAAAACAACATGAAGCAGTACGAATAGATGGTATCTCGCTAGCTCTTTCTGAGACCGCAAAACATAAATACAGAGCACCTTAAAAGACCAAGGGCTGACTAAACATTGGAATTCATGGCAATGAAGATCCAGTCATAGTCACACTCAACACAGTTAAAAGCAAAGCATAAAAATGACAGAGGTGCTCTCTAATTGGTGCCTTTGTAAGAAGAGGATGACTCAACAGGAACATAAATAGACAGGCCCTTCGCAGAGGGAAGCAGTGAATTGCAGAGGTGCCAGAGCTCAAGCTTTTTAAAACAAAGATAATAATTTCGGGTGGCATGCTTTCATTGTCAACGCAATGACTAGGAGTTCTCAACATCTTCCATGCTACACATGCTATAGGCGGTTCTCAAACAGAAAAGTAAAGTTTTGACTCCCCCACCACCAATCAATCACACTCCACGGCTAGCCGAATCCTCGGGTACCGTCCAAACCAACATCAATCCTGGGGGAGTTTTCTTTGCAATTATCTTTTCGATTTGAGCATGGAACTGGGAATTCCAATTACCGGCCCCTTTCTCATGAATGATAGTGAATAAACACATATCGAGGATAACACGCCTAGCATGGAAGATACCAATAGCCCCCTGTCACCACATGAGCGGTTCGGGCATGCAAAACAGATTATTTCTTGAAGATTTAGAGAATGGCACATGCAACGGCAGGTAGATACCGCACATAGGTAGGTATGGTGGACTCATATGGCATAACTTTGGGTTTATGGAAGTGGATGCACAAGCAGTATTCCCGCTTAGTACAAGTGAATGCTAGAAAAAGACTGGGAAGCGACCAACTAGAGAGCGACAACAGTCATCAAAATGCATTGAGATTAACTAACATTGAGTGCAAGCATGAGTAGGACATAAATCACCATGAACATGAATATCATAGAGGCTATGTTGATTTTGTTTCAACTACATGCGTGAACATGCGCCAAGTCAAGCTACTTGAAACATTCAAAGGAGGATACCATCCTATCATACTACATCATAGTCATCTCAACATTCATGTGGACAACGAAGACAAACCATTATAAGCTCCTAGCTAAATAAGCATGGCATAAGCAACTATGATCTCTAAGTTGTCATTGCAAACATGTTTCTCTCACAACAAAGCTGAATCAGGCATGATGAGCTAGTCATATTTACAAAAACAAAATAGATCGAGTTCATACCAGCATTTCCACGCTCAGTCACTTCATCATATATCGTCATTATTGCCTTTCACTTGCACGACCGAATGATGTGAACAATAATAAGCATGCTCGTGCATTGGACTACGCTGGAATCTGCAGGCAAACACAAAGGATAAGACAAAGTAATATGGCTCTTTGAAAGCTAAACAGGTATGCATGCAAGAGACACTAAGCATTGTAACCAATATCTTCTACGTTGACCCAAAGAAACAGAAAACTATCTACACGGGAAAGCTCCCAACAAGCAAAAGAAGAAAAAGGAAATCTTTTTGGGTTTTCTCAAACTAGACAGACACACGAAAAGAAAGCGAGAAAAAGAAAATAAACTAGCGGATGATACCATGGCAAAGTGTGAACACCGGCTAACAAAGTGAAAGCATAAGCAAGAATGTAAAGTTGGTGAGAACACGTACTCCCCCAAGCTTAGGCTTTTGGCCTAACTTGGTCTACTCCCAAGGAGGGAAATAACCAGCTTCGGGGTACTCCGGAGTGGACTGAGGATGCCACTCTTGTGTGAGCTCCTCTGGCTCCCACTGATAAACTGGCGTCTGGTACTCGACTGGCGGCTCGGGCACGGGCACCTGTGGTTGGGCCAAGCCCCAATATGCGTAGATGTCCGAGTGCATAATAGTGTACCTGCCTGCATGAAGATTGAACAAAGAAGGAGGAGGCAAAGTAATAGTCTCACGAGTGCCCTGACTAAATACCAGGTTATAAATCATCCTTCCACCTATATCTCTATTAAGAAAGTCATGGTGAACCATGCTATCGTAATATAGATATCTCTCGGGAAGAAGCATCTCTTCTTCCTCCTCCAGTCTAATGGGTATCTCAAAGTATCTGGCAAGACGGGTAGCATAGATACCTCCATAGACAACACCTTTAGAACGGTTCAAGTTCAACCGTTGAGCTATGATAGCACCCAAGCTATAAGTTTTATCGTTATAAAGGGCTTCGCGCAAGACCACAAGATCTGGGGAACTAAGTGACCCAACTTTCCCACGACCAATCAAACATTTTCCCACAAATAATGAGAAGTACCGAAGCACGGGAAAATGAATGCAAGCAGCTCTAGCGCAAGACACTCCTCTCTCCTCTCCTACAGCAATAGTACCGATGAAAGCCTCCAAGTCCCGTGGACGAGGTTCATGAATATCCCCAACGTAAGGTAATTTGCAAACATTGCAAAAATCCTGGAGTGACATGCGTTGGGGGACATCATAAAGTTTAAACTCAACCATAGGAGGATTCTTCCTCGGGTAGAAGTTAAAGCTTTGTACGAAGATATTAGTGAGGAGGAGGTATTGCGAACACTTATCTTCAATGAAGGCGGTAAGGCCTGCGTTCTCCACCAAGTGATAAAAGTCCTCATAAATTCCAGCGGCGCGTAAGAACACGTCACTTGGCCACTCGCACGCTCGAACTTCCATGACTCGAGGGACCGGATACTTGGGCTTCTTCTAACTCCCATCATCCTTGGGGTCACGGCTTGACGAGCCTCTCAAGAACCTCATCATCTTTTCCCTTTTCTATCTCTGAAAATTTCTGAATTTTTAGTGATTCTAAGGAGAAGTGAATAAGGCTCAACGAAACTCGTAGCAACTACTCCCACAAGTGCCTAGCGACCATATTACACATCAAAACTACTTGGGGCCAGCTAGAATCGGCATACAAAGCTCAAGAACATGGTCACCAAGGCAGCAAAAATACGCGGAGTATAAGGCACTAGAGCAAAAACTAATTGGACCAATGGAGGAGTCACTTACCAAGGAGTAATTTCCCCAAAACAGTTCGGAGAACAGTGATTTGAGCAAAGAGATCGAAAATCCCAGCAAGAGGAGCAAGAACACGGGTTTGACCTGCGAAACAATTTTTTCTGGAGGTGGGAGAAGCAGATGGGAGCAAGAATGAGTGGAGGGGGTGCCTGTGGGCCCCACAAGCCTGGGTGGCGCGGCCAGGGGGTGCCCGCGCCCCTAGGGCTTGTGGCCCACTGGTGTGGCCCCCAGACAGACTCTTTATCCCAGTATTTTTCAAATATTCAAGAAAAAATCATACTAGATTTTCACAGCATTCGGAGAACTTTTATTTTTGGGGTATTTTTCCACCGGACGCTAAGACGGAAAACAGGGAAAACTAAACTAAACCTATCATTTTTCTTCTAAGCAACGGAAGATGAAATCTTAAAACAGAGGTTTGGGACTCCTCGATTCATCCTTCTCATGGTCATCGAAAGAAATCCGTCAATGGGGTTGATCAAATCCCCTCGACAAAACTTTCTCGAATCGCGAAAGAGAACGGAGAATTTTCGAATAGTCACTAGGTCACCTCAATGGGGATGTGTATCTCCCGAACAAGCAAATCATACTTCATCTTGACACGAGGAATAGGGCATTCAAAGCTCCCAATAAGAATCGATGAAGTTTTTTCGATAGCATTGATGCAATGTACTCAATATTGTTTCTTCGGAAAGTGCACCGTATGCTCATTACCGTTGACATGAAAAGTGACATTTCCTTTGTTGCAATCTATAACAGCCCCTGCAGTGTTTAAAAAGGGTCTTTCGAGGATGACAGCAATGGCATCGTCCTCGGGACTATCCAAGATAACAAAGTCTGTTAAGATAGTGGTGTTAGCAACCACAACAGGCACATCCTCGCAAATGCCGATAGGGAAAGAAGTTGATTTGTCGGCCATTTGTACAGAGATTTCAGTGGGTGTCAACTTATCTAGTTCAAGTCTACGATAAAGAGAAAGAGCCATAACACTAACACCGGCTCCAAGGTCGCACAACGTAGTACTAACGTAGTTGCCATTAATGGAGCAAGGTATAGTGTGCACACCGGGATCACCTAGTTTCTTAGGAGTTCCACCCTTGAAAGTGTAATTAGCAAGCATGGCGGATGTCGTGGTAATGATTCCGACAATAGAAATGGGGTAGGATAACAGAGCATGATCTATCAAGATGCACATGGGTGACATGGTGGTTTTAGCGAGTTCGGGCCTCTCACAGTGGAGATAACAACCCTACGTCTCGTGCTCCGGAGAGGCTTTGTTTTATCTGTCATGGACATGATTTACATGGTGTAGAGAGAGGCGCGGAGCTCGAGGGAAAGAATGAGCCCGCCGAGGGAGAAGAAAAACTAGCCCCTAGCTATTCGGAGGGGGTGGCTTATATAGAGTGTGCCACCTCCTCACCTCTTATGTTACAAGATGGGGCATTGATGCCATAATGTCAGCCTACTATAGATGTCTTGCCGACTATTGGTATTTGCATGACCGAGTGAGTCATACGGCCGAGTGATTGACTGCCATCCGAGTGGATGGAATGTACTTGTGTGAGTGGATCCGTACCGAGTGGATTAGATGTTGTCACGATCCAGTAGGAATTTCCCTTGTAGTCCTTAAACTAATAATGAGGTGCCCTTGGGTAGGACGTATTGGTCAGACCTATGACCCTACCCTAGGGCTATATCCCCGTCATTAGCCCCCGAATGGATCAGGGTCCGAGTGGTGAAGGTGTTGATGTAAATCTTGTGGCAGCAGACCGGACTTGAACGTGCTTCAGGGCCTTGCAAAATTATGCGTTGATTGAAGTCTTCATCATTCGCCCTGATCGATTCTGCTGAGTAGTACGTCCGAGTGAACTTAAGAATTGAAGTAGATCCGAGTGACCAACAGGATCTTGAGACTCTAACTGACTGCTGGTAGTCGGTTGGAATCTGTTGAATCTATTGAACTTGGATGTTGTTGGTGGACCTGACCAAGCAGAATGTTTCTTTTTTGTATTTCTCTTCCTGTGGGGGCACGCTCAGTGCACCCACTGGGTGTAGTCCCCGAGCCTCTGTCGGACTAGATGAGTCTGGCAGAGGGTTTAAGACTTCCAGTGCTTGTCATGTTGAATGTTTGTTGAATCTGCATTATATGATTTCTGGATCAAAGTCAAGTCTCCGAGAGTGTTTTTTAACTTAGGCGATACGGGGTTGCAGCAAAGTTCCCGAGTGTGGAGCGTGTCTGTACTCGGAGTAGTTTTAACTTAGGCGATACAGAGTCGCAGCTAAGACTCCGCGTGTGGAGCATGTCCGCACTCGGAGTTGTTTTTAACTTAGGCGATACGGAGTCGCAGCTAAGCCCCCGAGTGTGGAGCATGTCCGCACTCGAAGTTGTTTTTAACTTAAGCGATACGGAGTCGCAGCTAAGTCCCCAAGTGTGGAGCGTGTCCGCACTCGGAGTTGTTTTTAATTTAGGCGATACGGAGTCGCAGCTAAGTCCCCGAGTGTGGAGCCTGTCTGCACTCGGAGTTGTTTTTAACTTAGGCGATACGGAGTCGCAGCTAAGCCCCCGAGTGTGGAGCATGTCCGCACTCGGAGTTGTTTTTAACTTAGGCGATACGGAGTCGCAGCTAAGCCCCCGAGTGTGGAGCATGTCCGCACTCGGAGTTGTTTTTAACTTAGGCGATACGGAGTCGCAGCTAAGCCCCCGAGTGTGGAGCATGTCCGCACTCGGAGTTGTTTTTAACATAGGCGATACTGAGTCGCAGCTAAGTTCCTGTGTGTGGAGCGTGTCCGTACTTGGAGTAATTTTAACTTAGGCGACACGGAGTCACAGCTAAGTTCCCGAGTGTGGAGCATGTCCGTACTTGTAGTAGTTTTAACTTAGGCGATACGGAGTCGCAGCTAAGTTCCTGAGTGTGGAACGTGTCCGTACTCGGAGTAATTTTAACTTAGGCGACACGGAGTCACAGCTAAGTTCCCGAGTGTGGAGCGTGTCCGTACTCGTAGTAGTTTTAACTTAGGCGATACGGAGTCGCAGCTAAGTTCCCGAGTGTGGAGCGTGTCCGTACTCGTAGTAGTTTTAACTTAGGCGATACGGAGTCGCAGCTAAGTTCCCGAGTGTGGAACGTGTCCATACTCGGAGTAATTTTAACTTAGGCGACACGGAGTCACAGCTAAGTTCCCGAGTGTGGAGCGTGTCCGTACTCGTAGTAGTTTTAACTTAGGCGATACAGAGTCGCAGCTAAGTTCCTCAGTGTGGAGCATGTCCGTACTCGTAGTTGTTTTAACTTAGGCGATACAGAGTTGGAGCTAAGTTTCCGAGTGTGGAGCGTGTCCGTACTCGAAGTAGTTTTAACTTAGGCGATACTGAATCCCAGCTAAGCCGAGCGGTGGCACGCGGGGCGTCCGAGTGATGAAGACGTGCCACAAGGAGTGGCGATGCGTGGGGCATCCGAGTGAGGTAGACGAGTCCGACTGAGTGGCAACGTGTGGGGCGTCCAAGTGATGTATGTCGAGGAGGCGTCCGACCCACTGATGGCACGCGGGGCGGCCGTGCCGTTACGTCATCGAAGGGGCTTCCGTACACGTGAAAACGTACAAATGATTGTTGCGGCGACTGAGCCTGAGTAGCGACGAGGATGGCACACGGATGCGTCGAGTGATCGCGTAACCTGTGTATAAAAAATAGCACAAGCCAGCATGAAAATTTATCAAAGTAATTTGACCTTTTCTGAAATAGTTTGTGTAAATAACACCCATAGACACCCACTGGGTGTGCCAGGTGGTTGTACTTGTGCAGGATCCAACTGTACTTATGCAAGTGAAGGATTCGACTGAACTCGTTTGAGTACTGGACCAAAAGGAAGCGGAAGTGAAGTGTTCCCACATAAAAATAAACAACCGAGTGCAGAGGTACACTCGGTGGCGTGGCCTCCGAGTGAATGTCATGTGCGACTTCCTCGACACTCGGTAATGTAGAAACGATTATTTAATAGAATGCAGTCTGTGAAAAAATGACTTAGCTGCATGACGATGTGCGGGGCGGTCGAGCGAAGTAGACACGTCCGGCTGAGTGGCGACATGTTGGGCGGTCAAGCGATGAAGACGCGTCTATCTGAGTGGCGACACGCGGGGCGGCCGAGTGACGACGTGTAGAGCAACCAGGTGATGAAGGAGCCTCCAGCCGAGTGACGACGCGCGAAGCTGCCGAGTGACGAAGGAGCGTCCAATCGAGTGGCGGCATGCGGAGCTGCCGAGTGACGAAGGAGCATCCAATCGAGTGGCGGCACGCGGAGCTGCCGAGTGACGAAGGAGACTCCAACCGAGTGAGGATGGCGTGTCTTGCTGACTGGCGATGCGTGAAGCTACCGAGTGCTGACGACGGGTCCGACTGAGGGACGGCGCGCAGGGCGGCCGAACGCTGACGACGCGTCCGACTGAGTGACAGCATGTACGGGGGCCGAGCAATGACGAGACATCCGACTAAGGGACGGCGCGCGGGGCGACCGAGTTCTCACGACGCGTCCGACTGAGTGACGGCATGCAGGGCGGCCAAGTGATGACGACGCGTCCGACCGAGCGACGGCATGTAGGGCCGCCGAACGATGACAACGCGTCCGACTGAGTGACGGCGTGCGGGGCGACCGAGTGCTCACGATGCGTGTCCGACTGAGCGACGGTGCACAGAGCGGCCGAGTGGTGACGATGTGTGATGGTCGAATGCTTGCATGTTAGTTATCTTGATGGAAATGATATCCGAATAATTCTGGACGTTTTAGTTTTCATTGTAGACGCATTCCGAGTGTACCAGAGTACCGGTTCGGACTAGTCCCGAGTGAAGTGGTCGGGCTAGCTTGGTGGCAATGCAGGCTGCTCGTGCGATGGAGGCTGGTGCAGGGTGATGCGAAGGAAATGTGGATGCACGCACCTTATTTTGGCCGTAACCCCTGCTGGAGACCCACCAAATGACTAATTAACGAGGCAGGCCATTAACTGCACGCATTTACCACGTCCTTCCATTCCAAGCCGTCCGTCCATCCGTTTCCTGTAACTGCGCGCATTTACCTTTATGCACATAATTAAGGAGGAGGTGTCCACTCACCTTGCATGGTTGAAGGAAAAGGACGTCATGGCTAGCAGCTGGCGACCGAGGGAAGAACTGCTGCGCCTGGAGGCCTGACTGGCTTCCTATTTCTCCATTGCGCCGGTCCTTCCCGCACGCCGAAGCGACCATGTCGGAGAAGCCGTTGGAGGCGCGGTCCCGATGTGGGAAGATGCGCGAGAGGTCGGTGAGGCCGGGCGGGCGGCAGTTGACTTAGCGAAGGCGGAGACCGGTAGTTGGCGACAAAGAAGACATGCGACAGCGGGCTGGCCAGGTACGGAGCTCGGCCTCCTCGCCTCTCTTCCGAATGATGTTTGGCGGTGCGACAGTACTATCGCCATTGCTCGCACTCTATGGTTGATGTGAGGAAGATGATGCGGCCGTCTTCCTCGTTTGTATCTTCTTTCCCTTTTCGATTGATCGAAACTCCACGATACTTGTATGAACACGTGTACATATAAACGAAAACAACCATAATTAGATTAAAGATCGATTGTAAAGCAAGAGACAGAATGGAATGAAACTTCCTGATCCCTATGTACGGGGAGGATCTTGTCTCTCTTGTGAATGGAGTGATGTCCGGAACATCCTGGATCAAATTCTTCGTCGATGATTGTTGCTCGGCAGACGAAGATCGAACAAAGAAAACCATTTGCATCATGGCTCGATAGACGCCATGCCCCACGGTGGGCGCCAACTGTCGTGGTAACGATTCGGACAATAGAAAGGGGGTAGGATAATGGAGCATG
Organism: Hordeum vulgare subsp. vulgare; assembly: GCF_904849725.1. NCBI lineage: Eukaryota > Viridiplantae > Streptophyta > Magnoliopsida > Poales > Poaceae > Hordeum > Hordeum vulgare. The sequence continues at coordinate 549,875,973 of NC_058519.1, forward strand.
ATCTATCAAGATGCACATGGGTGACACGGTGGTTTTAGCGAGTTCGGGCCTCTCACAGTGGAGATAACAACCCTACGTCTCGTGCTCCGGAGAGGCTTTGTTTTATCTGTCATGGACATGAGTTACATGGTGTAGAGAGAGAGCCAGAGCTCGAGGGAAATAATGAGCCCACCAAGGGAGAAGAAAAACTAGCCCCTAGCTATGTGGAGGGGGGTGGCTTATATAGAGTGCGCCACCTCCTCACCTCTTATGTTACAAGATGGGGCATTGATGCCATAATGTCAGCCTACTATAGATGTCTTGCCGACTGTTGGTATTTGCATGACCGAGTGAGTCATACGGCCGAGTGGTTGACTGTCATCCGAGTGGATGGAATGTACTTGTCTGAGTGGATCCGTACCGAGTGGATTAGATGTTGTCACGATCTAGTAGGAATTTCCCTTGTAGTCCTTAAACTAATAATGAGGTGCCCTTGGGTAGGACGTATTGGTCAGACCTATGACCCTACCCTAGGGCTATATCCCCGTCAGCGGAGATCTCAAGATCAGGTATCCTTCTCTTATTAGTCACAATATCTTTCATGTACTTAGCATACAGAGACATTTTGAGCAGATCTATCAAACGCATTTGCAGAAAGACAGGTCTGATCATCTCAACGAAGCGCTCAAAATCCTCATCATCCTTTTTCTTGGATGGTTTCGGAGGAAAGGGCATAGGTTTCTGAACCCATGGTTCCCTTTCTTTACCATGCTTCCTAGCAGTGAAGTCATTCTTATCATATCTTCTATTCTTAGGTTGTGGGTTATCAAGATCAACAGTAGGTTCAATCTCCACATCCTTTTCATTGCTAGGTTGAGCATCTTCATGAACATCACTATAGATATTATCATTAGGCTCATGTTCATCACCAGATTGTGTTTCAGCATTAGAGATAGAGGCATCGTTTGGACTCTCAGGGGTAGCAGCAACAGGGTTGCTAGCGTGCAGGTTCCTATCATCTCTCTTCTTCTTTCTAGGATGACTAGGCACATCAGTGCGAACTCCTTGAGACTCTTGTTCAACTCTCTTCGGATAACCCTCAGGATACAAGGGTTCCTGGGTCATTGTACCGCCTCTAGAACGACTCTGATGGCATTGTCATTCAACTCATTGAGCAAGTCATTTTGAGCTTTAAGTACTTGTTCTACCTGAGTAGTAACCATAGAGGCATGTTTACTCAGAAGCTTAAGATCATTGACATTTCTGTCCTCACAAGCACTTAAATGACTAAGCATTCGAGCATTCTTTTCCAATTGTCTGCTAACATAATCATTGAAACTCTGTTGTTTGGCAACAAAGTTATCAAATTCATCCATGCATAAGCTAGCAGGTTTATCAAAAGGAATATCACTCTCATCAAACCTACGCAGAGAATTTACTTCTACTACCTGTATCGGGTTATCGAGACCATGGATCTCTTTGATAGGTGGTAGATTTTTGACATCTTCAGATTTAATGCCTTTCTCTCGCATAGATTTCTTGGCTTCTTGCATATCTTCTGGACTGAGGAATAGAATACCTCTTTTCTTTGGATTTGGCTTAGGAGGTGGTTCAGGAATAGTCCAAGCATTCTCATTGCACAAGATGTTATTCAGTAGAATCTCAACTTGTTCTACGGTTCGTTCCCTAAAAACACTACCGAAACAACTATCTAAGTGGTCTTTGGAAGCATCAGTAAGTCCATTATAGAAGATATCAAGTATCTCATTCTAATCAAGAGGGTGATCAGGAAAAGCATTCAGCAGCTGGACGAGCCTCCCCTAAGCTTGTGGGAGATTCTCTTCTTCAGCTTGAGCAAAATTGTATATTTCCTGCAAGGCAGCTTGCTTCTTATGGGCAGGGAAATATTTTTCAGAGAAGTAGTAGACCATATCCTGGGGGCTACACACACAACCAGGAGCAAGAGAAGTGAACCAAGTCTTAGCATCATCCTTTAGCGAGAAAGGAAACAACTTGAGCATATAGTAGTGGCGGATCTTTTCCTCACTAGTGAATAGGGTGGTTATATCGTGCACTTTCGTAAGATGGGCTACAACCGTTTCAGACTCATAACCATGAAAAGGATCATATTCGACCAGAGTGTTTAACTCAGGGTCGACAGAGAATTCATAATCCTTATCGGTCACAAAGATAGGCGAAGTTGCAAAATTCGGGTCGTATTTCATCCTAGCGTTCATAGTATCAAGCATAGCATCATCGGGCATAGTATCAAGCATAGCATCATCAGGCATAGTATAAAGCATAGCATCATAAGCATCATGGGCAGCAGAAGTAGCATCATCAAGCATAGGCGACATATCAAGATTTCTAGCAGGAGGTGATGTCGCAAACTTACTCAAAACTGAAGGTGAATCAAGTGCAGAGCTAGATGGCAGTTCCTTACCTCTCCTCATAGTGGAAGGCAAGATTGTAGTTCTTGGATCTTTCGAATTCCTCATATTGATCAGCAGACGTCAATCCCAAGTGATTCAGAGAATATAGATGTGCCTCCCCGGCAACGGCGCCACAAAAAGCCTTGATGTCCCACAAGCGTATGGGATCGCAGCAGTTTTTGAGGGTAGAGTATTCAACCCAAATTTATTGATTCGACTCAAGGGGAAGCGAAAGAATATTCTCAAGTATTAGGAGCTGAGTTGTCAATTCAACCACACCTGAAAGATTAGTGTCTGCAAGCAAAGTATCAGTAGCAAGGTAGAATGATAGCAACAGTACCAGAAAAAGCCTTGGTTGACGGGATGTTATTACCGCTTACCTAGCCTCGGCAACGGTGCCAACAAAGTCTTGCAACAAGTAACAGCGGGGTAGAAAGGAACAGTAGTAGCAGCAGCAGCAAAGTAACAAGTAACAACAGCAGCAAAGTGACAGCATCAGCAAAGTGGCCCAATCCCTCTTGTAGCAAGGGACAAGCCTAGGCAAAGTAACGTAGCGAGAACCAGTAGTAAAAGACTCGTAGGTAGTGGATCGGTGATGGATGAGTGTGACGGGTGTGATTCATCATGTAACAGCTATAACACGGAGAGATATGTGGCTAGCTCCCGTTCATCAATCTAATGTAGGCATGTATTCCGTATGTAGTCATATGTGCTTAGGGAAAAGAACTTGCATGACATCTATTGTCCATCCCTCCCGTGGCAGCGGGCTCCTAAAGGAAACTACGGGATATTAAGGTTCTCCTTTTAATAAAGAATCGGACCAACGCATTAACACGCGGTGAATACATGAACTCCTCATACTATGGTCATCTCCGGGAGTGGTTCCAGCTATTGCCACTCCGGGGTTGCCGGGTCATAATGTCACATCCCTAAACCTTAAGCTAGATAGCATTGTGCTCATGTCTTCTTTGCATTTGCATCCAAGAAGTTCCAACAAAAACAACAAAGTGGCAAAGGAAAAACTCTAAACCCTAGCCACCATTTCAATTAAAGGAAAATTCAACTAGTTCAAAATCAATGAACCCAAAATGGCCTCAGGAAATGTTCAAACTTTCTGATAAATCATGAAAGTAAATGAGCATTAGAGAAAACTATTTTCTTGACACTTTAAGCATTTTAAATAAATGCAAAAGCCATTGGTTTCAAATTTAAAAATTTGAAATCAGAAACTATAATTTTCCAAAAATGTTGAAAGTCTTGGAAATGAGTGGGGATATTATAACAAATATTTCAGGAGGTCAAAATTAGTTTTTACTTTTTGTTTTGGAGCTGAAATATTTAGCAAAGCAATAAATAGCAAAACAGAAAAACAAAAGCAGAAGAAAAGGGGAAAGACTTACCTGACGCCCAAGCCAGGCCCAGCCCATCTCGCCGCTCGTCCCCTTCCCCGCGCCAGTAGGCAGCAGGAGGTGGCCGCTGCCTCCTCCGGCGCGGCCACGCACCTGCGTGCGTGCCTGGCCGCCGGTTCGCGCTGGCGACGACGGGGATAAGCTCCCCAGAGCCTCCCCTATCCATTCCCCGCCTCGGTTCTTCCCCTCCGCCCGGATCCCCTCCTTCTCCCTGCTGCCGCCATTAGAGCCGAGCTCGAGCTCGAGCTGGCCGTGCCCCTGGCCATAGGATCTCCTCCGCGAGCACGCCATTAGCTCCGCCTCGTCGCCCTGGTCGTCTCTGCAGAAGCCGAAGTCCCCTCGAGCCCTGCAACGCCCGCAACGCCGTCGTCTTCTTCCTCCGGCCGCCGGACCTCTCCCGTCGTTTCGTCGCCCCCAGGCCTTCCCCGAGCCGTCTGAGCTCTTCTCTGCACTCCCTGTGAGCATGCGGTGGTTTTCCCTGAGCTTTCCCCGTCGATCCCCTCCTCTAGCCCTAGTTTCACCGGAGCCCGACGAGCACCGCCGCTGCCGCTCATCGCCGGTAGCCCTCCGATGTCCAGCTCGTCCTCCCGTGAGCACCAGAAGCTCTAGGACGACGCATAGATGCCGTATGAGCTAAGATCTAAGCGTGGATCCTTCTGATTCAAAGCCCCCGACGACGCCCGAGCTTCGGCCGCCGCTCTGGCTCGTCGCCGACGCCTCTTCCGGCGACCCTAGCCTCCCCAGTTGGTCCTGCCAGATCGGCCACTTCGCGAGCTTGCTTTAGCTGCCAACTGCGTGCGTTTTCGTGCGGTGCAGCGCCGTCTAGGTCGCCTCCAGCGAGCCCTCCACCGCGGGTTTGGTCGCCGGCAACCACCCTCCGGTGGCCGTCGACGTGGCCGGCCATTAGGGCCTAATCGCCCTCCTCTGAGTCGCTGACAGAGGGCCCCACGCCTGGTCAAACCCCAATTAGGGGCTGGTCAGCGCGGGATTAGTCCCAGAGAGGCTGACCAGTGGGGCCCCCCTGTCAGGTTTGACCTGCACTGGTCGGCTGACCTGCTGACGTCAGCCTGATGCAATAAATGGAATTTCCAGTATAAAAATAATTTAGGAAATTGCTAAAAATTGCAAAAATCATAGAAATTAATCTGTAACTCCAATGAGAATAATTTATATATGAAAAAGTATCAGAAAAATTCAAGGATTCTGATTATGCTATTTTCAACTATGTTTGAAAAAGTTACAGAACCCTAAATTGTGAAATAAGGAATAATTCAATTCTTTTAATCACTTTATAAATGGAATTTGCAAAAAAATCCAAATTTCATTATAAATGCAATGATCACACACTGCCCTAGATATAAATCAGTACCATAACATGACATTTTTTTGCATGTTAACATTAGGTTGATCTGAGCATCAGGTCGAATCAATTAAACCGGTATCCGAGAATACCCGTTTGAATTGCTATTCGAGTGTGATTCAAATCAACTCTAAACCTAAAACATCTTGATTATAATAACTTATCACTTGCATTCTCATGCCATGCTCATGCATCATTTTGATTGCATATGATTGTTATTGAATGTTGCCATTCATTTCGGTAGGCTCCGCACCCCCGGATTCCACCGAATATCCGTCCGACGGATATCGTTCCTCCTCTGAGCAACAAGGCAAGCAACCCTTTTGATCATCCCGATAACACCTATGTTCTTGCTCCTGCACCTATTTATTGCATTGGGATCAAATGCTTCAACTGCTTTTGCCACGATAGTTGGACCCACTTCCTTTGCATGACTTAACCTTGTCACAGTAAATAGCCGAACCTTGCAACCTAGCATACCTGGTAGTTGCTTGAGCTATGATGTGCCTTATCCTGCTATGCATGCTATGCTTAGAGTTGTGTATGGTCTGTCATCTGGGAGATGAACAGAAATGTGGAATGTGTTCGGTAAGAAAAGGTCGTGTGTTGAACTTGATTTGGTAAAGGTACCGGTGAAAGGTTGTGTTGGAGTACATGGCGGGTTGTTTCATTGGAACCGTCCTTAGGAACTGAGTTCCGTGTATGTAATCCAAGACTAGATACTACCACATGCTGGGCCCTGAAATATGACCCCGCTCGGCCTATTAATCGCGTAGTACTCGGTCCAGGAGTTGCAAGTAGTTTCTGGTGTTTATAGTAATGCTGGAGGCCGTGCATGGTGCTGACCAGAGAGGTGGACCGTGATGCGGTAGGCAGTGGCATGGTGTACCAAGTGGCACCCAGATGGTGGGCTTGGGAACCCTGCGCACATCGTTTGAGGCCGTGGCGGAAACCTCGGCCGGACTTCCGTACGGGTTACTCTCACATAGGCGATAAACCTGGACTAGGTACTAGTGTGGTTAACGGTCGTGGCCGACTCCCTCGCTGGGCTTCCGCTTGAAGGTTGCCGAGGTGCATGACGTGCACATGGCGATAAGTGGCGGGAGCGTGTGTGACGAAGTACACCCCTGCAGGGTTATGAACTATTCGAATAGCCGCGTCCGCGGATATGGACTACTTGGAGACATATGTTGTTCATAGATAACTTCAATGGCTACTCCTAAAATTGTCAAGATAAGCGTGAGTGTCGTGGACGGCATTTCCGTATGGAGACGGAATGATTCCACGATAGTGTATTGTTGTGGTGTTAGTGGACTCGTGTGCGAGAAATCAAGTTGTCAAAATTAATTTCAAAAGCAAGTTGTCTAGCCACGAGTCAAATGCTGGCTTCCCGCATGAAACCCCACAATACCTTCTTGATACCTTGCATGAGTAGTTAGCCATCCTAAAGTCTTGCTGAGTACCTTCGTACTCATGTTTGCTTAATAATGTTGCAGAGGTTGCTAATGACCCTAATGGAGGGTTCTTCGTAGACATCGACGACGACGAGTAGCTGGTGTCCCAGCTACGATCTGGCCCTACGTCGGCTCTATAGTATAGTCAGGCCATGTGCCTTCTAGTTGCTCTGTCTGTACCCAGACAGTTTATAACTCTTCCCCTGGCTTGTAATTGTATGACTGCTATTATGGGTCGAGAGACCATTAATGTGTAATATTATGTGTGTGGCTCTTCCGAGCCTCTTAAATAAAGCTTGTATGGTTATGGTTATGTTGTGATTCCATCGATGTATCTATACATATCGGTATCTCATGCGTACGTGTGTCTTACTTGATATGTATGGGGTTCGAATACCTAGTCGTGAACTTTAGTAGCACTCCTTACAAGGAAATGCCCCTTTGTGATCCAACGAGCCTTGGTAGTTCGCTACTGCTCCGGACACATTGGTTGACCGGCATGTGTCTTTCTTAGCTGCTGTGTCTGTCCCCTTTGGGGAAATGTCACGCGACGTAATGGAGTCATTGTAGCTTGCTATGACTCGTCTACGTTCGTTGGTGACCGACACCTGCTTTGTTGGGTCATGTATGCCTGTCCTTGTGCGGAACTGCCACTTTGGTTTATGACTAGACATGTCGATCCGGGTTCTTTGACATTGGATTGCTAGCGACACTATCGCATACGTGAGTCAAAAGACGCAAACGGTCCCGGCTAAGGTAAGGCTGCAGCCGTGGAGTTAACCGTGCGTGAGACCACAAAGGGATGCGATGTGTTACAGGCTGGATTCCTATGGCTTGGGATCGGGGTCCCGACACATAACACATAGTAGGTGACTACAACTTGCAAGATAGGATCTAAAACACACATATATTGGCGACAACATAATAGGTTCAGATCTGAAATCATGGCACTCGGGCCCTAGTGACAAGCATTAAGCATAGCCAAGTAGTAGCAACATCAATCTAGAACATAGTGGATACTAGGGATCAATCCTCATCAAGAACTAACTCGATTACATGATAGATCTCATCCAACTCATCACCGTCCAGCAAGCCTACGATGAGATTACTCACGAACGATGAAGAGAGTCATGGAATTATCGATGGAGAAAGGTTGATGATGACGATGGCGACGATTTCCCCTCTCCGGAGCCCGAAACGGACTCCAGATCTGCCCTCCAGATGAAGAACAGGATGTGGCGGCGCCTCTGTATCGCAAAATGCGATGAAACCTTCTCTTTGATTTTTTTTTCTGGCGAAACGGAAGATATAGAGCTGAGATTGGGGGCGGTGGTGCCACGTGGGCCCCACAAGCCTGCACGGCGCGACCCTAGGGGGTGGCCGTGGCCTGTGGGCCGATACGTCTCCATCGTATCTACTTTTCCAAACTCTTTTGCCCTTGTTTTGGACTCTAATTTGAATGATTTGAATGGAACTAACCCGGACTGACTCTGTTTTCAGCAGAATTGTCATGGTGTTGTTTTTGTGCAGAAATGAAAGTTCTCGGAACATCCTGAAAATTTACGGAGAATATTTCTAGAAAATATGAAAAATACCTGCGCAAAGATCCACCGGAGGGGACGGTCCTGTGGGCCACAAGCCGTGTTGCCGCGGCCCCCACCCGTGCGCGGCAACCAACCTTGTGGGGCCCACGTGGCTCTGCCGCCCCCAAATTCAGCTCTATAAATTCCCTTTCCTCCTGAAAAAAATCAGAAGAGAAGATTTCATCGCGTTTGCGATACGGAGGCGCCGCCACATCCTGTTCTTCATCTGGAGGGCAGATCTGGAGTCTGTTTTGGGCTCCGGAGAGGGGAAATCGTCGCCATCGTCATCATCAACCTTCTTCCCTCTCCAATTCCATGAAGCTCTTCATCGTTCGTGAGTAATCTATTTGTAGGCTCGCTGGGCGGTGATGAGTAGGATGAGATCTATCATGTAATCGAGTTAGTTTTGACGGGGATTGATCCCTAGTATCCACTATGTTCTGAGATTGATGTTGCTACTACTTTGCCATGCTTAATGCTTGTCACTAGGGCCCGAGTGCCATGATTTTAGATCTGAAATTATTATGTTGTCACCAATATGTGTGTGTTTTAGATCCGATCTTGCAAGTTGTAGTTACCTACTATGTGTTATGACCCGGCAACCCCGGAGTGACAATAACCGGAACCACTCCCGGTGATGACCATAGTTTGAGGAGTTCATGTGTTCACCAAGTGCTAATGCGTTAGTCCGGTTCTTTATTAAAAGAAGAACCTTAATATCCTGTAGTATCCTTTTGGACCCCGCTACCACGGGAGGGATGGACAATAGATGCCATGCAAGTTCTTTTCCCTAAGCACATATGACGACACACGGAATGCATGCCTACATCACATTGACGAACGGGAGCTAGCCACATATCTCTCCGTGTTATAAATCTTGCATGATGAATATCATCCGACAAATCACCGACCCATTGCCTACGAGTTTGTCCCACTTCTGATGTTACTTTCTTTGCTCTGCTGCTATTACTACTGCCACTGCTGCTGTTATTTTTTTTGCTCAGCTGTTGTTACTACCGTTGCTGCTACTGTTACTTGCTTTGTCCTGCTGCTGCTGCCACTACTGTTACTTGCTACTGCTGTTACTTGCTACTGCTGCTACCTGCTACTGTTGTTCCTTGCCACTGTTGTTACTCGTTACACTGCTGCTACCTGCTACAATACTTTTTCTTGCACCGTTGCCGGGAAAGAATATTTCCCGTCCACGGGCAACTTCTGGAGCCATTGATACAACCGTTAGGAATAGTCTGCCGTCAACAGGTCGTTTCTGGCACCGTTGCTATCATACTACTTTGCTGCTGATACTTTGCTTGCAGATACTAATCTTTTAGGTGTGGTTGAATCTGACGCATTCAGCTGCTAATACTTGAGAATATTCTTTCACTTCCCGTCGTGCAAACCAACAAATTTGGGTTGAATACTCTACCCTCGAAAACTGCCGCGATCCCACGCTCTCGTGGGCCAATGCAAGACAATTGCTAATTGTTGAGCAACGGGGACGCGCTCTTTTCTGGCTCCGTTGCCGTGGTGGCCTCAAGTCAGGAATAGTTGCACGTCAGCAGCATTTTTCTGGTGCCGTTGCCGGGGAAGGAGATTGCTATATTCTCTTAGTCACTTGGGATTTATATCTGCTGATCACTATGAAGAATCTGAAAGATCCAAAAACCAAAGTCTTGCCCTCAACTACGAGGGGAGGTAAGGAACTGCCATCTAGCTCTGCACTTGATTCACCTTCAGTGATGAGTAAGTTTGCGACACCACCTCCTCTTAGAAATCTTGATATGTCGCATGTGCTTGATGATGTTATGCTTGATACTACTAGAGATACTATGCTTGATACTGCTTTGCCTGATGATGCTAGAGATGCTATTTTGCGTGATGATGTTATGCCTGATACTGCTAGAGATATTATGCCTGATACTGCTAGAGATGTTATGCTTGATGCTGCTAGAGATACTACTTTGCCTGATATGCCACTAGGGGTATTCCTTGATGCTCATATTGCTAGAGTTACTGCCAATGCTCGTGATGCTTCTGAAACTCCCCATACTATTGAGATAGAACCTGCTTTTGCTCTTGCTAGATCTAGCTCTCCTAGATACGAATTGCCTGGTATACCTGAGGGTTATGTTATGGAGGGAGAGATAGCTGAGGATTTTCTTGCGTGTAAGGATGCCTATGACGCTGAGAAATTACTTCTCAAGTGGAAGGAAAAATCTCTGAAAGCTAGAATGAAATACGACCCGAAGTTTGCCACTTCATCTATCTTTATCACTGATAAGGATTATGAATTCTCTGTCGATCTTGAGATAATATCTCTAGTCGAATCTGATCCTTTCCACAGTTATGAGTCTGAGATGGACGTACCCCATCTTACCAAACTACACGATATAACCACCCTTTTCACTAGTGAGGAGAATATCCGCTACTACTATATCCTTAAGTTGTTTCCTTTCTCTCTAAAGGATGACGCTAAAGTTTGGTTCAATTTTCTTACTCCTAGAGGTGTGAGTAGTCCCCAGGATATGGTCTATTACTTCTGTGAGAAATATTTCCCTGCCCATAAGAAGCAAGCTGCCTTGCAGGAAATATACAACTTTGCTCAACTCAAAGAAGAGAGTCTCCCACAAGCTTGGGGGAGGCTCATCCAGCTATAGAATGCTTTGCATGATCACCCTCTTAAGAAGAACGGGATACTTGATATCTTCTATAACGGACTTACCGATGCTTCTAGAGACCACCTAGATAGTTGTGTCGGTTGTGTTTTTAGGGAACGAACTGTAGAACAAGCGGAGATCCTACTGAAAACATCTTGATCAACGATAATGCTTGGACTATTCCCGAACCACCTCCTAAGCCAACTCCTAAGAAAAGAGGTATTCTATTCCTCAGTCCCGAAGATATGCAAGAAGACAAGAAATCTATGCAAGAGAAAGGCATTAGATCTGAAGATGTCAAAAAACTACCACCTATCAAAGAGATCCATGGTCTCGATAACCCAATACAAGTAGTAGAAGTGAATTCTCCGCGTAGGTTTGATGAGAGTGATATTCCTTTTGAAAAACCTGCTAGCTTATGCTTTGATGAATTTGACAACTTTGTTGCCAAACAACAGAGTTTCAATGATTATGTTAGCAGACATTTGGAACAAAGTACTCGTATGCTTAGTCATTTAAGTGCTTGAGTAGACAGAAATGTCAATGATCTGAAGCTTCTGGGTAAACATGCCTCTATGATTACTACTCAGGTATAACAAGTACTTAAAGCTCAGAATGACTTGCTCAATGAATTAAATGACAACTCTGTCAGAGTCATTACTAGAGGAGGCAAAGTGACTCAGGAACCTTTGTATCCTAAAGGCCATCCTAAGAGAATTGATCAAGATTATCAAGGAAATAATGCTGATACACCCAGTCATCCTAAGGAGAAGAAGAAGGATGATAGAAACCTACATGTCAGTTCACCAAATACTGTCACACTTGAAGAATCAAATGATATTTCTGCGTCTGATGCAGAAACACAATCTGGTGATGAACATGAACCTAGTGACAATATGGACAGCGATGTTCATAATGATGCTCAACCTAGCAATGATAAGGATGTGGAAATTGAACCTACGGTTAATCCTGATAACCCACAACCTAAGATATATGATAAGAATGACTTCACTGCTATGAAGCATGGTAAGGAAAGGGAGCCACGGGTTCAGAGACCTATGCCCTTTCCTCCTAAGCCATCCAAGAAAAAGGATGATGAGGATTTTGAGCGCTTTATTGAAATGATAAGACCCGTCTTTCTGCAGATGCGGTTAGTTGATATGCTCAAAATGTCTCTGTATGCCAAGTACATGAAAGAAATCGTGACCAATAAAAGAAACATACCAGATCTTGAGATCTCCACCATGCTTGCCAATTACACTTTCAAAGGTGGAACTCCTAATAAACTTGGTGATCCCGGAGTGCCCACTATACCTTGCTCCATTAAAGGAAACTACGTAAGAACTGCCTTATGTGACCTTGGAGCCGGTGTTAGTGTTATGCCTCTCTCCCTTTATCGTAGACTTGAATTGGATAAGTTGACACCCACTGAAATTTCTCTGCAAATGGCCGACAAATCAACTACTTTCCCTGTCGGCATTTGCGAGGATGTGTGTGTTGTGGTTGCTAAGACCACTATCTTAACAGACTTTGTTATCTTGGATATTCCCGAGGACGATGCCATGGCTATCATCCTCGCAAGACCCTTTTTAAACACTGCATGGGCTGTCATAGATTGCAACAAAGGCAATGTCACTTTCCATGTCAACGGTAATGAGAATATCATGCACTTTCCGAAGAAACGATATCAAGTACATTGCATCAATGCTATCGAAAAAACTTCATCGATTCTTATTGGGAGCTTTGAATGCCCTATTCCTCGTGTCAAGATGAAATATGATTTGCTTATTGGGGAGATACATATCCCCATTGAGGTGACTTAGTGGCTATTCGGAAATTCTCCGTTCTCTTTTGCAATTCGAGAAGGTTTTGTCATGAGGATTTGATCAACCCCATTGACGGATTTCTTTCGATGACCATGAAATGGATGAATCAAAGAGTCACATACCTCTGTTTTAAGCTTTCACCTTTTGTTGCTTGGAAGAAAAATGATAGATTTAGTTTAGTTTTCCCTATTTCCTGTTTTAACGTCCGATACAAAAATACCCCGAAAATAAAAGTTCTTCGATGGTCCTGAAAATCTAGTATGATTTTTTCTGGAATATTTGAAAAATACTGGGACTGAGAGCTGGTCTGGGGGCCACACCAGTGGGCCACAAGCCCTGTCACCGTGGCCACCCCCTGGCCACGGCAACCAAGCTTGTGTGTCCCGCAGGGACCCCCTCCACTCATTCCAGCTCCCATCCTCTTCTTCTACCTCCAGAAAAAGTCGTTTCGCAACTCAAACCCATGTTCTTGCTCATTTGGCTGTGATTTTCGATCTCCTTGCTCAAAGCACCATTCTCTGAACCGTTTTGGGGAAATTACTCCTTGGTAAGTGACTCCTCCATTGGTCCAATTAGTTTTTGCTCTAGTGCTTTATCCTTCGCGTATTCTTGCTACCTTGGTGACCCTGTTCTTGAGCTTGAAATGTTGAATTTAGCTGGTCCCAAGTAGTTTTAGCACGTGATACGGTCTCTAAACACTAGTAGGAGTAGTTTCTATAAGGTGTGGTTGGTCTTTATTCACTTTTCTCTTGAACTTCAAAATTTCAGCAAAAAGAAATTATGTTCCGCAGGAATTTTCATGGCGGTTCCTCAAGTAAGAAGGGTCTCCGTCTTTCTATTCGGGAGCCCGAACCTTATCAACTAAGGGACGCACCGGTACAACCATGTGAATGGCCTTCCGATGAGTTCATGATCGAAGAAGGCTTCAAGGATGAGTTTGATACACTTGTCCGCAATGCCGGATTAGAAGAATTCCTCTCAGATAAATGTGAACAGTATGCTTTGCTCAGTGCCTCTTTCGTGCGTAGATTTAAATTTTTAGTTGGCCGTGACTCATCCATACTGTTTGATCTGATGATAAATCCTACGCCATGGATTCGGAGGATTTCAATAGGATTTGCAAAATACCCGATGGGGGTAATCTTAAAGATCCTGCTAAGTCTTCGGTTAGAGATTTTGTCTCTAGTATAACTGTTGGAGAAACTAGAGACATCACGCAAGCTACCATAGGAAGCATTCATTTCCCTACCTTGCACTACTTTGCCCTCTTCATAGGTAGAAGCATTAACGGCAAGGTTGAACATTGTCACCTATGCGCCTTCGACCTTAGTATCCTTAAGAGCGCAGTGACACGTGACAAAAGCTTCAACATGGGAGCTATTATAGAAAGGAGGCTGAATAAGAATGCTATTGATGGGGATTTCTTTGGCGGCATCTATGCCACTCGCATAGCAAGCTTTCTTGGAGTACCCATCCGCGCAGGAGATCCCCCGCTCCATATAGCTTTCCTTGACCGCGTCGCTATGACACGCTACCAGTTCTTTGAGAGGGATGATTAATCCCTCCTATACCGATTGATATTTAACCGGCAGCGTGTTTTCCATATTACCCTTCCTGCTCCTGCTTTCTTTGACTTTCAGCTAAAACGGGGATACTACATAACCATAGGAGAGGCAGAGGAGTATGAGAGGGAGGCGACGGCTGCTCGTCTTCGTGAGGCAGCTATTCAAGCAATGGCTGCAGCGCTCTCGTATAACCCCGATTATGATTTTGGGTTTTGCTAGGACCGTCCTTGGGAGTAGACCAAGCTAGGCCAAAAGCCTAAGCTTGGTGGAGTATGTGTTCTCACCAACTTTACATTCATGCTTACACTTTCACTTTGTTAGCCGGTGTTTACACTTTGCCACTGTATTATCCATGCTAGTTTATTTTTGTTTTCTTGTTTTCTTGCTTTGTGTCCTTTTGAGAAAACCCAAAAAGATTTTCCTTTCTTCTTTTGCTTGTTGGGAGCTTTCCCGTGTAAATAGTTTCTTTTTCTTGGGTCAAGGTAGAAGATATTGGTTACAATGTTTAGTGGCTCTTGCATGCATACCTATTTAGCTTTCAAAGAGCCATATTACTTTGTCTTCTCCTTTGTGTTTGCCTATAGATTCAGCTTAGTCCAATGCACGAGCAGTCTTATTATTGTTCACATCGTTCAATCGTGCAAGTGAAAGGCAATAGTGATGATATATGATGAAGTGACTGAGACTGGAAAAGCTGGTATGAACTCTGTCTATTTTGTTTTTGTAAATATGACTAGCTTGTGATCCCAGATTCAGCTTTGTTGTGAGAGAACCATGTTTGCAATGACAACTTAGAGATCATAGTTTCTGATGCCATGCTTAATTAGCTAGGAGCTTATAATGGTTTCTCTTGAATGCCAACATAGATTTTGAGATGACTATGATGTAGTATGATAGGATGGTATTCTCCTCTGAATGATTCAAGTGGCTTGACTTGGCGCATGTTCATGCGTGTAGTTGAAACAAAATCAACATAGCCTCTATGATGTTCGTGTTCATGGTGATTTATATCATGTTCATGCTTGCACTCCATGTTAGTCAAACTCATTGCATCTTGGTGACTGTTGTCGCTCTCTAGTTGGTCGCTTCCTAGTCTTTTGCTAGACTTCACTTGTACTAAGAGGAATACTGCTCGTGCATCCACTTCCATAAACCCAAAAGGTTTTCCACGAGAGTCCACCATACCTACCTATTTGCGGTATCTACCTGCCGTTCCAAGTAAATTTGCATGTGCAATTCTCTAAACCTTTAAGAAACAATCTGTTTTGCATGCCCGAACCGCTCATGTGGTGACAGGGGGCTATTGGTATCTTCCATGTTAGGCGTGTTATCCTTGACATGTGTTTATTCACTGTCATTGACGAGAAAGGGGCCGGTAATTGGAATGCCCAGTTCCACGCTTAAATCGAAAACATAACTGTAAAACAAGACTCCCCCCGGATTGATGTTAGTATGGACGGTACCCTAGGATTCGGCTAGCCGTGGAGTGTGATTGATTGGTGGTGGGGGAGTTAAAACTTTACTTTTCTGTTTGGGAACCGCCTATAGCATGAATAGCATGGAAGAAATTGAGAACTCTTGGTCATTGCGTTGACAATGAGAGCATGCCACCCAAAATTATTATCTCTGTTTTCAAAGCTTGAGCTCTGGCACCTCTGCAAATCAATGCTTCCCTCTGCGAAGGGCCTGTCTATTTATGTTCATGTTGAGTCATCCTCTTCTTATATAAGCACCAATTAGAGAGCACCTCTGTAATTTTTATGCTTTGCTTTTGATTGATATTGAGTATAACTATGACTGGATCTTCGTTGCTATGAATTGCAATGTTTAGTCAGCCCTTGATCTTTGAAAGTGCTCTGCATTTATGTTTTGCGGTCTCAGAAAGAGCTAGCGAGATACCACCTATTCATATTGCTTCATGCTTGTTTTGATTGAATTGTTGGTATCTGAAACTCATTATTATTTGCTCGCTAGCTGATTATGCCATTGATATTAGTTTACCGTGAGACCTTTGTGTCACTTGCTTATGTGGTTAACTTGTGATCTTGCTGAAACTCTGGTTATGAGTTAGACATAGTTGCAACAACAAGATCAAACAGAGTTTGTCAAACTTTTTCTTTCTCTTTTAGTTTGTCAACTGAGTTGCCTGAGGACAAGCAAGGTTTTAAGCTTGGGGGAGTTGATACGTCTCCATCGTATCTACTTTTCTAAACTCGTCTGCCCTTGTTTGGACTCTAATTTGCATGATTTGAATGGAACTAACCCGAACTGACGCTGTTTTCAGCAGAATTGCCATGGTGTTGTTTTTGTGCAGAAATGAAAGTTATCGAAACATCCTGAAAAATTACGGAAAATATTTCTGGAAAATATGAAAAATACCCGCGCAAAGATCCACCCGAGGGGACGGGCCAGTGGGCCACAAGCCCTGTTGCCGCGGCCCACCACCCTGGCCGCGGCAACCAAGCTTGTGGGGCCCACGTGGCTCTACCGCCCCCAAACTCAGCTCTATAAATCCCCTTTCGTCCCGAAAAAATCAGAAGAGAAGATTTCATCGCGTTTGCGATACGGAGGCGCTGTCACATCCTGTTCTTCATCTGGGTGGTAGATCTGGAGTCCGCTTTGGGCTCCGGAGAGGGGAAATCGTCGCCACCGTCATCATCAACCTTCTTCCCTCTCCAATTACATGAAGCTCTTCATCGTTCGTGAGTAATCTATTCGTAGGCTCGCTGGGCGGTGATGAGTAGGATGAGATCTATCATGTAATCGAGTTAGTTTTGACGGGGATTGATCCCTAATATCCACTATGTTCTGATATTGATGTGGCTACTACTTTGCCATGCTTAATGCTTGTCCCTAGGGCCCGAGTGCCATGATTTCAGATCTGAAATTATTATGTTGTCACCAATATATGTGTGTTTTAGATCCGATCTTGCAAGTTGTAGTTACCTACTATGTGTTATGACCCGACAACCCCGGAGTGACAATAACCGGAACCACTCCCGGTGATGACCATAGTTTGAGGAGTTCATGTGTTCACCAAGTGCTAATGCGTTGGTCCGGTTCTTTATTAAAAGGAGAACCTTAATATCCCGTAGTATCCTTTTGGACCCCGCTGCCACGGGAGGGATGGACAATAGATGTCATGCAAGTTCTTTTCCCTAAGCACGTATGACGACACACGGAATGCATGCCTACATCACATTGACGAACGGGAGCTAGCCACATATCTCTCTGCGTTACAACTGTTGCATGATGAATATCATCCGACAAATCACCGACCCATTGCCTACGAGTTTGTCCCACTGCTGCTGTTACTTGCTTTGCTCTGCTGCTGTTACTACTGCCACTGCTACTGTTACTTGTTTTGCCTTGCTGATGTTACTATTGTTGCTGCTACTGTTACTTGCTTTGTCATGTTGCTGCTGCCACTACTGTTACTTGCTACTGCTGTTACTTGCTACTGCTGCCACTTTCTACTGCTATTCCTTGCCACTTCTGTTACTCGTTACACTGCTGCTACCTGCTACAATACTTTTTCTCGCACCGTTGCCGGGAAAGAATATTTCCCATCCACGGGAAACTTCTAGCGCCATTGATACAACCGTTAGGAATAGTCTGCCGTCAACAGATCGTTTCTGGCACCGTTGCTATCATACTAGTTTGTTGCTGATACTTTGCTTGCAGATACTAATCTTTCAGTTGTGGTTGAATCTGACGCACTCAGCTGCTAATACTTGAGAATATTCTTTCACTTCCCATCGTGCGAACCAACAAATTTGGGTTGAATACTCTACCCTCAAAAACTACCGCGATCCCACGCGCTGGTGGGCAATTGCATGACAATTGCTAATTGTTGAGCAACGGGGACGAGCTCTTTTCTGGCTCCATTGACGTGGAGGTATCAAGTCAGGAATAGTTGCACGTCGGCATGGGCTTTTGGCCCACTGGCATGCCCCTCCGGTGGATCTTTGCGCAGGTATTTTTCTTTTATTCCATAAAAAATCTCCGTAAATTTTTAGGACGTTCCGAGAACTTTCATTTCTGCACAAAAACAACACCATGGCAATTCTGCTGAAAAGAACGTTAGTCCGGGTTAGTTCCATTCAAATCATGCAAATTAGAGTCCAAAACAAGGGAAAAAGAGTTCGGAAAAGTAGATACGACGGAGACGTAGCAACAGGTCAAGAAGATCAAGGCCGAGCTGAATAAAGCAAGGCAAGAGGTTGTCGAATAGAAGGCTGGAGCCGAACACACGACTACCAAACTGTTGACGATGAGGTCTGTCACTCACAAGCACGAAGCGAGGGTCACTAAGGTATAACAAGAGCTCAAGGATGCCTTCACTAAATGTGAGGTCCTTGAGAAGAAAAATGAGGAAACATCTTCCGAGTTGTCCTCTGCAACCGCATTGCTTCAAGAGGCACGGAAGGATGCATACAATCATCAGAAGGAGATCCACCAAATCAAGCAAATTGTGGATGGTAAGAGATACTTACTATAGTGTTTTTTTGGTGGAAAAAAGTTTGCATTTCTTAACCGAGTATGTCATTCCCGAGGCATGTTTGCGGACCTTTCAAAGAGTGTGGTCGATGCCGTAAAGAATTATGCATCCCAAGAGGGGGATACCAAGCAATGGTTGTTCTAGCCGCAATTCCAAGCCCCGGAGCAACCCCTCCTTATCTTCGATCAGCTAAAATAGCTAATGGAGTTGCATCGGATGGCAGAGTAAGCTATGAAGGATCTATGTGTCACGCTATGCCATACAGAGCCATTGCCAAGCAGCTACTCTCGTGTGGTGCTGAAACTGGTTGTTGTCGTGCCCCAGATTGACATTGTGAAGCGTTCCGTGTGCACAGAGGGAGCTCGGAGGCCTTCACAAGGACCATGATGCACTGGCCCAAAGTGAAGCCCAACGAGATGGCCATCGCACTTTCGCCTCCTGGAAAGGAGCGTAGGTGCACCGAGTGGTATTTTTCCAATGTCATGGAAAGTGCTCGGGCTATAAAAGCCCAATGCTCCAAGGATGTAATCATGGAATGAAAATACTATTATGTATGAATGGTTGAACCTTTGTACAATACAATGCTATGTTGCTTTGCATGGTATACCATCTCTCACTTTGTTTTTAGTTTTGACTCCTGTGTGGTCGTTTTAATTTGAAAGTTTCCGGTCATCCGCTTTAGCCCCCTAGTAGATGCTATCAGGGGTGTGTTCGGCTTCCGCACTATTACCTTAGCCAATGTCTTGGTGCCCGGAGGCAGTAGTGTGGGAGGAAACAAGGCAATCGGACTATTTGGCTTTAATTCTTTCACTTGACCATATGAGCTTGACTGTGGGGACTAGTTAAGAGCCCCCTTGTAGTTTATGATGTTCGGACATACCTAAGTGCAAAAAAACATTATCACTTGGTTTATATAAGTCCAAACCCTCCGCATAACTGGATGAACCTCCAGTAGTTCTGAGTTTAATAGTTGTCATCGGATCATGGACCACTTCTCGCTTATTATGACCATCAGTTTTCGGCTTTGTCCGCTGAGGTACTTAACCAGACGAGCTAGAAGTACCATCACAATGGTTCTCCCTTTACCCTTTTAGACGAATAAGTGGAACGTAAAGGGGTAAGCACAGGGGCCGAGCAACCCAACTATTGACCCAAGGCATAATCCAGAACCGATGCATATAATGCAATATCCAAGACGTTGAACACACGTAATACAAGATAGTGTCAGACTAATGCTTAGGGCAAGCATGGTAGCCAAGCCCCCAGTCGATTAGCCATTAGCATCTAACATGTGTGTCGAAGAGGCTTGTGCTGGTGTTGAAAAAAGATCGAAAAGGGGGGAAAATGAAGTAAAAGGCTAATAAACAATAATGAGTGATCTTTATTTTCGATTAACTCGTGGTTTCTATCCATACAATCTCAACTGCCCAAGCAACTGTTATGAATTTTGAAAATAAATTTACAGAGGAAAGATTTTTGCAAGGTATCTTGTGGATGGCTTGATGTCCTTCACGGTGCCATGTTGCATGTTTGCACCTTTACTCTTCGGGAAGTACTTCTTTATAAGGGGGATAGTTGGCGAGCACATCTTTGACACATGCGGTCTTGAGAAGTCACTGAGTGATACATCTCCAACGTATCTATAATTTTTTATTGTTCCATGTTGATATATTATCATTCTATAATACTTTTGGGGTATTTATTTACCAATTTACATTATTTTTGAGCATTAACCTATTCACCCAGTGCCTAGTGCGAGTTGATGTTTTCTGCATGTTTTTCACTTTTCAGGTTTTCTATACCAAACGAAGTCCAATTGACATGAAACTTTTTGGAGTTTTCTTGGACCAAAAGAAGACAAACAAGCATCGGAGGAAGGCTCGGGGGCACATGAGGGCCCCGGAAGCCAACCCGGTGAGGCCTGGGGGCTCCCTCGGCTTATGGGCCCCTCGAGGCCCTCTCAACTCCGTTCTCTGTCTTATAAATTCTTAGATACACTAAAAAACCAGAGGCAGTCCCGAAACACTTTTTACGATGCTGCAAGTCTTTGTTCCGATGGGAGGCCATCTCGAGCTCCATTCCAGCACCCTGCCAGTGGGGGGATCGATCACGGAGGGCTTCTTCATCAACCTCGCTGCCCTCATGATGATGTGTGAGTAGTTCACCATAGACCTATGATTCCATAGCTAGTACCTAGATGATAATATCTTTCTCTCTCTTGATCTTCATTACAATGATCGTCGCATCTTCGCTTTGATCCACATGATGTAATTCCTTTTGTGCGGTCATTTGTTGGGATCCGATGAATTGTGGTTTATGTTCAGATTATTCATGATAAATATTTGAGTCTTCTTTGAATACTTATATGATTGTTATGTTCATGATTATGGTAGCTTCATAATTCTCTCTGATCCATTGAAATAGTTTGGCCAACTAGATTGATATTTCTTCGGTGAGAGAGGTGCATTGTAGTAGGTTCAACCTCGTGAATTTTTGTATCCCAATGACAGAAGGTTACAAGACGCGTCTTTGTGTTGCTTCTACTAAGGATAAAACGATGGGGTTTATTCATATTTCTTGAGTTTACTTTGTATACATCATGGCATTGTTCTCCATGCATTACTCTGTTTTACTTAATGCTCTAGCTGCATGTTGGATAGCGATCGATGAGTGGAGTAATAGTAATAGGTGCAGGGGGAGTCAGCATATTTGTTTACGAATGTGATGCCTATATACACATGATCATTGGTGTGAATATCGCATAACTATCTGCTTTTTTGTTAATTGCCCAATAGTAATTTGTTTACCCACCATATGCTATTTTTCATGAGAGCTGCCATTAGGGAAAACTATGGCCCCCAGATCTATTCACAACATATTTACAAAACCCTCAATACCTTGCTGCCATTTAGTTGCTTTTATTTTATCTTGCTATCTACAATTATCTACACACCTGAGTCGCATGCAAATAACAAGTACAAGGGGATTGACAACCCTCTTGCCCATGTTGGGTGCAAGTTGTTTGTTCTTTTGTGTGCACCACAGAAGACGGCTGTGGTTGATACTCCTATTGGTTAAATAAACCTTGGTTTCATAAAAGAGGGAAATACTTACCCACATTGTGCTGCCATAACTTGTTCATCTCCACGGAAAACCCAACGTAGATCACAAGCATGAGGAAGGATTTCTAGCGTTGTTCTCGGGGAATATCATCACCAACTACCAAGTAACTCCACATAAATTTTCATTCACTTGTTATCCTTTTTATTTGCTGGTATATTTAGTTTGTCTAAAAATACAAAAATATTTACCTTTGCTTGCTTAGCTTAACACTAGTTTGCGTTTTTGCTCTCTAGTTTGCTTGAAAGTTGCTATCATGTCTAGTTTGAAATTAGTGATGCCCCCTCTTCTAGTGCGAAATCCTTTCATTTTCCAACTTCACCCTACAATGAGAATGCTAAAAGAAATTATGATGAAGTTGCTGGTGAAAAACTTGAAAATCTTGCAGATGATGACCCTTCTAAGCTAGAACCTATTATGCAAACTAAGAAACTCTACATAGGTGATATGCCCATTTTGTATCATGATTTTCTACTTTTATTTATAGTGTTTTTATGAATTATACCACTTTACGGAGTAATTCTAAGGTCTTTTCTCTCAGAATATACAAGGTTTACACCAAGAGGGATAATGCAGGCACATGGAATTCTGGACCTGAAAAAGCTGCGTCAGAGATACCTATTCTACACATCTCCAAATGGGCTGAAACTTCACGGAGAATTTCTGTGGAATAAATAAAAAATACTGGAAGGAAGAAGTACGAGAGGGGGGCTGCTAGGTGGCCACTAGGCACGAGGGCGTGCCTGGCCCCCGTGGCGCGCCCTCGTGGGTAGTGGGCCACCCGGCCCACTTCTGGCGACCATCTTCTCGTATATATTCACGTTTTACCTAGAAAAAATAAAGATATGACTATCGGGACAGAGTGCCGCCACCTCGAGGCGGAACTTGGGTAGGAGCACTTTCTCTGGCAGAGCAAATCCGTCGGGGGACCCCTCCCGAGTGGGAAATCGAGGCCATTGTCATCACCAACAACCCTCTCAACTTGGGGAGGCCAATCTTCATCAACATCTTCAACAGCACCAACTCCTCTCAAAACCCTAGTTCATCTCATGTGTTGAATCTTGTACCGGAACCTTAGATTGGTACGTATGGGTGACTAGTAGTGTTGATTACATCCTTTGTGGTTTATTTGGTGGAAGATCATATGTTCAGATCCAATATGCTATTTAGTACCTCTCTGATCATGATCATGTTCATCACTTGTGAGTAGTTACTTTTGTTCTTGAGGTCACGAGAGAAGTCATGTTGCAAGTAGTCATGTGAAGTTGATATTTGTTCGATATTTTGATGATATGAATGTTGTGATTCCCTTAGTGCTGTTATGTGAACGTCGACTACATGACACTTCACCATCTTTGGTCCTAAGGGAATGCATTGTGGAGTAGTTATTAGATGATGGGTTGAGAGAGTGAAAGAAACTTAAACCCTAGTTTATACGCTATTCTATAAGGGGCTGACTTGGGTACCTATGTTTCATGTTATGGTTAGATTTTATTCTTAATACTTTTCTCGTAGTTTCGGTTGCTTGCGGGAGGGTTAATCATAAGTGGTAGGATTATTCAATTAAGAATAGCACCCAAGCACCGGTCCACCCACATATTAAATTATCAAAGTATCGAATGTGAATTAACCCGACATGACGAATGTGACTAGATGAAAGTCATGTGTGCCCTCAAGAACACTTTGCCTATTATAAGAAATCGTTCTGGCATGTCCTTTGCTACAAAATGATTGGGCTACCTTGTTGTACTTACTGTTACTATTGCTACTGGTTACTTGTTATGATTATCTTGCTATCAAACAACTTTTTGCCGCTATTTCACTGCTTACAAAAATTACCTTGCTGAAAACCGCTTGTCATTTCCTTCTGCTCCTCATTGGGTTCGACACTCCGAAAGGACTAAGATTGATCCACTAAAATGTGGGTCATTAAGACTCTTTTCTAGCACTGTCCCCGGTGAGTGAAGCGCCTTTGCTAAGCGGAATTTGGTAATAGAAAATTTATATTACATGCTGAAATTTACTGTCACTTGTCACTATGGAAAGTAATCCTTTGAGGAGTTTGTTCGGGGTATCTTCACCTCGACCGGAAATACTAAGAGTTGTCCCTCAACCTATTGAACCTACTGAAAATATTTCTTATAAAATTCCTTTGGGTATGATAGAGAAACTGCTAGCTAATCCTTATGCAGGAGATGGAACAAAACACCCCGATATGCACCTAATCTATGTGGATCAAGTTTGTGGATTATTTAAGCTTGTAAGTTTATCCGTAGATGAAGTCAAGAAGAATTTTTTGCCTTTATCTTTGGGGAGGGGGGAATCATTGACATGGTATAGGCTATGTGATGATACAGGATCTTGGAACTGGAATCGGTTGCAGTTGGAGTTTCACCCAAAAAATTATCCTATGCATCTTGTTCATTATGATTGAAATTATATCTATAATTTTTGGCCTCGTGAAGGAGAAAGTGTAGCTATAGATTGCGGGAGGCTTAAGTCAATGTTATATTCATGCCCCAATTATGAGCTCCAGAGAAAAAATATTATTCGGAACTTTTATGCTCAACTTTCTTTTAATGATCAAACCATGCTCGATACTTCTTGTCCTCGTTATTTTTTTAAGAAGACTATTGAACTAAGGTGGGATATTTTGGAAATAATTAAACGCAACTCTGAAGATTGGTAACTCAACAAAGGTAAAGATTCGGGTATAAAACTTGAGTTTGATTGTGTTAAATCTTTTATGAATACCGATGCTTTCAATGATTTTAGCACTAAATATGGACTTGATTGTGAGATAGTAGCCTCATTTTGTGAAAACTTTGCTACTCATGTTCATCTTCCTAAAGAGAAATCATTTACATATCATCCACCTGTTAAAGAAAAAGTTGGAGAACCAATTAGAGTGAGTATGAAACTATTATTTACAATGTTGACATAGTTGTGCTTATTGCTTATATTGAGAAATCGCCTTTCCATGTTAGGATAAAGTAACATGCTAAAGCTTCAATAGTGGTTAACAAAAGTTATGCTAGAACAACCAAACCCTCTAAGAAAATCAAGGTAGAACCTAGTATTGCTATGGTTAAAGATCTCTTGGTCGATAATATTGATGGGCATGTTATTTATTTGTGTGATGAAGCTGCTAGAATTTCCAAACCTGATACTAAAGATAAAAATAAACCCGTTATTGTCCTGCCTGTCGTCTCAGTCAAGATAGAAGATCATTTTTATCATGGGTTCTGTGATATGGGCGCTAGTGTTATTGTATTCGTTTTACCTTATATCAAGAAATTATGCATGAGATAGCACCCACTGAAATAGAAGACATAGATGTTACTATTGAACTTGCTAATAGAGACACCATGACACCACTTGGAATTGTTAGAGATGTTGAAGTCTTGTGTGGTAAAGTAAAATACCCTACTAATTTCCTAGTACTTAGCTCACCACAAGACGATTTTTGTCCCACGATATTTGGTAGACCCTTCTTGAACACTGTCAATGATCAAATAGATTGCAAAAAGGAAACTGTCGGTGTTAATTTTGATGGTATGTATCATGAGTTTAATTTCTATAGGTTCAGTAAGCAACCCCTTGATAAATAATTGCCTAGTAAAGATGAAATAATTGGTCTTTCTTCTATTTTCATTCCTCCTACTGACCAGTTAGAACAATATTTGCTAGACCATGAGGTAGGCATATGTGTGAAAGAAATTAAATGGATAGAATTTTCTTCGAACAACAACCTATCCTTAAACACAACTTTCCTATTGAAACTCTAGGAGGTCCTCCTCCACCCAAGGTTGATCCTGTGTTTGAACTAAAGCAATTACCTAACACTTTGAAATATGCTTATCATGATGAAAAGAAGATATATCCTATTATTATTAGTGCTAACCTTACAGAGCATGCAGAAAAAAGATTGTTAAAATCTTTAAGGAAGAACCGAGCTCCTATTGGGTACATTCTTGACGATCTTAAGAGCATTAGTCCCACTCTCTGTCAGCTCAAGATTAATATGGAACCAGATGCTAAACCCGTTGTTGATCACCAATGAAGACTGAATCCCAAAATGAAAGAAGTGGTAAGAAATGAAATATTAAAGCTTCTAGAAGTAGGTATAATTTATCCCATAGCTGATAGTAGATGGGTAAGTCACGTGCATTGTGTTCCTAAGAAAGGAGGTATCAGTGTTGTTCCTAATGATAAAAATGAACTCATTCCACAAAGAATTGTAACTGGCTATAGAATGGTAATTGATTTTAGAAAATTAAACAAAGCTACTAGAGAAGATCATTATCCTTTACCTTTCATAGACAAAATGCTAGAAAGATTATCAAAGCACACACATTTTTGCTTTCTAGATGGTTACTATGGTTTTTCTCAGATATGTGTGTCACAACCTGATCAAGAGAAAATCACCTTTACTTTCCCTTTCGGAGCCTGTGCTTATAGGCGTACGCCTTTTGGATTATGCAATGCACCTACTACCTTTCAAAGATGTATGACTGCTATATTCTCCGATTTTTGCGAAAAGATTGTTGAAGTTTTCATGGATGATTTTTCCATTCATGGAACTTCTTTTGATGATTGCTTAACCAACCTTGATCGAGTTTTGTAGAGATGTGAGCAAACTAACCTTGTATTGAATTGTGAGAAGGGCCACTTTATGGTAAATGAAGGTATTGTCTTGGTTCATAAAATTCCCGAACGAGCTATTGAAGTGGATAAGGCTAAAGTTGATGCAATTGAGAAGATGCCATGTCCTAAAGATATTAAAGGTATACATAGTTTCCTTGGTCATGATGGTTTCTATAGGAGGTTTATTAAATACTTCTCTAAAATTTCTAGACCTCTTACCAATTTATTATAGAAGGATGTTACTTTCATTTTTGATGATGATTGTGTAGAAGCCTTTGAAACACTTAAGAAAGCCTTAACTTCCACACCTATTGTTCAACCACATGATTGGAGCTTGCCTTTTGAAATTATGTGTGATTCTAGTGATTATGTTGTTGGTGTTTTACTGGGACAAAGAGTTGATAAGAAATTAAATGTTATCCATTATGCTAGTAAAATTGTAGATATTCCCTAGAGAAATTATGCTACTACTGGAATAAAAATCTTTCCGGTTGTATTTACTTGTGATAAATCCAGATCTTACATTGTTGATTCTAAAGTAATTGTTCAAACTAATCATGTTGCTATTAAATATCTTATGGAAAAGAAAGATGATAAACCTAGACTTATTAGGTGGGTTCTTCTGCTACAAGAATTTGATCTGCATATCATTGATAGGAAAGGAGCTGGTAAATTTTCTAGGTTAGAAAATGTTCTTGATGACCCACTACCTATTGATGATAGCTTCCCTGATGAACAACTAGCTGTGGTCAATGTTTCTCATAAAACAACGTAATCTGCTAATTATGGTAATTACATTGTTGCTAAATACATACCACCTAGTTTCACCTATTAGCAAAAAAAATATTTTTTGATTTAAGACATTACTTATGGGATGAGACACATATTTATAAAGAGGGAGTAGATGGTATTGTTAGACGTTGTATAACTGAGCATGAACAGGAACAAATCCTTTGAAAGTGTCACTCCGAGGCTTATGGAGGACACCATGCGGGAGATAGAACTACACACAAGGTATTACAGTCTCGATTTTATTGGCATAATCTTTTCAAATATGCTCGTAAGTTTGTCCTCTCTTGTGATGAATGTCAAAAAATTGGTAATATTATTAGACACCAAGAAATGCCTATGAATTATTCACTTGTTATTGAATCATGTGATTTTTGGGGATTTGATTATATGGGACCTTTTCCTTCCTCTAATGGGTATACACATATTTTGGTTCTTGTTGATTATGTCACCAAGTGGGTAGAAGCTATTCCAACCAGTAGTGTTGATCATAACACCTCTATTAAAATGCTTAAGGAAGTTATTGTCCCACATTTTGGAGACCCTAGATATTTAATGACTAATGGTGGTTCACATTTTATTCATGGTGTTTTTCGTAAGTTGCTTGCTAGATATGATGTTAACCATAGAAATGCATCTCCCTATCATACTAACTCTAGTGGTCAAGTAGAATTAACCAATAGTGAAATAAAATTAATATTGCAAAAGACTGTCAATAGGTCCCGAAAGAATTGGTCTAAGAAATTAGATGATGCATTGTTGGCCTACAAAACAACTTATAAAAATCCTATGGGTATGTCTTCTTAGAAAATGGTTTATGGAAAAGCATCTCATTTACCTCTTGAGTTAGAACATAAAGCTTATTGGGAAATTAAAGACCTCAACTATGATTTCAAACTTGCTGGTGAAAAGAAGTTATTTGATATTAGCTCACTAGATGAATGGAGAACCCAAGCTTATGAAAATGTCAAACTATTCAAAGAAAATATATTAAAAGATGGCATGAAAAAAAGAATCCAAAAGCGAGAACTCAAAGTTGGTGAATATGTTCTATTGTACAATTCTCGTCTTAGATTTTTTGTAGGAAAACTTCTCTCCAAATGGGAAGGACCATATATCATCGAAGAAGTTTATCGGTCTGGAGCCATTAAGATCAATAATTCTGAAGGCACTAATATGTTGGTGGTCAATGGACAAATAATAAAGCACTATATTTTAGGTACACCTATTAATGTTGAAACAAATATTATACAAACCATGACACCGGATGAATACATAAAGGAGACCTTCCAGAACACTCTAGAACACTTAAAAGGCAGAGGTATGTGATAGGGTAAGTAAACGGACTCCGAAAAATATGCAAAAATATTTTCTGTTAGTTTTGGAATATTAAAAAAATAGGAAATCGATAAACATGTAGGAAGGCAACCCAAGTGCCCACTAGGCACTAGGGCGTGCCAACCCCAGCTGGCATGCCCTGGTCGGTAGTGGGCCCCTCGGGCACCTTTGTGGCTCCATTTTCTTGTAGGACATGTATTTCCTTGTATCAAAATTCTTTATATATATATATCTCCCGATGATTTGACCTCTGTACCATGGAGAAATCCTCTATTCTTGTTTTGTGCTATTTTTTCTATCAGAACTATCAAGTCGGGCATCATATCTTCTCCATCCCCCAACCACGTAGAAGAGGATGCTTGGCTAATGAAGATGGAACTGGATAAGGAGGAATCAGTAGAAGCCACCAAGGAGAACAAGGGTGAGGAAGTGATACGTCCATTTTGCATCATGCTTTCATGTTAATATTTATCGCTTTATGGACTGTTATTATACTTTGTGGAACCTTACTTATGCCTTTTCTCTCTTATTTTGCAAGGTTTATATGAAGAGGGAGAATACCGGTAGCTGGAATTCTAGACTAGAAAAGGAGCAAGTCTGAGTCCTCTATTCTGCGCAACTCCAAATGCCGTGAAAATCAACGTGGATTTTTTTTGGACTTTATAGAAAATACTGTGTGAAAGAAGTGTCAGAGGGGAGCAACCACGGTCCCACAAGCCTGGTTGCCGCGGCCTACCCCCCTGGTCGCGGCAACAGGGCTTGTGGGCACCCTGGCGGCCCACTGGCCCCCCTCTTTTGCTATATGAATCAGGGTGGAACTTTTTCGTGGATTCTCTGCCGCCACGAGGCGGAACTTGAGCAGATCCAATCTAGAGCTCCGGCAGGACGATCCTGCCGGGGAAACTTCCCTCCCGGAGGGGGAAATCGTCGCCATCGTCATCACCAACACTCCTCTCGTCGGTGGGGAGGCATCTCCATCAACATTTTCATCAGCACCATCTCCTCTCCAAACCCTAGTTCATCTCTTGTAACCAATCTCCGTCTCGCGACTCCGATTTGGTACTTGTAAGGTTGCTAGTAGTGTTGATTACTCTTTGTAGTTGATGCTAGTTGGATTACTTGGTGGAAGAGTTTATGTTCAGATCCTTGATGCTATTCATTACACCTCTTATCATGATTATGATTATGCTTTGTGAGTAGTTACTTTTGTTCCTGAGGACATGGGATAAGTCATGATAATAATAGTCATGTGAATTTGATATTCGTTCGGTATTTTGATATGTTGTATGTTGTTTTTCCTCTAGTGGTGTTATGTGAACGTCGACTACATAACACTTCACCATATTTGGGCCTAGAGGAAGGCATTGGGGAGTAGTAAGTAGATGATGGGTTGCTGGAGTGACATAAGCTTAAACCCCAGTGTATGCGTTGCTTCGTAAGGGGCTGATTTCGATCCACTAGTTTAATGCTATGGTTAGACGTTGTCTTAATTCTTCTTTCGTAGTTGTGGATGCTTGAGAGAGGGGTTAATCATAAGTGGGATACTTGTCCAAGTAAGGGCAGTACCCAAGCGCCGGTCCACCCACATATCAAACTATCAAAGTAACGAATGCGAATCATATGAACATGATGAAACTAGCATGACAGAAATTCCCGTGTGTCCTCGGGAGCGTTTTTCCTCTTATAAGACTTTGTTAAGTCTTGTCCCTTGCTGCAAAAGGGATTGGGCCACTTGCTACACCATTTCTACTACTTGTTACTTGTTACTTTTCGCTTGCTACGTTTCACCTCACTACACCATCACTTGTTACCACTACTTTCAGTGCTTGCAGTTATTACCTTGCTGAAAACCGTTTATCAGAGCCTTCTCCTCCTCGTTGGGTTCGACACTCTAACTTATCGAAAGGACTACGATTGATCCCCTATACTTGTGGGTCATGAATACTCTTTTCTGGCGCCGTTGCTGGGGAGGAAGCGCCTTTGGTAAGTGGAATTTGGTAAGGAAACATTTATATACTGTGCTGAAATTTATTGTCACTTGTCACTATGGAAACTGTTCCTTTGAGGAGTTTGTTCGGGGTATCTTCACCACGAACGGAAGCACGAGGGGTTGCTCCTCAACCTGAGGTACCTACTGAAAATGTATTTTATGAAATTCCTTCGGGTATGCTTGAGAAACTGCTGGCTAATCCTTTTACAGGAGATGGATCTTCACATCCAGACTTGCATCTAATCTATGTAGATGAAGTTTGTGGTTTATTTAAGCTTGCAGGTTTGCCCGAGGATGAGGTAAATAAGAAAGTATTTCCTTTATCTTTGAAGGATAAGGTGTTGACATGGTATAGGCTATGTGATGATACTGGATCATGGGACTACAATCGGTTGAAATTGGAATTTCATCAAAAGTTTTATCCTATGCATTTAGTACATCGTGATCAGAATTATATTTATAACTTATGGCCTCATGACAGGGCAAGCATAGCTCAAGCTTGGGGGAGGCTTAAATCAATGCTATATTCATGCCCCAATCATGAGCTCTTGAGAGAAATTATCACTCAAAAATTTTATGCTCGGCTTTCTCATGAAGATCGTACCATGCTTGATACTTCTTGTACCAGTTCTTTTATGAAGAAGGATATTGATCACAAGTGGAATTTATTGGAAAGAATCAAACGTAACTCTGAAGATTGGGAACTGGAAGAAGGTAAGGAGTGAGGTATGGATTTCCAGTTTGATTGCGTTAAATCTTTTGTTGAAACAAACACTTCTAGAGATTTTAGCGCTAAGTATGGACTTGACTCTGAGATACTAGCTTCTCTATGTGAATCTTTTGCTGCTCATGTTGATCTTCCTAGAGAGAAGTGGTTTAAGTATCATCCTCCTGTAGAAATCAACATAGTTAAACCCAATATAGTTGAGGAGAAAGTCATTGCCATTAGTGATCATATTGTTCCTTGTGCCTATGCTGAGAAACCACCATACCCTGCTAGGAAAAAGGATTATTCTACAGCTCCAACTGTGATACGTAGGGGTTACATTAGACCACTTGCACCCCCTGAGGAAATTAGAGTTGAACCTAGTGTTGCTATTATCAAAGATCTCTTAGCCGAAGACATAGACGGACATGTTATCAAATTCTGTGAGGACTCCGCTAGAATAGCTAAACCTCACGCAAAAGACAAATACGGACCTATAGTTGGCCTGCCCGTTGTTTCTGTCAAGATAGGAGATCACTGTTACCATGGTTTATGTGATATGGGTGCTAGTGTTAGTGCAATACCCCATTCCCTATATGATGAAATCAAAGATGAGATTACATCTGCTGAGTTAGAACCCATTGATGTCACGGTTACGCTAGCTAACAAAGACACTATCTGCCCTGTGGGAATTGTGAGAGACGTAGAAGTCCTGTGTGGTAAGACGAAGTATCCTACTGATTTCCTCGTCATTGCGACTGCACAAGATAGCTTCTGCCCCATCATATTTGGTAGACCCTTTCTCAACACTGTCAATGCTCACATTGATTGCATTAAACAGACTGTCACTGTTAGTTTCGAGGGTGTGTCTCATGAATTTAACTTCTCCAAGTTTGGAAGACAACCCCATGAAAAAGAGTCGTCTGGTAGGGATGAAATCATTGCTCTTGCCTCTATTTCCGTACCTCCTACGGATCCTTTAGAGCAATATCTGCTTGAGCATGAAAATGATATGCATATGGAGGAAAGAGATGAGATAGATAAAATTGTCTTAGAACAATATCCTATTCTCAAGAATAATCTGCCTGTTGAATTGCTTGGGGATCCTCCCCCACCAAAGGGTGAT
This sequence comes from Hordeum vulgare subsp. vulgare, assembly GCF_904849725.1. NCBI lineage: Eukaryota > Viridiplantae > Streptophyta > Magnoliopsida > Poales > Poaceae > Hordeum > Hordeum vulgare. The sequence goes on from NC_058519.1 coordinate 549,908,455, forward strand.
CGTGTGTTCGAGCTAAAACAGTTACCAGATACTCTTAAGTATGCCTATCTTGATGAGAAGGAGATATATCCTATTATTATTAGTGCTCACCTCTCGAGTCACGAAGAGAAGAAGTTATTAAAAACTTTGAGGAAGCATCGTGCTGCTATTGGATATACTCTTGATGATCTTTAGGGTATTACCCCACTCTATGTCAGCACAAGATTAAAACCGATCTTGATTCTAAGCCAGTTGCTGATCATCAACGGAGACTAAATCCAAGGATGAAAGAGGTCGTGAGAAAAGAAATATTAAAGCTTCTGGAAGCAGGAATCATTTATCCTATTGCTCATAGTGATTGGGTAAGCCCAGTACATTGCGTACCTAAGAAGGGAGGTATCACCGTCGTCCCTAGTGATAAGGATGAACTAATCCCGCAGAGGATTATTACTGGCTATAGGATGGTGATAGACTTCCGGAAACTGAACAAGGCAACCAGGAAGGACCATTATCCTTTGTCGTTTATCGACAAGATGCTAGAAAGGCTATCTAAACACACACACTTCTGCTTTCTAGATGGTTATTCAGGTTTCTCACTAATACCTGTTGCACAGTCTGATCAAGAGAAAACCACCTTCACATGCCCCTTCGGTACCTTCGCTTACAGACGCATGCCTTTTGGCTTGTGCAATGCACCTGCCACCTTTCAAAGATGTATGATGGCTATATTCTCTAACTTTTGTGAAAAGATTGTTGAGGTTTTCATGGATGATTTCTCCGTCTACGGTTCTTCCTTTGACGATTGCCTCAGCAACCTTGATCGAATCTTACAGAGATGCAAAGGTACCAACTTCGTCTTGAACTGGGAGAAGTGCCACTTCATGGTTAATGAAGGCATCATTTTAGGACACAAAATCTCTAAGAGAGGCATTGAAGTTGATATGGCTAAGGTTGATGCAATTGAGAAAATGACTTGCCCCACAGATATCAGAGGTATACGAAGTTTCCTAGGTCATGATGGTTTCTATAGGAGGTTCATTAAAGACTTCTCTAAGATTTCTAGGCCTCTTACCAACCTCTTGCAGAAGGATGTTCCTTTTGTTTTTGACAAGGATTGTGAGGAAGCTTTCGAAATACTTAAGAAGGCCTTAATAACCACACCTATTGTTCAACCACCTGATTGGAACTTGCCCTTTGAAATCATGTGCGATGCTAGTGATTATGCTGTTGTTGCTGTTCTAGGACAAAGAGTTGACAAGAAGTTGAATGCAATTCACTACGCTAGTAAAACTCTAGACAGTGCCCAAAGAAACTATGCCACTACGGAGAATGAGTTTTTAGCGGTCATGTTTGCATGTTAAAAGTTCAGATCTTATATAGTTGACTCCAAAGTCACTATTCACTCTGATCATGTTGCTATTAAGTACCTCATGGAGAAGAAGGACGCTAATCCTAGGCTAATCAGATGGGTTCTCCCGCTACAGGAATTTGATTTGCACGTTGTTGACCGAAAGGGTGCTGATAACCCTGTAGCAGATAACTTGTCTAGGCTAGAGAATTTCCTTGATGACCCACGACCTATTGATGACAGTTTTCCTGATGAGCAATTGAATGTCATCCGCACTTCACATAGTGCACCGTGGTATGCTGATTACGCAAACTATATCATAGCCAAATACATACCACCCAGTTTCACCTACCAGCAAAAGAAGAAATTCTTCTTTGATTTGAGACACTACTTTTGGGATGATCCTCACCTTTATAAGGAAGGAGTAGATGGTGTTATTAGACGTTGTGTGCCTGAACATGAATAGGGACATATCCTGCAGAAGTGTCATTCCGAGGCCTATGGAGGACACCATGGTGGAGACAGAACTGCTCATAAGGTATTGCAATCAAGTTTCTATTAGCCCACTCTCTTCAAGGATGCCCGTAAGTTTGTCCTGTCTTGTGATGAATGTCAAAGAATAGGGAACCTTAGCAAACGTCAGGAAATGCCTATGAACTATTCACTGGTCATTGAACCATTTGATGTCTGGGGTTTTGATTATATGGGACCTTTCCCGAGTTCCAATGGGTACACTCACATCTTAGTTGCTGTGGATTATGTCACTAAGTGGGTAGAGGCTATCCCCACTAGAAATGTTGATCACCACACCTCTATTAAGATGCTTAAAGAAGTCATTTTCCCAAGATTTGGAGTCCTTAGATATCTGATGACTGATGGCGGTTCACACTTCATTCATGGTGTTCTCCGCAAGATGCTCGCTAAGTACGATGTCAACCATAGAGTTGCATCTCCTTATCATCCTCAGTATAGTGGTCAAGTGGAGTTGAGTAATAGGGAGATCAAATTGATCTTACAAAAGACCGTCAATAGATCTCGAAAGAATTGGTCTAGCAAACTTGACGATGCACTATGGGCTTATAGGACTGCTTATAAGAATCCCATGGGCATGTCACCGTGTAAAATGGTTTACGGTAAGGCCTGTCATTTACCTCTTGAGATGGAACACAAAGCTTATTGGGCAATCAAAGAGCTCAACTTTGATTTCAAACTTGCTGGTGAGAAGCGGTTGTTTGATATCAACTCATTAGATGAGTGGAGGGCCCAGGCATATGAGAATGCCAAGTTGTTCAAGGAAAAGGTTAAGATATGGCACGACAAAAGAATACAAAAACGAGAGTTCAATGTAGGTGACTATGTCCTACTATACAATTCTCGTTTAAGATTCTTTGCAGACAAGCTTCTCTCTAAATGGGAAGGTCCCTACGTTGTCGAGGAAGTATATCGTTCCAGTGCCATCGAAATCAATAATACGGAAGGCAATTTTCCTAGAGTGGTAAACGGGCAAAGAATCCAGCATTATATCTATGGTACTCCCATAAATGTTGAGACCAATATCATCAATATCATAACTCCAGAGGAGTACATAAGGGATATTTATCAGCTTGTTTCAGACCCTGAAAACCAAGAGGTATCTGTTTCGGTAAGCAATTGGACTCCGAAACTTTTCCAATAGGAAATTTTCTCTGTTTTGGAATTTATGGAAAATTAGAAAAATAAAAAGCAGTCCGAAGAGCGCACGAGGCACCAACAAGCTTGGTTGCCGCGGCCTCCCCCCTGGCCGCGGCAACAGGGCTTGTGGGCAGCTCGTGTGCCTCCCGGACTCCGTTTTCTTGCGAAGCACTCCTTCTGGTCCAGAAAAAATCATTATATATTCGCCTGAGGGTTTTGATCTCCGTATCACGCAGTTTTCCTCTGTTTTCGTTTCGAGCTTGTTTTCTGCCGCAGATCTAGGTCAAGATGTCTTCTCAGGATTCAGAGGGCGAGATCTATGTGGCTGATTACCTTGCTAACCCCAAGGTCTATGGGGACTTGGAACCATATGGCTGGACCACTGACGAGGAAGAGGATTATGATCCCAAGGGGAAGGAACAAACGAGTTCCGATGAAGAGCAGGCTCCTCTACCTGAACCTGGACGCACTCATGTGGAGTTCAAGAAGTCAAGCCTCCTTGACCAAAGGAAGAAGCCTAAGACCTTGTTTATCCCTTCTCGTTTCTTGCAAGAGAGTAAGCAGGAATTTTGCCATAGAGTGTTGAAGCTTGAGGAGGAAAATGACGATCTCAGGGAGTAGAAATTTATGCTCAAGTGGAAATTAGACAAGCTCAAGACTACTTCAACAACACCACCACCATCACCACCAAAGGAAGACAACTAAGGATTGGTATGGGCAATCCACTTGGCTTTTACCAAGCTTGGGGGAGTTGCCCTGGTATCGTATCCCCTTTATATCTTTTGATTTTACCTTTGTTTTAGTTCTTTCCTTTTCAGTTTTATTTCTTCTCTAAGTGGAATAAGTCTTTAGTGTTTAGTTTGAGTCTTTTGCCTTGTGTCTCCCCCGATGTATTCGAGCTTGCGAGCTGTATAATAAAGAGTATCTTAGTTAAGGGCTTTGCTTTGTGCCATGATCAAAAGTATGAAAAGAACGATAGCATGAAAGATCATGAGATGATCTTATGGAAAGTGATAGCTTCACATATAACAAGTATGATGATTGAAACTTGTTGAGAGTAGACCAACATAGACCTCAGACATTGTTGCAATTAATAAGAAGTAATAAGGAAAGAGAGGTTCACATATAAATATATCATCTTAGACACTTTCTATAATTGTGAGCACTCACCAAACTATTGCATGCTTAGAAGTAGATGCTGGACAAGGAAGACAACATAATGAATTGTGTTTCCTTGGTTCCAAACAATGTTATATGATTAGAGATCCCTTAGCATGTGACGATTGATTCCACCTCATATTAGCCAAAACTCCCGCACCAAATAGAGATACTACTTGTGCATCCATAAACCTTCAACCCAGTTTGGCCATGAGTGTCCACCATACGTACCTATGGATTTAATAAGATCCCTCAAGTAAGTTGTCATCGGTGCAAGCAATAAAAATTTCTCTCTAATATATATGATCTATTAGTGTGTGGAAAACAAGCTTTGTATGAACCTGTGATGAGGAAGACATAAAAGCGACAAACTGCATAATAAAGTTCTTTATCACAGGAGGCAATATAAAGTGACGTTCCTCCGCACTAAGAGGACATGCATCCAAACCTAAAAAGCGCATGGCAACCTCTGCTTCCCTCTGCGAAGGGCCTATCTTGTACCTTTACTATTTGCCCTTGTAAGAGTCATGGTGATCTTCACCAATTCCTTATTTAGCCTTTTTCTTGATGAACGTCGTATGCTTGGGAAAGATCTATATTCATATATCAACTTGGAGCTGAGTACTTATGCTTTACTATTGTTGACTTTACCCTTGAGGTAAATGGTTGGGAGGCAAACTATAAGCCCCTATCTTTCTCTGTGTCCAACTGAAACTTCGATACCGTGAGTACCACGTGAGTTGTAACAATTGTGGAAAACAAAAGAGATGATTGAGTATGAGGATGTGCCTTACAAGCTCTTATTGGACTCTTTCTGATAATATGATAAATTGCAATTGCTTCAATGACTTTGGACAGTTGTTGGCCACTTATTGGTAAGGTTTTTGTTTCATACTTTGCTTTGTGAAGGAATTGTTACTTTCCCATAAGAATCTCTATGATGCATTGATGTTCTATGTGTGATCATGATGCCCTCATGTCCGTATTTTGTTTTATTGACACCTTCATCCCTAAACATGTGGACATGTTTTGGGTCTTGGTTTTCGCTTGAGGACAAGCGAGGTCTAAGCTTGGGGGAGTTGATACGTCCATTTTGCATCATGCTTTCATGTTGATATTTATTGCTTTATGGACTGTTATTATACTTTGTGGAACCTTACTTATGCCTTTTCTCTCTTATTTTGCAAGGTTTATTTGAAGAGGGAGAATACCGGGAGCTGGAATTCTGGACTGGAAAAGGAGCAAGTCGGAGTCCTCTATTCTGCGCAACTCCAAATGCCCTGAAAATCAACGTGGATTTTTTTTGGATTTTATAAAAAAATACTGGGCGAAAGAAGTGTCAGAGGGGAGCAACCAGGGGCCCACAAGCCTGGTTGCCGCGGCGTACCCCCCTGCCCACGGCAACACGGCTTGTGGGCACCCTGGCGAACCACTGATACGTCTCCAACGTATCTATAATTTTTTATGGTTCCATGCTATTATCTTCTCAACTTTGGATGTTTTATATGCATGAATATGCTATTTTATATCTTTTTTGGGACTAACCTGTTAACTCAGTGCCAAGTACCAGTTTCTTTTTTTCCATGTTTTTGGCCCATTTTCAGACGGAGTCCAAATGGAATGAAACTTTACGATGATTTTTTTGGGACGAAAAGAGACCCCCGAAGCTTTGGAAGAAGGCCAGAAGAGCCACGAGGGAGTCACGAGCCCTAACGCCGCCACCACCCCCCTAGGTGGCGCAGGGCAGGCTTGTGACCTCCTCGTGGGCCCAACCGACGTAATTCCACCACCATAAATTCCTATAAATTCAGAAACCCCCAAAAAGAAACCTAGATAGGTAGTTCTGCCGCCGCCAGCCTCTGTAGCCACCAAAAAGCAATCTGGAGCCTGTTCTGGCACCCTATCGGAGGGGGAATCCATCTCTGGTGGCCATCTTCATCATCCCGGCGATCTCCATGACGAGGAGGGAGTAATTCTCCCTCGGGGCTGAGGGTATGTACCAGTAGCAATGTGTTTGATCTGTCTCTCTCTTGTTCTTGAGATGTCTTGATCTCGATGTACCATGGGCTTTGCTACTATAGTTGGATCTTATGATGTTCTTCCCCCACTCCTTCTTGTAATGAATTGAGTTTTGCCTTTGGAGTTATCTTATCGGATTGAGTCTTCGAGAACACTTGATGTATGTCTTGCACGTGTCTATGTGTTGTGATCAACTTGCGGGTTCGTGACATTGGGAACCTATGCACAGGGGTTGGCACACGTTTTGACTCCCCGGTAGAAACTTTGGGGCACTCTTTGAAGTTCTATGTGTTGGTTGAATAGATGATTCTGAGATTGTGTGATGCATATCATATAATCATGCCCACGGATACTTGAGGTGACAATGGAGTATCTAGGTGACATTAGGGTCTTGGTTGATATGTATCTTAAGGTGTTATTCTAGTACAAACTCTATGGTGGATCGAACAGAAAGAATAGCTTCGTGTTATTTTACTACGGACTCTTGAATAGATCGATCAGAAAGAATAACTTTGTGGTGGTTTCGTACCCGACAACAATCTCTTCGTTTGTTCTCCGCTATTAGTGACTTTGGAGTGAATCTTTGTTGCATGTTGAGGGCTAGTTATACGATCCAATTATATTATCATTGTTGAGAGAACTTCACTAGTGAAAGTATGAACCCTAGGCCTTGTTTCCACGCATTGCAATACAGTTCGTGCCCACTTTTACCATATGTTACCTTGCTGTTTTTGTAATTTCAGATTACAAAAACCTGTATCTACCATACATATTGCACTTGTTTCACCATCTCTTCGCTGAACTAGTGCACCTATACAATTTACCATTGTATTGGGTGTGTTGGGGACACAAGAGACTCTTTCTTATTTGGTTGCAGGGTTGATTGAGAGAGACCATCATCATCCTACGCCTCCCGCAGATTGATAAACCTTAGCTCACCCACTTGAGGGAATATTGCTACTGTCCTACAAACCTCTGCGCTTGGAGGCCCAACAACGTCTACAAGGAGAAGGTTGCGTAGTAGACATCACCCACTGGCCCCCCTCTTTTGCTATATGAAGGGTTTCGTCCGGAAAAAAAATCAGGGTGGAGCTTTTTCGTTGATTCTCCGCCGCCACGAGGCGGAACTTGAGCAGATCCAATCTAGAGCTCTGACAGGACGATCCTGCCAGGGAAACTTCCCTCCTAGAGGGGGAAATCGTCGCCATCATCATCACCAACTCTCCTCTCGTCGGAGGGGAGGCATCTCCATCAACATCTTCATCAGCACCATCTCCTCTCCAAACCCTAGTTCATCTCTTGTAACGAATCTCCGTCTCGCGACTCCGATTGGTACTTGTAAGGTTGCTAGTGGTATTGATTACTCTTTGTAGTTGATGCTACTCCCTCTGTTCCTAAATATAAGTCTTATAAGAGATTTCATTAAGAGTCTACATATGAAGTAAAATGAGTGAATCTATACTCTAAAATATTTCTATATACATCCGTATATAATCCATTAGTGGAATCTCTAGAAAGACTTATATTTAGGAACGGAGGGAGTAGTTGGATAACTTGGTGGAAGAGTTTATGTTCAGATCCTTGATGCTATTCATTACACCTCTGATCATGATTATGATTATGCTTTGTGATTAGTTACTTTTGTTCCTGGGGACATGGGATAAGTCATGCTAATAATAGTCATGTGAATTTGATATTCGTTCGGTATTTTTTTTTTGACCGACTACTGTAGGGAAACCCCCCCCCCCCATAGCCATTTTCTGTATTCCCAACTATGAAAGCTGTATGTACAAGAGGAGTTGTAGAATGTACAAAGGAGGGAGGAGCAAAGGAATACAAACCTCAAGGAGGCAAAAAGGAAATCCATTTAAGGAGATCATCCCTGAAACTAGCCTTAATTCTATGAGCTAACAGAGAATTATCATGAATGAAACCAGCTCTCCATTTCCTGAACTTTGGTTGCTCCTGGTTGAAGACCTTTGCATTTCTGGTAGTCCAGATATTCCACCAGGCAGTGAAAACTACCTCAACAAAGAAAGGTTTAGGGAAGTCCTTTCTAGCCGCAACAATAGCACTCCACATAGATGACCCCTGCCAAGTGATCTGCAGGTAATTCCAGACCCTGGTGCTGAATAGGAAGTTGAAGAATAAATGATCTCTGTCTTCCTTGACTCGAGCATGGCATAAAACACAAAGGTTAGAATCAGAGACCTTCTAGTGACGCCTTTCCAGCATATCCTGAGTGTTCAGCCTGTCCATGATAAGCATCCAGGCAAACATCTTAATCTTCATAGTACAGCAGCTTTCCCAGATCCAGTTGAGTAAAGGATTAGGTACAATACTGCTATGAACATGAGCATACTATGCCTTGGCTGTGTAGACCTTAGCATCCTTACCCCATACCCATCTGTCAGAGGCCTAATAATCAAGGTCCAGGTCCAGAAGCAAAGATTTGACCGACGTCAGTTCCTGATAAGCTTGAGCAGACAGTGGGAGGTGAAACATGGAAAGCATACTGTCATCAGAAAAAACAGCAAAGACCTCTTGAGCTGTGCAGAAAGGGTCAGCCACAAAGGAGAACAATCTTTGGAATCTGGCTGCCAATGGAATAATGGAGTTTCCAATTAACCAGGAGTCAGACCAAAATAGGAAGGAGTCACCCCTGTTAGGCAGAACATAGGTAACTGATCTGAATTTGTCAAGACGTTTGCAGATGTCCTTCCACCAAAAGGAACCACAAAGTACAGTACCCTGAGGTACAGTGTTATGATAGTAAGTGTTCCAAATCAGATGAACCCAAGGGATATCAGCATGATTGAGGAATTTATCAGCATGCTTAACCAGGAGTGCTTCATTCTGAACTGCTAAATTCATAATCCCTAACCGCCCTCTATTTTTGGGCCTGCACACCAGGGGCCAAGCAGCAACAGAGGGTGCATGATCATTCCCATTTCTCCTCCATAGACATTGTCTTTGAATCCTCTCCAATTGCTTCAGTATACCTGGTGGTATATCCAGGCTGCACAGAAAGAAAATGGGAATAGCAGACAGTGCTGAGTTTACATATTGCAGTCTTCCCCCCTGAGCAAGAAAAGAGGAACTAGCACTGAGCTTTCTTTCCATGTTATCCACCAGAGGCATGAGATCAATGATTCTAGGTTTAGTTATCCCAACAGGTAGTCCCAGATATGTGAAGGGTAGAGAACCCACTTTGCAACCAATGGAGTCTGCCAGGTCCTGCAGATACTGAGGAGAAGTGTTGACAGGTAGGAGTGCAGATTTGTGATAATTCACCTGTAATCCACTGGACTGGGAGAAAAGCAAGAGCATTTTCTTAAACTGCAACAATTGTGATTTATCAGCTGGTAGGATGATAAGAGTATCATCAGCATATTGCACTATAGGGTAATCCTTATCATGACAAGGTATAGGCAGCTGTATCAGCCCCTCCACCAGCAGTTGATTAACCAGAGATTGCAGAAAATCAGCAGCAATAGCAAAAACCAGTGGGGACATAGGATCTCCCTGCCTGACCCCTTTCCTACACATGAACTTCTTTCCAAGCACACCATTGATCAGTACTGAAGAAGAACTAGAGGTTAGTAGCTCCCGAACCCAAAGAATCCATCTATCATTGAAGCCCTTGTGCTTAGGAATCTGAAAGATGAATTCATGCTCCACAGAATCAAATGCCTTTTCAAAATCTAGCTTAAGAATAACTATAGGCTTCTTGGATTGATGACATTGGTGCAGGTACTCAAGAGTCCAGCCCACACAATCTTGAATGGTCCTAGATTTGATAAAACTGTATTGATTCTTATGAAGACATTTCACAATCTGCAACTGTAGCCTATTAGCAAGCATTTTTGACAGAAATTTGAGACCCATTCCAGTAAGGGATATTGGTCTATAATCTCCCACATGTTCAGGTGATCTCTTCTTTGTAATGAGTGTAATATAGGAGGAGTTCATGTTTACCAGCTGGGCCTGTCCAGCATGAAATTCAGCAGCAAGCTGGTAAAACTCAGGGGAGATAATGTGCCAGCATTTCTTGAAAAAACACCCATTGAAACCATCAGGCCCTGGAGATTTATCAATGGGCATATCCTGCACAGTCTTATCCATTTCAGACTTGGAAAAAGTTTCTGTGAGAATGTCTAGGCCCTCCACCTTATTCAGCAGGGATTGTAAGTCAAATGCCATATTAATTCCATGAGAAGTTCCCATTCTATCCTTGAAAGATGCCCAGAAGCATGCAGCAATTTGATCATGATCAGAGATGATAGAACCATCATTTAACTTGAGAGAGGCAATGGAATTTTTCCTATATCTCTCAGTGGCCATAGCATGAAAAAACTTAGTGTTTTCCTCATCAACCTTAACAAACCTGATAGTGGCCCTCTTCTTCCAGTATAGGCACTGAAGGTGTAGAAGATGTTCCAAATTTAGTTTGACAATTTTCCTGAAGTTAGCTTCTGGTCTGAAGAGGGACCTCAACTCTTCAAGCTCATCCAAGCATAGCACCACTTGATTACATCTGGAAATAAAAAAATTTAACTGAGTCAGAGACGTCTGCCATTTCTTCAGAGCCTGTCGAAGATGCTTCATCTTATCCATGATAACAGCAGAGATGTGTGTCTTTCTTGAAGGAATGAGCCAGGATTGTTGTACACATTCTGTGAAACCCTCCATTTCAACCCAGTAATTTTCAAATCGAAATAAGTTGCATTTGGGGATGGAGGTGTTAACAGTAACTACACAGGGCACATGATCAGATGCAGTCTTTGCCAGAGGAAGCACTTGGGTAAGAGGATAGGAGGAGATCCAGTTGGTTGATGTAAAGAACCAGTCCAGCTGCTCCAGAAGAGGGGTGTCCTGCATATTGGACCAAGTGTAAGATCTGCCTTTGATGGGAAGCTCCAACAATCCCAGATGCCCAATAATTTCATTGAAGATGAACATGTCATTCACATCAGCCCCAGGGAGGTTTCTGTTGTCAGGAGATCTAATGAAATTAAAGTCCCCAAGAAGCAACCAATTGGCCCCAGTGGGGATATCAAGATTGTAAAGCCAGCTCACGAAAAGATCACGGGCTCCCCTTGACATGGCCCATAGACATTAACTAAAGTCCATGATTCACCCGTGTGATTTGAGGTAAAGGAGATGATCAAGCCGTATGGGGTGCATTCTACTAAATGACCAGTGAGAATGGATGAGTTCCAAAGGGTGATGAGCCCTCCTGATGCACCCCTGGAAGGGGAGTAAGCAAATTGATCAAAGCATTTGGGGCAGAAACATTTAACTGCGCGAAACTCAATAGACTGCATTTTTGTTTCCTGCAAGCAGACCACCGCAGCAAGGCTCTCATCAATCTTGTTACGGACTGCCTGTTGCCTATGATCCGAATTTAGGCCACGCATATTCCAGCACAGCACACGCCAACTTCTCGTGGAACGACTATCCATTGCCGATCATAGATATGGCAAAAGCAAGGCTATGTAATAGCCACTGCAACCAAAGTTCCAAACACCAAAAGACAGCGCAAGCAGAAGTTCGACAGTACATAGAACCAGTACAGTAACAGCTAAACATGGATGGATTAAACATCAGAAGATGATGGCGCAGAGTCAGCAGGATCTTCCATAAGTCGATCCACCGTAAGCTTCTCAGGAGCTATGCCAAGTGACTGCCCTACCTCCTGAATCACTAGGATAGGAGTGGCAGCAGGTACTTGAGCATCTTCGGTCTCTTGGGACGTAGAGGACATAGGCTCGGCCTTGGGCTTCCTCTTCTTGGGGACATGTGCAGGTAGCTCTTGCAGGATTGGCTTGAAGCCATCACGCTTGATGGAGCCACGAGTACACCGTCTCACCGAGGAGTCCACCACCGGAGTGGCCTTCTTGCGGGTCCCCTTCTTGGATGGAGCAGGAGAGCAAAAAGATAACTCATCTGATGAAGAAGTAGGACTGAGTGTGATTACCTCCTGCAGTGAGAGCGAGGCAGAAGCAGGTTCCGACAGGGAAGGTCCTGAAGCATCAGCATCGAAAGCCACATCCCAGGATCGCTTGGGGATCAGAATGGGCTCAAGGATTGGCAGCTGTAATTGACGAGGTACATGCATAGCAGCAGCAGAACCCATCAGAGCATCAAAAGTGCGTGCCCAGGACATCACCGGCGACAGAGGAGGCCCATATAAAACCCTAGCGGCCCCAACAAAGAGGTCGCCAGACTGAGTGGGTGGAGGGGGTTTGTAGAGAACCATTGCCAGGGGGTTTTCATCATGCACCTCCTCCAACACAGGCACTTCCTCCTCCGGCTCAGCAGCATTGTCCGGGGCAGCATCAGGAAGATCAACATTAGCATCATCCTCCGGCTCAACAGCATTGTCCGGGGCCGCATCAGGAATATCAACATCAGCATCAGCAGCGTCAGGATTATGTATTGGTGATTCTTGAGCAGTCGGTTCCGCCTCCATATCACCCTGCGGCAGATCAAGGTCCACCAGCTCGTGAACCGAATCCGAGGAAGAGGGACTTGGCTGATCAATCACCATAGATTCATGGTCTTGTACCGGATCAGTAGCAGGTGCAGCTGGTGCCGCATCAGGTTCCCAACCTCCTGCAGCAGCAGGCGGCTGACCCCATCCTCCATCATCAGCGTCAGCAGGCGGCTGACCCCAGCCTCCATCGTCAGCAGCAGCAGCAGGCCCGGGATCTCCAGGTGCGAGCGGAACCGCATTCCAGCCCAATGCAGGATATGGGGGCAAAGCAAACTGCAGATTGTCATGAACAAGATGTCCAGGGAGCGGATGAGGGTTGCCATTGAGGGGCATCGGGTCCTCATCATTCGGAAGAATCTCTGCAGCTGCCGTACCCAGAATGTACACAAGAGCAGACCAGGAAACCTTTGCGCCACCCCAAGCCGAATATTCAGAAAAACTGATACTGCGAGGTACCAGTCGGTCATCTGGGAAGGCAGCAAACACAATAGAACGAACCAAATATGGGTCATCACTGACCCAATGGTGAAACTCCCCAAAGGTGTTAACAGCCGCCCTGAGATCTTCAGTATTGCGGAAGTCCAACGGGACCCCTAAAAGCATGAGGCAGCCCTGACGAAAACCCTCTTGGCCGCGGAACCCAAGGCCCTGATCATGACGCATGAAGCGCACCACCGAGTTTTGAGCAACTGGCCGCGGAACCATGTGGACCGCGGCATAACTCTCAGCAGCATCCCGGAGCTCAAACAAACCAACTCCCTCAATCCAAGGTTGAGCAGACCGGACATGTAGCCCTTGATGCAAGAGAAGAGCAGCAACTTCTTGCCGTACCTGAATCACCTCGTCAGCCGGCGGCGCTGGATGGACGTCAGCGATGACAAAGCGCTCGTGACGTCTGGTGATGGGTACTGCCGGCGTGGTGTAGGTCCGAGGCAGCCGGTCGACCCCTCCATCAATGATATTGTGACCAGGCGGGAGGAAGAACTCGGGATCAAGCTCAAAGTTCGCCATTGCTGGAGGCGGTGGCGGAGTGGCCGGTGGTGTCTCGGAGGGAGTTCGAGGAGGCGACGGCGATGAGACAGGACGGAACTGTGCCGCAGGGCTTGCTGTTTTGCCAAGAGTATCAGCGGTTCCCGAGATATCAGCGATAGGGGAGGTGGTGGGTCTCTTACAGTTCCAAGTAAGACAATTATTACGCATAAACGAGGCTCCTCTAGATCGTGCGTGGCCCACCGTGTTGTCAGAGCATCCAGGCGAAGCCGTACAGTTTGCGGCTAGATGGCCCCGAGCGTTGCAAATAGAGCAAAAAAAGATATCCTCAACCATACCATTAATGAGATCATCAAAGGCCAGATGGGCCTCCTGAGAGGAAGGAATATCCATCGTGCAATTAGGTTCGGGCCCAGGGGAAGAAAAAACCTCAGCAGGCTCATTAATGAGAGAGGAAATTTGCCCAAAATCCAAACTTGCCACCGAAAATTGATTCCCATCATTCAAAGTACCATGAATCTCGGCTGGATCAGTTGTAGCTTCTTGCTGCACGTGGGAAGTTCCGAAAATTTTGGCAATTTGAAAATCCTCGCCGGGAGAACCGGGAGATGAAACTTGGCAAGAAACTATACCAAACGTAATATGCGGGGTGGCCATCGTCCACCAGAGTTCCGCCGGCGGTGGTGCAGAGATGATGACACGTTCGGGGAAGGTACCGAATAACCAGCCTGCTCAAGAGTGACTAGCTCATCATGGGAAACAGGATACCTATAGCCCTTGCAAACCTCATATTGCTGAAGGGATGCAAAAGATAGCTTCTTACGAACAGAAGATCCAAATTTGAGAGAAGACTTAAGTGGTCTGGAATGCATGGCCATCAGACCTAAAGAGGCTCTCCTCTTGGAGGGGCTCACAATAATCCACTCCGCATCACATTGCTTCTTCCACAGAGAAAATTCCCGACGCCAATTAGGACCTCCATGTCCCCAAAGATGGAAGAAGCACTTAAAACTTGAGCACTTGAAATAACGCAATTCCAGAATGTGAAAACCAACTTGCATGCAGGAGACCTTGAAGGAGAAAACCGAATCTGTGATTTGAGAAACCCGAAACTCGATAGCCGATCCTCCGATCACCGATTCCAGAGCTGCAGCGACTATGTCAGGCGAGAGCCGGAACACGTGACGACCAAAGGAAATCACCATAATGAAAGGGCGACGATGCTTCATCGGGTGCACCGTAAAACCCGAGTGGCGATAAACCTCATGAGAGAAAGCCAAGTCGTGCGAGAAATCCAGATCCAACGTAGAACCACCCATGCAGGCCACGCACGACCACGAGAGAAGGGTCGGGGAGGTTCACCTGAGAAGAGGGGTGGCGAGGGTGGAGGAGGTGCCGACTAGAGCTCCAGATCACCATTGGGTCGCCGCCCTGGGAGGTGGGAGGGAGACGCCATCGCCTATGTTGTATGTTGTTTTTCCTCTAGTGGTGTTATGTGAACGTCGACTACATAACACTTCACCATATTTGTGTTGGAAATATGCCCTAGAGGCAATAATAAAATGGTTATTATCATATTTCCTTGTTCATGATAATCGTCTATTGTTCATGCTATAATTGTATTAACAGGAAACAGTAATACATGTGTGAATAAATAGATCACAATGTGTCCCTAGCAAGCCTCTAGTTGGCTAGCTCGTTAGTCAATAGATGATCATGGTTTCCTGATCATGGGCATTAGATGTCATTGATAACGGGATCACATCTTTGGGAGAATGATGTGATGGACAAGACCCAATCCTAAGCATAGCACTAGATTATATTGTTCGTATGCTAAAGTTTTTCTAATGTCAAGTATCTTTTCCTTCGACCGTGAGATTGTGCAAGTCCCGGATACCATAGGAGTGCTTTGGGTGTATCAAATGTCACAACGTAACTGGGTGACTATAGAGGTGCACTACGGGTACCTCCGAAAGTGTCTGTTGGGTTGGTACGAATCGAGATCGGGATTTGTCACTCCGTGTGACGGAGAGGTATCTCTGGGCCCACTCGGTAGAACATCATCATGAGCTCAATGTGACTAAGGAGTTAGTCACACGATGACGTGATACGGAACGAGTAAAGAGACTTACCGGTAACGAGATTGAACAAGGTATTGGTATACCGACGATCGAATCTCGGGCAAGTTCTATACCGACAGACAAATGGAATTGTATACGGGATTGATTGAATCCTTGACATCGTGGTTCATCCGATGAGATCATCGTGGAGCAAGTGGGAGCCACCATGGGTATCCAAACCCCGCTGATGGTTATTGGCCAGAGATGTGTCTCGGTCATGTCTGCGTGTCTCCCGAACCCGTAAGGTCTACACACATAAGGTTCGGTGACGCTAGGGTTATAGGGAATTTTTATATGAGGTTACCGAAAGTTGTTCGAAGTCCCGGATGAGATCCCGGACATCACGAGGAGCTCCGGAATGGTCCGGAGGTAAAGATTGATATATAGGACGGATGGTTTCGGACACCGGAAGTGTTTCGGGCATCACCGTAACGTACCGGAACCACCGGGACCACCGGAGGTGGCCCTGGGGGTCCACCGAAGGGGGGCAACGACCCCGGGAGGTAAGATGGGCCAAGTAGGGGAGGGAACCATCCCCTAGGTGGGCTGGTGTGCCTCCCCACTCAGCCCATTGCGCAGGGGAGAGAAAAAGGGGGGGCAAACCCTAAGCCAGGTGGGCCTACGGCCCACCAGGGGTGCGCCACACCCCTCCTCCCCCCCTTGGCCGCCGCACCAGCCCCCATCTAGGGCTACCCCCCCCCCAGGAGGGGGAAACCCTCAAGGGGGCGCAGCCCCTCCCTTCCCCTATATATTCCAGGCACTTTTGGCCATTGGGACACAGACTTTTCCCTCTCTCTCGGCGCAGCCCAGCCCTTCTTCCTCCTCCTCTCTGCTGGTGCTTGGTGAAGCCCTGCCGGGAGACCTCGTCTCTCCATCGACACCATGCCGTCGTGCTTCTGGAGTTCTTCCCCAACCTCTCCCTCCTCCTTGCTGGATTAAGGTGCGGGAGACGTCACCGGGCTGCACGTGTGTTGAACGTGGAGGTGTCGTAGTTCGGCACTAGATCGGAATCGCTGCGAGTACGACTCCATCAACCGCGCTCTAGCAACGCTTCCGCTTAGCGATCTTCAAAGGTATGAAGATGCTCTTACCCCTCTCTCGTTGCTGGTCTCTCCATAGGAAGATCTGAATATGCGTAGGAAAATTTTGAATTTATGCTACGTTACCCAACAGTGGCATCCGAGCCAGGTTCTCTATGCGTAGATTCTATGCACGAGTAGAACACAAAAGTTGTGGGCGATGATTTGTCAACTTGCTTGCCGCTACTAGTCTTATTCTTTTCCGGAGGTATTGTGGGATAAAGCAGCCCGGACCGACTTTACACGTACGCTTACGTGGGACTGGTTCCACCGACAGACATGCACACCGTGCATAAAGGTGGCTAGCGGGTGTCTGTCTCTCCTACTCTAGTCGGATTGGATTTCATGAAAAGGGTCCTTATGAAGGGTAAATAGCTTTGGCATATCATCATTGTGGCTGTCACGTAGGTAAGAAGGCGTTCTTGCTAGAAACCCAAATCAGCCACGTAAAACTTGCAACAACAATAAGAGGACGTCTAACTTGTTTTTGCAGGGTTTGACATGTGATGTGATATGGCCAAAGTTGTGATGTTGCATGTATGATGTATGAGATGATCATGTTATTGTAATAGGTTTCACGACTTGCATGTCGATGAGTATGACAACCGGCAGGAGCCATAGGAGTTGTCTTAATTTATTGTATGAGATGCAACGCCATATGCTTACTACTTTTACTTCATTGCTAACGGTTAGCTATAGTAGTAGTGATAGTAGTAGTTGGCGTGACGACTTCACGGAGACACGATGATGGAGATCATCGTGTCACGCCGGTGACGATGATGATCATGCGATGCCTGAAGATGGAGATCGAAAGGGCGAAGATGATAATGGCCATATCATGTCACTATATGATTGCATTGTGATGTTTATCATGTTTTTCATCTTATTGCTTAGAACGACAGTAGCATAATAAGATGAACCCTCTTAAAATTTCGAGAACGTATTCCCCTAAGTGTGCACCGTTGCGAAGGTTCGTTGTCTCGAAGCACCACGTGATGATCGGGTATGATAGATTCTAACGTTCGCATACAATAGGTGTAAGCCAGATTTACACACGCAAAACACCTAGGTTGACTCGACGAGCTTAGCATGTACAGACATGACCTCGAATACAAGAGACCGAAAGGTCGAACATGAGTCGTATGGTTGAATACGATCAGCATGAAGTTGCTCACCATGGTGACTAGTCCGTCTCACGTGATGATCGGACACGGGTTAGTCAACATGGATCATGTATCACTTAGATGACTAGAGGGATGTCGATTTAAGTGGGAGTTCATACTTAATATGATTAAACGAATTTAATTGTCATGAACTTAGTCTAAAATTTGTCTTTATAAATATTGTAGATGGCCAACGTCAACCTCAATTTCAACGCATTCCTAGAGAAAAACAAGCTGAAAGATGATGGTAGCAACTATGCGGACTGGGTTCGCAACTTGAAGCTCATCCTTGAAGCAGCTAAAAAGGCTTATGTCCTTGATGCGCCGCTAGGTGACCCTCGCGCTCCCGCAGCAGCCCAGGACATTCTGAACGTCTGGCAAACGCGGAGTGATGACTACTCTCTGGTTAGGTGTGGCATGTTATACAGTTTAGAAACGGGGCTCCCAAGGCGTTTTGAGAAACACGGAGCATATGAGGTGTTCCAAGAGCTGAAGCTAGTTTTTCAAGCTCATGCTCGTGTCGAGAGATATGAAGTCTCCGACAAGTTCTTTAGCTATAAGATGGAGGAGAACAGTTCTGTCAGTGAGCACATACTCAAAATGTCTGGGTTACACGGTCGCCTGACTTCACTTGGAGTTGAACTTCCGGATGATGCTATAACTGACAGAATCCTCCAGTCTCTCCCACCAAGCTACAAAGGCTTTGTGCTTAACTACAACATGCAAGGGATGGAGAAGACCATTCCGGAGTTGTACTCGATGCTCAAGTCTGCAGAAGTAGAAATCAAGAAAGAGCATCAAGTGTTGATGGTCAACAAGACCACTAGTTTCAAGAAGGGCAAGGGTAAGAAGAACTTCAAGAAAGACGGCAAATCTGTTGCCGCGCCCGGTAAGCCAGATGCCGGGAAGAATAAAAAGAATGGACCCAAGCCTGAGACTGAGTGCTTCTATTGCAAGGGAAAGGGTCACTCGAAGCGGAACTGCCCCAAATACTTAGCGGACAAGAAGGCTGGCAACGTTAAAGGTATATGTGACATACATGTTATTGATGTGTACCTTACCAGCGCTCGTAGTAGCTCCTGGGTATTTGATACCGGTGCTGTTGCTCATATTTGCAACTCAAAGCAGGAACTGCGGAATAAGCGGAGACTGGCCAAGGATGAGGTGACGATGCGCGTCGGGAATGGTTCAAAGGTCGATGTGATCGCCGTCGGCACGCTACCTCTCCATCTACCATCGGGATTAGTCTTAAACCTTAATAATTGTTATTTAGTACCAGCTTTAAGCATGAACATTGTATCAGGGTCTTGCTTAATGCGAGACGGCTACTCATTTAAGTCAGAGAATAATGGTTGTTCTATTTATATGAGTGGTATGTTTTATGGTCATGCTCTGCTGGTGAATGGTTTATTCTTGATGAATCTCGATCGTGATGTTACACATATTCATAGTGTGAGTAACAAAGGATGTAAAGTTGATAATGATAGTCCCACATACCTGTGGCATTGCCGCCTTGGTCATATCGGTGTTAAGCACATGAAGAAGCTCCATACTGATGGACTATTAGAGTCTCTTGACTTTGAATCATTTGACACATGCGAACCGTGCCTCATGGGCAAGATGACTAAGACTCCATTCTCAGGAATAATGGAGAGAGCAACCGACTTATTGGAAATAATACATACTGATGTGTGTGGTCCAATGAACGTAGAAGCTCGCGGTGGCTATCGTTATGTTCTCACTCTCACCGATGATTTGAGTAGGTATGGGTATATCTACTTGATGAAGCACAAATCTGAGACATTTGAAAAGTTCAAGGAATTTCAGAGTGAAGTCGAGAATCAACGTGACAGAAAAATTAAGTGTCTACGATCTGATCGTGGAGGAGAATATTTGAGTCACGAGTTTGGCACACACCTAAGAAAGTGTGGAATCGTTTCACAACTGACGCCGCCTGGCACACCACAATGCAACGGAGTGTCTGAACGTTGTAATCGCACTTTATTAGATATGGTACGATCTATGATGTCTCTTACCGACCTACCGCTATCATTTTGCGGATACGCATTAGAAACTGCAGCATTCACTTTAAATAGGGCACCGTCTAAATCCGTTGAGACGACACCGTATGAACTATGGTTTGGCAAGAAACCTAAGTTGTCGTTTCTTAAAGTTTGGGGCTGCGATGCTTATGTGAAGAAACTTCAACCAGAAAAGCTCGAACCCAAAGCAGATAAATGCATATTCATAGGATACCCTAAAGAAACTATTGGGTATACCTTCTATCTTAGATCCGAAGGTAAAACCCTTGTTGCCAAGAACAGATCCTTTCTAGAGAAAGAGTTTCTCTCGAAAGAAGTAAGTGGGAGGAAGGTAGAACTTGATGAGGTAATTACACCCCCTCTCGAACAGGATAGTAGCGCAGCGCGGGAAGTTGTTCCTGTGGCGCCTACACTAACTGAAGAGGAAGTTAATGATGATGATCATGAAGCTTCAGATCAAGTTACTACTGAACCGCGAAGGTCCACAAGGGCACGCTCCGCACCAGAGTGGTACGGCAACCCTGTGATGGAAATCATGTTGTTAGACAACGGTGAACCTTCAAACTATGAAGAAGCGATGGCGGGCCCGGATTCCAACAAATGGCTTGAGGCTATGAAATCCGAAATAGGATCCATGTATGAGAACAAAGTATGGACTTTGGTGGACTTTCCCGATGACCGGCGAGCCATAGAAAATAAATGGATCTTCAAGAAGAAGACTGATGCAAACGGTAATGTAACCCTTTACAAAGCTCGACTTGTCGCAAAGGGTTTTCGACAAATTCAAGGAGTTGACTACGAAGAGACTTTCTCTCCCGTAGAGAAGCTGAAATCAGTCCGAATAATGTTAGCAATTGCCGCCTTTTATGATTATGAAATTTGGCAAATGGACGTCAAAACAGCGTTCCTTAACGGGAACCTTAAGGAAGAGTTGTATATGATGCAACCAGAAGGTTTTGTCGACCCTAAGGGTGCTAACAAAGTGTGCAAGCTCCAGCGCTCCATCTATGGGCTGGTGCAAGCATCTCGGAGTTGGAACATTCGCTTTAATGAGGTGATTAAAGCGTTTGGGTTCATACAGGTTTACGGAGAAGCCTGTCTGTACAAGAAAGTGAGTGGGAGCTCTGTAGCTTTCCTCATACTGTATGTGGATGACATATTATTGATGGGGAATAATATAGAGATGTTGGAGAGCATAAAGGCCTATTTGAAAAAAAGTTTTTCAATGAAGGACCTTGGAGAAGCTGCATACATATTAGGCATCAAGATCTATAGAGATAGATCAAGACGCATCATAGGTCTTTCGCAAAGTACATACCTTGACAATATATTGAAGAAGTTCAATTTGGAAAACTCAAAGAAAGGGTTCTTGCCAGTTTTGCAAGGTATGAGATTGAGTAAGACTCAGTCGCCGACCATGGCAGCAGATAGAGAGAAGATGAGTTCTGTCCCCTACGCATCAGTCGTGGGCTCTCTAATGTATGCCATGTTGTGTACCAGACCTGATATAAACCTTGCCATAAGCTTGGTAGGGAGGTACCAAAGTGATCCCGGTATGGAACACTGGACAACGGTCAAGAATATCCTTAAGTACCTGAAAACGACTAAGGAAATTTTTCTCGTTTATGGAGGTGATGAAGAGCTCGTCGTAAAGGGTTACGTCGACGCTAGCTTCGACACAGATCCGGATGACTCTAATTCACAGACCGGATACGTATATGTGTTGAATGGTGGGGCAGTGAGCTGGTGCAGCAGCAAGCAAGAAGTCGTGGCAGCATCTACATGTGAAGCGGACTACATAGCTGCTTCAGAAGCAGCTCATGAAGGAATTTGGATGAAGGAGCTCATCACCGACCTTGGAGTGGTTCCAAGTGCGTCGGGTCCAATGACACTCTTCTGTGATAACACTCGGGCCATTTCCATAGCCAAGGAGCCCAGGTTTCACCAGAAGACGAAGCACATCAAACGCCGCTACAACTCCATCCAGGACCATGTCTAGAGTGGAGTGATAGATATTTGTAAAGTACACACGGATCTGAATATTGCAGACCCGTTGACTAAACCTCTTCCACGAGCAAAACATGATCAACACCATAATGCTATGGGTGTTCGATACATCACAATTTAACTAGATTATTGACTCTAGTGCAAGTGGGAGACTGTTGGAAATATGCCCTAGAGGCAATAATAAAATGGTTATTATCATATTTCCTTGTTCATGATAATCGTCTATTGTTCATGCTATAATTGTATTAACAGGAAACAGTAATACATGTGTGAATAAATAGATCACAATGTGTCCCTAGCAAGCCTCTAGTTGGCTACCTCATTAGTCAATAGATGATCATGGTTTCCTGATCATGGGCATTAGATGTCATTGATAATGGGATCACATCATTGGGAGAATGATGTGATGGACAAGACCCAATCCTAAGCATAGCACTAGATCGTATTGTTCGTATGCTAAAGCTCTTCTAATGTCAAGTATCTTTTCCTTAGACCGTGAGATTGTGCAACTCCCGGATACCGTAGGAGTGCTTTGGGTGTATCAAACGTCACAACGTAACTGGGTGACTATAAAGGTGCACTACGGGTACCTCCGAAAGTGTCTGTTGGGTTGGTACGAGTCGAGATCGGGATTTGTCACTCCGTGTGACGGAGAGGTATCTTTGGGCCCACTCGGTAGAACATCATCCTGAGCTCAATGTGACTAAGGAGTTAGTCACACGATGGCGTGCTACGGAACGAGTAAAGAGACTTACCGGTAACGAGATTGAACAAGGTATTGGTATACCGACGATCGAATCTCGGGCAAGTTCTATACCGACAAACAAAGGGAATTGTATACGAGATTGATTGAATCCTTGACATCGTGGTTCATCCGATGAGATCATCGTGGAGCAAGTGGGAGCCACCATGGGTATCCAGACCCCGCTGATGGTTATTGGCCAGAGAGGTGTCTCGGTCATGTCTGCTTGTCTCCCGAACCTGTAAGGTCTACACACTTAAGGTTCGGTGATGTTAGGGTTATAGGGAATTGTTATACGAGGTTATCGAAAGTTGTTCGGAGTCCCGAACATCACGGGGAGCTCCGGAATGGTCCGGAGGTAAAGATTTATATATAGGATTGATGGTTTCGGACACCGGAAGTGTTTCGGGCATCACCGGTAACGTACCGGGACCACCGAGACCACCGGAGGTGGCCCCGGAGGTCCACCGAAGGGGGTAACGACCCCGGGAGGTAAGATGGGCCAAGTAGGGGAGGGAACCAGCCCCTAGGTGGGTTGGTGTGCCTCCCCACTCAGCCCAATGCGCAGGGGAGAGAAAAAGGGGGGCAAGCCCTAAGCCGGGTGGGCCTAAGGCCCACCAGGGGTACGCCACAACCCTCCTCCCCCCCTTGGCCGCCGCACCAGCCCCCATCTAGGGCTGCCCCCCAGGAGGGGGAAACCCTCAAGGGGGCGCAACCCCTCCCTTACCCTATATATACCGGGCACTTTTGGCCATTGGGACATACACTTTTCCCTCTCTCTTGGCACATCCCTGCCCTTCTTCCTCCTCCTCTCTGTCGGTGCTTGGCAAAGCCCTGCCGGGAGACCTCGTATCTCCATCGACACCATACCGTCGTGCTGCTGGAGTTCTTCCCCAACCTCTCCCTCCTTGCTGGATCAAGGTGCGGGAGACGTCACCGGGCTGCACGTGTGTTGAACGCGGAGGTGCCGTAGTTTGGCACTAGACCGGAATCACTGCGAGTATGACTCCATCAACCGCGTTCTAGCAACGCTTCCGCTTAGCGATCTTCAAAGGTATGAAGATGCTCTTACCCCTCTCTCGTTGCTGATCTCTCCATAGGAAGATCTGAATATGCGTAGGAAAATTTTGAATTTATGCTACGTTACCGAACAATTTGGGCCTAGAGGAAGGCATTGGGGAGTAGTAAGTAGATGATGGGTTGCTCGAGTGACAGAAGCTTAAACCCCGGTCTATGCGTTTCTTCGTAAGGGGCTGATTTGGATCCACTAGTTTAATGCTATGGTTAGACGTTGTCTTAATTCTTCTTTCGTAGTTGCGGATGCTTGCGAGAGGGGTTAATCATAAGTGGGATACTTGTCCAAGTAAGGGCAGTACCCAAGCATCGGTCCACCCACATATCAAACTATCAAAGTAACGAACGCGAATCATATGAACATGATGAAACTAGCATGATAGAAATTCCCGTGTGTCCTCAGGAGTGTTTTTCCTCTTATAAGACTTTGTTCAGGCTTGTCCCTTGCTGCAAAAGGGATTGGGCCACTTGCTGCACCATTGCTACTACTTGTTACTTGTTACTTTTCGCTTGCTATGTTTCACCTCACTACACCATCACTTGTTACCGCTACTTTCAGTGCTTGCAGTTATTACCTTGCTGAAAACCGTTTATCAGAGCCTTCTCCTCCTCGTTGGGTTCGACACTCTTACTTATCGAAAGGACTACGATTGATCCCCTATACTTGTGGGTCATCAGGAAGTCAAGGGGGGTCAAGCTCGAGAAATGGGGCAGGCCATGCCGGCAAAAGAAGAGGAGGAAGAAGATTACCTCCAACCCTACTATGAGCATCTCACCCCTACTGAAATCGGAGCCTTTAGAGCATACGAAACTATACGTGTTCAGAATAAATATCTTAATCACGAAAATATTTTTTTAAAGGAGCACATCATCAGCCTCCAGAGCATTATTCGACGACTGGCGAACCTCCTGAGGCTACATTGCGACCCTACCTGGCCACCACTTCCTTCATCTTCCTCACCAAAGGAGACTTGATTACACGGGTATGGGAACTCCCCTTGGCTTGTGCCAAGCTTGGGGAGGTGCCCCGTTATCGTATCACCATCACTCTTATTATATTTATCCATCTTAGTTCAATCTTTAGTTATTTCGTGATTTAGTCAAATAAAAGTTTAGTTTGATCCTTTTCTTTTGAGTGCTAGTTTCATGATCTATCTATATATGTAATCGAGTGAGAGTTATATAATAAAGCTTAGTTTGAGTTTATGCTTCTTTACTTTCTTGTTGCAATCAAAATAAAGGAAATAAATGAAAAAGATCATATGATAATCTTATGGTAAGTAGCGACACCACATAAGGAAAAGTATAAGTGGTAAAAAAATTGAAGGTTTAGAAACACATCATTGGTCGGTGATGCAACACATGAAAGAATTAATAAGGGAAGAGAATATTTACATGCAAATAGAGTATCCTTGAAATATTTTATGATTGTGATCTCCCATTAATTATAGTATGCCAAAACTATTGATGTTGGACAAGGAAGACAGCGTAATGATTTATGCTTCTTCACATTCACATAGAAGTTATATTGTTATAGATCCTATAACATGTGGTGCTTTCCCAATATCTTTGCTAGACAAAACTCCACACTAAGTAGAGATACTACTTGTGAATCCAAAACCTTAAACCCAAATCCATGTTTGAAGAGTCCACCATACCTACTTATTGATTGAGTAAGATCCTTCAAGTAAGTTGCCATCCGTGCAAAAGGCAATAAAAATTGCCTCGTGTTTGATTATTTAGTGTAAGGGAAATTAAGCGTTGTAAAAACTTGTGATGACGATAATAAAAGCGATAGAAAGCATGATAAAGGTTGCTATCATAAGGAGAAATATAATGTAACGTTCATTTCACTAAGGGATTTGGCATACAACCAAAAAGTGCATGACAACCTCTGCTTCTCTCTCTGAAGGGCCTATCTTTTACTTTTATGTATTTACTTTTATGCAAGAGTCAAAGTTTTCTTCTCTAATCCTTTTTGTTTTCTCTTTTGCAAGCATCGTGTAGTGGGGAAAGATCTAGGCATATATATCCAATTGAATGTGTGTTGTCATGAGTTATTATTGTTGACATCACCCTTGAAGTGAATACGTCGGCAAGCGACACTTTAAGCCCCTATCTGTCTATGTGTTCGATTCAAACCTTTTGCTCATATGTATGCGGTGAGTGTTACAAATCATACAAGCTCAAATGATGGTTGAGTATGTAGACTTGCTTAAATTCTTCGATATGTGACCCTTCCTGAAAATGTGATGAATTGTGTTGCAAAGTTAGTTGAAAACATAGTTTGTTAGTTTTCAATAGAGTTTATGCTTCATACTTCGATGTTGTGACGAATTGTTAATTGTTTATGAGAATTTTTTATAATGAAAGTTATATAATGAAAATGTTGTGATGAAATATTTTATAAAGTTTATTTGTTTTTATAATAATGAGCATGATGCTACTATGTCCGTAGTTTGTTTTTAGCGACTCCTCTCTCACAAAGCATATGGCATGATTTTCGTTATCGGCTTTCGCTTGGGGACAAGCAAGGTCTAAGCATGGTGGAGTTCATACGTCCATTTTGCATCACGATTTGCTACTATTATTTATAGTGTTTTTATGCATTATACCACTTTATGGACTAATTCTAATTCCTTTTCTCTCGTAATATTCAAGGTTTACACAAAGAGGGAGAATGCTGGCAGATGGAATTGTGGACGTGAAAAATCTACGTCGGAGATACCTATTCTGCACATCTCCAAATGGGCTAAAACTTCACGAAGAATTTTTATGGAATAAGTAAAAATAATGAAAGAAAGAAGTACCAGAGGGGGGCTTCCAGGTGGCCACTAGGCAACAAGGCGCGCCAGCCCCTCTCCCCTCCTAGCGCGCCCTCGTGGGTAGTGGGCCACCCGGCCCACTTCTAGGTTCCACCTTCTGGTATATATTCACGTTTGACCTAGAAAAAATAAGGAGAGGAATTTCGAGACGGAACATCGCCATCTCGAGGCGGAACTTGGGTAGGAGCACTTTTGCCCTCCGACGGAGCGATTCCGCCAGGGGAACTTCCCTCTCAAAGGGGGAAATCGAGGCCATCGTCATCACCAACAATACTCTCATCTTGGGGAGGCCAATCTTCATCAACATCTTCAACATCACCATATCCTCTCAAAACACTAGTTCATCTCTTGTGTTCAGTCTTGTACCGGAACCTCACATTGGTACCTGAGGGTGACTAGTAGTGTTGATTACATCTTCAGAGAGGTATTAAATAGCATATTGGATTTGAACACATGATCTTCCACCAAATAAACCACAAATAATCAACTACAAGATGTAATCAACACTACTAGTCACCTCCCATGTACCAATCTGAGGTTTTGGTACAAGATTGAGAACAAGAGATAAACTATGGTTTTGAGAGGACATGGTGTTGTTGAAGATGTTGATGAAGATTGGCCTCCCCAAGATGAGAGGGTTGTTGGTGATAATGATGACCTTGATTTCCCCCTCCAGGAGGGAAGTTCCCTTGGAAAAATCACTCCACTGGAGGGAAAAAGTGTTCCTGCCCAAGTTTCGTCTCGAGACGGTGGCGCTCCATCCTGAAAGTCCTATTCTTGTTTTTTCCAGGTCAAACGTAAATATATACCACAATATGGTCGCCAGAAGTGGGCTGGATGGCCCACTACCCACCACGGCACACCAGGGGGGAGGCTCGCACGCATTGGTGCCTAGTGGCCACCTAGCAGCCCCCCTCTAGTACTTCTTTCTTCCAGTAATTTTATTTATTCCATAAAAATTCTCCATAGATTTTCATCCCATTTGGAGATGTGCACAACAGGTATCTCTGATGTAGCTTTTCAGGTCCAGAATTTGATCTGTCGGCATTCTCCCTCTTGGTGTAAACCTTGCATATTATGAGAGAAAAGGCATTAGAATTATTCCATAAAGTAGTATAATGCATAAAAACACTATAAATATTAGTATCAAAACATGATGCAAAATGGACGTATCACTATCCTCGGAATAGTTGAGGTCCTCGAACTTATCCAGATATGTGTGTCCCTCGGAATCGTCAAGCCCGTGTTTAGGAGAAGCGGAATCAACAGGGTTCTCTAGGTCATTACGGGTGGAGTTTTTGTCGGTTCCTGTATTGCTTTCCTTGCCCTCATGTGCCTTAGGATTTTTTCAATGTCGACACCTTTGGGGTTCATCACAACTACTTTTAACTGGGGTGTCATCATCGCTCTTCCCTCTGGTGGTATCGTCCTTAGGGGTGTCCACCATGCACACATCATAGGTGGAGGTGGTCGTCCATCGTCCCGTCGTGGGAGCATCATATGTGTCTGCATCCGTAAATATGTCTTTGGACTCATCCGAAGAGAAGTCCGGCATATCAGTTAGGTCATCGATAGTGACTACTAAGTGGGTGCTGGGTGGGAAATAAAATTCCTTGTGACCGTGCTCTAAATACAACTAATCATAGGTCGGCGTCGGGACGTTCAAATTTTCGATAGTTCGGATCTGGTACAGTGTCTCGTTTGACCGCGAGGGATTGTCGGACTAGTCCTTGGAGCTTTGGCGGAGTTGATTTGTGGGGTGTCGGCACAGGGAGTGTGCTTGGACAAGGTTGACCCGTGATTCCCGAATGCAATAGTCGGATATGTGCTCAAGGCCGGATCCAAAGTAGGCGCCATCCCAGATGCAAGGTCGGGGAGGTTATCCAAAGTCAAGGCTTGGACATCTGCGACGTAATCTAGGTTCCGAACTTAATTTCCTAGTTCAGGGCGAACCCGTCAATCTGGTCGTAGTGACGAGTTTATTTGACATGCGGGATGATGTTGTCGAACACAGAGGGTTGGTCGGGGACAAAGATATCCGCGATGCTAAAGCCTTCCTTGGTGACCAAGCGAGCTATCGATCCTTCTAGTGATCCTTCACTCGAACTCTCAATGAAAGCACCAATGTCGGTGTCAAAACCGGCAGATCTCGGGTAGTGGGTCCGAACTGTGGATCTTGGATCGATGGGTAACAGGGGGACAAAGGAGACAGTGTTTACCCAGATTCGGGCCCTCTTGATGGAGGTAAAACCCTATGTCCTGTTCTTGTTCATATTGATGGTGGAGTAGCTAGTACAGAGTTGATCTACCTCGAGATCGTATGTTGTGGTCTAAACCCTCGGAGTAATGATCTTAACTTGTCATATGAACTAAAACCCTATAGTTTCTATAGATACCAGGGGTACTAGGGTTACACAACATCGTTATACATTAAGGAGGAAACATGCCGATTACCAGGTGGCCGTGGGGTGCACGCCAAGTCTTGAAAGATCCCGTCTTGAATACAACAGCACTCTATTTATCCGGAGTCCAATAAAGATAATAGGACAGCCCAGGAGTCCGGCCCATAGAAATAGGTAAGCGCCCCAAGGACCACTTAGCCCCAGACTGCCTCACCCACCTATAGTGGCCTTTCAAGGAGCGAGACAGATTAGGCGTGCATTTCTTTAGAGTGGAAAATTTATGATTTTTCCTCCATCATCTCTTCGCAGTATCATAAATCCAGGTTATATCAGAATTGAAATCATTTTCGTGCCCACGGTTATTCATCTAGGATATATTCCAACAATTTGGAAATATGCATGACGTGTATCATGGACTGATTTATGTTCGAAGGACAGCAAGAAGATTTATCAAGTTGATGTTGTAACTAAACAAAACTTGGTATGTAGACTTACAACCAACAAGTTTTAACCATGGTACTTTGATATTATACTCCCTTCTACAAAGTGAAATAACAGTGGGTATAACTTGCAACAGAAATATTTTTCAGTCATAAATCATTTGTGATCTAAAATATTTTTATTTCTTTCATTGTTGTAGATAGTAGCAAAGTTTGTCCCAATCATTTAACAGGGTTGGTTGCTCCATTACCTTCCGTCGAAGTCCTACACTTGGCTGATTCAGAAAAGAAGCCTGCTATGATATATACTTATGAACAAATTTAACTTGCAAAAATGGAATAATAAAATATAACTACCGATGTGGACAATATCCATGTGCCGACTCCAACAATCTGTTAATGGGATTTTCCATAATGGGCCTATGCCGGAGTATCCGCCATGATCTTCCTTGACCGCTTTAGAATTGTAGTGACATCATAGGTGTCTCTATCTTCAGTGTGTTGTCAGTATAGTTCCATGTTCTAAAAACAGGATTTATTCTGTTCCAAAGCTTTGCCTTTGCCCATTGTCTAATTAAAATATTTATACTTTACAAGATGTCATCTAAGTTGGTCAAGACACGTACTTGCAGTGCTTGCATATATAATTATATACATCTTTGTTAGCTCAAGTGCAAAGGCAACCAAACTAGATGTTGCTTTCAAAAGTGTCCATGGTTTGGCTACAAATTAACATGTAAACATCTCTCGAGAATTGCATTAGTGAAAGGAGACATTAATTTGGAGTCTATTTGTTTTCAGTAGCGGAACATCTTCTTGGAAGTGCGCTTTGGTACCAACAAATAGCAATGAAAAACGCTAAATAGATATTGCAAGCATGACTGCAATCGAGCTTATTATTTTGGTGAACATAGAAGCACTGTTTTTGAGATACCTCAATGGTCACGAACATATACATATATATATATCAACGGAAAGGCAACCATTTTTGTTCTTACAGTAGATGATGCCCACAGTTCAGGTCATGGTGTTAATAGCTCACGGTGATGCATGGGTTGGTTGCTGACTCTTTTTGAATAATCCACAGAGTAACAAAATTGTTATGAATCATCTACAAAAGATGAGCAAACAGGTTGGCAAAAAGTTGACTACTAAGCATGGACGTGTCCCTTTTAATCTTACCGTTGCTTACAGTGTGGCTTATCCATGATAAATGTTCACATTTATTTTGGCTATATTGCAATGGAACACATCATTCCACTTTGAAATACTGAAGTGTGCATTTAGATAGGAGATTATATGGTTGTTGCAAAATATATTAGAAAGAGGTAGGACACACTGATTCATGACACGTGATAGTTCAAATTATTTCTACACACCAGGAATTAGTAAGTATGTACTTTTTTTAAAGATCCAGCGAACCGCTGACATTTCATTCATTAGCATGAACCAATGGAAGGTGGGGTGTAAGTCCTAGGACCAGTTTACAAATGCAACTTGGAGGCACGGCCTTTGCCAGTCCCGACCCGGGATCGACACACACTCCTCATGGCAGATCCCAGAATGGGCTCTCTAAACATGTTCCATCCGCCTGGCGCCATAGCTCAATGGAGTTCTCGACAAGCTTCATGATATCCTCTGCAGAAGGCATTTTTTCTCTGAAAGCGCAGTTGTTCCTCTCCTTCCAAAGCTTCGAGCATGTCAAAAGAGCGATGGCCTTGTTTGCTGCCCTTTCTGAAGATTGGAACTCATTCACCATCTTCTTCACGATCTCTATAGTAGTCCCATTTGTTGCATGGTTCACCGGTAAGAGTTGTTGGCAGCCTCCTCTTGTACCCACCCTCGTCCATATTTCTCTAGAGACAGGGCAACCCCAGTGCACGTGATGTGTCATCTCCAGATTGCGGATGCAAAGAGGGCAGAAGTAGTTGTTTGGCCATCCACGCCTTTGTAACCGGTCGTTTGTCCATAATCGATTATGTGCTAGAAGCCAAGCGAAGATCTTGATGTTCCCTGGAACCATGGACTTCCATATGAGTTGCTCCCACTCTGTATTTATTCTATCATGAAATTGTGCATTGTATGCAGAGCCAGCCGTGTACTTTCCCCTTGCTTCGAGGTTCCAACAGGTTTGGTCCCTGCACCCTTCCGTAAACACCGTGCCCATGGCCGATATCCCACAATGAAGGAGGATGAAGTCCGGAAGAAGAGGCAGTGTGTCGCCATGTCTTAGGTCCTTTATCCAATTTTCCTCTCGTAGTGCATCTTGCACCGACCTACTTTTACGCTTCGAGTGGTTATAGAGCAGTGGAAAGGCGGGTCGCTAGCGTGGGATGCCCACACCAGGAAGAGGTCTAGAACTAGGCGGAGGCGTCGCCACCGATTGTGACCAACATCCCAGCCGCGAAGAGGGCCCTGTCGGTGTTGCTGCATTGTGGAGGTGTGCCTACCGAGGGGCGTACCTGGTCTGACCAGGCAATCCACAGCCAGCGAAGTCTAAGGGCACGGCTGATACGTTTAAGGTCTTGGTGAGCATATTGTCGGCTAATTCACTTTGTAGCTACCTCCGGTGATCTACTCCTCGTGTTTCTGGAGGAATATGCATCTACTTTTGTCAATTTCTTTGAGGAGCTTCTTTGGCACTTGGAGCACGGACAGTGCAATGGTTGGCATGGCGCTAAGGGTGCATTTGACTAGTACTCTCCTGCTAGCAATGGGCAACAGCATCCCTTTCCATCCCGCTAGTGTGGCCTTGATCCTATCAATAATGAATTGTAGGTTGTCTAATCTTAGCCTATTAAGAATGAGAGGCAACCCCAAGTAAGACGTCGGAAAGTGACCAAGACAACCTCCGAAGCTTTCTAGCACTTCCCCCAGGTTCAGGTTGTCGCATTTAATGGGAAGCGCCATGGATTTTGACGGGTTAATGTGTAGGCATGTAGATTCACCAAAGACATGGAGAATGTGCATTAGTGCATCAATCTCATGCTTGACGGGGTTAGTGAAGATTATAGCATCGTCGGCATATAAGCTAATGCGAAGCTTCATCTCCCTTCCTGGAAGTGGAGGTATGATGTTCAGCCTAGCTGTTGCGTCTAGCGAGTGATGAAGCAGGTCGATCGCCAAGATGAAAAGGAAAGGCGACACGGGGTCACCCTATCGTAGGCCGCAGTGGTGATGAATCCTTTGTCCATGGACGTTGTTGAGTAGGAATGACGATGATGATGTGGACATAAGTAGTGCTATCCAGTCTCTCCAACGTGCACTAAAACCTAATTATTGCACCAGCTCTAGAATATACTCCCAAGATACGTTGTCAAAGGCCTTGGCTATGTCTAGCTTAAGAAGAAGGGCCGGTGTTTTTCATCTATGTAGGGCCCTGACGGAGTTTTGGACGTACACGAAGCTGTCGTGAATACACTTTGTCAGCAGAAATGTCGATTGTACCATAGAGATCAGTGTGTCTATGACACATGCTAGTCACATGGGGAGTACTTTGGATATCAGTTTGGCTATGGAGTGGACGAGGCTGATTGGCATGTGAAAGCACAATTTCTCCCTTGGGTGGTTTTGATAATTGATCACAACATATGCATCATTGGACTAATATGTTTTCCAAGTATATTTCAGAAAAGTTCAAAAGATGTTATGGCTTAAGGTTTATGTGGAGATTCCCCTTGATGCAAGAAAGGAATGATAGTGGCTCAAGCTTCAATCTATAAGACTCTTCATTTTATATTTGTGAGAAATCACTTTTGAGTCCATAGGAAAGCCAATACTATTAAAAGGGGGTGAGGTAGTAAAATGAACTGATTGCTCAAATGCTCAAAGTTAGCCACCAAAACACTCGGTCATTTTTCCCACATATCCACTGTATCAAGTTCCACATTCACAAATTTGGTGTCACTGATGACCCACAAGTATAGGGGATCAATCGTAGTCCTTTCGATAAGTAAGAGTGTCGAACCCAACGAGGAGCAGAAGGCTTTGATAAACGGTTTTCAGCAAGGTAATAACTGCAAGCACTGAAAGTAGCGGTAACAAGTGATGGTGTAGTGAGGTGAAACGTAGCAAGCGAAAAGTAACAAGTAACAAGTAGTAGCAATGGTGCAGCAAGTGGCCCAATCCCTTTTGCAGCAAGGGACAAGCCTGAACAAAGTCTTATAGGAGGAAAAACGCTCCCAAGCACACATGGGAATTTCTGTCATGCTAGTTTCATCATGTTCATGTGATTCGCGTTCGTTACTTTGATAGTTTGATATGTGGGTGGACCGGCGCTTGGGTACTGCCCTTACTTGGACAAGCATCCCACTTATGATTAACCCCTCTCGCAAGCATCCACAACTACGAAAGAAGAATTAAGACTACGTCTAACCATAGCATTAAACTAGTGGATCCAAATCAGCCCCTTACGAAGCAACACATAGACTGGGGTTTAAGCTTCTGTCACTCCAGCAACTCAACATCTACTTACTACTCCCAAATGCCTTCCTCTAGGCCCAAATATGGTGAAGTGTTATGTAGTCGATGTTCACATAACACCACTAGAGGAAAAGACAACATACATCATATCAAAATATCGAACGAATATGAAATTCACATGACTATTATCAGCATGACTTATCCCATGTCCTCAGGAACAAAAGTAACTACTCACAAAGCATAATCATAATCATGATCAGAGGTGTAATGAATAGCATCAAGGATCTAAACATAAACTCTTCCACCAAGTAATCCAACTAGCATCAACTACAAAGAGTAATCAACACTACTAGTAACCTTACAAGTACCAATCGGAGTCGCGAGACGGAGATTGGTTACAAGAGATGAACTAGGGATTGGAGAGGAGATGGTGCTGATGAATATGTTGATGAAGATGTCTCCCCTCCGACGAGAGGAGTGTTGGTAATGACGATGGCGACGATTTCCCCCTCCGGGAGGGAAGTTTCCCCGGCAGGATCGTCCTGCCGGAGCTCTAGATTGGATCTGCTCAAGTTCCGCCTCGTGGCGGCGGCGCAACCACGAAAAAGCTCCCGATTGATTTTTTCTGGAACGAAACCCTTCATATAGCAAAAGAGGGGGGCTAGTGGGTCATCAGGGAGCCCACAAGCTTGCCAACCGCCACCAGGCGGTGGCGGTGGCACGGTTTGTGGCGCCATGGTAGCTCCCCTCTCGTACTTCTTTAGCCCAGTATTTTTTATATAATCCCAAAAAATTCCACGTAAATTTTGAGGGCATTTGGAGATGTGCGGAATAGTGGACTAAGATTTGCTCCTTTTCCAGTCCAGAATTCTAGCTGCCTGAACTCTCCCTCTTCAAATAAACCTTGCAAAATAAGAGAGAAAAGGCATAAATATGGTACCACAAAGTAATATAACAACCCATAAAGCAATAAATATCAACATGAAAGCATGATGCAAAGTGGACGTATCAACTCCTCCAAGCTTAGACCTCGCTTGTCCTCAAGCGAAAACCAAGTTCCATAAACATGTCCACATGTTTAGGGACGAAGGTGTCGATAAAACATAATACGGACATGAGGGCATCATGATCACACATAAAACAACAATACATCATAAAGATTCTTATGGGAAAGTAACAATTCCTTCACAAAGCAAAGCATGAAGCAAAAACCTTACCGAGAAGTAACCAACATCAGTCCAAAGTCACTGAAGCAATTGCAATTTGTCACAACATCAGAAAGAGTCAAATAAGAGCTTGTAAGGCAAACCCACATACTCAATCATCTCTTTTGTTTTCCACAATTGTTACAACTCACGTGGGACTCATGGTGTCAAAGTTTCAGCTGGACACAGAGGAAGATAGGGGCTTATAGTTTTGCCTCCCAACTATTTACCTCGAGGGTAAAGTCAACAACAATAAAGCATAAGTACTCAACTCCAAGTTGATATATGAATATAGATCTTTCCCAAGCATGTGACGGTAGCTAAGACAAAGGCAAAAATAGGGAATTGGTGAAGATCACCATGACTCTTACAAGGGCCAAAAGTAAAGGTACAAGATAGGTCATTCGCAGAGGGAAGCAGAGGTTGTCATGCACTTTTGAGGTTTGAATGTGTGTCCTCTTAGTGCGGAGGAACGTCACTTTATATTGCCTCATGTGATAAAGAACTTTATTATGCAGTCTGTCGCTTTTATGTCTTCTTCATCACAGGTTCGTACAAAGCTTATTTTCCACACACTAATAGATCATACATATTAGAGAGCAATTTTTATTGCTTGCACCGATGACAACTTACTTGAAGGATCTTATTCAATCCATAGGCAGGTATGGTGGACTCTCATGGCAAAAATGGGTTGAAGGTTTATCGATGCACAAGTAGTATCTCTACTTGGTGCGGGAGTTTTGGCTAATATGAGGTGGAAGCAATCGTCACATGCTAAGGGATCTCTAATCATATAACATTGTTTTGGAACCAAGCAAACACAATTCATTATGTTGTCTTCCTTGTCCAACATCTACTCATAAGCATGTAATAGTTTGGTGAGTGCTCACAATTGTAAAAAGTGTCTAAGATGATATATTTATATGTGAACCTCTATTTCCTTATTACTTCTTATTAATTGCAACAATGACTGAGGTCTATGTTGATATATTCTCAACAAGTTTCAATCATCATACGTGTCATATGTGAAGTTATCACTTCCCATAAGATCATCTCATGATCTTTCATGCTATCGTTCTTTTCATACTTTTGATCATGGTACAAAGCAAAGCCCTTGACTAAGATACTCTTTATTTTATAGCTCGTAAGCTCGAATACATCGGGGGAGACACAAGGCAAAATACTCAAAACTAAACACTAAGGTCTTATTCCTCTAAGAGAAGAAAATAAAAACTGAAAAGGAAAGAACTAAAACAAAGGTAAAAGCAAAATATATAAAGGTGATACGATACTAGGGCAACTCCCCCAAGCTTGGCAGAAGCCAAGGGGATTGCACATACCAATGCTTAGTTGTCTTCCTTTGGTGGTGATGGTGGTGGAGTTGTTGAAGTAGTTTGATCCTCCATCTTCCAAGGCATAGGTGCTCCATCATGGCAGGATGAACGAGTTGCCGGAATCCTCAAATCTGCAGCCAACCTTATTGATTTAAATTTGTACTCATACACACAGTTTTGGTTCTGCAGGTCATAGATCTGGCCCTGAAGTTGATCAACCCTGTCATAGAGCATGGAGAGATGTTTCCCAATGTCAATGGCATTCATCTTGTGATTGCTAGTGAACTCCGTGATCATCATGTGGTTGGCGTTGAGTCCACGCTCCACCATCCCTTGACACTTCAAGACTTGTTGCTCCATTGCTTCGAGCCTCGTCTCCACGCTTCCGATCTTCTTAGGCCCCTCAACATCATGGATGTGCAACATCCCCTCGCTCACCTTGATAGATTGAGGGTGTTTCATCACTTCCGTGAGGAAGGGATTGATGACCTTCTCGAAGATCTTGTCCTTAGGAGCGTTTGGGGAAGTCATGATGATCTAGATCTGCCACAGAAACAGGCTCGAGACGAAAACAGAGGAAGACTGCGCGATACGGAGATCAAAACCTTCGCGCGAATATATATTGATTTTTTCTGGACCAGAAGGAGTGCTCCGCAAGAAAACGAAGTCCGGGAGGCACACGAGGTGCCCACAAGCCCTCCATCCACCACCAGGGGGGTAGGTGGCGGCTTCCAAGCTTGTGGCCGCCTCGTGCGCTCTCCGGACTGCTTTTTATTTTTCTAATTTTCCAAAAAATCCAAAACGGAGGAAATTTCCTATTGGAAAAGCACCGGAGTCCAATTTCTTACCGAAACAGATACCTCTTCGTTTTCAGGGTCTGAAACGGGCTGATAAACATCCCTTATGTACTCCTCTGGAGTTATGACATTGATGATATTGGTCTCAACATTTATGGGAGTACCGGAGATATAATGCTTGATTCTTTGCCCATTTACCACTCTAGGAAAATTTCCTTCCGTGTTATTGATTTTGATGGCACCGGAACGATATACTTCCTCGATAACGTAAGGACCTTCCCATTTAGAGAGAAGCTTGCCTGCGAAGAATCTCAAACGAGAATTGTATAGCAGGACATAATCACCTACACTGAACTCTCGTTTTTGTATTCGTTTGTCGTGCCATCTCTTAACCTTTTCCTTGAACAACTTGGCATTCTCATATGCCTGGGCCCTCCATTCATCTAACGAGCTGATATCAAACAACCGCTTCTCACCGGTAAGTTTGAAATCAAAGTTGAGCTCTTTGATTGCCCAATAAGCTTTGTGTTCCAGCTCAAAAGGTAAATGATAGGCCTTACCGTAAACCATTTTATACGGCGACATTCCCATGGGATTCTTATAAGCAATCCTATAAGCCCATAGTGCATCGTCAAGTTTGCTAGACCAATTCTTTTGAGATCTATTGACGGTCTTTTGTAGGATCAATTTGATCTCCCTATTACTCAACTCCACTTGACCACTAGACTGAGGATGATAAGGAGATGCAACTCTATGGTTGACATCATACATACGGGCATCTTGCGGAAAACACCATGAATGAAGTGTGAACCGCCATCAGTCATCAAATATCTAGGGACTCCAAATCTTGGGAAAATGACTTCTTTAAGCATCTTAATAGAGGTGTGGTGATCAACATTTTTAGTGGGGATAGCTTCTACCCACTTAGTGACGTAATCCATAGCAACTAAGATGCGAGTGTACCCATTGGAACTCGGGAAGGGTCCCATATAATCAAAGCCCCAGACATCAAATCGTTCAATGACAAGTGAATAGTTCATAGGCATTTCCTGACGCTTACTTATGTTCCCTATTCTTTGGCATTCGTCACAAGACAATACAATCTTACGGGCATCCTTGAAGAGAGTAGGCTAATAGAAACCTTATTGCAATACCTTATGGGCAGTTCTATCTCCAGCGTGGTGTCTTCCGTAGGCTTCGGAATGACGCTTCTGCAGGATCTGTCCATGTTCATGTTCAGGCACACAACGTCTAATAACACCATCTACTCCTTCCTTATAAAGGTGAGGATCATCCCAAAAGTAGTGTCTCAAATCGAAGAAGAATTTCTTCTTTTGCTGGTAGGTGAAACTGGGTAGTATGTATTTGGCTACGATATAGTTTGCGTAATCAGCATACCACGGTGCACTATGTGAAGTGCGGATGACACTTAATTGCTCATCAGGAAAGCTATCATAAATAGGTCGTGGGTCATCAAGGACATTCTCTAGCCTAGACAAGTTATCTGCTACAAGGTTATCAGCACCCTTTCGGTCAACGACGTGCAAATCAAATTCCTGTAGCAGGAGAACCCATCTGATCAGCCTAGGCTTAGTGTCCTTCTTCTCCGTAAGGTACTTAATAGCAGCATGATCAGAGTGAATAGTGACTTTGCAATCAACTATATAAGATCTGAACTTTCACATGCAAACACAACTGCTAAAAATTCCTTCTCCGTAGTGGCATAGTTTCTTTGGGCTCTGTTTAGAGTTTTACTAGCGTAGTGAATGACATTCAACTTCTTGTCAACCCTTTGTCCTAGAACAGCATCAACCGCATAATCACTAGCATCGCACATGATTTCAAATGGCAAGTTCCAGTCAGGTGGTTGAACAATAGGTGCGGTTATCAAAGCCCTCTTAAGTATTTCGAAAGCTTCCTCACAATCCTCATCAAAAAAAAGGAACATCCTTCTGCAAGAGGTTGTTAAGAGGCCTAGAAATCTTAGAGAAGTCTTTAACGAACCTTCTATAGAAACCAGCATGACCTAGGAAACTTCGTATACCTATGATATCTGTGGGGCAAGGAGTTTTCTCAATTGCATCAACCTTAGCCTTATCAACTTCAATGCCTCTTTCAGAAATTTTGTGTCCTAAGACGATACCTTCGTTAACCATAAAGTGGCACTTCTCCCAATTCAAGATGAGGTTGGTATCTTCGCATCTCTGTAAGACTCGATCAAGGTTGGTGAGGCAATCATCAAAGGAAGACCCGTAAACAAAGAAGTCATCCATGAAAAACTCGACAATCTTTTCACAAAAGTCAGAGAATATAGCCATCATACATCGTTGAAAGGTGGCAGGTGCATTGCATAAGCCAATAGACATACGTCTATAAGCAAAGGTACCGAAGGGGCAGGTGAAAGTGGTTTTCTCCTGATCAGATTGTGCAACAGGTATTTGCGAGAAACCTGAATAACCGTCTAGAAAGCAGAAGTGTGTGTGTTTTGATAGCCTTTCTAGCATTTGGTCGATAAACGACAAAGGATAATGATCTTTCCTCGTGGCCTTGTTCAGTTTCCGGAAGTCTGTCACCATCCTATAGCCAGTAATAATCATTTGTGGGATTAGTTCATCCTTGTCATTAGGAACGACGGTGATACCTCCCTTCTTAGGTACGCAATGTACTGGACTTACCAATCACTATGAGCAACAGGATAAATGATTCCTTCTTCCAGAAGCTTTAATATTTCTTTTCTAACGACCTCTTTCATCTTAGGATTTAATCTCCTTTGATGATCAGCAACTGGTTTAAAATCAGGATCGGTTTTAATCTTGTGCTGACATAGAGTGGGACTAATACCCTTAAGATCATCAAGGGTATATCCAATAGCAGCACGGTGCTTACTCGGAGTTTTTAGTAACTTCTTCTCTTCGTGCTCTGAGAGGAGAGCACTAATAATAACAGGATATATCTCCTTCTCATCAAGATAGGCATACTTAAGAGTATCAGGCAACTGTTTAAGCTCGAACACAGGATCACCGTTTGGTGGGGGAGGATCCCCAAGCAGTTCAACAGGTAGATTATTCTTGAGAATAGGATATTGTTCTAAGACAATTTTATCTATCTCATCTATTTCCTCCATATGCATATCATTTTCATGCTCAAGCAAATATTGCTCTAACGGATCTGTAGGAGGTACGGCAATAGAGGCAAGAGCAATGATTTCATCCCTACCAGATGACTCTTTTTCATAGGGTTGTCTTCCAAACTTGGAGAAGTTAAATTCATGAGACACACCCTCGAAACTAACAGTGACGGTCTGCTTAATGCAATCAATGTGAGCATAGACAGTGTTGAGAAAGGGTCTACCGAATATGATGGGGACAAAATCTTTCTTGTGCAGTACCAAGGACGAGGAAATCAGTAGGATACTTCGTCTTACCACACAGGACTTCTACGTCTCTCACAATTCCCAGAGGGCAGATAGTGTCTCTATTAGCTAGCGTAATAGTGACATCGATGGGTTCTAGCTCAGCAGGTGCAATCTCATCTTTGATTTCATCATATAAGGAACGGGGTATTGCACTAAAACTAGCTCCCATATCACATAAACCATGGTAACAGTGATCTCCTATCTTGACAAAAACAACGGGCAGGCCAACTACAGGTCCATATTTTCTTTCACGTGAGGTTTAGCAATTCTAGCAGAGTCCTCATAGAATTTGATAACATGCCCGTCTACGTCTTCGGTTAAGAGATCTTTGATAATAGCAACACTAGATTCAACTCTAATCTCCTCAGGGGGTGCAAGTGTTCTAATGTAACCCCTATGTATCACAGTTGGAGCTTTAGAATAATCCTTTATCCTAGCAGGGTATGGTGCTTTCTCAGCGTAGGCACAAGGAACAACGGGATCACTAAAAGCAATGACTTTCTCCTCAACTAGATTGGTTTTGACTATGTTGATTTCTACAGGAGGATGATACTTAAACCACTTCTCTTTGGGAAGATCAACATGAGCAGTAAAAGATTCACATAGAGAAGCTACTATCTCAGAGTCAAGTCCATACTTAGCCCTAAAATCTCTAGAAGTGTTTGTCTCAACAAAAGATTTAACGCAATCAAACTGGAAATTCATACCTGACTCCTTACCTTCCTCCAGCTCCAATCTTCAGAGTTACATTTGATTCTTTCCAATAAATTCCACTTGTGGTCAATATCCTTCTTCATAAAAGAACCGGTACAAGAAGTGTCAAGCATGGTACGATCTTCATGAGAAAGCCGAGCATAAAAGTTTTGAGTGATGATTTCTCTCGAGAGCTCATGATTGGGGCATGAATATAGCATTGATTTAAGCCTCCCCCAAGCTTGAGCTATGCTTTCCCCGTCACGAGGCCAAAAGTTATAAATAAAGTTCCGATCACGATGTACTAAATGCATAGGATAAAACTTTTGATGAAATTCCAATTTCAACCGATTGTAGTCCCATGATCCAGTATCATCACATAGCCTATACCATGTCAACGCCTTATCCTTCAAAGATAAAGGAAAGACTTTTGTTCTTTACCTCATCCTCGGGAAAACCTGCAAGCTTAAATAAACCACAAACTTCATCTACATAGATAAGATGCAAGTCTGGATGTGAAGATCCATCTCCTGTAAAAGGATTAGCCAGCAGTTTCTCAAGCATACCCGAAGGAATTTCATAAAAGATATTTTCAGTAGCTACCTCAGGTTGAGGAACAACTCCTCGTGCTTCCGTTCGTGGTGAAGATACCCCGAACAAACTCCTCAAAGGAACAGTTTCCATAGTGACAAGTGACAATAAATTTCAGCACAGTATAAAAATGTTTCCTTACCAATTTCCACTTACCAAAGGCGCTTCACTCCCCGGCAACGGCGCCAGAAAAGAGTCTTCAGAACCCACAAGTATAGGGGATCAATCTTAGTCCTTTCAATAAGTAAGAGTGTCGAACCCAACGAGGAGCAGAAGGCTCTGATAAACGGTTTTTAGCAAGGTAATAACTGCAAGCAGTGAAAGTAGCAGTAACAAGTGATGGTGTAGTGAGGTGAAACGTAGCAAGCGAAAAGTAACAAGTAACAAGTAGTAGCAATGGTGCAGCAAGTGGCCCAATCCCTTTTGCAGCAAGGGACAAGCCTCAACAAAGTCTTATAGGAGGAAAAACGCTCCTGATGACACACGGGAATTTCTGCCATGCTAGTTTCATCATGTTCATGTGATTCGCGTTCGCTACTTTGATAGTTTGATATGTGGGTGGACCGACGCTTGGGTACTGCCCTTACTTGGACAAGCATCCCACTTATGATTAACCCCTCTCTCAAGCATCTGCAACTACGAAAGAAGAATTAAGACTACGTCTAACCATAGCATTAAACTAGTGGATCCAAATTAGCCCCTTACGAAGCAACGCATAGACTGCGGTTTAAGCTTCTATCACTCCAGCAACCCATCATCTACTTAATACTCCCCAATGCCTTCCTCTAGGCCCAAATATGGTGAAGTGTTATGTAGTCGACGTTCACATAACACCACTAGAGGAATAGACAACATACAGCATATCAAAATACCGAACGAA
This sequence comes from Hordeum vulgare subsp. vulgare, assembly GCF_904849725.1. Lineage (NCBI taxonomy): Eukaryota > Viridiplantae > Streptophyta > Magnoliopsida > Poales > Poaceae > Hordeum > Hordeum vulgare. The sequence goes on from NC_058519.1 coordinate 549,951,350, forward strand.
TATCAACTTCACATGACTATTATCAGCATGACTTATCCCATGTCCTCAGGAACAAAAGTAACTACTCACAAAGCATAATCATAATCATGATCAGAGGTGTAATGAATAGGATCAAGGATCTGAACATAAACTCTTCCACCAAGTAATCCAACTAGCATCAACTACAAAGAGTAATCAACACTACTAGTAACCTTACAAGTACCAATTGGAGTCGCGAGACGGAGATTGGTTACGAGAGATGAACTAGGGATTGGAGAGGAGATGGTGCTGATGAATATGTTGATGAAGATGTCTCCCCTCCAACGATAGGAGTGTTTCTGATGACGATGGCGATGATTTCCCCCTTCTGGAGGGAAGTTTCCCCGACAGGATCGTCCTGCCGGAGCTCTAGATTGGATCTGCTCAAGTTCCGCCTTGTGGCGGCGGCGAAACAACGAAAAAGCTCCCGATTGATTTTTTCTGGAACGAAACCCTTCATATAGCAAAAGAGGGGGGCTAGTGGGCCGTCAGGGAGCCCACAAGCTTGCCAACCGCCACCAGGGGTGGCGGTGGCAGGGCTTGTGGCACCTTGGTAGCTCCCCTCTAGTACTTCTTTAGCCGAGTATTTTTTATATAATCCCAAAAAATTCCACGTAAATTTCCAGGGCATTTAGAGATGTGCAGAATAGTGGACTAAGATTTGCTCATTTTCCGGTCTAGAATTCCAGCTGTCTGAATTCTCCCTCTTCAAATAAACCTTGCAAAATAAGAGAGAAAAGGCATAAATATGGTACCACAAAGTAATATAACATCCCATAAAGCAATAAATATCAACATGAAAGCATGATGCAAAATGGACGTATCAGTCACCAACATTGCCACATCGGACCCATCGAGTTTAAACCTCACACAGAACCCTAAACATTCCCACCTAATCGATGCAACCAAAACTGCACCGGTGCTACTGATTTTGGGTGACCAACATTCTGTTGCCAAGATACACAAAATTGGAATTTCCAAGTTTGAGTATCGGTCCCACTGAGTTTGGCCATCTGACCGTTAGACTCCTTTTCGGTACCACCGAGTTCTATATATTGGTCTCACCGAGATTCAAAAGTTCACCACTTTAGTGCTAATCGGTACCACCGAGTTGTCCACTTCAGTGTCACCGAGTTTGCTCTTTTGTGTGTAACGATTGGATTTTGGCTGCTGCCTATATATACCCCTTCCCCCACCTCTCATTCGTGGGAGAAGCACTGAGAACACACACTTCATTTCCAGATCCATTTTCTGAGAGAGAACCACCTAGTCATGTGTTGGGACCAAGATATTCCAATCCAATCATTTGAAACTTGATCTCTAGCCTCCCCAAACTGCTTTCCACCAAATCAACGTCTCCTAGCCATGCATATTCTATGAGAGAGAGATTTTGTGTTGATGAGACTATCTTTAGAATCACAAGAGCAAGGAGTTCATTGATCTACCCCATCTATTACCTTTTGGAGGGAGGTGCCTCCTAGATTGGTTAGGTGTCGCTTGGCAGCCTCCTACTTCGTGTTGTGGAATTGAACCAAGATGTTTGTAAGGGCAAGGAGATCGCCTACTTGGTGAAGATCTACCATGAGTAAGGCTAGTCCTCCGTGGACGGAAGCCGTGGTGGAATAGACAAGGATGCTTCTTTGTGGACCCTCCGTGGACTCTCGCAGTCGGTTACCCTCCGTGGGTTGAAGTCTCCACTAACATGCATGTACAATAGCACCACCTACGGGAACCATGCCAAAAAATTCCGTGTCAACCTTATGCGTTTAATCTCCCTTCCTTACTCCTCTATTAGCATTTGCATGTTTACTTTCCGTTGCCATACTATTAGAACTGCATGTGTAGGGCGTATTTGACTTGTAATAACTGTTGTAGTTGCCTCTCAATTAAAATTGGGAAAAGACAAAAAAATTATCTTGTCAAGTAGTCTAATCACCCCCCTCTAGACATACTTTCGATCCTAGAAGTGGTATTAGAGCTTTGGTCTCCATTTCATTGGTTTAGCAACCTAGGATAGTATGGCATCTAGTGAGGGAAATTATCATCGTAGAGGTCCTTATTTCGATGGCACTAATTTTGCTAGTTGGAAGGATAAAATGAAGATGCACATACTTGGCTTTAATCCTCATGTTTGGGTTGTTATTCATGTTGGTGTGCAAGGTAACTTCTTTGGAGACGGGTATGAACCCGATCGAGATGCGGCAGCTCATGAATTGAAGATACTACAACTTAATGCTCAAACGTGCGATATCATCTTCAACTGCCTTTGCCCTGAAGAATTCAACAAAATCAACCATCTTGAGAATGCAAAAGAAATTTGGGATACTTTGGTTGATATGCACGAAGGTACTGATTCTGTCATAGAATCTAAGTTGGATGTGCTTCAGAGTCAACTTGACAAGTTCAAGATGAAGGATGGTGAAGGAGTCGCTGAAATGTACTCTAGGCTAGCTCTCATCACCAATGAGATTGTCGGCTTAGGAAACAAAGAGATGACCGACAAATTCATCATCAAGAAGATACTTAGAGATCTTGATGGCAAGTATGACACAGTGTGCACATTGATCCAAATGATGCCAAATTACAAAGATCTCAAGCCAACTGAGGTCATTGGTAGGATTGTTGCTCATGAGATGTCACTCAAAGACAAAGATGAGTTGCACAACAAGTCAAGCGGTGCTTATAAATCTTCATGCGATGCTCCTGCCACTTCAAAAGACAATCTTGTCGCTGATGAAGAGATAAGCCTCATGGTCAGAAAATTCAACAAGTTCTACAATAGTAGAGGCAAAGATAGAAGCTCAAGTTCAAGACATGATGAGAAGCGTTCGTCCAGTCATGACCGAAACTGCTACAAGTGTGGGAATCCGTACACTATTCAAATGAGTGCTCGACTCCTTACAAAAGAAGGGAAGAGTCACCTCGAAGACGAAGCTCAAGAGATGAGTCACCTTGCAAAGAGAGAAGGAATAGAGAAGATCACTATAAACGAAGACACTCACGGAGAGGCAAGGAATCAGAGAAGAAGGAAAAATACACCAAGAGCAGTTCAAGAAGAAGACATCAAGCTCATGTTGGTGAATGGGTCTCTGGCTTCGAATCCGATCACACTCCGATAGAAGCTATCACTCCAACTCCGACTATAGTCAAGATGAACGTGTTGCTGGGATTGCGCTTGTTTCCACCAACTCCTACGACTTATTTGATTCACCAAATGAGGGAGTTGGAAACTGCTTCATGGCTAAAGGCCCCAAGGTATCACATCCTGAGTATCTTGGTTTCAATAGTGATGAGGATGACTTGTTAGGAGAAGATGACTTGCTTCTAGATAAAACTAGTGATTGCACTAAAAATGAACTTGTTGTTTATCATGCTAGTCAAGAGAAATTGAACGATTAAATCTAGAATTAAAAACTCTTAAGTTAGCTCATGAGACTACTCTAGAAGATCGTAGAGATCTTGCAAGAGCCCATGAGAAGCTATGCTTCGAGAAGCTCAAATTGGAGCAAGAGCATGCGTTCTTAAAAGCAATCAATGATGATCTTCGAAATAAGAGTTCTTCTTATCTAGCCAAATGATTACTTTTGTCTAATTTTGTTCGACAAGTTAAGCCTATGAACAGTAGTAACAAAGGCAAGAAGGTTTCTTCATCTAGTAACAACAATGCTAAAGCTAAACATAATGGTGTTGCTAGTAACTCTATTGATTCCACTAATGACTCTCTTAGCCAAGTTACACTTGAGCAAGAAAATGATTTATTGAAAGGGATTATAGAGAGAGGTGTCTTCAAGAGTCTTGCCAGAAGTAAACAATTTGAGGAAATTGTGTGCAAGCAAGGAGGACATCGGAAGAAACAAGGTGTTGGCTACTTCAACGTCAACGGATATGTTTGGGAAGAAGGTCCATATCCCACTCCCAAGTTTGTTCCCCAAGAGGAGAAATCCACTCCCTCCGAAGGAACGAGCTCACAAGATGACCTTCTACCACAAGAGCACAAAGGCAAGGGGAAGCTTCAACATGACATTGACCTATTTGAAGAAGAACCCCAAGCCAAGGTCAAGTGGGTTCCCAAGGATACTACTAGCTCTACCTCAACAAGTGCTACAACAACTACAAGGATTCCCATCAATTTGGTGTGGATTCCCAAGAGGAAGAACTAGAAGTTCTTGAGGGGTGACTCTGCCAATGAAATTCACTCTTATTCATTTTGGCAAGAACTATATGCAATCAACCTCAACCTTATGCATCGGTTCAAGGGGTCACACATTCCCTCAAAGGTAAGCAAGGAACAAGGTAATCAATGCATCTTTGGACATCATCCCATGTGTGCTTCACTCCATGTCGATAGATATTCTTGCATATGTTACCTTTTTCTTTGGGACTAACCCATGTAGGTGAGAAGTGTATGAAAACAACAAGGATTGCTCCCAACTCAAGATGATCTTCATCAACATTGAGCATCCACCACTACTTCACCTACTTGAAGTCTTCCACGGCAAAATTCAAGGTTAGTTGATCCCTCTTTATGGGGATATCATATCAAGGCGGAGCTTTACTCTAAGACTTGAGTATAAGCATCTCCTAAGAATATGAACACATTAATGCTTATGTAAAAGTGGTAACCCCACTTGTGCTTAACGATGAGTATGACCTATGATCAAGTATTCTTGCTTGATTTCTATGTCAATATACTCATATATAGATGACTTTGTCATCGCCCAAGTGCTTGATAGCTGCTAGGATGTTTGTGCATGTTCACCATGGTTGTATCATCATTCCTATTGTGTTAGTATGTTGGTCTGCATGTATTTAATCATTCGAGGACATCCAATTGTTGTTATTTGGCTTTTGTTTATCTTTTACCAATTGGATGGACAAGAATGCCTTGGACCCTTCTATAGCTATCTATGCTATATCATCTCAAGTTCTATTCATGCTTCATCACAAAACTTGAACAAGCACTTGTCGATCCCTCTGTGTGAAGGTGCACTCGGAGTTCCATATCGTCAAAGGCTGCCTTCCAAAACCTCTTTGAAAAACTTGGTGTGACCAACTCCACAAACTCAGAGCCACTGATTTTCCAAAGTTAATCAGAATTTCTCATCTCGGTACCACCGAAATCGCCAACTCGGTTACACCGAGTTTCCCTGTCTACTAACAGTTGAGGAACTCGGTGCCACTAATTTTTCCGTCTTGGTGACACCGACAGTGCATGAGTATATATACTTGCGGACCAGACCTTTTGATTTCACATCTTCAAAACGGTCCGTTCCCAAACCCTCGCTGCCCCCCGAGACTCCAAGTCATCGCCTTGACTCCCCGAGCGCCGCCGCTGGTATGACTCGTCGTCGTCGACGAAATCTGCTCCATCATCGTCGTCGTAGCCGAACCGCCATCGAGCTAGGGTACGGTTTGATCCCCATTGCGTTCCTCGTCTGATTCACACGCATTGGATCTTTTATTCTTCTTTCCACATTGTGCAAACCTCATGTCCAGCAGATAAAATCATTAGATTAGGAGAAGTAGGAAATTTTGGATCTGATCTGCCGCAGTATGCAACTCGGTGAGACCGAGTTTGAAAAATCGGTTCCACTGGTTCTTGTTTTAGGGTTCCTGAGAAGCAACTCGGTGAAACAGAGCAGCTAGTTTTGGTGCCACCGAAAATGACTGCCAAGTTTCTGTTAAGCGAGTCTGTTTTCTCGGTGACTCCGAAAATGCCAACTCGATGCCACCGATTTACATCCTGCAGAAGATCATACCCTAAGTTTAAGACTTCAAATTTTCAAAAAATATCTGAATTTTGTGATGCTCATCCAGTCTATCTTTCCTATATCCACTTCACAGGTTCTGTTGTTTGTTGTTGTGCTTGTCTGTCAGTATGTTAGGATCAGATGACAGCCAAAATGACTTAAGAGAGCAAAGTGTTGAGTTGGATGTTGGCACTAGTCCAGAGAAGTCTACTTCAGACCCAAGTTATCCCAGTTCCCATGGCTTGCCCAAAGCAGCCACCTAGGAGAAGAACATTCAAGAAATCATGCAAAATCAGAAGAGTCTTGAGAGGGTTGTGGAGACAAGGTTCCACAACATGGATGTGAAGGTAACTGAGTTGACCACCATTGTGAGACAACTTCAACATGAAGTTGACTCTGTGGAGATTCCACGCTTAGTGGATGAAGATGAAGATGATGATGATGATGAGCATGAGTCTCCTCCTCCCACTACTACTAGGTTCAGCACCAGGCCTCGGTCAGCTGTTGTTCCTGCTCAGGAGACAGGCCATACATCTTCAACACAAGCTTCAGCACCTTCAGCACCAGCTCTAGCTCCAGCTCAAGCGCCTCCAGTATCAACTCCTCCAGCTCCAAGGACTTCAGCAGACGCCTTCGCAGATGTCGTTCTATCGAATCCATCATCAGTTGTCCAGAGAGACGAGTAGTTCTGTACTTTTGAACTTTTTGGTAACTTGTTGCCAAAGGGGGAGAAATGTATAGATCATAGACTTCGTGTGAGAGATAGCTTTTGACTTTATTTGCTTTCGTTTGGTTTTAAAACTTTGTTTGTTGGATGACTTTATCCTATCTGCATATGATCACAAAAGCTTTATCATGTGTGATGCTACAATATTATCTTTTAGCTATCCATGTGATGATCATTCACTCATCTTGTTGGTGTCATGTGCATTGTTATTACTTTTACGGGCCACCAAGATGTATGTGACATGGAAGAGTAACCCATTATCCTAATAGATTGTGCATTTGCATTCAAATGAAAATTTTAAATAATGCACAAATTTAGGGGGAGCTCTTGCTTTTCACATACTTCTCAAAGCGTCGATGCTAATCATTGATTATATCTTTTGTCGAAGCTTTGATCTATATGTTGTCATCAATTACCAGAAAGGGGGATATTGAAAGCACAATTTCTCCCTAGGGTGGTTTTGATAATTGATCACAACATATGCATCATTGGACTAATATGTTTTCCAAGTATATTTCAAAAAAGTTCAAAAGATGCTATGGCTTAAGGTTTATGTGGAGATGCCCCTTGATGCAAGAAAGGAATGATAGTGGCTCAAGCTTCAAGCTAGAAGACTCTTTATTTTATATTTGTGAGAAATCACTTTTGAGTCCATAGGAAAGCCAATACTATTAAAAGGGGGTGAGGTAGTAAAATGAACTGATTTCTCAAATGCTCAAAGTTAGCCACCAGAACACTCAGTCATTTTTCCCACATATCCACTCTATCAAGTTCCACATTCACAAATTCGGTGTCACCAACATTGCCACATCGGACCCATCGAGTTTGAACCTCAGACAGAACCCTAGCCATTCCAACCAAATTGGTGCAACCGAAACTGCATCGGTGCTACCGAGTTTGGATGACCAACATTCTGTTACCAAGATACACAAAATCGGAATTTCCGAGTTTGAGTATCGGTGCCACCGAGTTCGGCCATCTGACAGTTAGTCACCTTTTTGGTGCCACCGAGTTCTATACATCGGCCTCACCGAGATTCAAAAGTTCACCATTGTAGTGCTAATTGGTACCACCGAGTTGTCCACTTCGGTGTCACCGAGTTTTCTCTTTTGTGTGTAACGGTTGGATTTTGGCTGCTGCCTATATATACCCCTTCACCCACCTCTCATTCGTGGGAGAAGCACTCAGAACACACACTTCATTTCCAGATCCATTTTCTGAAAGAGAACCACCTACTCATGTGTTGAGACCAAGATATTCCAATCCAATAATTTGAAACTTGATCTCTAGCCTCCCCAAACTGCTTTCCACCAAATCTACCTCTCCTACCCATGCATATTCTATGAGAGAGAGATTTGTGTTGAGGAGACTATCTTTAGAAGCACAAGAGCAAGTAGTTCATTGATCTACCCCATGTATTACCTTTTGGAGGGTGGTGCCTCCTAGATTGGTTAGGTGTCGCTTGGGAGCCTCCTACTTCGTGTTGTGGAGTTGAACCAAGATCTTTGTAATGGCAAGGAGATCGCCTACTTCTTGAAGATCTATCGTGAGTAAGGCTGATCCTCCGTGGACGGAAGCCGTGGTGTAATAGACAAGGCCGCTTCTTTGTGGACCCTCCGTGGGTGGAGCCTCCGTGGACTCTCGAAGCTGTTACCCTCCGTGGGTTCAAGTCTCCACTAACATGGACGTACGTTAGCGCCACCTATCGAAACCATGCCAAAAATCGATGTGTAAACCTTATGTGTTTGATCTCCCTTCCTTACTCCTCTATTTACACTTGCATGTTTACTTTCCGCTACCGTACTATTAGAACTACATGTATAGGGTGTATTTGACTTGTCATAACTATTGTAGTTGCCTCTCAAGTAAAATTAGGAAAAGGCAAAAAAAATATCCTGTCAAGTAGTCTAATCACCCCCCCTCTAGACATACTTTCAATCCTACAGCATGTAGTCGTTAATTGATGTCGCCCCATCTTTCTTGGGCAATAAGGCAACGGTGGCGGAGTTTAGGACCCCAAAATTCCTACCAGCTAAGTTGTTGAACTGGCCGAACACGACCATGACGTGGTTATTGATGATTGGCCAGCACGCTCGAAATAAGGAGTCGGGATAAACGTCCAACCCTGGAGAGCGTTCCGCTTGGGAGGCCTTTATCGCACGCCATACTTCCTCATCGGTGAAAGGGTTATCTATTTCATCACCTTTAAGGCAAGGTAAATCTAGTGCGCTCCAATGGATAGTGGCGCTGCGTCTCGCTGAAGTGCCAAGCAGTGAGGAGAAATGTTCATGGATCACCTTCTCCTTGTCTTCATGTGATGTAACTATCCCCTCTGTCCCGTGCAAATTGTGAATGAAAGCCTTGCATCTTCTAGAGTTTATTTTGGCTTGGAAGAAAGCGGTCGGCGCGTCCCCCGCCTGCAGCCAGATGATCCGTGAGGCCTAGCGCTTCCGAGCATGGTCTACAGCCGCGAGGCCTAGGATGCACAACTTCAACAATTTCCGACGATGGAATTCCGCATCCGAAAGGGCTAGACTTTCTTGGGTGATGTCTAGGCGTAGAACTACTTCAGTGGCCAAGTGCAGTTGAAGTTTTGCACTGTCGTAGTGGGATTTGGTCCAAATCCTAAGGTCTCTAGCGACCGAGCCCATCTTGGTGTTCGGCCTTGCAAAAGCGCACCTAGCCGGCGTTGGACGGTTCCAGGTGTTGCTAACAGTTTCCTGGAAATGCGGGAAACGAGTCCAGAATGATTCGAATTTAAATTTCGCCGGACGCCATGGTGCGGCCACTCAGGAGAGGTGTAGGGAGCAATGGTTCGAGCAAGAAGTTGAGGCAGCGTAGAGAAGGTATGTTAACCCTCCCATGCGATAGAAGAACTTGTCTATACTTACTAGTGTCAGAAATCGTCGCTCATTACTCCACGTGAAACGATGGTTTTTGCACTTTATTTCTCAAAGCCCCCTACATCTAAAGCCGCTCTAAATTTACCTATGATTCTGCGGTTCATGTTGCAGTTTCTCTTATCTCTCACCTCGTAGATGATATTAAAATCTCCGTTGATGAGCCAAGCATCACCAACAGGTGGTGCCACCCTGGCAATCTCTGCGAGGAAGTCATCCTTCCCCGCCTCATCGGCAGGTCCATACACGGTGGTGAGCGAGTAGCTGTTGGTCGATTTTACAATGAAGACTTTTGTCGTGATAGAAAATTGTCCTAGTGTTGTGGTTGATATGAAATCTTAGTATTCTCTTTTGTATTATCTCATGTTTAATTTAGTACATATTACTCTTAAGCTTGACAATGCAACACGTTCACAGAAATGTCAGTGGATGTGTGATGATACATGACTATTGCAATGAGCACGGCCTTGAATAAAGCGTTGCGGCCGGCCACACTGTTGTATATGTCTAAGGTTGTGTTTGGTTGGACTTCAGCTTCCAACTTCTTAGTAAAAAAAGCTAGAATCTGAAACAAAGGGGGTTGACTGAGAAGCACCTTCTCCATAAGCTGTAACTTTTGCTAGTGCAATTTTCATAGCCGGTCTACCCCAACTTCTCCAACTTCTAAACCAACCAATTTTGTATGTCCCCTAGCAGTTCTGATGTATTTACCCACCATGCCACTCCCAAGTGAAAATGATACACATCTATTCCCTCGCCAACCAGCCCGAGCTCGCTCGCTCGTCCCCTTCCATCGCTCGAGTCACGCAGGCTAGGGTTCCTGCCCAGCCGCCACCGACCAGGCCGTCCGCCATGACCGCCTCGCAGTCACCAGCAAGGTAGTTCCTCCTCCCTCCACCCCTTTGTCCTCCCTCCTCCCGTTCGTCTGTCTCTGTCCGGCTTGCCGGAGCACCGCCGGCTGGCTAGCGTACCCGGCTCCGTCCGGCCCCCTTCCTCCTCCCTCCTCCCCCTCCTCACCCCCACCCGCCCCCAACTCCCTCACAAGGGCCGCCCATCCCCATCCCCATCCCCTGTCATCCAGGGTCGATCGGCCGACGGCACAGATTCAGCTGGAGACCGGCCCTCCTTCACCCCCACCACCAAGTGCACCGGCCTCCTTCCTTCTCCCTCCTCCTCCCCCACCCCCTTTCTCCCTCGTCCCATGTTAACATTCAGATTTTCAGCCATCATGTGTAATATTCAGATTTGCAGAAGATAGAGGACAATTGTTGTTGTTAATGTTCACATTTGTATTACTTGATACATTCAGACCCTGCAGATCCCGTGTAATATTCATATTTGCACAAGATAGAAGATTGTGTACATTTTATATCATTACTTGATGCATATTGCTATCATTCAGACCCTGTACATTTGATATCATTACTTGATGCATATTGTTATGTGATTGTGCTATGCTCCTCAATTGAATTTGATTTTACTTCATTGAAGAATGACTGATAAAGAGGTCTGGGATGATGCATGTCTGAAGAAACTCATAGATATATTCAAAGAAGAGGTTGAAAATGGGAATAGGCCCTTGGGTTATTTTACTAAGAAGGGTTGGAATAATGTTATCGAGAAATAGGAAGCAAGAATGGGAAAGAAATATCCCAAGGATAAATTCAAGAATAAATGGGATGCAATAAAAAATGACGGTGTTTTTCGTGGAGTCGAAAAGTGAAGCTACCGAGCTTGGATGGGATGATGCAAAGAGAACCGTTGTTTTCCCTCAAGAATGGTGGGATGAACATGTTGCGATAAGTGTAGCAACTTTTAAATTTGGTATGCTTTTAAATGATTTCAGTATCTCATTTGTACATTCATTTTCAGAGATGCCAAGAGAAGACGGGGAAGAAATGCAATCATTTGAAGTTCAAACGACAGGGTCCGAAGCACCTTGAAGATTTACACGTCATATTTGACAAAGTGTATGTCACATGGGTTAGTGCTTCTTGTGCTGGAGATATATCCTCCGATGAATCAAGTGATGATAATGCGGCTATTTTGGAGAAACCCGATGATAGTGAAGAAATGAAGTTGGCATCTTTGAAGAAACCAAAAACAAGCAAGAAGCGCAAGCAACCTTCAATAAAAAATGAGGAGAAGGAAGACAAGAGTCCTTTCTTACGATTGTACAAGCAGACATGCGATAAGATAGAAAGTGGAGTGGACAAGATAACCTCTAGTGTTCCAGCACCATTAGCTCCTCCTCCAACCAACCTTGTCCCTACCATTTCAGAGGTCATGAAGTTGGTGAAAGATTGTGGCATGAAAGAAAAAACTGCTCTCATCACACAACCCTCACTCTTATAGTGAAGCCTCAGTTTTGGGAAATCTTCAATGTTCTTGAAACAAATGAAGGGAGGTTTGATTTTCTGGAGAGGGAGCATGAGGAGATGTTGAAGCGTGTGTTGTGAACCATATTTGCTTATGTTGTACACCTACATTTGCTTCCAATGTAAAACATTATTATGCTGTGAACCATATTTTCTTATGTTGTAGAACCTTATTTTCTTATATCAATCATATTTGCTTATGTTGTGCCAAATATTGTGCCAAATAGTTTTTTATATTGTTGATGATGAATGTGTTAACATTATTACATTCTTGTGTAGATGGATGGAAGAAAGGAAGAAGTGGCCGGAAAGGGACAAGAGGGACTGAAACTTCTTGCTGAACTTGCACATCAGGTTTGATTTTCCTAGGTAACCTCTATGTTCAGCGGTACTTGACCAAAACATACAGAGATGCCAAACAAACTAGACTAGAATGGGTCATGGAGTGTTATGGTCGGCCCGGATACTTCTATAAAATGTTTCGTATGAATCCAGAAGTTTTCATGGCACTTCATGATTTGATTGTTTCTACATATGGTTTGACATCAACTATTAATGTCTCATCAATCGAGTCACTGGCCATGTTCTTATGGATTGTTGGAGGCCCTCAAGCATTTGCTCAAGCAGAAAACCGTTTTGTACGCTCACTTTGGACTGTTCACACAAAGTTTAAGGAAGTTTTGTTATGTTTGCGCAAGTTGACGAAAGATATCATCAAGCCAAGCGATCCTACATTTAGCAATGAGCATGAAAAGATTAGAGAAGAACGTTTTTGGCCTCATTTCAAAGGCGCTATTGGTGCCATAGATGGATCACACGAGCCAGTGACAGTGCCAGCAGATGACGCGGTTAACCATAGATGTCGGCATGGTTTTACATCACAGAATGTGCTTGCAATATGTGACTTTGACATGAGGTTTACCTTTGTGGTTGCGGGTTGGCCGGGTTGTGCACATGATTCAAGGGTCCTAAATCATGCATTAGCACACTTCTTTTCATTTCCTGTACCTCCCAAAGGTATAACATCAAAACTCATGTCATCATTCACTATATTATTATGTGAGACACACACTACGTGATTTAAATTTATGTTTTTAGGGAAATACTATCTTGTGGACTTTGGATATGCAAACCGAATAGGCCATCTTGCTCCTTTTAAAGGGAGTACGTACCATCTACCAGAATTTCGACTTCGTCGTCACCGTCCACCTCAAGGGAAATATGAGGTGTTCAACTTTTCACATTCCTCCCTTCGCAATGTCGTTGAGCATGCTTTTGGAGTGCTCAAGCAGAAATGGCGCATATTGAAAGCGGTCTCAAGTTTCGCACCTCGTACACAACAATGTATATTTTATGATGCATTTCTTTTGTAATATTATTATGGGATCAGTATCTATTTATGGGAGGCAACATGAAAGTATAATTGTTGAATCCGTATATATTAGTCAAAAAATTTCTTTGCAAAACGGTCGTTCAATTGCCTACTACCAATGTAAGCATCATAATTTTACGATCAAGTTGCACATAATAAAAAGGGCAGTGCTCTTCGTCGGCACGCCGGCCGAATCGTTCGGCCGGCCGCGCGCGGGCTGCCCGTTCCGCAGTTGTACGCGGGCCGCACCGTTAGATCTCCATGCAGCAAAAATTCTCGATGCAACAAATTTCGTCTATGATACAGCAATTTTCGTCCATGGTTGCAATAAAAATATAGTTGTAGCAAAAAAATATCAACGTGGTCGTAACAAAAAAACAAAGCTGATAATGCGTGGTAGCAAAACAAAATAAGGGTTGTAGCAAAACAATCCGGTGAACTCGGATTGCAACTCTGACGAACGTGATGCAACTTTTTTAGTGAATGGTTGCAGCAAAAAATGATACCGGTTGTAGCAAAAATTAACACGGTTGTAGCAAAAAAACCCAGTTGTAGCAAAAAAATTCGACAAACTGAGATTGCAACCAAACGTATATGCAGCTTTTTTAGTGGACAAATGTAGCAAATTTGGACACCGGTTGTAGCAAATTTAAGAGGAAGAAAAGCAAAATGAGCGGCTGAAAAAAAAACTACGTGAGTATAAGGGATGGGAGGTGGGCCTACTAGTAGCATAGTGCGCGGGTGCGACCGGTCAAAACTTCAGCCGGCCCCCTGACGTGAAACGTTTTTCATAAAAAAATGACTCATTATCTAGGGTCAGACAATTCTTTACAGTTTCACAGTTGTTTCAGCCAAACAACTTTCAGTTTTTCCACACCTGAAATTCATATTAATTTTTTCACAGCTCGCAGCTCACAACAGCTTTTACAGAATCTGCACCTCAACCAAACACAGCCTAAGTTATACATGATAAAAAAAATTAGGCAACCGAGCCGCCATTTATTACGTGTGCAGTGTATTACAAAATTCACTCAGATTTTCAGACGCGACATACATACAAACAGAGAGCTTCCCCAAAAAAAGGGCTAGCTTTATCAGCAATAAACAACTGCTAGAACCGTCGAGGGAGTCCTATGCCCTAGCTACTGCCCGACTTGTCCAAACTCAACTAGTCTGTCCAGGATCACAGATTCACGGCCTCACGAGGTCAACACATGATTCCGCCGACGGACCCGTAGAAGTACATGGAGTTGGCAACGGGGTCGATGTCGTAGCTGTAGAGCGGCCGGTAGGGCATGAAACCGCCACGCCACGCCGTAGCCTCTCCGTGGTGACCACGCGGGCGCGGGCGCGAGCGCGCGTTGACGCCGCCGCTCTTGCCTGCCTCGCCTCTTCGTTTCGGCCCGGCGGAAGACGTCGCGGCGTCCGCGTCCTGGCTTCCTGCCACCGCGTCGTCCGCGGCGACCGGCGGGACTAGATCAGGCTTTGTCGACGTCTTCGCGTTCCTCGCGGCCGCCTTGGGATGCTTGGCGACCTTGTTGCCGGCGAAACCCACGCACGCCAGCGGGTTCAGATGTCCCATGGGCGTCGTCGTAGCGGATCGGCTCGCGGCTCACGTGGTTTCTGTGATGGAAATTAGCTTGCCAAGCAACAGGCAGGCTGTATATATAAAGGGATACGCTGGTGCAATAATCCGAGTCTAATTAGAAGTTGTTTCCGTTATCAGAACAAGGAATAGTTCACGCGTCTGCACGTTGTACGAAGTGGAGGAGGACTCGGACACAATCTGGTACGACTGGTCTTCAAGTTCACGCGTCTGCCACGCCATCATAGCATGGCATCCAAACTGAGGAATCGTGAAAACTGAAAACTCGCTTTTCAAATGTTGCTCTGGTGTCTGCTACTAGGTGAGTCGAGGTCAGCTTGATCCATGTCATCAGGCCAACTCCAAAGCAGGCCTCAAATCCGAACGGATAGATTATCTGGCCCAACATGGGGCTGCATACGTCGGCCCCATGTGGACGGACAATGAACGGACGCGTGTGTCGAATCTTTTCGTCCGCGTCGGATTCATGTGACGCCGTGACGGCGGTCACATGGAACCCTTTAAATTTTATGCACACGTGTGGATGGTTTCATCTCCGAGTCTCCCATTCACGTGGTTTTTTTAATGTGAAAGCCCTCGATGACAGTCCACACTTCCACTTCCACTTCCATTTCGTTTCCATCCTGCCTCCTCGAGTCCTGACATTAACAAACTCTAACCGCCGTTCCTCCTTCTCTCGCTGGCGGCTATGGGGAAGTGGCCTCTGCTCGGAAAGGGGAAGCACGACCACGAGGTCGGCTCCTCCTTCACCAGTCGTCGCTCCTCGCCTCCCTCACCCCTCCTGTATTTGCTCTATCGCCTTTGGGGCGTTGACGTACAATCTTTCTTTGTTGGCCGTCCTCCAAGCCCGCGTCGGCCATGTCTGCCCCAGACACACGGGTGCACGCGTGTGCGCGGGCTCACTCCGACGTCACCCCCTCCCCCTCCCGGCGTCACCACCTCTAATGACAAACGACGGTGGGAGGGCCTCGAGACGCTGCTGGACCTCTGCGGTCGGGGACGCCGCCATCCCGGAATTGGAGATGGCCGTCAAGGAGGAGGTGCGGGAGAAGGTCGTCGAGGAGCCACCCATTGCCATGTGGAACCCACGGTTGGTGGGGAAGCGCTGGATGTTGTAGTCCACATTGGGCGAGATGGCGAACTGGTTGGGCGTCAAGCCATGGGCGCCCACGCCGCCACGTAAACCGGACTAGTCTCCGTCACGCGAAGAGGTGGTGCAAGCACCACCAGACCACCTCTAGCAGCCACCACCGTCCATCAACCTTACTCGACGACGACGAGGACGATGGCGCCTGAAGAAGACGGTGGTATCCGAGACGACAATGGTAGCGGTGGCTACTTTTTTAAGTTCTTTTAAGTTTTATGTTTTATGCCAAAACCGAACATTGACATCTGTTTTGCCGCCAGCGGACCAAATCCGGATAAAACGAATGTTTGTTTGGGGTTGTGTAGTGGAGTTGGCCTCAGGCAAGAACTCCAAAGGAAAATCACTCGGTTATTTGGCCGTTCAATGATACAAACGAACTAGCCTGATTAGTGGTTGTTGAAGTGTATATGTGTATTGTTTAGTCCTTTTTATTAGTTTAGATTTTTGATTTTCTTGCCTAGTGCATGAAGCTTAACATGGTATCAGGGCCTAAGGTCTTGAGTTCAAGTTCCGGCTTTGGCAATTTATTCAAAAAATGTTGTTCTCCCCTCTGTGTCCACATATAGGCCTTTCAAACCGCACCTCTAAATTTATTCACGTGTTGACTTCCCGTGTCACACATGAGATGGGTTGTTGAAGTGTCTATGTGAATTGCCTTGCTCTTTCCATTAGTTCAAACTTTTAATTGCATTGCCTAGTGTATGAAGCTTAACAATGATAAAACTTGTTAATTGGGCACCTCCCCCCGGATTTTAAATATTCTTGTAACAAACATGTTATATTCGTTTTAAAGTACAACTGTTGTGTTCCTCAAAAGAAAGAAAAGTCACGATTCATATCTATTTAGAACACTACTAGTGTATTTCCTTCTTTTCAGTTCCATACAAGTGAAGGGCTACTTTGGTTTATAGGATAGGATTGTCATATAAATAGGAAATTTGTAGAAAATGAGATGCCATGTATCTCAAATCCTATGAGGAACAGAGATGTCATTTGATTCACATCATTGGAATTTTTCATTAAGTCTAGACTCATTTATATTTTTCTTTGAAATATAAAGGATAGGAACCAATCCTATGTAGGATCCATTCCTGTAAACCAAAGGCTCTAAAGAAAATTTTCGTACAAGAATCATATCCTATAGAAATCCTGTGAAATTCCTGCAGACCAAGGGAAGCCTGAAGTGCACAAGAGCCTCACCTTTCCCTCTCGAGATAGGGCAAACTATTTCCTCTAGGCTCCACCAACGAGCCCGTTGATTTGCCTCCCCTTTCTCAACAGCATGCCTCCACTTTGGCTAGGAATTACGGTTAGTGTTTACAGTCCTCACAAGTGTAGTGCTCGGGTGGATGACGACATTTATTCTTCAAATTTGTCTTCTAGGCTCCAATGAGCCTCTACTTTGTCCATTTGGATGTAGTCGACGGAGCTCCAGCGTAGATTTCTGTTGTCTCTTTGAGACGGTGGGCTTATGGGCTTTCGTCGTGCGTGTGTGATGATGAGATTTCGATGTCAGGTGTTTCAAATCTTTTCAAGAGTTTAATGGCGAGTGTGGCTCCAGGGCGATGGTCCGTAGGGCATATGCATGAAGACTTTCTGAGTGTCATCAACAAGGTCAAATCGACTTTGGTGGAACGACAATAGTGGTTATATTGTGGTATAGTGACCCCGATCTAATTTTTATTATGTTTTAGGTGCTTTGTACTTCTGGTAAACTTTTATAATATATCTGAATCCTTTTCGCAAAAAGAAAAGAAAAGTCGTGTTCAAATGTGGTAACAAACTTCTTATCTGTGGTCATGAGTCTGATAGGTCACCAACATGCAGGCACGACGTTAAAGAGCCGATTTCAAACGCGGAGACACACAAAATTAATGCTAGGTGCTTGATGGAGCCCAAGAGCTCGTTATCGAACACATTATCAATGAAGTTGACGATGTTGAGATGCAGGCAAGTGTCGATGTCATCGAGGACAACATCGGAGAAGCTGTTGCCATTGAGTTTGAGGGTCTTGAGGCTGTGCGGGTGGCTGACAAAAGTGACAACAAAGCCAGAGGGGCGGTTCCGTTATAGGTCGACCTAGTGATGGAGGTAAGGGGCGATCGAGAAAATTTTAACAACTAGTGGTCCTTTTATAATTGAAAGATGTTGCCTTTTTGTTTTAATAGCTGAAAGAGAAAAGGCATATACAAAATATTTTAAAGTATATTGATCCACTTCTCAGTCCTGTCAGGTTTTTGGTGTTCCTTTCTTTTAAAGCCATCCTTATTGTTTTTAGTCATAAATTTTAATGATGTGAAGGTTGGGAGCAGCTTTGTTTAGCTTTATGCGAGACAAAAGCTCGACTCGCTTCAGTATCGCTATTAATGGGTCTGTCCAAGTAGTTTCCTGCAAGTTAGTTCATTTTCTTTCATTGTTTTCATCTATTCTATATTTACTTTTCTTTTGTTTATATTTTAAAATAGTATGAATACATATATCTAAAACTTAAATTTACTTTATTTAAAACACAGTGAATTAGAAAAATGTTAATGAAGTGCAAATATTTGCCAGAGTAACCGAAAAAAGATGTTGATAGCATTAAAAACACTTGTTTCTGACATTTGAAAACAGTTCATGCATTTCAAAAAAACTATACAATGTAAAAATATGTTTGTGTAACTAAAAAAATGTTTCCTACCATTCAAAAAATGTACGGTATATTTAAAAAATGTTCACGTGTCTCAAAAATATGTGTGTGACATTAAATGCTATTTATACAATGTAATTAATCCATTTCGTTGCAAAATATTTCTTACCAATAAAAATTGTCTCAACATGTATTTGAAAAATGTTTAATACTTATTCAAAAATATGTATTTATAAAATGTTAATCATATATAAAAAACGTTGGGCACATAAAAATATATATTTCAGATGTAAATAGAAAATGTTAAATGTGTATGAAAAATGGATACATCAAAAGACATATTTGAAAAATTGTTATCATTTATTTGAAAAATGATAAATGTGTATAAAATGTGTTCCCAATGTATATGAAAAAAGTAGTCATGCCTTGGAAAATATTTACCAAAAAACTAGAAAATCGATGAAGAAACACAAAAGGCAAAAGCCAAAAGCCAAAAGAATACAGTTGAAAACCAATACACAAGAAAACGAAAAAGAAGATAAAAGAGAAAAACTCAAAAAATAAATAAAGAATATTGCTAAAGAAACATAGAAAACCAAAAACCCGCAACAAAACCAATACAAATAAGTCACATATAGGGAAAAACAATTCCTAAGACCCTCTCTCACAAGAACCTGAATTAGGCCATAGCACGCTCGTCTATTGGCATAGGGGCGTCCCAGACAATGGTTCATTTAGTGAGAAATAGAAGATGTGAGGGTAAGATTCTTCGTGTTAGGCTATATATTTCCAGTAAAAAGGGAGAAGGGAGTCACCACGATGTGAGTGGTGGGGTGAGGGGGAGGCCATTTTTAGCGATCCATCCCAAAGGGTTTCCCCCCTCTCTCACCCCATCATAGTACCCAGTTTTGCTATGGGCTCAACCTTATCTATTCATCTCTCTTTTTTTACCTGAAGTGTTTTTATCTCTCTTGTTCATAGATCTTGAAATCAGATCAATAGAGATTTATCAAAGGAATTGTCAATAGAAAGACCCACAAACTCTATCGTCAACGTTTTGAGCTGCATATCTATGAAAGCATTAGTTTTTTGATAAGAACTATGCAATCATTAGTTAAGGGGCACCCCTTTGCAAAGGTCACTCTCCAACCTTCTGTGGTTTGACAAATGGCACACTGCTTGTGAGTCACCTGCCGCAAGTTGGGAGTTTCTCTTTTTTCATATTTTTTTCTCGGTCAACACGTTTAATTTGTTGAACCTCGTGTCCAACTACCGAACCGTTTTTAGCATTTGATTTCTCACATTGAGATCTTTGAAACTAGATCCGAAGTTAATAGATTTAAAAAAAAAATCTCCGCATAAAAACTGAAAACAAAAAACCTAAAATTCCCAAAAATGAATACCCAAAATAATCTAAAAAAAAAGAAAAACTGGTTTGCGAAAAAAAGATGAATACCAAAAGAAAGGAAGGAAAAAACTGAATCCTGGAAGCACAATTCGCGGTTTGCACTTTTTTTGCAAGCACAACTTGTGCTTTTGAAATCTATGCTTGCACGAGAAGTAAATCTGTACTTTATCACAAAAGCAAACATTTGCTTCGTGTGAATGCACATTTTTTCCGAGTAACTTAGTGCAAAAGCACATTTTTTTTCCTTTGAGAAGCACGAAATCACAAGTTCTTTAAAGAATTAAAAAAAACGCCAAAGCCTAGGGCAAAAACCCAAAAGCCAACTACTCCCTCTTGAAAAAACTCATAAAATCCAGCAAAAATTCTCGATGCAACAAATTTCGTCTATGATGCAGCAATTTTCCTCCATGGTTGCAACCAAAATATAGTTGTAGTAAAAAAATATCAACGTGGTCGTAACAAAAAAACAAAGCTGATAATGCGTGGTAGCAAAACAAAATAAGGGTTGTAGCAAAACAATCCGGTGAACTCGGATTGCAACTCTGACGAACGTGATGCAACTTTTTTAGTGAATGGTTGCAGCAAAAAATGATACCGGTTGTAGCAAAAATTAACACGGTTGTAGCAAAAAAACCCGGTTGTAGCAAAAAAATTCGACAAACTGAGATTGCAACCAAACGTATATGCAGCTTTTTTAGTGGACAAATGTAGCAAATTTGGACACCGGTTGTAGCAAATTTAAGAGGAAGAAAAGCAAAATGAGCGGCTGAAAAAAAACTACGTGAGTATAAGGGATGGGAGGTGGGCCTACTAGTAGCATAGTGCGCGGGTGCGACCGGTCAAAACTTCAGCCGGCCCCCTGGCGTGAAACGTTTTTCATAAAAAAATGACTCATTATCTAGGGTCAGACAATTCACAATGAAATTTACAGTTCACAGTTGTTTCAGCCAAACAACTTTCAGTTTTTCCACACCTGAAATTCATATTAATTTTTTCATAGCTCGCAGCTCACAACAGCTTTTACAGAATCTGCACCTCAACCAAACACAGCCTAAGTTATACATGATAAAAAAAATTAGGCAACCGAGCCGCCATTTATTACGTGTGCAGTGTATTACAAAATTCACTCAGATTTTCAGACGCGACATACATACAAACAGAGAGCTTCCCCAAAAAAAGGGCTAGCTTTATCAGCAATAAACAACTGCTAGAACCGTCGAGGGAGTCCTATGCCCTAGCTACTGCCCGACTTGTCCAAACTCAACTAGTCTGTCCAGGATCACAGATTCACGGCCTCACGAGGTCAACACATGATTCCGCCGACGGACCCGTAGAAGTACATGGAGTTGGCAACGGGGTCGATGTCGTAGCTGTAGAGCGGCCGGTAGGGCATGAAACCGCCACGCCACGCCGTAGCCTCTCCCTGGTGACCACGCGGGCGCGGGCGCGAGCGCGCGTTGACGCCGCCGCTCTTGCCTGCCTCGCCTCTTCGTTTCGGCCCGGCGGAAGACGTCGCGGCGTCCGCGTCCTGGCTTCCTGCCGACGCGTCGTCCGCGGCGACCGGCGGGACTGGATCAGGCTTTGTCGACGTCTTCGCGTTCCTCGCGGCCGCCTTGGGATGCTTGGCGACCTTGTTGCCGGCGAAACCCACGCACGCCAGCGGGTTGAGATGCCCCATGTGCGTCGCCGTAGCGGATCGGCTTGCGGCTCGCGTGGTTTCTGTGATGGAAATTAGCTTGCCAAGCAACAGGCATGCTGTATATATAAATCGCTTGATACGCTGGTGCAATAATCCGAGTCTAATTAGAAGTTGATTCCGTTATCAGAACAAGGAATAGTTCACGCGTCTGCACGTTGTACGAAGTGGAGGAGGACTCGGACACAATCTGGTACGACTGGTCTTCAAGTTCACGCGTCTGCCACGCCACGATAGCATGGCATCCAAACTGAGGAATCGTGAAAACTCGCTTTTCAAATGTTGCTCTGGTGTCTTTTACTAGGTGAGTCGAGGTCAGCTTGATCCATGTCATCAGGCCAACTCCAAAGCATGCCTCAAATCCAAACGGATAGATTATCCGGCCCAACGTGGGGCTGCATACGTCGGTCCCATGTGGACGTGGACGGACAATGAACGGACGCGTGTGTCGAATCTTTTCGTCCGCGTCGGATCCATGTGGCGCCGTGACGGCGGTCACCTGCCTTCAACCGTTTAAATTTTGTGCACACGCGTGGATGGTTTCATCTGCGAGTCTCCTATTCACGTGGTTCTTTTTTTTAACTGAAAGCCCTCGATGAAAGTCCACACTTCCACTTCCACTTCCATTTCGTTCCCATCCTGCCTCCTCGAGTCCTGACATTAACAAACTCTAACCGCCGTTCCTCCTTCTCTCGCTGGCGGCTATGGGGAAGTGGCCTCTGCTCGGAAAGGGGAAGCACGACCACGAGGTCGGCTCCTCCTTCAGCAGTCGTCGCTCCTCGCCTCCCTCACCCCTCTTGTATTTGCTCTATCGCCTTTGGGGCGTTGACGTACAATCTTTCTTTGTTGGCCGTCCTCCGAGCCCGCGTCGTCCATGTCTACCCCAGGCGCATGGGTGCACGCGTGTGCGCGGGCTCACTCCGATGTCACCCCCCCTCCCGTCGTCACCACCTCTAATGACAAACGACGGTGGGAGGGCCTCGAGACGTAGCTGGACCTCTGCGGTCAGGGACACCGCCATCCCGGAGTTGGAGATGGCCGTCAAGGAGGAGGTGCGGGAGAAGGTCGTCGAGGAGCCACCCATTGCCGTGTGGAACCCACGGTTGGTGGGGAAGCGCTGGATGTTGTATTCCACATTGGGCGAGATGGCGAACTGGTTGGGCGTCAAGCCATGGGCGCCCACGCCGCCACGTAAACCGGACTAGTCTCCGCCACGCGAAGAGGTGGTGCAAGCACCACCAGACCACCTCTAGCAGCCACCATCGTCCATCAACCTCACTCGACGACGACGACGACGATGGCGCCTGAAGAAGACGGTGGCATCCGAGATGACAATGGTAGCGGTGGCTACTTTTTTAAGTTCTTTTAAGTTTTATGTTTTATGCCAAAACCGAACATTGACATCTGTTTTGCCGCCAGCGGACCAAATCCGGATAAAACGAATGTTTGTTTGGGGTTGTGTAGTGGAGTTGGCCTTAGGCAAGAACTCCAAAGGAAAATCACTCGGTTATTCGGCCGTTCAATGATACAAACGAACTAGCCTGATTAGTGGTTGTTGAAGTGTATATGTGTATTGTTTAGTCCTTTTTATTAGTTTAGATTTTTGGTTTCCTTGCCTAATGCATGAAGCTTAACATGGTATCAGGGCCTAAGGTCTTGAGTTCAAGTTCTGGCTTTGGCAATTTATTCAGAAAATGTTATTCTCCCCTCTGTGTCCGCATATTGGCCTTTCAAACCACACCTCTAAATTTATTCACGTGTTGACTTCCCGCGTCACACATGAGATGGATTGTTGAAGTGTCTATGTGAATTGCCTTGCTCTTTCCATTAGTTCAAACTTTTGATTGCGTTGCCTAGTGTATGAAGCTTAACAATGATAAAATTTGTTAATTGGGCACCTCCCCCTGGATTTTAAATATTCTTGTAACAAACATGTTATATTCGTTTTAAAGTACAACTGTTGCGTTCCTCAAAAGAAAGAAAAGTCACGATTCATATCTATTTAGAACACTACTAGTGTATTTCCTTCTTTTCGGTTCCATACAAGTGAAGGGCTACTTTGGTTTATAGGATAGGATTGTCATATAAATAGGAAATTTGTGGTAATGAGATGGCATGTATCTCAAATCCTGTGAGGAATAGAGATGTCATTTGATTCACATCATTGGAATTTTTCATTAAGTCTAGACTCATTTATATTTTTCTTTGAAATATAAAGGATAGGAACCAATCCTATGTAGGATCCATTCCTATAAACCAAAGGCTCTAAATAAAATTTTCGTACAAGAATCATATCCTATAGAAATCGTGTGAAATTCCTGCAAACCAAAGGAAGCCTGAAGTGCACAAGAGCCTCACCTTTCCCTCTCGAGATAGGGCAAACTATTTCCTCTAGGCTCCACCAACGAGCCCGTTGATTTTCCTCCCCTTTCTCAACAGCATGCCTCCGCTTTGGCTAGGAATTACGGTTAGTGTTTACAGTCCTCACAAGTGTAGTGCTCGGGTGGATGACGACATTTATTCTTCAAATTTGTCTTCTAGGCTCCAATGAGCCTCTACTTTGTCCATTTGGATGTAGTCGATGGAGCTCTAGTGTAGATTTCTGTTGTCTCTTTGAGGCGGTGGCACTACTGAAATTCAGAAATTTGCCGTCTGCCAAGGCGGACGGCAAAGGGGGCAACCACGGACGGCAAAGGCTTTGCCGTCTGCCCCCTCATGGCAAAGTAGACGGTAAAAAAAAATCCGGTGAAGAGGCTCTTTGCCGTCTGCTTTCACAAAGCGGACGGCAAAGAATCTTTGCCATGAGGGGGCAGACGGCAAAATAAGTGGAACGGCATATATTGCAACGTCCCCGTTAAGTGTTAACGGCAGGCCTCCTCTCTTTGCCGTCTGCCTCCCCCCTTTGCCATGCGGGGGCAGACGGCAAAGTGGGGAGAGAGAGGGGGCAGATTCTCTCTTTGCCGTCTGCCTCCCCCCTTTGCCATGTGGGGGCAGACGGCAAAGAGGGGAGAGAGAGGGGGCAGATTCTCTCTTTGCCGTCTGCCTCCCCCCTTTGCCATGTGGGGGCAGACGGCAAAGAGGGGAGAGAGAGGGGGCATATTCTCTCTTTGCCGTCTGCCTCCCCCCCTTTGCCATGTGGGGGCAGACGGCAAAGAGGGGAGAGAGAGGGGGCAGATTCTCTTTTTGCCGTCTGCCTCCCCCCCTTTGCCATGTGGGGGCAGACGGCAAAGAGGTGAGAGAGAGGGGGCAGATTCTCTCTTTGCCGTCTGCCTCCCCCCTTTTGCCATGTGGGGGCAGACGGCAAAGAGGGGAGAGAGAGGGGGCAGATTCCCCCTTTGCCGTCTGCCTCCACCCCTTTGCCATGTGTTGGCAGACGGCAAAGAGGGAAACCAGCCCCTTTTTTATTTATTTTTTGTTATATCCAGCATTTTTAACAATAATCAGGATATATATATATATTTGACATAAATAAATTTCTTTCCGTACTCATAACCATATTAAAATAACTCTCATCCATAGTGCATACATATTATGGAAGTTACATCCGTACCAAACCATATATTACACCAGTTTCATCCACGTGCATACAAAGTTTCATATATTCATATACTACAATAGTTTCAATACAACCCATGGTACAAGAAATAATCTTCAAGCATTCCATCAACCAAGCTTCCCGTGAAGTGAAGGTAATCTGCAAAATGACAAATAAGAAAGTTAGAAAAATAATACTAGATGAAGTAGTGTATATATAGGTTATTTCGGAGAGAAATTAGCTAAGTATAGACCATTTAGGAGCTAACTAAGCTAATTATGTCATTTAGGTGGAACCCTAGCTAACTATAGGAGAAGAGAAAGAGAAGAAGAAGTAAAAGAAGGAGGAGGAGGAGGAGAAGGAGAAGGAAGAGGAGAAGAAGAAGAAAAATGAGGAGGAGGAGGAGGAGAAGGAGAAGGAAGAGGAGAAGAAGAAGAAGGAGAAGAAGGAGAAGAAGAAGGAGAAGACGGAGAAGAAGAAGGAGAAGGAGCGGGAGCTCCTTCTCCTTCTTCTTCTCCGTCTTCTCCTTCTTCTTCTCCTTCTTCTCCTTCTTATCCTTTTGTCCCCTTCTTCTTCTCCTCCTCCCTCTCCTCCTTCTTCTTCTCCTTTTTCCTCTTCCTTCCTTTCATTTTCCTCTTTTTCTCTTCTTGTCCCCTTCTTCGGGCTAAATTGGCTAAGAATGCCTTTTTGGAGCTAATTATGTCATTTCGAGGATAATTAGCTAAGTATAGGTCATTTTTTATTAAATAGGCCATTTTGGAGCTAACTAAGCTAATTATGTCATTTCGTAGGATAATTAGCCAATTTAGCCTTTCTTGGATAAGTCTAAGCTACGTAGAAGAAGAGATAGAGAAGAAGAAGTAAAATAAGGAGGAGGAGGAGGAGGAGGAGGAGAAGAAGAAGGAAGAGGAGAAGAAGAAGAAAAGAAGAAGGAGAAGGAGAAGAAGAAGGAGAAGGAGAAGGAGGAAGAAGGAGGAAGAAGAAGGGGAAGGAGGAGCTCCTTCTCCTTCTCCTCCTTCTTCTCCTTCTTCTTCTCCTCCTCCCTCTCCTCCTTCTTCTTCTCCTTTTTCCTCTTCCTTCCTTTCATTTTCCTCTTTTTCTCTTCTTGTCCCCTTCTTCGGGCTAAATTGGCTAAGAATGCCTTTTTGGAGCTAATTATGTCATTTCGAGGATAATTAGCTAAGTATAGGTCATTTTTTATTAAATAGGACATTTTGGAGCTAACTAAGCTAATTATGTCATTTCGTAGGATAATTAGCCAATTTAGCCTTTCTTGGATAAGTCTAAGCTACGTAGAAGAAGAGATAGAGAAGAAGAAGTAAAATAAGGAGGAGGAGGAGGAGGAGGAGGAGAAGAAGAAGGAAGAGGAGAAGAAGAAGAAAAGAAGAAGGAGAAGGAGAAGAAGAAGGAGAAGGAGAAGGAGGAAGAAGGAGGAAGAAGAAGGGGAAGGAGGAGCTCCTTCTCCTTCTCCTCCTTCTTCTCCTTCTTCTTCTCCTCCTCCCTCTCCTCCTTCTTCTTCTCCTTTTTCCTCTTCCTTCCTTTCATTTTCCTCTTTTTCACTTCTTGTCCCCTTCTTCGGGCTAAATTGGCTAAGAATGCCTTTTTGGAGCTAATTATGTCATTTCGAGGATAATTAGCTAAGTATAGGTCATTTTTTATTAAATAGGACATTTTGGAGCTAACTAAGCTAATTATGTCATTTCGTAGGATAATTAGCCAATTTAGCCTTTCTTGGATAAGTCTAAGCTACGTAGAAGAAGAGATAGAGAAGAAGAAGTAAAATAAGGAGGCGGAGGAGGAGGAGGAGGAGAAGAAGAAGGAAGAGGAGAAGAAGAAGAAAAGAAGAAGGAGAAGGAGAAGAAGAAGGAGAAGGAGAAGGAGGAAGAAGGAGGAAGAAGAAGGGGAAGGAGGAGCTCCTTCTCCTTCTCCTCCTTCTCCTTCTTCTTCTCCTCCTCCCTCTCCTCCTTCTTCTTCTCCTTTTTCCTCTTCCTTCCTTTCATTTTCCTCTTTTTCTCTTCTTGTCCCCTTCTTCGGGCTAAATTGGCTAAGAATGCCTTTTTGGAGCTAATTATGTCATTTCGAGGATAATTAGCTAAGTATAGGTCATTTTTTATTAAATAGGCCATTTTGGAGCTAACTAAGCTAATTATGTCATTTCGTAGGATAATTAGCCAATTTAGCCTTTCTTGGATAAGTCTAAGCTACGTAGAAGAAGAGATAGAGAAGAAGAGGCGAGGTAGGAATGGAAGTACCCATCCCATCACCTGCCGACGAAGAAGTAGCCGCGGCATGCTTTCGACCCTTTCCCACCATCTTTCAACACCTGTCATGACAAAGAGTAAATGAAATTAGTACAACATAAATACCAACATGACTAATAAAAATTGAATACCTTACATGAACTCAAAATTTATATATAGTATAATAGTTAAATACCTGACATGAACTAATAACAATCGTCCTCGTCTATATATGCTTCGGGGTCAATAAATGCATCATGATCATCACTATCATCAATAAATGCATCATCATCATCACTATCTAGAAGAACATGTGGAAGGCCACCATTATGTAATCGGTCAAGAAGTGACAGGTCATCCGCAACAGTAATCTCTTCTTCTTCCAGCTCTTCCTCTTCGGGCTCAGGGGTTAAGACGGATTCACTGTCGCTGTCTACTTCAATGTTCTGGGGTGAAGTAGAGCGGTTCTTGAAACGTTTCTTGGACATACGTGTTTCTTGGAAGAATTCTCCTTCATATGTGTCTGGGTTAATGTGAGGTTCGTAATCCTCTTCATTGAGGGTAGGTGGTCTAAAATGTGGTGGCACTTCATAAACGACATCCCAACCTTTGAGATTTGGATCAGTTTGGCAGGCCCACGGTAGATAGAAAACTTGTGTCGCCTGTTGAGCCGTAATATAGACATCGGGAACATCTAAGTGGGTGTTTTGGTTGATTTCGACTAGTCCTATATGTTCATGAGTCCTTCTAGTCTCCCTCGGCTCAAACCAATAACATTTGAAGACTACGACGGTCGGTGGGTTTTCACCATAGAATAGAAGTTCATAAATTGCTTCAACCCTTCCATAATACTCGGTGTCTCCTTCGCCGATAGCAGAGACAGAACAACTTGTAGTCTTTAGGTCGGGCATAGATAGCTCTTTGCCAAAGGTACGAAAGTGATACCCGTTGATGTTGTATTTGTCAAATGAACGGACCTTATAGTCAAAACCATTAGCGACTTGTCTCAACTCGGCGTCCATAGACTCTGCATCAGCCTACAAGTTTAATACGAAAGAATGGATGCATTAGCCGCAAATTAGACCAATAAGTCAAATGGGCCCTTAATGGCAATTAATTACCCTTTGTTTGAACCAAGAGATGAAACCAGGATAGTCGCCTCCATGCTTTGCGAGAAGCTCATACTCTTCGACGGAATCCTTTTCGATGACCGCTCCATCCGAGAATTCGGCGACGTATCGACTATATCAAATATCCGGGAATAAGAGTGGTTCAAAGCAATTAGAAGTTGCGGAACAATAAATAACCGAGAACTTACTCGATGTACGGCCGCACTTCTGTTAGGTTGGTGAAGATATACAATGAAATGGTCCGCCATTCTTCGACATCCAACGATTTCCCTTTCGAAGCACCGGATGGTGCGAGCTTACCTTTGAATAGGCTGAGGTTGGATCGAACTTTTTCTCGATCGCCATCATTGTACCGAGGCTTCGGGTTATGCAAATGATAATTTTTGGCTTCGTAGTCTGCTGTCACGAAGTTTGCCGCCTCCTCAGTAATGAATGCCTCGGCCATCGATGCTTCAATTCTACGTTTATTTTTACACTTAGCTCGAAGCGTCTTCTGCATCCTCTCAGTTGAGTAGCACCATCGATTTTGAACGGGCCCCCCCATTCTTGCCTCGGTCGGGAGATGCAAAATCAAATGTTGCATTGGATTAAAGAAGCCCGGTGGAAAGATCTTTTCTAATTTCCAGACCAACTCCGGCGCCAACTCTTCCATTTCATCTAGCACGCTAGGCGATAGTTCTTTCGCACAAAGAGAACGGAAGAAATAGCTCAGCTCTGCCAGTACTAGCCATTCATCCTCAGGGATAAAGCCACGCAACATCACCGGCATTACCCTCTCAATCCATATGTGCCAATCATGACTCTTGAGCCCAAATATTTTCAATTTCTCAAGACTCGCTCCCCTCTTTAGATTCGCAGCATACCCATCGGGGAACATCAACCGCATTTTCACCCACAATAGCATTTCCCTCATAGCTGGCCTTTCAAGATTGAACCATGCCTTTGGCTTCGCTATGCTTTTCTTTCCTTTCCGTTGTCGCAAGTTTTGCAACGGTCTATCACATAGAGCCTCCAGGTCGATTCTAGCCTTAGGATTATCTTTTGACTTCCCCTCTATGCCGAACAATGTACCAAAAATGGCCTCCGCAATATTCTTTTCAGTGTGCATCACGTCAATGTTGTGTGGGCAAAGGAGGTCTTTGAAGTAAGGGAGATCCCATAAGCATGACTTGTGAGTCCAGGCGTGTTCCGTATTATACGCTTTGAAGTATCCTGGACGCAAAGGATCGGACTCGAGAGCGTTTAACTGATCAAGGGTCTGTTGGCCTGTCAATGCAGCTGGTGCAGTGTTTTTGACAACTCTACCTTTGATGAAATTCTTCTTGTCTTTTCTGAACTTATGGTCAGGATCCAGGAATTGTCTATGCATGTCGAAGCAAGAATACTTGCGACCAGCCTGCAGCCAACGGAACTGAAGAGCTGCCTTGCATGTGGTGCACGGGAACCTTCTATGCACACACCAGCCAGCGAATAGCGCAAACGCCGGATAATCATGCGTCGAGTACATGTACCACACATGCATTTTGAAATTTGTTTTGGTAGCCGCGTCGTAGGTCTTGATCCCATTATCCCAGGCTTCTTGCAACTCATCCTTAAGCGGCTGCATGTACACATTCATATTCTTCCCCGGATAGTTCGGCCCTGGAATTATCAACGTCAGGAAAATGTTCTTTCTTTTCATAATCTCTCCGGGTGGCAAATTTGGTGGAATGACAAATACAGGCCAACAACTGTATTGTGCTGCCGTCATACCATACACATTGAACCCATCCGTGCTGATGGCAACTCTAGGTTGCCTTGGATCTTCCGATTTATCCTTATGTAATGCATCGAAGTGCCTCCACGCAAAACCATCTGAAGTGTGTACCAGCATCTTGTTCCCATCCGCATCTAGTTCGGTTCTTTTGCCCAATTTGTGCCATGTTATCTGTCTGGCCGTCTCTTCGACCATGAAAAGACGTTGAAGTCTTGGTATGACTGGCAGATATCGAAGAACACTAATGGGAATTTTGGTCTGATTCTTCTCACCCATGCCGTTGTCTACCACAATATACCTGGAAGAATTGCAAATGGGGCAATAGTTCAAGGCCGCATACTCAAGCCTAAATAAGGCACATCCATTCTCACAGGCATGTATCTTCTCGTAGGGCATCTTAAGTACACGGAGGATTTTCTCTGACTGGTACAGGTTTGCAGGCAGTACATGGCCTTTGGGTAGAAAGCGTCCAAATATCGTCATCATCGCATCGTAGCATTCTCTGCCTAGGTTGAATTGAGCCTTCAGAGCCATTACTTGAGCGATGGCATCCAGCTGACAAAGCTCAGTGTGCTCGTGGAGAGGACGTTTTGAAGACTCCAGCATTTCATAGAAGGCCTTTGCAGATTCCTCCATCTCATCGTCCGAATCCCGAGCATCATCAAAGTCTTGCACCATGTCTTCAATCCCGGTACCATGCTCGTCGGTGCGACGACGAATCACCTCAGCTCTGGCACGTTGGTCAGACTCACCATGAAAAGTCCACACCGTATAATTAGGCGTAAAACCCCACTTCTGCAAGTGTTTACCCATTTCAAACTCTGTCTGCTTTTTCCAGTTGTCGCAGTTGGGACAGGGGCACCATGTTTTTTGCTGGCCATTTGCAAATGCGGCTCTCACAAACCCCCTGGTTTTTGTTAACCATTCATGGGTCATGTCTTTCTGACTAGGGTGACCAGTGTACATCCAAGCACGATCACTCATGTTGCCTAGCTACCTATGGGGGCACAAGAAATAAATACATAATTCATCATCTATATTCATACGCTAATCAAGTTTGTCAGTTTTATTACGTCCATGCAACCTACACGCTAATAGGTAAAGATAGGTCCTAATCCCACCCGAGTATGTGTAGACTGGGTTCGTTTTCCCATGCTCTGCTCCAGATGCGACGCAGAATTTCGGCAGCACCTCCCTGCTGTTCTCCTGATACACGTATCGGCAATAAGCAGAGAGGATGTGTACCCGGAGAACAACAGGGGAGGCACTGACAAAATTCCGCATCGGATCCGGAGCACAGCATACGGGAAAACAAACCCAATCTACACATACTCGGGCTGTCCATGGATAATGTTGGACAATTCGAAAGGATGGCGGTTATAAATATGCAAAGAAATGCATATTTATAGATGTCGCCCTTTCGAACGGGAGACGCATACTGGTCACGCATACTCATGATTGAAGAAACCTATAGCTAGCAAGTTTCATCGGCACGAAGACCGGGACAGAGCAAATTAAGGGGGTAGGAGGAGAAGTCATTTGTGCTCACCAACAAGCGCAAGGGCGGAGCTCGTCCAACGCACGTGGAGGTCGTCGAACAACTGCACATTGAAATTCACCCGATCAACACAAATACGATGTTTTTATAATTAACATGATCGGAAAATATGTGACCTAACTCATAATTTACAAAACTATGACCCCGTGGGCCTCTGGAAGGCCGAAAAGCACCTTCTCGTTCAAAAGAAGGCAGAAGAGGTGTCGGGGGTCGGGGCTTAGTGGCGTCGGGAGTCAGTGCCGTCGAGGGTCGGTGGCATCGGGGGTCGGGGGGTTAGTGGCGTCGGTTGTGGGGGGTCAGTGGCGTCGGGGGTCCAGGGTCAATGGCGTCGGGGGTCCAGGGTCAGTGACGTCGGGTGTCAGTGGCGTCGGGGGTCGGGGGTTGGTGGCGTCGAGCGTCGGGGGTCGGGAGTCGTGGGCCGAGGGTCTGGGTCGGGGGCAGTGGCGTCGGGGGTCGAGGGTTAGTGGCGTCGGGGGTCAGTGGCGTCGGGGGTCGGGGGTCGGGGGTCAGTGGCGTCGAAGGTCGATGGTCGGGGGTCAGTGGCGTCGGGCGTCAGGGGTCGGGGGTCGAGGGTCAGTTTCGGGGTGCCGGGGTTCCCTTTTCCTCTTCTTTCTTCTTCTGCTCTCTCCTCTTTTCTTCTTCTTCTTCTTCTTCTTCTTCTTCTTCTTCTTCTTCTTCTTTTTTCTCCTCCTACTCCCCCTCCTCTTTTTCTCCTTCTATTCTTTTTCTTCTTCTTCTTCTTCTTCTTCTTCTTCTTTCTCCTCCTCTTTCTCCTCCTCCTCCTCTCCTCTTCTTCTTCTTCTTCTTCTTCTTCTTCTTCTTCTTCTTCTTCTTCTTCTTTTTTCTCCTCCTCCTCCTCCTCTTCTTCTTCTTCTTCTTCTTCTTCTCCTGCTTTTTTTCCTTCTGCTTTTTTTCTTCTAACCTAACTAACTAACCTAATTAGCCTAATAATCTAACCAAATAAACTAACTAAATTACCCTATATATAATAAAAAAACTAACCTAATAAACTAACTAAAGTAATTAACTTTTTTTAAAAGAAAAACAGGAAAAACTCACTGGCAGGGGGCGGCGGCAGGGGGCGGCGGCGGCAGGGGGCTCGCCGCAGGGGGCGTCGGCGGCAGGGGGAGGCGACGGCAGGGGGCGCAATGCAGGTGGTGCGCAGCAGGGGGCGGCGGCGGCAGGGGGTGGCGACGGCAGGGGGCGCAATGCAGGTGGCGCGGGCGCGCGGCAGGGGGCGGCGGCAGGGGGCGGCGGCGGCCGGGGGCGCGTCGCAGGGGAGGTGCCCTCTCGGGGAGGAGATCCCACGGGGAGGGGGTCGCCGGGGGGGTGGGCTCGCCGGGGGGGGGGGGTGGGCTCGCCGCGGGGAGGGGATCTCGCGGGGAGGGGGATCGCCGCCGTGGAGAGAGAGTGGTCGGGGTGAGAGAGAGAGAGACAGTGAGCGAGGGGGGGGGGTAACGGCCGTTATAGGGCTGCCCCTTTGCCGTCCGCCCCCCGACGGCAAAGGGCCGTATGGCAGACGACAAAGGCCCGCGGACGGCAAAGGCCCCCGGATTTCGGACACGGCAGGCATGGGACCCACGCGTCCCCTTTGCCGTCTGCCCTGGGGCTCTTTGCCGTCCGCTGGCAGACGGCAAAGGACCCACACATGGCAAATAGTATTTTTGCCATGTGTTAGTTCTTTGCCGTCTGTATTGTGTCAACTGATGGCAAAGAGGTTCTTTGCCGTCAGCCAGCAGACGGTAAAGAACTGGCTGACGGCAAGTTTCTGGATTCCAGTAGTGTGGGCTTATGGGCTTTCGTTGTGCGTGTGTGATGATGAGATTTCGATGTCAGGTGTTTCAAATCTTTTCAAGAGTTTAATGGAGAGTGTGTCTCCAGGGCGATGGTCCGTAGGGCATATGCATGAAGACTTTCTGAGTGTCATCAACAAGGTCAAATCGACTTTGGTGGGATGACAGTAGTGGTTATTTTGTGGTATAGTGACCCCGATCTGATTTTTATTATGTTTTAGGTGCTTTGTACTTCTGCTAAACTTTTATAATATATCTGAATCCTTTTCACAAAAAGAAAAGAAAAGTCGTGTTCAAATGTGGTAACAAACTTCTTATCTGTGGTCATGAGTCTGATAGGTCACCAACATGCAGGCACGACGTTAAAGAGCCGGTTTCAAACGCGGAGACACACACAATTAATGCTAGGTGCTTGATGGAGCCCAAGAGCTCGTTATCGAACACATTATCAATGAAGTTGACGATGTTGAGATGCAGGCAAATGTCGATGTCATCGAGGACAACAACGGAGAAGCTGTTGCCATTGAGTTTGAGGGTCTTGAGGCTGTGCGGGTGGCTGACGGCAGTGACAACAAAGCCGGAGGGGCGGTTCCGTTATAGGTCGACCTAGTGATGGAGGTAAGGGGCGATCGAGAAAATTTTAACAACTAGTGGTCCTTTTATAATTGAAAGATGTTGCCTTTTTTGTTTTAATAGCTGAAAGAGAAAAGGCATATACGAATTATTTTAAAGTATATTGATCCACTTCTCAGTCCTGTCAGGTTGTTGGTGTTCCTTTCTTTTAAAGCCCTCCTTATTGTTTTTAGTCATAAATTTTAATGATGTGAAGGTTGGGAGCAGCTTTGTTTAGCTTTATGCGAGACAAAAGCTCGACTCGCTTCAGTATCTCTATTAATGGATCGGTCCAAGTAGTTTCCTGCAAGTTAGTTCATTTTCTTTCATTGTTTTCATCTATTCTATATTTACTTTTCTTTTGTTTATATTTTAAAATAGTATGAATACCTATATCTGAAACTTAAATTTACTTTATTTAAAATACAGTGAATTAGAAAAATGTTAATGGTGTAAAAATTTCAGAAACTTTTGACATTCGAGTAAAAAAGGTAAATTCACGCACTACAGCCAAAGTTTCTGTTTTTTGCACTGCACACACCAAACAAGCAATCTAATCATCCTAAAGGAAAATATTGGCACATTATTTTTATAATATAATGGATTTATACGAGGGAATAATTATTTTTGTTGAAAAGTTTCTGTAATTAAGAGTCACAAGGTTTCCATGGGCATGAACAAAGTTCAAGGCATGCTCCCATTTTAACAATGCTTGTCTCTCTCACTTTCACTTTTCTTTTTAGAAAAAATTTAGGTCCCCTCTTTATTTTTTTGTTTTTTTAAAATATATAAAAGCACACAACAGAATAAAATGACTCTCTAAAACTTCTGGGTTGTCTCCCTAGCAGCGCTTTCTTTAAAGCAATTAAGCTAAGCATAAAGTGCTCAAGTAATTGATCCACCCGGATCCCAAGGTATATCAAAGCCAATTTTAATTAACAATGATTTGTAATTTAGTAGTGAGCACAAAGTAACATATATCATGCAAGAACAAAGTCTAACTCTCTTCCTATGCATCGGCATGTCATAAAAGAACAATCCATGCACACAAAGTAAAGGCCAATGCATAGTATAAACAGTTTCTTGCAATTTGATTGTATCAGAAACATAGAGAGGTGAAGATGTAGTTCCTCTCTCATAATAATTGCAAGTAGGAGCAGCAAGCACATGGATATTATATTCATTAAAATCATCATATGCAATAGGAAAAGTCAACCCATCTATATAGTCCTTAATAAGTGCAAACTTCTCCGATGTAGTGTGGCTCGGAGAACTCAAAAAGATAACATGACTATCACGTGTGGGTGCAATAGCAACAATTTCACGTTTAACATAAGGAACTATTGCAAGTTCATCTCCATAAGCATCATTCATATTGGCATCATGGCCACAAGCATAGCAAGCATCAAGTTCATCAAAAAGGGATATTTCAGACGAATCCAAGGGATCATAACAATTATCATAGCATTCATACTTCGGTAAGGACGAAGGGAAATTGAACAATGATGAGTCGAAGAGTTATTCTCAATAGAAGGTGGGAACGGGTAGCTAATCCGCTCTTCCTCCTTTTGTTCTTCGCTCTCCTCCTCATCTTTTTTATCCAATGAGCTCACAGTGTCATCAATTTCTTCTTCCAGAGATTCCTGCAAATATTAGTCTCTTCTTGGATAGCGGAGACTTTCTCAATAAATCAATCAATGTGGGCATTATATTCATAATTGGCATAATAATAATGAAGCATAGCCAAATTTTGAGATCGGTAAATAACATCATCATAATCTTCATACTTTTCAAACAAAGCTTCGATTTCATAAGCACCCTTAAAAGCAACAAACTCTTCTATTTGTTCCACATCACAGTAATCATATATACCATTAGCATAAGAATCCAAGATTTCATTATCATTAATTAACATGAAAAGGGAAGGTGTTTAGCCTTCATCCTAGAGCAACAAGTGATATCATATCTCAAGCATAGATTCCAAACATACCATTTCAACATATGAATTTGATCCCATAACAGTTTCCCTTTTTAAGTCAAGCGATAATCCCTAAAGTATTCACGTTGATCCAACGTGTCTCCCATTATATAATTGAATGGGGTTTTCTCGAACATCATAGGATAGCCATACATCATTGGGAAATAATATATAGCGTTGAGCACCATGTTTAAGTAGATATTACAGCGGGGAGAAGGGGTGTTACACCGCTGCATAGAGGGGGAGGGAGTTGGTGATGACGACGGTGAAGTTGTTGGTGTAGATCATCGTCACGATGATGGCCCCGGTGGTGTTCCTATGCCATTGGGTGAGAGGGGGAGAGAGCCCCCCTCCTTATTCTTCTTCCTTGTCCTTCCTCGTAGATAGGAGAAAGGTTTCCCCTCTGGTCCATGGCCTCCATGGTGGCGTAGGGGCGAGAGCCCCTCCGAGATTGGATCTCTCTCTCTGTTTCTTTTTGTTTCTGCCTTCCAGATTCTGTCCTTTCATCGTTTCTTATATTCCCAGAGATCGATAACTCCGATTGGGATGAAATTTTAACACTATTTTTATTTGGATATTAGCTTTCTTGCAGAGAAAGAGGGGCACGAACCGCCTTACGGTGTGGCCATAAGACAGCCTGGCGTGCACTACCCCCAGGGTGCACCCCCTGTCTTGTGGGCCCCTCGGCCACCGCCTTCTGTTGATTCCACTTCCCAAAATTCACAAATATTCCAAAAACAATCTCCCTAAGTTTTTATCCCGTTTGGACTTTGTTTGATATGGGTTTTCTGTGAAACAAAAAACATGCAACAAACAGGAACTGACACTGGGCACTGGATCAATATGTTAGTCCCAAAAATAGTATAAAAAGTTGCCAAAAGTATATGAAAGTTGTAGAGTATTGGCATGAGATAATCAAAAATTATAGACACGACACAGACGTATCAGTATTTCAGTAGCTTATAAAAGGAAAACCGCCACCACATCCTCCTTACGCATTCTAGATCTCACATCGCTGTTGCCATTCCCAACCCTCAAAGCTCCAGCCTTCAAGCTCTCCTCTTCCCCCAATCTCCTTGAACCTCTTTCCCTATTCGGCCATGGACAACTCGGACTTGAAAGGCAAGTGGGAGGTCTCCTGTTTCACTGAGGGGGA
The DNA here is from genome assembly GCF_904849725.1 of Hordeum vulgare subsp. vulgare. Classification (NCBI taxonomy): domain Eukaryota; kingdom Viridiplantae; phylum Streptophyta; class Magnoliopsida; order Poales; family Poaceae; genus Hordeum; species Hordeum vulgare. The sequence goes on from NC_058519.1 coordinate 549,988,739, forward strand.
CATCCTGGAGTTCAAGAGCACCTGCTATTTTTTAGCAAACATCGTCCACCACACTTCACAGAAGGGCTAGATCATCCATACGTCTAGAGAAGGCGAGAGGGTGGTTTTTATCCCTCCATTTTCTTCGGGGTCTTTGCTTCCCTCTCGACCCCTTTGTCCGGGGCGTAATGTTTTATTACGGGGTAGATTTTCATGATCTCCCCCAAATTCATATTTGCATATCTCGGCCTTCATCGTAGTTTGTGAGGCCTTTTTGCGGGTCTAGCCTCACTTAGGCTTATGGCTGAAAGTCCGCAATGTCAAGCCGAAAGTAGTAAATGGCGAGCAGGTAGACTGAGGGGAGCAATGATTAGCAAGCTCCCCCTGGTTCAATGGCCAAAAGGTACCTTCATAGACACCATCAAAGCATGGCAAAAGGATTGGTTCTATATCACCGAGCCACGCGACGCGGAAGGGGGAGCACCTCTTGTATTCAGATTCGGTCCTCCCATCCAACTAGTGTCCTTGACACAGAAGTTCATGGATTGGGGGAGGCTGCATAGGTGAAGGCATTGAAGAAATGCATCTCCATCCTACTGGAAAAGAAAATCGAGCTGACCAATGTAGTTCAAGTCATGTTGCATCTCCGCCTCCTCCCGTGTCAACATCGGGCTACTCCGATGTGGTCTTACAATCTGGGCGATCTGGTCACTATGTTTTTCAAGATGCTGAAGACTTGGTCGGACGAAGAGGAGGACATCGGCATCAATATTAATAACCCTCCTAGACTAGCGAGATTTTATTATGTGTTTGATTTTTTCCCTTTTAACAAGGCTCTTATCTCCCTTTTCCTCCACATTCATAGATCTGGCTGAAAAAGTCCCAGGAGATCAACTGTCTGGCGCCCTTGCTCGAGGACCACGGGACAACCTTATTGGCAGCCATGCTAGTCAAGAAGTCATACATGGCTTCGCATGAGAAGGAAGAAAAGAAGAAGGAGAAGAAAAAGGCCCGAGAGGGTCTTCGATCGAAAGGACCTCCATACACGAGGTCCAAAGACACGCTTGCTCCCTCTCATGTCGAGGGATAAGAGGAAGAAAACAGGGAGGAGAGTGGTTGCTCCCACACAAAGAAGAGAGCGGTGTCCCAGGACGTCGAGGGAGATCGAGCTCCCTCTACCCCGAAGAGGCAATGCAGGGCCCCGATGGCCCTGTTCGATAATGTTCCGAATTCTGACGAGGAATCCAGGGATTTTGAAAGCGTACTTCGAGGGACCCTTTCAAAGGTATGGATCCGAAAACCAAAAAATCATGTATTATTGAGATTCTGTTATTAACGGTTAGGCCTTCTTTCTGTATTATAGCCCACCGCATGATTTCCCCACCGATCCAATTTTGGAGGGAGACTCTTTGTCGGCCAACCTAGAGGAAAGCGAGACCGCGTCACACAACACGCCTCCCCCAGCCATCGAGGATATCGGGGAGGTAGTCTCTTGAAAGAATCCCCCAGAACATGAAACCAGGGCCAGGGGTGATGACATCATGGCCAAGGCTAACACCTTGGCTGTCGAGGACCAGGAGGACGAATCCCTCCTCATAAGCAAACAAGGAGAGCCCAGACAATCCAGGTCTTCTTCGAAGACAATTCCGAAGAACTCTTAACCTTAGAACCATCTGCACTAGCTTCTCCACAAGGAGAACTTGCAACATGATACGTCTCCAACGTATCTACTGTTTTGGACTATAATTTGCATGATTTGAATGGAACTATAATTTGGACTATATTTGCATGATTTGAATGGAACTAACCTGGACTGACGTTGTTTTCAACAGAAGATACCAATAGCCCCCTGTCACCACATGAGCGGTTTGGGCATGCAAAACAGATTATTTCTTAAAGATTTAGAGAATGGCACATGCAACGATAGGTAGATACCGCACATAGGTAGGTATGGTGGACTCATATGGCATAACTTTGGGTTTATGGAAGTGGATGCACAAGCTTTATTCCCGCTTAGTACAAGTGAAGGCTAGCAAAAGACTGGGAAGCGACCAACTAGAGAGCGACAACAGTCATCAAAATGCATTGAGATTAACTAACATTGAGTGCAAGCATGAGTAGGACATAAATCACCATGAACATGAATATCATAGAGGCTATGTTGATTTTGTTTCAACTACATGCGTGAACATGCGCCAAGTCAAGCTACTTGAAACATTCAAAGGAGGATACCATCCTATCATACTACATCATAGTCATCTCAACATTCATGTGGACAACAAAGACAAACCATTATAAGCTCCTAGCTAAATAAGCATGGCATAAGCAACTATGATCTCTAAGTTGTCATTGCAAACATGTTTCTCTCACAACAAAGCTGAATCAGGCATGATGAGCTAGTCATATTTACAAAAACAAAATAGATCGAGTTCATACCAGCTTTTCCAGGCTCAGTCACTTCATCATATATCGTCATTATTGCCTTTCACTTGCACGACCGAATGATGTGGACAATAATAAGCGTGCTCGTGCATTTGACTACGCTGGAATCTGCAGGCAAACACAAAGGAGAAGACAAAGTAATATTGCTCTTTGAAAGCTAAACAGGTATGCATGCAAGAGCCACTAAACATTGTAACCAATATCTTCTACCTTGACCCAAAGAAAAATAAAACTATCTACAGGGGAAAGATCCCAACAAGCAAAAGAAGAAAAAGGAAATCTTTTTGGGTTTTCTCAAACTAGACAGACACACGAAAAGAAAACGAGAAAAAGAAAATAAACTAGCATGGATGATACAGTGGCAAAGTGTGAACACCGGCTAACAAAGTGAAAGCATAAGCAAGAATGTAAAGTCGGTGAGAACACGTACTACCCCAAGCTTAGGCTTTTGGCCTAACTTGGTCTACTCCCAAGGAGGGAAATAACCAGCTCTGGGGTACTCCGGAGTGGACTGAGGATGCCACTGCTATGTGAGCTCCTCTGGCTCCCACTGATAAACTGGCATCTGGTACTCGACTGGCGGCTCGGGCACGGGCACCTGTGGTTGGGCCAAGCCCCAATATGTGTAGATGTCTGAGGGCATAATAGTGTACCTGCCTGCATGAAGATTGAACAAAGAAGGAGCAGGCAAAGTAATAGTCTCACGAGTGCCCTGACTAAATACCAGGTTATAAATCATCCTTCCACCTATATCTCTATCAAGAAAGTCATGGCGAACCATGCTATCGTAATCTAGATATCTCTCGGGAAGAAGCATCTCTTCTTCCTCCTCCAGTCTAATGGGTATCTCAAAGTGTCTGGCAAGACGGGTAGCATAGATACCTCCATAGACAACACCTTTAGAACGGTTCAAGTTCAACCGTTGAGCTACTATAGCACCCAAGCTATAAGTTTTATCGTTATAAAGGGCTTCGCGCAAGACGGCAAGATCTGGGGAACTAAGTGACCCAACTTTCCCACGACAAATCAAATTTCCCACAAATAATGAGAAGTACCGAAGCACGGGAAAATGAATGCTAGCAGCTAGTGCAAGACACTCCTCTCTCCTCTCCTACAACAATAGTACCGATGAAAGCTTCCAAGTCCCGTGGAGGAGGATCATGAATATCCCCAACGTAAGGTAATTTGCAAACATTGCAAAAATCCTGGAGTGACATGCGCTAGGGGATATCATAAAGTTTAAACTCAACCATAGGAGGATTCTTCCTCGGATAGAAGTTAAAGCTTTGTACAAAGATATTAGTGAGGAGGAGGTATTGCGAACACTTATGTTCAACGAAGGCGGTAAGGCCTGCGTTCTCCACCAAGTGATAGAAGTCCTCATAAATTCCAGCGGCGCGTAAGAACACGTCGCTTGGCCACTCGCACACTCGAACTTCCGTGACTCGAGGGACCGGATACTTGGGCTTCTTCTCACTCCCATCATCCTTGGGGTCACGGCTTGACGAGCCTCTCAAGAACCTCCTCATCTTTTCCCTTTTCTATCTCTGAAAACTTCTGAAATTTTTAGTGATTCTAAGGAGAAGTGAATAAGGCTCAACGAAACTCGTAGCAACTACTCCCACAAGTGCCTAGAGACCATATTACGCATCAAAACTACTTGGGACCAGCTAGAATCGGCATACAAAGCTCAAGAACATGGTCACCGAGGCAGCAAAAATACGCGGAGTATAAGGCACTAGAGCAAAAACTAATTGGACCAATGGAGGAGTCACTTACCAAGGAGTAATTTCCCCAAACAATTCGGAGAATAGTGATTTGAGCAAAGAGATCAAAAATCCCAGCAAGAGGAGCAAGAACACGGGTTTGAGCTGCGAAACGATTTTTTCTGGAGGTGGGAGAAGCAGATGGGAGCAAGAATGAGTGGAGGGGGTGCCTGTGGGACCCCACAAGCCTGGGTGGCGCGGCCAGGGGGTGCCCGCGTCCCTAGGGCTTGTGGCCCACTAGTGTGGCCCCCAGACAGACTCTTTATCCCAGTATTTTTCAAATATTCCAGAAAAAATCATACTAGATTTTCACAGCATTCGGAGAACTTTTATTTTTGGGGTATTTTTCCACCGGACGCTAAGACAGAAAACAGGGGAACTAAACTAAACCTATCATTTTTCTTCTAAGCAACGGAATATGAAAGCTTAAAACAGAGGTTTGGGACTCCTCGATTCATGCATCTCATGGTCATCGAAAGAAATCCGTCAATGGGGTTGATCAAATCCCCTCGACAAAACTTTCTCGAATCGCGAAAGCGAACGGAGAATTTTCGAATAGTCACTAGGTCTCATCAATGGGGATGTGTATCTCCCGAACAAGCAAATCATACTTCATCTTGACACGAGGAATAGGGCATTCAAAGCTCCCAATAAGAATCGATGAAGTTTTTTCGATAGCATTGATGCAATGTACTCAATATCGTTTCTTCGGAAAGTGCACCGTATGCTCATTACCATTGACATGAAAAGTGACATTTCCTTTGTTGCAATCTATAACAGCCCCTGCAGTGTTTAAAAAGGGTCTTGCGAGGATGACAGCCATGGCATCGTCCTCAGGAATATCCAAGATAACAAAGTCTGTTAAGATAGTGGTGTTAGCAACCACAACAGGCACATCCTCGCAAATGCGATAGGGAAAGCAGTTGATTTGTCGGCCATTTGCACAGAGATTTCAGTGGGTGTCAACTTATCTAGTTCAAGTCTACGATAAAGATAAAGAGGCATAACACTAACACCGGCTCCAAGGTCGCACAATGCAGTTCTAACATAGTTGCCTTTAATGGAGCAAGGTATAGTGGGCACACCGGGATCACCTAGTTTCTTAGGAGTTCCACCCTTGAAAGTGTAATTAGCAAGCATGGCGGAGATCTCAAGATCAGGTATCCTTCTCTTATTAGTCAAAATATCTTTCATGTACTTAGCATACGGAGACATTTTGAGCATATATGTCAAACGCATTTGCAGAAAGACACGTCTGATCATCTCAATGAAGCACTCAAAATCCTCATCATCCTTTTTCTTGGATGGTTTCGGAGGAAAGGGCATAGGTTTCTGAACCCATGGTTCCCTTTATTTACCATGCTTCCTAGCAATGAAGTCATTCTTATCATATCTTCTATTCTTAGGCTGTGGGTTATCAAGATCAACACTAGGTTCAATCTCCACATCCTTTTCATTGCTAGGTTGAGCATCTTCATGAACATCACTATTGATATTATCATTAGGCTCATGTTCATCACCAGATTGTGTTTCAGCATCAGAGATACAGGCATCGTTTGGACTCTCAGGGGTAGCAGCAACAGGGTTGCTAGCGTGCAGGTTCCTATCATCTCTCTTCTTCTTTCTAGGATGACTAGGCGCATCAGTGCGAACTCCTTGAGACTCTTGTTCAACTCTCTTCGGATAACCCTCAGGATACAAGGGTTCCTTGGTCATTCTACCGCCTCTAGTAACGACTCTGACGGCATTGTCATTCAACTCATTGAGCAAGTCATTTTGAGCTTTAAGTACTTGTTCTACCTGAGTAGTAACCATAGAGGCATGTTTACTCAGAAGCTTAAGATCATTGACATTTCTGTCCACACAAGCACTTAAATGACTAAGCATACGAGCATTCTTTTCCAATTGTCTGCTAACATAATCATTGAAACTCTGTTGTTTGGCAACAAAGTTATCAAATTCATCCAAGCATAAGCTAGCAGGTTTATCAAAAGGAATATCACTCTCATCAAAGCTACGCAGAGAATTTACTTCTACTACCTGTATCGGGTTATCGAGACCATGGATCTCTTCGATAGGTGGTAGATTTTTGACATCTTCAGATTTAATGCCTTTCTCTCGCATAGATTTCTTGGCTTCTTGCATATCTTCGGGACTGAGGAATAGAATACCTCTTTTCTTCGGAGTTGGCTTAGGAGGTGGTTCAGGAATAGTCCAAGCATTCTCATTGCACAAGATGTTATTCAGTAGAATCTCAACTTGTTCTATGGTTCGTTCCCTAAAAACACAACCAGAACAACTATCTAAGTGGTCTTTGGAAGCATCAGTAAGTCCATTATAGAAGATATCAAGTATCTCATTCTTCTCAAGAGGGTGATCAGGCAAAGCATTCAGCAGCTGGACGAGCCTCCCGTAAGCTTGTGGGAGACTCTCTTCTTCAGCTTGAGAAAAGTTGTATATTTCCTGCAAGGCAGCTTGCTTCTTATGGGCAGGGAAATATTTTTCAGAGAAGTAGTAGACCATATCCTGGGGGCTACGCACACAACCAGGAGCAAGAGAAGTGAACCAGGTCTTAGCATCATCCTTTAGCGAGAAAGGAAACAGCTTGAGCATATAGTAGGGGCAGATCTTTTCCTCACTAGTGAATAGGGTGGCTATATCGTGCAGTTTCGTAAGGTGGGCTACAACGTTTCAGACTCATAACCGTGAAAAGGATCATATTCGACCAGAGTGTTTAACTCAGGGTTGACAGAGAATTCATAATCCTTATCGGTCACAAAGATAGGCGAAGTTGCAAACTTCAAGTCGTATTTCATCCTAGCGTTCAGAGATTTTTCTTTCCACTTGCGCAGAAGTTTCTCAACATTATAGCTATCCTTACGCGCAAGAAAGTCCTCAGCTATCTCTCCCTCCATAACATAGCGCGTATCAGGCATAAGAGCAAACTCGGGCATAGTAGCAGGTTCTACTTCAATAGTATCAGCAGTTTCAGAAGTATCATCATGTCTAGCAGCAACACTAGCAATATGTGCATCAAGGAATGCACCTAGTGGCAAAGCAGTATCAGGCATAGCAGGCATAGTATCAAGCATAGCATCATCGGGCATAGTATCAAGCATAGCATCATCAGGCATAGTATCAAGCATAGCATCATAAGCATCATGGGCAGCAGAAGTAGCATCATCAAGCATAGGCGACATATCAAGATTTCTAGCAGGAGGTGATGTCGCAAACTTACTCAAAACTGAAGGTGAATCAAGTGCAGAGCTAGATGGCAGTTCCTTACCTCTCCTCGTAGTGGAAGGCAAGATTGTAGTTCTTGGATCTTTCGGATTCCTCATATTGATCAGCAGACGTCAATCCCAAGTGACTCAGAGAATATAGATGTGCCTCCCCGGCAACGGCGCCAGAAAAAGCCTTGATGTCCCACAAGCGTATGGGATCGCAGCAGTTTTTGAGGGTAGAGTATTCAACCCAAATTTATTGATTCGACTCAAGGGGAAGCGAAAGAATATTCTCAAGTATTAGGAGCTGAGTTGTCAATTCAACCACACCTGAAAGATTAGTGTCTGCAAGCAAAGTATCAGTAGAAAGGTAGAATGATAGCAACAGTACCAGAAAAAGCCTTGGTTGACGGGATGTTAGTACCGCTTACCTAGCCTCCGCAACGGCGCCAACAAAGTCTTGCAACAAGTAACAGCGGGGTAGCAAGGAAGAGTAGTAGCAACAGCAGCAAAGTAACAAGTAACAACAGCAGCAAAGTGACAGCAGCAGCAAAGTGGCCCAATCCCTCTTGTAGCAAGGGACAAGCCTAGGCAAAGTAACGTAGCGAGAACCAGTAGTAAAAGACTCGTAGGTAGTGGATCGGTGATGGATGAGTGTGACGGATGTGATTCATCATGTAACAGCTATAACACAGAGAGATATGTGGCTAGCTCCCGTTCATCAATCTAATGTAGGCATGTATTCCATATGTAGTCATACGTGCTTAGGGAAAATAACTTGCATGACATCTATTGTCCATCCCTCCCGTGGCAGCGGGGTCCTAATGGAAACTACGGGATATTAAGGTTCTCCTTTTAATAAAGAACCGGACCAACGCATTAACACGCGGTGAATACATGAACTCCTCATACTATGGTCATCTCCGGGAGTGGTTCCGGCTATTGCCACTCCGGGGTTGCCGGGTCATAACACATAGTAGGTGACTACAACTTGCAAGATAGGATCTAAAACACACATATATTGGCGACAACATAATAGGTTCAGATCTGAAATCATGGCACTCGGGCCCTAGTGACAAGCATTAAGCATAGCCAAGTAGTAGCAACATCAATCTAGAACATAGTGGATACTAGGGATCAATCCTCATCAAGAACTAACTCGATTACATGATAGATCACATCCAACTCATCACCGTCCAGCAAGCCTACGATGAGATTACTCACGAACGATGAAGAGTGTCATGGAATTATCGATGGAGAAAGGTTGATGATGACGATGGCGACGATTTCCCCTCTCCGGAGCCCGAAACGGACTCCAGATCTGCCCTCCAGATGAAGAACAGGATGTGGCGGCGCCTCCGTATCGCAAAATGCGATGAAACCTTCTCTTTGATTTTTTTTCCTGGCGAAACAGAAGATATATAGCTGAGATTGGGGGCGGTGGTGCCACGTGGGCCCCACAAGCCTGCACGGCGCGGCCCTAGGGGGAGGCCGCGGCCTCTGGGCCGATACGTCTCCATCGTATCTACTTTTCCAAACTCTTTTGCCCTTGTTTTGGACTCTAATTTGCATGATTTGAATGGAACTAACCCGGACTGACTCTGTTTTCAGCAGAATTGCCATGGTGTTGTTTTTTTGCAGAAATGAAAGTTCTCGGAACGTCCTGAAAATTTACGGAGAATATTTCTGGAAAATATGATAAATACGTGCCCAAAGATCGCTCGGAGGGGATGGTCCTGTGGGCCACAAGCCCTGTTGCCGCGGCCCCCACCTGTGCGCGGCAACCAAGCTTGTGCGGCCCATGTGGCTCTGCCGCCCCCAAACTCAGCTCTATGAATTCCCTTCCGTCCTGAAAAAACTCAGAAGAGAAGATTTCATCGCGTTTGCGATACGGAGGCGCTGCCACATCCTGTTCTTCATCTGGAGGGCAGATCTGGAGTCCGTTTTGGGCTTCGGAGAGGTGAAATCGTCGCCATCATCATCATCAACCTTCTTCGCTCTCCAATTCCATGAAGCTCTTCATCGTTCGTGAGTAATCTATTCGTAGGCTCGCTGGGCGGTGATGAGTAGGATGAGATCTATCATGTAATCGAGTTAGTTTTGACGGGGATTGATCCCTAGTATCCACTATGTTCTGAGATTGATGTTGCTACTACTTTGCCATGCTTAATGCTTGTCGGTAGGGCCCGAGTGCCATGATTTCAGATCTGAAATTATTATGCTCTCGCCAATATGTGTGTGTTTTAGATCCGATCTTGCAAGTTGTAGTTACCTACTATGTGTTATGACCCGACAACCCCGGAGTGACAATAACCGGAACCACTCCCGGTGATGACCATAGTTTGAGGAGTTCATGTGTTCACCAAGTGCTAATGCGTTAGTCCGGTTCTTTATTAAAAGGAGAACCTTAATATCATGTAGTATCATTTTGGACCCCGCTGCCACGGGAGGGATGGACAATAGATGCCATGCAAGTTCTTTTCCCTAAGCACGTATGACGACACACGGAATGCATGCCTACATCACATTGACGAACGGGAGCTAGCCACATATCTCTCCGTGTTATAACTGTTGCATGGTGAATATCATCCGACAAATCACCGACCCATTGCCTACGAGTTTGTCCCACTGCTGATGTTACTTGCTTTGCTCTGCTGCTATTACTACTACCACTGCTGCTGTTATTTGTTTTGCTCTGCTGTTGTTACTGTTGTTGCTGCTACTGTTACCTGCTTTGTCCTGCTGCTGCTGCCACTACTGTTACTTGCTACTGCTGTTACTTGCTATTGCTGCTACTTGCTACTGCTGTTCCTTGCCACTGATGTTACTCGTTACACTGCTGCTACCTGCTACAATACTTTTTCTCGCACCGTTGCCGGGAAAGAATATTTCCCGTCCACGGGCAACTTCTGGAGCCATTGATACAACCGTTAGGAATAGTCTGCCGTCAACAGGTCGTTTCTGGCACCGTTGCTATCATACTACTTTGCTGCTGATACTTTGCTTGCAGATACTAATCTTTCAGGTGTGGTTGAATCTGACGCATTCAGCTGCTAATACTTGAGAATATTCTTTCACTTCCCGTCGTGCGAACCAACAAATTTGGGTTGAATACTCTACCCTCGAAAACTGTCGCGATCCCACGCTCTCGTGGGCCAATGCAAGACAATTGATAATTGTTGAGCAACGGGGACGAGCTCTTTTCTGGCTCCGTTGTCGTGGAGGCATCAAGTCAGGAATAGTTGCACGTCAGCAACATTTTTCTGGTGCCGTTGTCGGGGAAGGAGATTGCTATATTCTTTGAGTCACTTGGGATTTATATCTGCTGATCACTATGAAGAATCTGAAAGATCCAAAAACCAAAGTCTTGCCCTCAACTACGAGGGGAGGTAAGGAACTGTCATCTAGCTCTGTACTTGATTCACCTTCAGTTATGAGTAAGTTTGTGACACCACCTCCTGCTAGAAATCTTGATATGTCGCGTGTGCTTGATGATGTTATGCTTGATACTGCTAGAGATACTATGCTTGATACTGCTTTGCCTGATGATGCTAGAGATGCAATATTGCCTCATGATGTTATGCCTGATACTGCTAGAGATATTATGCATGATACTGCTAGAGATGCTATGCTTGATACTGCTAGAGATACTAGTTTGCCTGATATGCCACTAGGGGTATTCCTTGATGCTCATATTGCTAGAGTTACTGCCAATGTACGTGATGCTTCTGAAACTGCCGATACTATTGAGATAGAACCTTCTTTTGCTCCTGCTAGATCTAGCTCTCCTAGATACGAATTGCCTGGTATACCTGAGGGTTATGTTATGGAGGGAGAGATAGCTAAGGATTTTCTTGCGTGTAAGGATGCCTATGAGGCTGAGAAATTACTTCTCAAGTGGAAGGAAAAATCTCTGAAAGCTAGAATGAAATACGACCCGAAGTTTGCCACTTCACCTATCTTTATCACCGATAAGGATTATGAATTCTCTGTCGATCTTGAGATAATCTCTCTAGTCGAATCTGATCCTTTCCACGGTTATGAGTCTGAGATGGTCATAGCCCATCTTACCAAACTACACGATATAACCACCCTTTTCACTAGTGAGGAGAAGATCCGCTACTACTATATCCTTAAGCTGTTTCCTTTCACTCTAAAGGATGACGCTAAAGTCTGGTTCAATTTTCTTACTCCTAGATGTGTGAGTAGTCCCCAGGATATGGTCTATTACTTCTGTGAGAAATATTTCCCTGCCCATAAGAAGCAAGCTGCCTTGCAGGAAATATACAACTTTGCTCAACTCAAAGACGAGAGTCTCCCACAAGCTTGGGGGAGGCTCATCCAGCTACAGAATGCTTTTCCTGATCACCCTCTTAAGAAGAACGAGATACTTTATATCTTCTATAACGGACTTACTGATGCTTCTAGAGACCACCTAGATAGTTGTGCCGGTTGTGTTTTTAGGGAACGAACTGTAGAACAAGCGGAGATCCTACTGAATAACATCTTGATCAACGATAATGCTTGGACTATTCCCGAACCACCTCCTAAGCCAACTCCTAAGAAAAGAGGTATTCTATTCATCAGTCCCAAAGATATGCAAGAAGCCAAGAAATCTATGCAAGAGAAAGGCATTAGATCTAAAGATGTCAAAAATCTACCACCTATCAAAGAGATCCATGGTCTCGATAACCCGATACAAGTAGTAGAAGTGAATTCTCCGCGTAGGTTTGATGAGAGTGATATTCCTTTTGACAAACCTGCTAGCTTATGCTTTGATGAATTTGACAACTTTGTTTCCAAACAACAGAGTTTCAATGATTATGTTAGCAGACATTTGGAACAAAGTACTCGTATGCTTAGTCATTTAAGTGCTTGTGTAGACAGAAATGTCAATGATATGAAGCTTCTGGGTAAACATGCCTCTATGATTACTACTCAGGTATAACAAGTACTTAAAGCTCAGAATGACTTGCTCAATGAATTAAATGACAACTCTGTCAGAGTCATTACTAGAGGAGGCAAAATGACTGAGGAACCTTTGTATCCTAAAGGCCATCCTAAGAGAATTGATCAAGATTCTCAAGGAATTAATGCTGATACACCCAGTCATCCTAAGGAGAAGAAGAAGGATGATAAAAACCTACATGTCAGTTCACCAAATACTGTCACACCTGAAGAATCAAATGATATTTCTGCGTCTGATGCAGAAACACAATCTGGTGATGAACATGAACCTGGTGACAATATGGACAGCGATGTTCATAATGATGCTCAACCTAGCAATGATAAGGATGTGGAGAATCCTGATAACCCACAACCTAAGAGATACGATAAGAATGACTTCACTGCTAGGAAGCATGGTAAGGAAAGGGAGCTATGGGTTCAGAGACCTATGCCCTTTCCTCCTAAGCCATCCAAGAAAAAGGATGATGAGGATTTTGAGCGCTTTATTTAAATGATAAGACCCGTCTTTCTGCAGATGCGGTTAGTTGATATGCTCAAAATGTCTCCGTATGCCAAGTACATGAAAGATATCGTGACCAATAAACGGAAGATACCAGATCTTGAGATCTCCACCATGCTTGCCAATTACACTTTCAAAGGTGGAACTCCTAAGAAACTTGGTGATCCCGGAGTGCCCACTATACCTTGCTCCATTAAAGGAAACTACGTAAGAACTTCCTGATGTGACCTTGGAGACGGTGTTAGTGTTATGCCTCTCTCCCTTTATCGTAGACTTGAATTGGATAAGTTGACACCCACTGAAATTTCTCTGCAAATTGCCGACAAATCAACTGCTTTCCTTGTCGGCATTTGCGAGGATGTGCCTGTTGTGGTTGCTAACACCACTATCTTAACAGACTTTGTTATCTTGGATATTCCCGAGGATGATGCCATGGCTGTCATCCTCGCAAGACCCTTTTTAAACACTGCAGGGGCTGTTATAGATTGCAACAAAGGCAATGTCACTTTCCATCTCAACGGTAATGAGCATATCGTGCACTTTCCGAAGAAACGATATCAAGTACATTGCATCAATGCTATCGAAAAAACTTCATCGATTCTTATTGGGAGATTTGAATGCCCTATTCCTCGTGTCAAGATGAAATATGATTTGCATATTGGGGAGATACGTATCCCCATTGAGGTGACTTAGTGTCTATTCAAAAATTCTCCGTTCTCTTTTGCGATTCGAGAAGGTTTTGTCATGAGGATTTGATCAACCCCATTGACGGATTTCTTTCGATGACCATGAAATGGATGAATCAAAGAATCACATACCTCTGTTTTAAGCTTTCACCTTTTGTTGCTTGGAAGAAAAATGATAGATTTAGTTTAGTTTTCCCTATTTCCTGTTTTAACGTCCGATAGAAAAATACCCCGAAAATAAAAGTTCTTCGATGGTCCTGAAAATCTAGTATGATTTTTTCTGGAATATTTGAAAAATACTGGGACTGAGAGCTGGTCTGGGGGCCACACCAGTGGGCCACAAGCCCTGTCACCGCGGCCACCGCCTGGCCGCGGCAACCAAGCTTGTGGGTCCCACAGGGACCCCCTCCACTCATTCCAGCTCCCATCCTCTTCTTCTACCTCCAGAAAAAGTCGTTTCGCAGCTCAAACCCGTGTTCTTGCTCATTTGGCTGTGATTTTCGATCTCCTTGCTCAAAGCACCATTCTCTGAACCGTTTTGGGGAAATTACTCCTTGGTAAGTGACTCCTCCATTGGTCCAATTAGTTTTTGCTCTAGTGCTTTATCCTTCGCGCATTCTTGCTACCTTGGTGACCCTGTTCTTGAGCTTGAAATGTTGATTTTAGCTGGTCCCAAGTAGTTTTAGCGCGTGATACGGTCTCTAAACACTAGTAGGAGTAGTTGCTATAAGGTGTGGTTGGTCTTTATTCACTTTTCTCTTGAACTTCAAAATTTCAGCAAAAATAAATTATGTTCAGCAGGAATTTTCATGGTGGTTCCTAAAGTAAGAAGGGTCTCCGTCTTTCTATTCGGGAGCCCGAACCTTATCAACTAAGGGACGCACCGGTACAACCATTGGAATGGCCTTCCGATGAGTTCATGATCGAAGCAGGCTTCAAGGATGAGTTTGATACACTTGTCCGCAATGCCGGATTAGAAGAATTCCTCTGAGATAAATGTGAACAGTATGCTTTGCTCACTGCCTCTTTCGTGCGTAGATTTAAATTTTTAGTTGGCCGTGACTCATCCATACTATTTGATCTGATGATAAATCCTACGCCATGGATTTGGAGGATTTCAATAGGATTTGCAAAATACCCGATGGGGGTAATCTTAAAGATCCTGCTAAGTCTTCGGTTAGAGATTTTGTCTATAGTATAATTGTTGGAGAAACTAGAGACATCACGCAAGCTACCATAGGAAGCATTCATTTCCCTGCCTTGCACTACTTTGCCCTCTTCATAGGTAGATGCATTAACGGCAAGGTTGAACATTGTCACCTATGCGCCTCCGACCTTAGTATCCTTAAGAGCGCAGTGACACGTGACAAAAGCTTCAACATGGGAGCTATTATAGAAAGGAGGCTGAATAAGAATGCTATTGATGGGGATTTCTTTGGCGGCATCTATGCCACTCGCATAGCAAACTTTCTTGGAGTACCCATCCGCGCAGGAGATCCCCCGCTCCATATAGCTTTCCTTGACCGCGTCGCTATGACACACTACCAGTTCTTTGAGAGGGATGATGAATCCCTCCTATACCGATTGATATTTAACCGGCAGTGTGTTTTCCATATTACCCTTCCTGCTCCTGCTTTCTTTGACTTTGAGATAAAACGGAGATACTACATAACCATAGGAGAGGCAGAGGAGTATGAGAGGGAGGCGACGGTTGCTCGTCTTTGTGAGGCAGCTATTCAGGCAATGGCTGCAGCGCTCTCGTATAACCCCGATTATGATTTTGGTTTTCGCCAGGACCGTCCTTGGGAGTAGACCAAGCTTGGCCAAAAGCCTAAGCTTGGGGGAGTACGTGTTCTCACCAACTTTACATTCATGCTTATGCTTTCACTTTGTTAGCCGGTGTTTACACTTTGCCACTATATTTTCCATGCTAGTTTATTTTTGTTTTCTTGTTTTCTTGCTTTGTGTCCTTTTGAGAAAACCCAAAAAGATTTTCCTTTCTTCTTTTGCTTGTTGGGAGCTTTCCCGTGTAAATAGTTTTCTTTTTCTTGGGTCAAGGTAGAAGATATTGGTTACAATGTTTAGTGGCTCTTGCATGCATACCTGTTTAGCTTTCAAAGAGCCATATTAATTTTTCTTCTCCTTTGTGTTTGCCTGTAGATTCAGCTTAGTCCAATGCACGAGTAGTCTTATTATTGTTCACATCGTTCGATCGTGCAAGTGAAAGGCAATAGTGATGATATATGATGAAGTGACTGAGACTGGAAAAGCTGGTATGAACTCTATCTATTTTGTTTTTGTAAATATGACTAGCTTGTCATCCCAGATTCAGCTTTGTTGTGAGAGAACCATGTTTGCAATGACAACTTAGAGATCATAGTTTCTGATGCCATGCTTAATTAGCTAGGAGCTTATAATGGTTTGTCTTGAATGCCAACATAGATTTTGAGATGACTATGATGCAGTATGATAGGATCGTATTCTCCTTTGAATGATTCAAGTGGCTTGACTTGGTGCATGTTCATGCATGTAGTTGAAACAAAATCAACATAGCCTCTATGATGTTCGTGTTCATGGTGATTTATATCATGTTCATGCTTGCACTCCATGTTAGTCAAACTCATTGCATCTTGATGACTGTTGTCGCTCTCTAGTTGGTTGCTTCCCAGTCTTTTGCTAGCCTTCACTTGTACTAAGCGGAATACTACTTGTAAATCCACTTCCATAAACCCAAAAGGTTTTCCACGAGAGTCCACCATACCTACCTATTTGCGGTATCTACCTGCCGTTCCAAGTAAATTTGCATGTGCCATTCTCTAAACCTTCAAGAAACAATCTGTTTTGCATGCCCGAACCGCTCATGTGGTGACAGGGGGCTATTGGTATCTTCCATGTTAGGCGTGTTATCCTCGACATGTGTTTATTCACTGTCATTGACGAGAAAGGGGCCGGTAATTGGAATGCCCAGTTCCACACTTAAATCAAAAACATAACTATAAAACAAGACTCCCCCGGATTGATGTTAGTATGGACGGTACCCGAGGATTCGGCTAGCCGTGGAGTGTGATTGATTGGTGGTGGGGGAGTTAAAACTTTACTTTTCTGTTTGGGAACCGCCTATAGCATGAATAGCATGGAAGAAATTGAGAACTCTTGGTCATTGCGTTGACAATGAAAGCATGCCACCCAAAATTATTATCTCTGTTTTCAAAGCTTGAGCTCTGGCACCTCTGCAAATCAATGCTTCCCTCTGGGCCTGTCTCTTTATGTTCATGTTGAGTCATCCTCTTCTTATATAAGCACCAATTAGAGAGCACCTCTGTCATTTTTATGCTTTGCTTTTGATTGATATTGAGTATAACTATGACTGGATCTTCGTTGCTATGAATTGCAATGTTTAGTCAGCCCTTGATCTTTGAAAGTGCTCTGCATTTATGTTTTGCGATCTCAGAAAGAGCTAGCGAGATACCACCTATTCATATTGCTTAATGCTTGTTTTGATTGAATTGTTGGTATCTGAAACTCATTATTATTTGCTCGCTAGCTTATTATGCCATTGATATTAGTTTACCGTGAGATTTTTGTTTGACTTGCTTATGTGGTTAACTTGTGATCTTGCTGAAACTCTGGTTATGAGTTAGACATAGTTGCAACAACAAGATCAAACAGAGTTTGTCAAAGTTTTTCTTTCTCTTTCAGTTTGTCAACTGAGTTGCTTGAGGACAATCAAGATTTTAAGCTTGAGGGAGTTGATACGTCTCCATCGTATCTACTGTTCTAAACTCTTTTCCCCTTGTTTTGGACTCTAATTTGCATGATTTGAATGGAACTAAACCGCACTGACGCTGTTTTCAGCACAATTGCCATGGTGTTGTTTTTGTGCAGAAATGAAAGTTATCGAAACGTCCTGAAAATTTACAGAAAATATTTCTGGAAAATATGAAAAATAACTGCGCAAAGATCCACCAGAGGGGATGGGCCAGTGGGCCACAAGCCCTGTTGCCGCGGCCCACCCCCTGGCCGCGGCAACCAAGCTTGTGGGGCCCACGTGGCTCTACCGCCCCCAAACTCAGCTCTATAAATTCCCTTTCGTCCGGAAAAAAATCAGAAGAGAAGACTTCATCGCGTTTGCGATACGGAGGCGCCGCCACATCCTGTTCTTCATCTAGAGGGCAGATCTGGAGTCCGCTTTGGGATCCGGAGAGGGGAAATCGTCGCCATCGTCATCATCAACCTTCTTCCCTCTCCAATTCCATGAAGCTCTTCATCGTTCGTGAGTAATCTATTCGTAGGCTCGCTGGGCGGTGATGAGTTGGATGAGATCTATCATGTAATCGAGTAACTTTTGACGGGGATTGATCCCTAGTATCCACTATGTTCTGAGATTGATGTGGCTAGTACTTTGCCATGCTTAATGCTTGTCCCCAGTGCCCGAGTGCCATATTTCAGATCAGAAATTATTATGTTGTCACCAATATATGTGTGTTTTAGATCCGATCTTGCAAGTTGTAGTTACCTACTATGTGTTATGACCCGACAACCCCGGAGTGACAATAACCGGAACCACCCCCGGTGATGACCATAGTTTGAGGAGTTCATGTGTTCACCAAGTGCTAATGCGTTAGTCCGGTTCTTTATTAAAAGGAGAACCTTAATATCATGTAGTATCATTTTGGACCCCGCTGCCACGGGAGGGATGGACAATAGATGCCATGCAAGTTCTTTTCCCTAAGCACGTATGACGACACACGGAATGCATGCCTACATCACATTGACGAACGGGAGCTAGCCACATATCTCTCCGTGTTATAACTGTTGCATGGTGAATATCATCCGACAAATCACCGACCCATTGCCTACTTGTTTGTCCCACTGCTGATGTTACTTGCTTTGCTCTGCTGCTATTACTACTACCACTGCTGCTGTTATTTGTTTTGCTCTGCTGTTGTTACTGTTGTTGCTGCTACTGTTACCTGCTTTGTCCTGCTGCTGCTGCCACTACTGTTACTTGCTACTGCTGTTACTTGCTATTGCTGCTACTTGCTACTGCTGTTCCTTGCCACTGATGTTACTCGTTACACTGCTGCTACCTGCTACAATACTTTTTCTCGCACCGTTGCCGGGAAAGAATATTTCCCGTCCACGGGCAACTTCTAGCGCCATTGATACAACCGTTAGGAATAGTCTGCCGTCAACAGATCGTTTCTGGCACCGTTGCTATCATACTACTTTGTTGCTGATACTTTGCTTGCAGATACTAATCTTTCAGGTGTGGTTGAATCTGACGGATTCAGCTGCTAATACTTGAGAATATTCTTTCACTTCCCGTCGTGCGGACCAACAAATTTGGGTTGAATACTCTACCCTCAAAAACTACCGCGATCCCACGCGCTGGTGGGCCATTGCAAGACAATTGCTAATTGTTGAGAAATGGGGACGAGCTCTTTTCTAGCTCCGTCGCCGTGGAGGTATCAAGTCAGGAATAGTTGCACGTCGGCATGGGCTTGTGGCCCACTGGCATGCCCCCTCCGGTGGATCTTTGCGCAGGTATTTTTCTTTTATTCCATAAAAAATATCCGTAAATTTTCAGGACATTCCGAGAACTTTCATTTCTACACAAAAACAACACCATGGCAATTCTGCTGAAAACAGCGTTAGTCCGGGTTAGTTCCATTCAAAAATCATGCAAATTAGAGTCCAAAACAAGGGAAAAAGAGTTCGGAAAAGTAGATACGACGGAGACGTATCAACAGGTCAAGAAGATCAAGGCCAAGCTGAATAAAGCAAGGCAAGAGGTTGTCGAATAGAAGGCTGGAGCCGAACACACGACTACCAAACTGTTGACGATGAGGTCTGTCACTGACAAGCACGAAGCGAGGGTCACTAAGGTATAACAAGAGCTCAAGGATGCCTTCACTAAATGTGAGGTCCTTGAAAAGAAAAATGAGGAAACATCTTCCGAGTTGTCCTCTACAACCGCATTGCTTCAAGTGGCACGGAAGGATGCATACAATCATCAGAAGGAGATCCACCAAATCAAGCAAATTGCGGATGGTAAGAGATACTTACTATAGTTTTTTTTGGTGGAAAAAAGTTTGCATTTCTTACCCGAGTATGGCATTCCCGAGGCATGTTTGCGGACCTTTCAAAGAGTGTGGTCGATGCCGTAAAGGATTATGCATCCCAAGAGGGGGATACCAAGCAATGGTTGTTCTAGCCGAAATTCCAAGCCCTGGAGCAACCCCTCCTTATCTTCGATCAGCTAAAATAGCTAATGGAGTTGCATCGGATGGCAGAGTAAGCTATGAAGGATCTATGCGTCACGCTATGCCATACAGAGGCATTGCCAAGCAGCTACTCCCGCGTGGTGCTGAAACAGGTTGCTGTCGTGCCCCAGATTGACATTGTGAAGCGTTCCGTGTGCACAGAGGGAGCTCGGAGGCCTTCACAAGGACCATGATGCACTGGCCCAAAGTGAAGCCCAACGAGATGGCCATCGCACTTTCGCCTCCTGGAAAGGAGCGTAGGTGCACCGAGTGGTATTTTTCCAATGTCATGGAAAGTGCTCGGGCGATAAAAGCCCAATGCTCCAAGGATGTAATCATGGAATGAAAATACTATTATGTATGAATGGTTGAACCTTTGTACAATAGAATGCTATGTTGCTTTGCATGATATATCATCTCTCACTTTGTTTTTAGTTTTGACTCGTGTGTGGCCGTTTTAATTTGAAAGTTTCCGGTCATCCGCTTTAGCCCCCTAGTAGATGCTATCAGGGGTGTTTTCAGCTTCCGCACTATTACCTTAGCCAATGTCTTGGTGCCCGGAGGCAGTAGTGTGGGAGGAAACAAGGCAATCGGACTATTCGGCTTTAATTCTTTCACTTAACCATATGAGCTTGACTATGGGGACTAGTTAAGAGCCCCCTTGTAGTTTGTGATGTTCAGACATACCGAAGTGCAAAAAACCATTATCACTTGGTTTATATAAGTCCAAACCCTCCACATAACTCGATGAACCTCCAGTAGTTCTGAGTTTCATAGTTGTCATCGGATCATGGACCACTTCTCGCTTATTATGACCATTAGTTTTCGGCTTTGTTCGCTGAGGTACTTAACCAGACGAGCTAGAAGTACCATCACAATGGTTCTCCCTTTACCCTTTTAGACGAATAAGTGGAACGTAAAGGGGTAAGCACAGGAGCCGAGCAACCCAACTATTGACCCAAGGCATAATCCAGAAGTGATGCATATAATGCAATATCCAAGACGTTGAACACACGTAATACAAGATAGTGTCAGACTAATGCTTAGGGCAAGCATGGTAGCCAAGGCCCCAGTCGATTAGCCATTAGCATCTAACATGTGTGTCGAAGAGGCTTGTGCTGGTGTTCAAAAAAGATTGAAAAAGGGCGAAATGAAGTAAAAGGCTAATAAACAATAATGAGTGATCTTTATTTCCGATTAACTCGTGGTTTCTATCCATACAATCTGAACTGCCCAAGCAACTGTTATGAATTTTGAAAATAAATTTACAGAGGAAAGGTTTTTGCAGGGTATCTTGTGGATGGCTTGATGTCCTTCACGGTGCCATGTTGCATGTTTGCACCTTTACTCTTCGGGAAGTACTTCTTTATAAGGGGGTATAGTTGGCGAGCACGTCTTTGACACATGCGGTCTTGAGAAGTCACTGAGTGATACATCTCCAACGTATCTATAATTTTTGATTGTTCCATGCTGATATATTATCATTCTAGAATACTTTTGGGGTATTTATTTACCAATTTACATTATTTTTGAGCATTAACCTATTGACCAAGTGCCTAGTGCGAGTTGATGTTTTCTGCATGTTTTTCACTTTTCAGGTTTTCCATACCAAACGAAATCCAATTGACATGAAACTTTTTGGAGTTTTTTGGACCAAAAGAAGACAAACAAGCATCGAAGGAAGGCTCGGGGGCACATGAGGGCCCGGGAAGCCAACCCGGTGAGGCCTGGGGCTCCCTTGGCTTATGGGCCCCTCGAGGCCCTCTCAACTCCGTTCTTTGTCTTATAAATTGTTAGATTCACTAAAAACCAGAGGCAGTCCCGAAACACTTTTTACGATGCTGCAAGTCTTTATTCCGATGGGAGGCCATCTCGAGCTCCATTCCAGCACCCTGCCAGTGGGGGGATCGATCACGAAGGGCTTCTTCATCAACCTCGCTGCCCTCATGATGATGTGTGAGTAGTTCACCATAGACCTACGATTCCATAGCTAGTACCTAGATGGTAATATCTTTCTCTCTCTTGATCTTCATTACAATGATCGTCGCATCTTTGCTTTGATCCACATGATGTAATTCCTTTTGTGCGGTCGTTTGTTGGGATCCGATGAATTGTGGTTTATGTTCAGATTATTCATGATAAATATTTGAGTCTTCTTTGAATACTTATATGATTGTTATGTTCATGATTATGGTAGCTTCATAATTCTCTCCGATCCATTGAAATAGTTTGGCCAACTAGATTGATATTTCTTCGGTGAGAGAGGTGCATTGTAGTAGGTTCAACCTCGTGAATTTTTGTATCCCAATGACATAAGGTTACAAGACGCGTCTTTGTGTTGCTTCTACTAAGGATAAAACGATGGGGTTTATTCATATTGCTTGAGTTTACTTTGTATACATCATGGCATTGTTCTCCGTGCATTACTCTGTTTTACTTAATGCTCTAGATGCATGTTGGATAGCGATCGATGAGTGGAGTAATAGTAATAGGTGCAGGGGGAGTCAGCATATTTGTTTACGAATGTGATGCCTATATACACATGATCATTGGTGTGAATATCGCATAACTATCTGCTTTTTTGTTAATTGCCCAATAGTAATTTGTTTACCCACCATATGCTATTTTTCATGAGAGCTCACATTAGGGAAAACTATGGCCCCCAGCTCTATTCACAACATATTTACAAAACCCTCAATACCTTGCTGCCATTTAGTTGCTTTTATTTTATCTTGCTATCTACAATTATCTACACACCTGAGTCGCTTGCAAATAACAAGTACAAGGGGATTGACAACCCTCTTGCCCATGTTGGGTGCAAGTAGTTTGTTCTTTTGTGTGCACCACTGAAGACGGTTGTGGTTGATATTCCTATTGGTTAAATAAACCTTGGTTTCATAAAAGAGGGAAATACTTACCCACATTGTGCTGCCATAACTTGTTCATCTTCATGGAAAACCCAACGTAGATCACAAGCATGAGGAAGGATTTCTGGCGTCGTTGTCGGGGAATATCATCACCAACTACCAAGTAACTCCACATAAATTTTCATTGACTTGTTATCCTTTTTATTTTCTGGTATATTTAGTTTGTCTAAAAATACAAAAATATTTACCTTTGCTTGCTTAGCTTGTCACTAGTTTGCATTTTTGCTCTCTAGTTTGCTTGAAAGTTGCTATCATGTCTAGTTTGAAATTAGTGATGCCCCCACCTGTAGTGCGAGATCCTTTGATTTTCCAACTTCACCCTACAATGAGAATGCTAAAAGAAATTATGATGAAGTTGCTGGTGAAAAACTTGAAAATCTTGCAGATGATGAGCCTTCTAAGCTAGAACCTATTATGCAAACTAAGAAACTCTGCATATGTGATATGCCCATTTTGTATCATGATTTTCTACTTTTATTTATAGTGTTTTTATGAATTATACCACTTTATGGAGTAATTCTAAGGCCTTTTCTCTCAGAATATACAAGGTTTACACCAAGAGGGATAATGCCGGCACATGGAATTCTGGACCAGAAAAAGCTGCGTCAGAGATACCTATTCTACACATCTCCAAATGGGCTGAAACTTCACGGAGAATTTCTGTGGAATAAATAAAAAATACTGGAAGGAAGAAGTACGAGAGGGGGGCTGCTAGGTGGCCACTAGGAACGAGGGCGTGCCTGGCCCCCGTGGCGCGCCCTCGTGGGTAGTGGGCCACCCGGCCCACTTCTAGCGACCATCTTCTCATATATATTCATGTTTTACCTAGAAAAAATAAAGATATGAGTATCGGGACAGAGCGCTGCCACCTCGAGGCGGAACTTGGGTAGGAGCACTTTCTCTGGCAGAGCAAATCCGCCGGGGGACCCCTCCCGAGTGGGAAATCGAGGCCATTGTCATCACCAACAACCCTCTCAACTTGGGGAGGCCAATCTTCATCAACATCTTCAATAGCACCAACTCCTCTCAATACCCTAGTTCATCTCATGTGTTCAATCTTGTACCGGAACCTAAGATTGGTACGTATGGGTGACTAGTAGTGTTGATTACATCCTTTGTGGTTTATTTGGTGGAAGATCATATGTTCAGATCCAATATGCTATTTAGTACCTCTCTGATCATGATCATGTTCATCACTTGTGAGTAGTTACTTTTGTTCTTGAGGCCACGAGAGAAGTCATGTTGCAAGTAGTCATGTGAAGTTGATATTTGTTCGATATTTTGATGATATGAATGTTGTGATTCCCTTCGTGGTGTTATGTGAACGTCGACTACATGACACTTCACCATCTTTGGTCCTAAGGTAATGCACTGTGGAGTAGTTATTAGATGATGGGTTGCAAGAGTGAAAGAAACTTAAACCCTAGTTTATACGCTATGCTATAAGGGGCTGACTTGGGTACCTATGTTTCATGTTATGGTTAGATTTTATTCTTAATACTTTTCTCGTAGTTTCGGTTGCTTGCGGGAGGGTTAATCATAAGTGGTAGGATTATTCAATTAAGAATGGCACCCAAGCACCAGTCCACCCACATATTAAATTATCAAAGTATCGAATGTGAATTAACCCGACATGGCGAATGTGACTAGATGAAAGTCATGTGTGCCCTCAAGAACACTTTGCCTATTATAAGAAATCATTTTGGCATGTCCTTTGCTACAAAATGATTGGGCTACCTTGTTGTACTTACTGTTACTATTGCTACTGGTTACTTGTTACGATTATCTTGCTATCAAACAACTTGTTGCCGCTATTTCACTGCTTACTAAAATTACCTTGCTGAAAACCGCTTGTTATTTCCTTCTGCTCCTCATTGGGTTCGACACTCCGAAAGGACTAAGATTTATCCACTAAAATGTGGGTCATTAAGCCTCTTTTCTAGCACTGTCGTCGGTGAGTGAAGCGCCTTTGGTAAGCGGAATTTGGTAATAGAAAATTTATATTACATGCTGAAATTTACTGTCACTTGTCACTATGGAAAGTAATCCTTTGAGGAGTTTGTTCGGGGTATCTTCACCTCGACCAGAAATACTAAGAGTTGTCCCTCAACCTACTGAACCTACTGAAAATATTTCATATAAAATTCCTTCGGGTATGATAGAGAAACTGCTAGCTAATCCTTATGCAGGAGATGGAACAAAACACCCCGATATGCACCTAATCTATGTGGATCAAGTTTGTGGATTATTTAAGCTTGTAAGTTTATCCGTAGATGAAGTCAAGAAGAATTTTTTGCCTTTATCTTTGGGGAGGGGGGAATCATTGACATGGTATAGGCTATGTGATGATACAGGATCTTGGAACTGGAATCGATTGCAGTTGGAGTTTCACCAAAAAAATTATCCTATGCATCTTGTTCATTATGATTGAAATTCTATCTATAATTTTTGGCCTCGTGAAGGAGAAAGTGTCGCTATAGATTGCAGGAGGCTTAAGTCAATGTTATATTCATGCCCCAATTATGAGCTCCCGAGAAAAAATATTATTCAGAATTTTTATGCTCAACTTTCTTTTATTGATCAAACCATGCTCGATACTTCTTGTCCTCGTTCTTTTTTTAAGAAGACTATTGAATTAAGGTGGGATATTTTGGAAATAATTAAACGCAACTCTGAAGATTGGGAACTCAAAAAAGGTAAAGAGTCAGGTATAAAACTTGAGTTTGATTGTGTTAAATCTTTTATGAATACCGATGCTTTCAATGATTTTAGCACTAAATATGGACTTGATTGTAAGATAGTAGCCTCATTTTGCGAAAACTTTGCTACTCATGTTCATCTTCCTAAAGAGAAATCATTTACATATCATCCACCTATTAAATAAAAAGTTGGAGAACCAATTAGAGTGAGTATGAAACTATTATTTACAATGTTGACAGAGTTGTGCTTAGTGCTTATATTGAGAAATCGCCTTTCCGTGTTAGGATAAAGTAACATGCTAAAGCTTCAATAGTGGTTAACAAAAGTTATGTTAGAACAACCAAACCCTCTAAGCAAATCAAGGTAGAACCTAGTATTGCTATGGTTAAAGATCTCTTGGTCGATAATATTGATGGGCATGTTATTTATTTGTGTGATGAAGCTGCTAGAATTTCCAAACCTGATACTAAAGATAAAAATAAACCTGATGTTGGTCTGCCTGTTGTCTCAGTCAAGATAGAAGATCATTTTTATCATGGGTTCTGTGATATGGGCGCTAGTGTTATTGTATTTGTTTTACCTTATATCAAGAAATTATGCATGAGATAGCACCCACTGAAATGGAAGACATAGATGTTACTATTGAACTTGCTAATAGAGACACCATGACACCACTTGGGATTGTTAGAGATGTTGAAGTCTTGTGTGGTAAAGTAAAATACCCTACTAATTTCCTAGTACTTAGCTCACCACAAGACGATTTTTGTCCCACAATATTTGGTAGACCCTTCTTGAACACTGTCAATGATCAAATGGATTGCAAAAAGGAAACTGTCGATGTTAATTTTGATGGTATGTCTCATGAGTTTAATTTCTCTAGGTTCAGTAAGCAACCCCTTGATAAATAATTGCCTAGTAAAGATGAAATAATTGGTCTTTGTTCTATTGTCATTCCTCCTACTGACCAGTTAGAACAATATTTGCTAGACCATGAGGTAGGCATATGTGTGAAAGAAATGAAATGGATAGAATGTTCTTCGAACAACAACCTATCCTTAAACACAACTTTCCTATTGAAACTCTAGGAGGTCCTCCTCCACCCAAGGTTGATCCTGTGTTTGAACTAAAGCAATTACCTAACACTTTGTAATATTCTTATCATGATGAAAAGAAGATATATCCTATTATTATTAGTGCTAGCCTTACAGAGCATGCAGAAAAAAGATTGTTAAAATCTTTAAGGAAGAACCGAGCTCCTATTGGGTACATTCTTGACGATCTTAAGAGCATTAATCCCACTCTCTGTCAGCTCAAGATTAATATGGAACCAGATGCTAAACCCGTTGTTGATCACCAATGAAGACTGAATCCCAAAATGAAAGAAGTGGTAAGAAATGAAATATTAAAGCTTCTACAAGTAGGTACAATTTATCCCATAGCTGATAGTAGATGGGTAAGTCACGTGCATTGTGTTCCTAAGAAAGGAGGTATCAGTGTTGTTCCTAATGATAAAAATGAACTCATTCCACAAAGAATTGTAACTGGCTATAGAATGGTAATTGATTTTAGAAAATTAAACAAAGCTACTAGAAAAGATCATTATCCTTTACCTTTCATAGACAAAATGCTAGAAAGATTATCAAAGCACACACATTTTTGCTTTCTAGATGGTTACTATGGTTTTTCTCAAATATGTGTGTCACAACCTGATCAAGAGAAAATCACCTTTACTTTCCCTTTCGGAGCCTGTGCTTATAGGCGTACGCCTTTTGGATTATGCAATGCACCTACTACCTTACAAAGATGTATGACTTCTATATTCTCCCATTTTTGCGAAAAGATTGTTGAAGTTTTCATGGATGATTTTTCCATTCATGGAACTTCTTTTGATGATTGCTTAACCAACCTTGATCGATTTTTCCAGAGATGTGAGCAAACTAACCTTGTATTGAATTGGGAGAAGGGCCACTTTATGGTAAATGAAGGTATTGTCTTGGTTCATAAAATTTCCGAACGAGCTATTGAAGTGGATAAGGCTAAAGTTGATGCAATTGAGAAGATGCCATGTCCTAAAGATATTAAAGGTATCCATAGTTTCCTTGGTCATGATGGTTTCTATAGGAGGTTTATTAAATACTTCTCTAAAATTTCTAGACCTCTTACCAATTTATTATAGAAGGATGTTACTTTCATTTTTGATGATGATTGTGTAGAAGCCTTTGAAACACTTAAGAAAGCCTTAACTTCCACACCTATTGTTCAACTACATGATTGGAGCTTGCCTTTTGAAATTATGTGTGATTCTAGTGATTATGTTGTTGGTGTTTTACTGGGACAAAGAGTTGATAAGAAATTAAATGTTATCCATTATGCTAGTAAAATTGTAGATATTTCCCAGAGACATTATGCTACTACTGGAAAAAAATCTTTGTGGTTGTATTTACTTGTGATAAATCCAGATCTTACATTGTTGATTCTAAAGTAATTTTTCAAACTAATCATGTTGCTATTAAATATCTTATGGAAAATAAAGATGATAAACCTAGACTTATTAGGTGGGTTCTTTTGCTACAAGAATTTGATCTGCATATCATTGATAGGAAAGGAGCTGAGAACCCCATAGCTGATAAATTGTCTAGGTTAGAAAATGTTCTTGATGACCCACTACCTATTGATGATAGCTTCCCTGATGAACAACTAGCTGTGGTCAATGTTTCTCATAAAACAACATAGTCTGCTGATTATGGTAATTACATTGTTGCTAAATACATACCACCTAGTTTCACCTATTAGCAAAAAAAAATTTGACTTAAGACATTACTTTTGGGATGAGACACATCTTTATAAAGAGGGAGTAGATGGTATTATTAGACGTTGTATAACTGAGCATGAACAGGAACAAATCCTTTGAAAGTGTCACTCCGAGGCTTATGGAGGACACCATGCAGGAGATAGAACTACACACAAGGTATTACAGTCTCGATTTTATTGGCGTACTCTTTTCAAATATGCTCGTAAGTTTGTCCTCTCTTGTGATGAATGTCAAAAAATTGGTAATATTATTAGACACCAAGAAATGCCTATGAATTATACACTTGTTATTGAACCATTTGAGTTTTGAGGATTTGATTATATGGGACCTTTTCCTTCCTCTAATGGGTATACACATATTTTGGTTGTTGTTGATTATGTCACCAAGTGGGTAGAAGCTATTCCAACCAGTAGTGTTGATCATAACACCTCTATTAAAATGCCTAAGGAAGTTATTGTCCCACATTTTGGAGACCCTAGATATTTAATGACTAATGGTGGTTCACATTTTATTCATGGTGTTTTTCGTAAGTTGCTTGCTAGATATGATGTTAACCA
The DNA here is from genome assembly GCF_904849725.1 of Hordeum vulgare subsp. vulgare. NCBI lineage: Eukaryota > Viridiplantae > Streptophyta > Magnoliopsida > Poales > Poaceae > Hordeum > Hordeum vulgare. Next base: position 550,017,565 of record NC_058519.1, read on the forward strand.
TAGAATTGCATCTCCCTATCATACATACTCTAGTGGTCAAGTAGAATTAACCAATAGTGAAATAAAATTAATATTGCAAAAGGCTGTCAATAGGTCCCGAAAGAATTGGTCTAAGAAATTAGATGATGCATTGTTGGCCTACAAAACAACTTATAAAATCCTATGGGTATGTCTTCTTATAAAATGGTTTATGGAAAAGCATCTCATTTACCTCTTGAGTTAGAACATAAAGCTTATTGGGAAATTAAAGAACTCAACTATGATTTCAAACTTGCTCGTGAAAAGAAGTTATTTGATATTAGCTCACTAGATGAATGGAGAACCCAAGCTTATGAAAATGTCAAACTATTCAAAGAAAATATATTAAAACATGGCATGAAAAAAAGAATCCAAAAGCGAGAACTCAAAGTTGGTGAATATGTTCTACTGTACAATTCTCGTCTTAGATTTTTTGCAGGAAAACTTCTCTCCAAATGGGAAGGACCATATATCATCGAAGAAGTTTATCGGTCTGGGGCCATTAAGATCAATAATTATGAAGGCACTAATATGTTGGTGGTCAATGGACAAATAATAAAGCACTATATTTTAGGTACACCTATTAATGTTGAAACAAATATTATTCAAACCATGACACCGGATGAATACATAAAGGAGACCTTCCAGAACACTCTAGAACACTTAAAAGGCACAGGTATGTGATAGGGTAAGTAAACGGACTCCGAAAAATATGCAAAAATATTTTCAGTTAGTTTTGGAATATTAAAAAAATAGGAAATCGATAAACATGTAGGAAGGCAACCCAAGTGCCCACTAGGCACCAGGGCGTGCCAACCCCACCTAGCATGCCCTGGTCGGTAGTGGGCCCCTCGGGCACCTTCGTGGCTCCATTTTCTTGTAGGACATGTATTTCCTTGTATCAAAATTCTTTATATATATATATATATATATATATATATATATATATATATATATCCCGACGATTTGACCTCTGTACCACGGAGAAATCCTCTATTATTGTTTTGTGCTATTTTTTCTATCAGAACTATCAAGTCGGGCATCATATCTTCTCCATCCCCCAACCACGTAGAAGAGGATGCTTGGCTAATGAAGATGGAACTGAAGAAGGAGGAATCAGTAGAAGCCACCAAGGAGAACAAGGCTGAGGAAGTGATACGTCCATTTTGCATCATGCTTTCATGATTATATTTATCGCTTTATGGACTGTTATTATACTTTGTGGAACCTTACTTATGCCTTTTCTCTCTTATTTTGCAAGGTTTATATGAAGAGGAAGAATACCGATAGCTGAAATTCTAGACTGGAAAAGGAGCAAGTCTGAGTCCTCTATTCTGTGCAACTCCAAATGCCGTGAAAATCAACGTGGATTTTTTTTGGATTTTATAGAAAATACTGTCGAAAGAAGTGTCACAGGGGAGCAACCACGGGCCCACAAGCCTGGTTGCCGCGGCCTACCCCCCTGGTCGCGGCAACAGGGCTTGTGGGCACCCTGGCGGCCCACTGGCCCCCCTCTTTTGCTATATGAAGGGTTTCGTCCGGAAAAAAATCAGGGTGGAGCTTTTTCGTGGATTCTCCGCCGCCACGAGGTGGAACTTGAGCAGATCCAATCTAGAGCTCCGGCAGGACGATCCTGCCGAGGAAACTTCCCTCCCGGAGGGGGAAATCGTCGCCATCGTCATCACCAACACTCCTCTCGTCGGTGGGGAGGCATCTCCATCAACATTTTCATCAGCACCATCTCCTCTCCAAACCCTAGTTTATCTCTTGTAACCAGTCTCCGTCTCGCGACTCCGATTTGGTACTTGTAAGGTTGCTAGTAGTGTTTACTCTTTGTAGTTGATGCTAGTTGGATTACTTGGTGGAAGAGTTTATGTTCAGATCCTTGATGCTATTCATTACACCTCTGATCATGATTATGATTATGCTTTATCAGTAGTTACTTTTGTTCCTAAGGACATGGGATAAGTCATGATAATAATAGTCATGTGAATTTGATATTCGTTCGGTATTTTGATATGTTGTATGTTGTTTTTCCTCTAGTGGTGTTATGTGAATGTCGACTACATAACACTTCACCATATTTGGCCCTAGAGGAAGGCATTGGGGAGTAGTAAGTAGATGATGGGTTGCTGGAGTGACATAAGCTTAAACCCCAGTTTATGCGTTGCTTCGTAAGTGGCTGATTTGGATCCACTAGTTTAATGCTATGGTTAGACGTTGTCTTAATTCTTCTTTCGTAGTTGCGGATGCTTGAGAGAGGGGTTAATCATAAGTGGGATACTTGTCCAAGTAAGGGCAGTACCCAAGCGCCGGTCCACCCACATATCAAACTATCAAAGTAACGAACGCGAATCATATGAACATGATGAAACTAGCATGACGGAAATTCCCGTGTGTCCTCGGGAGCGTTTTTCCTCTTATAAGACTTTGTTCAGTCTTGTCCCTTGCTGCAAAAGGGATTGGGCCACTTGCTGCACCATTGCTACTACTTGTTACTTGTTACTTTTCGCTTGTTATGTTTCACCTCACTACACCATCACTTGTTACCGCTACTTTCAGTGCTTGCAGTTATTACCTTGCTGAAAACCTTTTATCAGAGCCTTCTCCTCCTCGTTGGGTTCGAGACTCTTACTTATCGAAAGGACTACGATTGATCCCCTATACTTGTGGGTCATCAAGACTCTTTTCTGGCGCCGTTGCCGGGGAGGAAGCGCCTTTGGTAAGTGTAATTTGGTAAGGAAACATTTATATACTGTGCTGAAATTTATTGTCACTTGTCACTATGGAAACTGTTCCTTTGAGGAGTTTGTTCGGGGTATCTTCACCACGAACGAAAGGACGAGGGGTTTCTCCTCAACCTGAGGTACCTACTGAAAATATATTTTATGAAATTCCTTCAGGTATGCTTGAGAAACTGCTGGCTAATCCTTTTACAGGAGATGGATCTTCACATCCAGACTTGCATCTAATCTATGTAGATGAAGTTTGTGGTTTATTTAAGCTTGCAGGTTTTCCCGAGGATGAGGTAAAGAAGAAAGTCTTTCCTTTATCTTTGAAGGATAAGGTGTTTACATGGTATGGGCTATGTGATGATACTGGATCATGAGACTACAATCGGTTGAAATTGAATTTCATCAAAAGTTTTATCCTATGCATTTAGTACATCGTGATCGGAATTATATTTATAACTTATGGCCTCGTGACAGAGAAAGCATAGCTCAACCTTGGGGAGGCTTAAATCAATGCTATATTCATGCCCCAATCATGAGCTCTCGAGAGAAATTATCACTCAAAACTTTTATGGTCGGCTTTCTCATGAAGATCGTACCATGCTTGATACTTCTTGTACCGGTTCTTTTATGAAGAAGGATATTGATCACAAGTGGAATTTATTGGAAAGAATCAAACGTAACTCTGAAGATTGGGAACTGGAAGAAGGTAAGGAGTGAGGTATGAATTTCTAGTTTGATTGCGTTAAATATTTTGTTGAAACAAACACTTCTAGAGATTTTAGCGCTAAGTATGGACTTGACTCTAAGATACTAGCTTCTCTATGTGAATCTTTTGCTGCTCAAGTTGATCTTCCCAAACAGAAGTGGTTTAAGTATCATCCTCCTGTAGAAATCAACATAGTTAAACCCAATCTAGTTGAGGAGAAAGTCATTGCCTTTAGTGATCCTATTGTTCCTCGTGCCTATGCTAAGAAACCACCATACCCTGTTAGGAAAAAGGATTATTCTAAAGCTCCAACTGTGATATGTAGGGGTTACATTAGACCACTTGCACCCCCTGAGGAAATTAGAGTTGAACCTAGTGTTGATATTATCAAAGATCTCTTAGCCGAAGACATAGACAGGCATGCTATCAAATTCTGTGAGGACTCCGCTAGAATAGCTAAACCTCACGCGAAAGACAAATACGGACCTATAGTTGGCCTGCCCGTTGTTTCTGTCAAGATAGGAGATCACTGTTACCATGGTTTATGTGATATGGGTGCTAGTGTTAGTGCACTACCTCGTTCCCTATATGATGAAATCAGAGATGAGATTGCACCTGCTGAGTTAGAACCCATTGATGTCACTATTACGCTAGCTAATAGAGACACTATCTGCCCTCTCGGAATTGTGAGAGACGTAGAAGTCCTGTGTGGTAAGACGAAGTATCCTACTGATTTCCTCGTCATTGCTACTTCACAAGATAGCTTCTGCCCCATCATATTTGGTAGACCCTTTCTCAACATTGTCAATGCTCATATTGATTGCATTAAACAGAATGTCACTGTTAGTTTCGAGGGTGTGTCTCATGAATTTAACTTCTCCAAGTTTGGAAGACAACCCCGTGAAAAAGAGTCGTCTGGTAGGGATGAAATCATTGCTCTTGCCTCTATTGCCGTACCTCCTACGGATCCTTTAGAGCAATATCTGCTTGAGCATGAAAATGATATGCATATGGAGGAAAGAGATGAGATAGATAAAATTGTCTTAGATCAATATCCTATTCTCAAGAATAATCTGCCTGTTGAATTGCTTGGGGATCCTCCCCCACCAAAGGGTGATCGTGTATTCGAGCTAAAACAGTTACCAGATACTCTTAAGTATGCCTATCTTGATGAGAAGGAGATATATCCTATTATTATTAGTGCTCACCTCTCGAGTCACGAAGAGAAGAAGTTATTAAAAACTTTGAGGAAGCACCGTGCTGCTATTGGATATACTCTTGATGATCTTAAGGGTATTATCCCCACTCTATGTCAGCACAAGATTAAAACCGATCTTGATTCTAAGCCAGTTGCTGATCATCAACGGAGACTAAATACAAGGATGAAAGAGGTCGTAAGAAAAGAAATATTAAAGCTTCTGGAAGCAGGAATTATTTATCCTGTTGGTCATAGTGATTGGGTAAGCCCAGTACATTGCGTACCTAAGAAGGGAGGTATCACCGTCATCCCTAGTGATAAGGATGAACTAATCCCGCAGAGGATTATTACTGGCTATAGGATGGTGATAGACTTCCGGAAACTGAACAAGGCAAACAGGAAGGACCATTATCCTTTGTCGTTTATCGACAAGATGCTAGAAAGGCTATCTAAACACACACACTTCTGCTTTCTAGACGGTTATTCAGGTTTCTCGCAAATACCTGTTGCACAATCTGATCAAGAGAAAACCACCTTCACATGCCCCTTCGGTACCTTCTCTTACAGACGCATGCCTTTTGGCTTGTGCAATGCACCTGCCACCTTTCAAAGATGTATGACGGCTATATTCTCTGACTTTTGTGAAAAGATTGTTGAGGTTTTCATGGATGATTTCTCCGTCTACGGTTCTTCCTTTGACGATTGCCTCAGCAACCTTGATCGAATCTTACAGAGATGCAAAGATACCAACCTCGTCTTGAACTGGGAGAAGTGTCACTTCATGGTTAATGAAGGCATCGTTTTAGGACACAAAATCTCTAAGAGAGGCATTGAAGTTGATATGGCTAAGGTTGATGCAATTGAGAAAATGCCTTGCCCCACAGATATCAGAGGTATACGAAGTTTCCTAGGTCATGCTGGTTTCTATAGGAGGTTCATTAAAGACTTCTCTAAGATTTCTAGGCCTCTTACCAACCTCTTGCAGAAGGATGTTCCTTTTGTTTTTGACAAGGATTGTGAGGAAGCTTTCGAAATACTTAAGAAGGCCTTAATAACCGCACCTATTGTTCAACCACCTGATTGGAACTTGCCCTTTGAAATCATGTGCGATGCTAGGGATTATGCTGTTGGTGCTGTTCTAGGACAAAGAGTTGACAAGAAGTTGAATGCCATTCACTACGCTAGTAAAACTCTAGACAGTGCCCAAAGAAACTATGCCACTACGGAGAAGGAGTTTTTCGCGGTCGTGTTTGCATGTAAAAAGTTCAAATCTTATATAGTTGACTCCAAAGTCACTATTCACTCTGATCATGTTGCTATTAAGTACCTCATGGAGAATAAGGACGCTAATCCTAGGCTAATCAGATGGGTTCTCCTACTACAGGAATTTGATTTGCACGTTGTTGACCGAAAGGGTGCTGATAACCCTGTAGCAGATAACTTGTCTAGGCTAGAGAATGTCCTTGATGACCCACGACCTATTGATGACAGTTTTCCTGATGAGCAATTGAATGTCATCCGCACTTCACATAGTGCACCATGGTATGATGATTACGCAAACTATATCATAGCCAAATACATACCACCCAGTTTCACCTACCAGCAAAAGAAGAAATTCTTCTTTGATTTGAGACACTACTTTTGGGATGATCCTCACGTTTATAAGGAAGGAGTAGATGGTGTTATTAGATGTTGTGTGCCTGAACATGAACAGGGATAGATCCTGCAGAAGTGTCATTCCGAGGCCTACGGAGGACACCATGCTGGAGACAGAACTGCTCATAAGGTATTGCAATCAAGTTTCTATTGGCCCACTCTCTTCAAGGATGCCCGTAAGTTTCTCTTGTCTTGTGATGAATGTCAAAGAATAGGGAACATTAGCAAACGTCAGGAAATGCCTATGAACTATTCACTGGTCATTGAACCATTTGATGTCTGGGGTTTTGATTATATGGGACCTTTCCCGAGTTCCAATGGGGACACTCACATCTTAGTTGCTGTGGATTATGTCACTAAGTGGGTAGAGGCTATCCCCACTAGAAATGCTGATCACCACACCTCTATTAAGATGCTTAAAGAAGTCAATTTCCCAAGATTTGGAGTCCTTAGATATCTGATGACTGATGGCGGTTCACACTTCATTCATGGTGTTTTCCGCAAGATGCTCGCTAAGTACGATGTCAACCATAGAGTTGCATCTCCTTATCATCCTCAGTATAGTGGTCAAGTGGAGCTGAGTAATAGGGAGATCAAATTGATCTTACAAAAGACCGTCAATAGATCTCGAAAGAATTGGTCTAGCAAACTTGACGATGCACTATGGGCTTATAGGACTGCTTATAAGAATCCCATGGGCATGTCGCCTATAAAATAGTTTACGGTAAGGCCTGTCATTTACCTCTTGAGCTGGAACACAAAGCTTATTGGTCAATCAAAGAGCTCAACTTTGATTTCAAACTTGCTGGTGAGAAGCGGTTGTTTGATATCAGCTCATTAGATGAGTGGAGGGCCCAGGCATATGAGAATGCCAAGTTGTTCAAGGAAAAGGTTAAGAGATGGCATGACAAAAGAATACAAAAACGAGAGTTCAATGTAGGTGACTATGTCCTACTATACAATTCTCGTTTAAGATTCTTCGCGGGCAAGCTTCTCTCTAAATGGGAAGGTCCCTACGTTGTCGAGGAAGTATATCGTTCCAGTGCCATCAAAATCAATAATACGGAAGGCAATTTTCCTAGAGTGGTAAACGGGCAAAGAATCCAGCATTGTATCTCTGGTACTCCCATAAATGTTGAGACCAATATCATCAATATCATAACTCCAGAGGAGTACATAAGGGATGTTTATCAGCCTGTTTCAGACCCTGATAACCAAGAGGTATCTGTTTCGGTAAGTAATTGGACTCCGACACTTTTCCAATAGGAAATTTTTCTCTGTTTTTGAATTTATGGAAAATTAGAAAAATAAAAAGCAGTCCGGAGAGCGCACGAGGCACCAACAAGCTTGGTTGCCGCGGCCTCCCCCCTGGCCGCGCAACGGGGCTTGTGGGCAGCTCGTGTGCCTCCCGGACTCCGTTTTCTTGCGAAGCACTCCTTCTTGTCCAGAAAAATCATTATATATTCGCCCGAGGGTTTTGATCTCCGTATCGCGCAGTTTTCCTCTGTTTTCGTTTTGACGTTGTTTTCTGCCGCAGATCTAGGTCAAGATGTCTTCTCGGGATTCAGAGGGGGAGAGCTATGTGGCTGATTACCTTGCTAACCCCAAGGTCTATGGGGACTTGGAACCATATGGCTGGACCACTGACGAAGAAGAGGATTATGATCCCAAGGGGAAGGAACAAACGAGTTCCGATTTAGAGGAGGCTCCTCTACCTCAACCTGGACGCACTCATGTGGAGTTCAAGAAGTCAAGCCTCCTTGACCAAAGGAAGAAGCCTAAGACCCTGTTTATCCCTTCTCGTTTCTTGCAGGAGAGTAAGCAGGAATTTTGCCATAGAGTGTTGAAGCTTGAGGAAAATGACGATCTCAGGGAGCAGAACTTTATGCTCAAGTGGAAATTAGACAAGCTCAAGACTACTTCAACAACACCACCACCATCACCACCAAAGGAAGACAACTAAGGATTGGTATGGGCAATCCCCTTGGCTTTTGCCAAGCTTGGGGGAGTTGCCCTGGTATCGTATCCCCTTTATATCTTTTGCTTTTACCTTTGTTTTAGTTCTTTCCTTTTCAGTTTTATTTCTTCTCTGAGTGGAATAAGTCTTTAGTGTTTAGTTTGAGTCTTTTGCCTTGTGTCTCCCCCGATGTATTCGAGCTTGCGAGCTGTATAATAAAGAGTATCTTAGTTAACGGCTTTGCTTTGTGCCATGATCAAAAGTATGAAAAGAACGATAGCATGAAAGATCATGAGATGATCTTACGGAAAGTGATAGCTTCACATATAACAAGTATGATGATTGAAACTTGTTGAGAGTAGACCAACATAGACCTCAGTCATTGTTGCAATTAATAAGAAGTAATAAGGAAAGAGAGGTTCACATATAAATATATCATCTTAGACACTTTCTATAATTGTGAGCACTCACCAAACTATTGCATGCTTAGAAGTATATGTTGGACAAGGAAGACAACATAATGAATTGTGTTTCCTTGGTTCCAAACAATGTTATATGATTAGAGATCCCTTAGCATGTGACGATTGATTCCACCTCATATTAGCCAAAACTCCCGCACCAAATAGAGATACTACTTGTGCATCCATAAACCTTCAACCCAGTTTTGCCATGAGTGTCCACCATACCTACCTATGGATTGAATAAGATCCCTCAAGTAAGTTGTCATCGGTGCAAGCAATAAAAATTGCTCTCTAATATGTATGATCTATTAGTGTGTGGAAAACAAGCTTTGTACGAACCTGTGATGAGGAAGACATAAAAGCGACAAACTGCATAATAAAGTTCTTTATCACAGGAGGCAATATAAAGTGACATTCCTCCGCACTAAGAGGACACGCATCCAAACCTAAAAAGCGCATGACAACCTCTCCTTCCCTGTGCGAAGGGCCTATCTTGTACCTTTACTTTTTGCCCTTGTAAGAGTCATGGTGATCTTCACCAATTCCTTATTTAGCCTTTTTCTTGGTGAATGTCATATGCTTGGGAAAGATCTATATTCATATATCAACTTGGAGCTGAGTACTTATGCTTTATTATTGTTGACTTTACCCTTGAGGTAAATGGTTGGGAGGCAAACTATAAGCCCCTATCTTTCTCTGTGTCCAACTGAAACTTCGATACCATGAGTACCACGTGAGTTGTAACAATTGTGGAAAACAAAAGAGATGATTGAGTATGAGGATTTGCCTTACAAGCTCTTATTGGACTCTTTCTGATAATATGATAAATTGCAATTGCTTCAATGACTTTGGACGGTTGTTGGCCACTTCTCGGTAAGGTTTTTGTTTCATACTTTGCTTTGTGAAGGAATTGTTACTTTCCCATAAGAATCTCTATGATGCATTTTTGTTCTATGTGTGATCATGATGCCCTCATGTCCGTATTGTGTTTTATTGATACCTTCATCCCTAAACATGTGGACATGTTTTGGGTCTTGGTTTTCGCTTGAGGACAAGCGAGGTCTAAGCTTGGGGGAGTTGATACGTCCATTTTGCATCATGCTTTCATGTTGATATTTATCGCTTTATGGACTGTTATTATACTTTGTGGAACCTTACTTATGCCTTTTCTCTCTTATTTTGCAAGGTTTATTTGAAGAGGGAGAATACCGGGAGCTTGAATTCTGGACTGGAAAAGGAGCAAGTCGGAGTCCTCTATTCTGCGCAACACCAAATGTCCTGAAAATCAACGTGGATTTTTTTTTGGATTTTATAAAAAATACTGGGCGAAAGAAGTGTCAGAGGGGAGCAACCAGGGGCCCACAAGCCTGGTTGCCGCGGCGTACCTCCCCTGGCCACGGCAACAAGGCTTGTGGGCACCCTCGCGGACCACTGATACGTCTCCAACGTATCTATAATAGTTTTATGGTTCCATGCTATTATCTTGTCAACTTTGGATGTTTTATATGCATGAATATGCTATTTTATATCTTTTTTGGGACTAACCTGTTAACTCAGTGCCAAGTGCCAGTTTCTTTTTTCCCATGTTTTTGGCCCATTTTCAGACGGAGTCCAAATGGAATGAAACTTTACGATGATTTTTTTGGACCAAAAGAGACCCCCTAAGCTTTGGAAGAAGGCCAGAAGAGCTACGAGGGAGTCACAAGACCTGACGCCGCCACCACCCCCCTAGGTGGCGTAGGGAAGGCTTGTGACCTCCTCGTGGGCCCAACCGACGTAATTCCACCGCCATAAATTCCTATAAATTCAGAAACCCCCAAAAAGAAACCTAGATCGGGAGTTCCGCCGCCGCAAGCCTCTGTAGCCACCAAAAACCAATCTGGAGCCCGTTTTGGCACCCTGTCGGAGGGGGAATCCATCTCCGGTGGCCATCTTCATCATCCCGGCGGTCTCCATGACGAGGAGGGAGTAGTTCTCCCTCGGGGCTGAGGGTATGTACCAGTAGCTATGTGTTTGATCTGTCTCTCTCTTATTCTTGAGATGTCTTGATCTCGATCTACCATGGGCTTTGCTACTATAGTTGGATCTTATGATGTTCTTCCCCCTCTCCTTCTTGTAATGAATTGAGTTTCCCCTTTGGAGTTATCTTATCGGAATGAGTCTTCGAGAACACTTGATGTATGTCTTGCACGTGTCTATGTGCTGTGATCAACTTGCGGGTTCGTGACATTGGGAACCTATGCACAGGGGTTGGCACACGTTTTCACTCTCCGGTAGAAACTTTGGGGCACTCTTTGAAGTTCTATGTGTTGGTTGAATAGATGATTCTGAGATTGTGTGATGCATATCATATAATCATGCCCACGGATACTTCAGGTGACAATGGAGTATCTAGGTGACATTAGGGTCTTGGTTGATATGTATCTTAAGGTGTTATTCTAGTACAAACTCTATGATGGATCGAACGGAAAGAATAGCTTCGTGTTATTTTACTACGGACTCTTGAATAGATCGATCAGAAAGAATAACTTTGTGGTGGTTTCGTACCCGAAAATAATCTCTTCGTTTGTTCTCCGCTATTAGTGACTTTGGAGTGAATCTTTGTTGCGTGTTGAGGGCTAGTTATATGATCCAATTATGTTATCATTGTTGAGAGAACTTCACTAGTGAAAGTATGAACCCTAGGCCTTGTTTCCACGCATTGCAATACCGTTTGTGCCCACTTTTACCATATGTTACCTTGCTGTTTTTGTAATTTCAGATTACAAAAACCTATATCTACCATATATATTGCACTTGTGTCACCATCTCTTCGCTGAACTAGTGCACCTATACAATTTACCATTGTATTGGGTGTGTTGGGGACACAAGAGACTCTTTGTGATTTGGTTGCAGGGTTGATTGAGAGAGACCATCTTCATCCTACGCCTCCCGCGGATTGATAAACCTTAGGTCACCCACTTGAGGGAAAATTGCTACTGTCCTACAAACCTCTGCGTTTGGAGGCCCAACAACGTCTA